>NC_067417.1:44500664-45100664 GCF_009764475.1 Pristis pectinata
TCCGAGTTGCATCAATACAACAAAGGTCCCTGCCATTTACTCCCTCTGTATGAACAATTTGATTTACATGACTTGATCAGATGGAACGTTGGGCGGACGTTGGTAGATAGAATTTAATCCCAACAGCTGTTCAGTGATACATTTTGGAAGTATAATAGGGGTGGGACAGATACAGTAAATGTTAGCGCGCTAAGGAACATTGATGATCGGAGGAACCCTGTGGTTGACGTCCAAAGTACCCTGCAAGTGGCAACACAGGTAGAGAAGGGATAAGGTATGCTTTGAATCATTATTCGGGGCTTAAAATATGACAGGTTATGTTAGAACTTTACAAAATACTGGTTAGAAAATGCAGTTCTGGTCGCCAAACAGCAGGAAGAATCTGGTTGCACTGAAAATGCAGAGGAGATTCTCCAGCATGTTACTTGGATTTGTGGGGAGAGATTGGGCTTGTTTACCATGGAGTGAAGGATGCTGTGGTCTGACCTGACCGAGGTATATAAAATTATAAGGGGAACAGATAGGGTAGAGAGTCAGAATCTTTCCCATGGCAGTGGTATCAAAAACATGAGGGCATAGGTTTAAAGAGAGCAAGAAGTTTTACATATAACTTGAGGAGAAAGGGTTTACACAGTGAATGGTTAATATCTGGAATTCGCTTCCAGAGGTCGTGGTGGCGTCAGATATACGTATTACCTTGAAGAGGTATTTAAAGAGGCACTTGAGCAGGTAAGGCATTGCAGGATCCGAGCCTAATGCAGATAAATAGAGCTAGTGTATGTGGGCAAAACTGTTGGCGTGGACGTGCTGAGCCGTAGAGCCCGTTTCTGTTCTATGTAACTCTGACTCTAATTAGATACCGGGCCACATCCGGTCGTATTAGCCTGTGCTACTGATTGGTTGAGCCAATAAAAATAGATCTTAAGAAGCGTCTAATGAGGAGAGAAGTAAAGCTTTAAGGTGGGAATCCCAGAGCTGAGGTTCGGTGTGGTCACCACTGGCAGTGAGCACAGTTGTAGACCTGAAGGAGGATAAGAGATAGACGAGCGAGAGCGTGATGACGATTGTAAAATCGAGGCCCGACTGGAGCGGAAAGCAAGGGAGGTCATCCAGCACAGGGACGTTGGACGAACAGGACGTCGTGTGACGTATACGCAAGCATATACACAGACATAGAGGCACGCAGATGTATAGAATCAGCTGTCAACGTTTTATGCTCTCGCTGCTCTCAGTGCAACCCGATTAGCAGGTTTTTCCTTCCACTCTGGTTTCTGACCATGGATGCTGGAAGATGCTCCACTTACCTGAATAAATACGGCTGTAGCATGACATCATTCAGGAAAACTCAACACCATCATTGGCACCCACCCACCAGCATAAACATCAGGCCTCTCCACTACTATTGTATCAGGGCTGCACAGAAATATATCATTGTTCCTTCATCTTGGCAGGGGCTGTCTCCTGCTACACCCTCACCAAGAGTGTTGCTAGGTGCACCGTCACAGTGGCGGCTCAAGCACATGCGCCCTACCATCTTCTCAACGCCCCACCTACTTCCTTCAAAATAGGTCTTCCTTACACTTTTAACCACTTTTGATACACAATATTCTCCTGAATTCTCTTGTTGCTGCATATTTACATAATGTCTAAATCTGGATCAATCCACGCAAAAATTTTCTTTGCATCTGCTTTGTCACCCCCCCGACCCTCATTTTCTATGTATAACACGGCTTAATCAATGTTGTATTTCCTGATATCATGATGTCTCAGCTCTGTGCAGAGTACTCCGATTCAACATGCATATCTTATATTTGATGTTTTCCGTTCTGTACGAGTATAAACGAAGCCCGATCCTTTGTCTTTCTTAAGGTCTCATTAATCTCCATTCAGAGGTTGGTGCATTATTACCCCCGGAGACCTTAGCTCATCTATTGAATGTTTACAAGTGTAAGCTTGGGGCTCATGTCCATTTTCTCAAGGACAAGGAGGAACTAATAATAGATACTAGACTTTACAGTCAATTCCCTAACTCCCTGTACTGATTGCGCAGGACATCTTTCTCTCCACCCCCCCCCCCCCAACCCCCCGACCAATGTCACTGGCTGCCAATTTGCACCACGAACTCTGGCTGCTCCCCCTCCCCCTTGGAAATTTTCTGCAGCCGCTCTAAGACATCATCAACCCTGGCAGCCGGGAGGCCACATACCATCCCGGCGTCTCTTCCACGGCCACAGAATCTCCTGTCTGTCCCCCTAATTATCGAGTCTGCTATCACTATTGCTCTGCCTGACTTTACCCTTCCCTGCTGAGCCTCAGAGCACAGAGGCACAGATACAGCAGCCAGGTCAGTGACACTGGCAAGTAATCCCACCCAGCAGTATCCAAAGGGGTATACTTGTCGCTGACAGGAACGGCCACAGTGTGACCCGGCACTGTCTGTCTCTTCCTCTTACCTCTCCTGGTGGTCACACAACTATCTGCAGCCTGTACCTTAGATATGACCTCCTCGCTAGAATTCTAGTCTGTGATGCTCTCAGCATCCGGAAAATCCGAAACACGTCCAACTCCAGCTCTAATTCCTTCACGTTGTCAACCAGGAGCTGCAGCTGGGCGCACCTCCTTCAGGTGAGATCATCGACGACACCGGCAGTCTCCCTGATGTCCCACATCCCGCAGGAGGAGCATACCAGTGCCCTAACTGACATTCAAGCAGGTCTAAAAGGAACAATAAATCGATGGAAAATCTCCCCCGCCCCTACCTGCTCAGCCCCCCCCCTCACCGAAGCCTCCTGAACCAAAGTCTCAGCACTTATACTCAAAGACAGCCTCTCCCAAAAATGGCTCCGCTAGAGTCTGCTTCCCTTTTATACCTGTAAAACAACCGGACAAACGAGTTCTTAACTGAAAATCAACTTACAAAAAGCTGCTGGCTCTTCCCCTTTTGCTCTGATCCTCTGGCTGCTGCAACAGGACAACAAGCCCTTAAATGAAATAAAATAACTTTCAAAAAGCTGCTGCCTCCTCTCCCCTGATCCACTAATTTAATTTTAATTCAATGTTCTGTTCACAAAGACCTGCCAACAGTTATCTTTAACTAAGGAGAAATTAAACGTTATTGGGTAAAGTAGTATTGTGAAAAGATGCTCAGGGGTATTCGGTGGCATGTAAAAGTTTGGACACCCCTGGTCAAAATTGCTGTTGCTGTGAATAGCTAGGTGAATAAACGATGACCTGATTTCCAAAAGGCATAAAGTTAAAGATGACACATTTCTTTAATATTTTAAGCAAGACTACTTTTTTATTTCTATCTTCTACAGTTTCAAAATGACATAAAAGGAAGAGGGCCCGAAGCAAAAGTTTTGCATGCCACTGTATATATGCACATTGTATCCAACATAGGCATTGGAATACTTTTGTGATTTTAATTTCTACAATTTCCCCAGAACCTTTGAAGATTTTTCAACTGGAAATTAATAGTCTATTGTGTAAAACGGCTGCATTGTATGCTGTCGATTACATTCTGTCCTAGTATAAAAAAAAGTTTCAACAATTTACTTATCACGTGTTTGTAGGGGAGTGGTAGAATCTGAAAAGTTGATGGGAACATGTAGAGAATAAAATGGTGTAGGATTAATATAAATATGCACTGGATGATTGGTGTGGATTTATTACTGAAGGGCCTGTTTCCATGCTGTACGTCTGAGATATTGTGTATTATACGTAATTCCAGCGGCATTCACTGTGTGGAATTTCAATTTTCCTTATGCTCGTTTGGATCAAATTGTATTGCTCATTTACAAAGTACACGTAATTCAGCATTGATTCAAAGATGCTGCACACTATCAATTCTTAGTACCAGTTCAAATCCAAATCTTGCTGTAAAGAATTACAGCAATTGTTCATATCCTCTGTATAGAATTCTAATGTCTGTAAAATTGAGTATTGACTAATTCATTAACATCTTGTTCCCAAACCATGAGGTGATAATGTCAAATTCTATTTCGGAGATTTCATTATCTGAATGTCGGCTGACATTTCACTACTGTTGGAGATACTGAATGCATTTGGATGAGATGTTAAAACAAGGTCCCGTCTGCTCTCTCAGATGGATGTAAAAATATCAATGGCTGCACGTTTTTTAAAAAAAAAGGCTGAGCACTGGCTCAGATATCCTGGGCAATATTTATCCCTCGAGTAGCTTCATTAAGAGTAACTCATCTGTTTATTGTCTCTTTGCTGTTTGTGTGAAATTGTTCGTATAAATGGCTGCCATGTTCCTGATTGCGTAAATTCAGACAGGACACCATTTGTTTTCTGCTTTGGGATGTCCTCAAAGCTGTTTCATGTATGCGGGGTTTCTTTTATTTGTTGCAATATTCCAATGCTCCATCGAGGATCAAATTCAGATGTGAATTTGTTCTGTGAGAATTAAATACTAAAAGCTGTTGTAAATCTACATTACACAATTATTAACATGGTCTTAATTAATTTATAAATGTACATTAACAGAAGTTGGAGGCTGTGATGGTTAACATTGAGCAATATTTACATATAATAGAATCATGAAAATCTACTGCAAAAATCATGGCCATGCTAGAGAAGAATGGAGCTAGACGGCTTACACTGACTTCAGGGCTTTAGCTCTGTAGCCTTTAGGTTATGGCTCCCTTCGTGTTCACCCTGGTACATTTCAAAATTGAAGGTTTCTGCCTCCACCACCCTTTCTTGCAGAATGTTTCAGACCTTCATTCTGTAGTTGCGAGAATTTTTCTCAATCCTAATCATAACCCTAATCCATCTACCATTTAACTTAAATTTCCCTCAGCTGTTTGTCAAGGGAAATATTTGGTTCTGGCCCACACCTCATTATTATACAGCATGTGCGTCAAAAAATTTCCCTCGTGATACTTTGTCCCAAACAAAACAATCTCTGCCTGACAGATAATTCTTCATTACTTATAATTCATCTTGGGACAGCTTTTTGCATGATTATTCTGACAAATGCATTTGTTACCATATTCTGTATTCCAAGTATGTCAATATTCTGCTTTAAGTTGGCTTTAATATAATAAAAAGTTTAATTTTATTTAAAGCATGTGTAAACAATGCTGTAAAGTACAATGAGTCGAAACACATTTTAAAGGTAATTACTCCACAAGAGTGGGGTGGAGTGATTTGGAGGTTGATGAGGGTTGTGGGAAATTTGATGGATGGGAGAAGATGAATGGGGGAGATTGGGACTGGGTAGGTGTGTGTGTGTTGGTTGATGAATGAGATCAGGAGTCTTGTGTGTGGGGTGAGCAGAATCGGGTCATTTGGAGCAGGGATGGGCAGCTCAAGGGGAAGTGGGTTGGGTTATGTTTATACTAATGTTTATCACCGGCAAATCTTCTGACTGATTTGAAGAACCACGTTGATGTTCCCTCTGGTAATATGGACCCCAAACGTTGAGGCACCAGAGGCTGCTGCTTTCAACCAGACACAAGGTAACACTGTACTGCTACAGCAAAGACTGAAGATAAACTTGTGGGCAACTAAGTGCAATGAGCAGTGAGCACCATTTCTTCATCACTGGTCGCACGATCCCGAGAGTAAACGTAAACAAAGGTTGGCTGAACTGTCTGAATCATGGTTGTGGAGACAAGGAGTGGAACCCAACTTTATACACTGGAGTAATTTCTGCAAAGAGCTGGTCTCATTCAACTGGAGGTGTCGCGATGAGGCCGCACACGTACCGGTAAACACTCTGCAAAAGCTTGATTGTAAGGTCAAGCTCATGAATATTCATCTTAATATCTTTGAAGAGCGAATCAATGTACATTCCCATTTACCTTTGGTAGCATTTCATCCCCTTGTATTTTTTCCAAGTATCTGTTTACCGCGCCTGAAAAATATTCACAGATCTGCTTCCACTACTCATTCAGAATGGGAGTTCCAATGATTCCGATCCTTCGAGGATAGAAAGCGCCTCACCTCGATCTTAAATTGGTGACTCAATTTTAAACAATGATTCCAATTCTGGAATCTCCTTGTAGATTCTCCGACAAGAGGAAATATCCTCTTGTCCACACTCAAGGTCTTTCACAATCTTTAATGTTCCAGTAAAGTTATCCTTTACTCTTCTAAACTCCAGCGTCTTCTAAACGGCATACTAATCCTTTCAAGCTTCCTGTAAAAAGACAACCATTCCATTACAGTTAATCTTTTAATCACGTTCTGAGCTGCTTCCAATGTAGTAACCTCGCTCCTCAAACATGAGACCCAGTACTCTAGATGTGATCGCACGAATATGCTGAAAATGAACATAACTCATTTCTTTGTGTTCAGTTCCACGGACAGTAAACAATAACTTCCTTAACTGATGGAAAGAAGTGTATCCTTGCCTTTGTACGTCATGCTCGAGGACTCCCAGATCCCTCGGAATCTCAGTTAAAATCTCTCATCCTTTAGTCTAAATGCCTCTTCCTTAGTTTTTTTTCTCTGCCAAAATGGACAATTTCAGTTATCGAATCGTACTCATTTGTCAGATTTTTGTCCACTCACCCATTTGTATCTCTTTGTAACATCCTTATCCCCTCTTCAAAAGTTACCTTAAGGTTATGGTGGGTGCACGAAGCTATGCTGCAGGTTAGAAGCTCATAATGAATAAGCCGACGGCAGTTGGCGTGTGAAGATGAAGTGTATGGAAGAAACACCTGACATTTAGTATTGTGTAATGCAGGATCACAGGAATTCCATGAACTGTCCACAAACTCCAAAGCAAGATACAATAAAAGACTCATTTCTGGATTCTAATTTTCCGATGCTGTTCATAGAGCTGAAAGATACCATCAGCAATGAGAACATTTGCAAAGCTGTGTGTTTTATAGTGGCTACTGTGATTGTTTGATCCAAACAAACAAGTGTTATTTTCATTGAGGGGGAAAGTGAAGAGTTATATGACTTCACCGAGAAAGTACTGTTGTAGTAGTGAGTGATATCACATAATTTTATTTCCATTACTTCAGAGAATTGTTGTAACTTTTTTGGAAGCAGGAAATGTAAACAACCCCGTAACATACTTGCTCTTGAGATTCATCTGTTTGTTTCTCTTCCCAACAAACGTTGATGTGCTTCTAATTAAAGAGGATTGCATTCACTAATTCGAATATTTCTAAGGAAAGAGTGTATAGAAGTTGTGAGCAGTTGCGGATCAGGAAAAGGTACAACATGATATCACGTATTACTTCATGCACTCAGTACGACAGATCAGACCTATGTTCAATAACCAGCAATCAGAGAAGATGGACAGTTTTAATAGGAGTTATACTCAGTATTAAAAGAATACTGCGAGTATAAGGCGAAGATGAATTAGAAATAATTTACAATGAGACATCTTTCTTGTTTCGCCCGAACCTCTGATCATATTTAAACAATAACAACAGCAGTAAGCTCATTTGAAGCTTTGTAGGTTGGTGAGACAGCGAATATGTGGACATTCATGCAGAGGGATTGAAAATGATTGTTAATTATTTGGGACAATTGTGCATGGTTTCTCTGTTAAAGGCCTTGGATATGTGGATTACGTCAAGTAACTGGTTTGCAACAAAATATAACTTGGCCCCAGGCAGGATTGTAATGAACTCCAGCTGAACCATTCATCTGACCCAATCTTCTCATTGAAATGCAAGGAGGAATTCGGCATCGTTAGCTTTCATTTTAATTCAGTACATGCATCCGGTACAGGAAGAAGGATCTTAACGGGCACCATTTGCTGAAGGGCAGATTTCCTGTTTATCACTGCTGATTTAAAGAAACAATCAATTTAGTATCCGGGTAATGTTTGAATATTTCAAAGCCTCGTGTTTGGTTACTTGTGTGCTCTCAAGAAGTGTTATGATAACTGTGAAACTGTCCGTGTATATCCTTCGTATGTTGTTGGATACAGTGGAATATCTACTTATATGGTTGTCTTATTTAAGCGAATCATTGAACCCTGCCTGATATGGCAACTGCTCTACGCAAGACCTCAAGAAATTGTGGAGAGCTTTGAACGCCGCCCTGTCCATCACGAAAACCAGCCTCCCCTCCATTGACTCTGTCTACACTTCCCGCTGCTTCGGGAAAGCAGCCAACATAATCAAAGACAACTCCCAACCCGATCACTCTTTCTTCTCCCCCCTTACATCTGGCAGAAGATAGAAAAGCTTGAGGATGCGTCCCACCAAGCTCAAGGACAGCTTGTGACCCGCTGTTATACAACACTTATACGATAAAAGTGGACTCTTGATCTTCTAATCTACCTTGTCATGTCTCTTGCACTTTATTTGTCAACCTGCACTGCACTTTCTCCGTAACTGGAAATTTATATTCTTTATTCTGTTATTTTCCCTTTGTACCTATACTTGTACGATATACTTTTGTATGGAATGATACGTGTCGGTGGCATGCAGACAAAAGCTTTTCACTATATTTTGGTGCATGTGACAACAATAATCCAATACCAACACGAAAAGGGGTTTATCGGTCCTAAGTATCATAATTAACCCAATCATCTCCAGCACAGGCTTTCCACATTTTCATCAGATAATACTACTATTTTCAACTTTCTCTTCAAAGTATTGTGGTAATCAAATACCTAAACCATTCTTTGTCAAGTATAACTGCATATTTTGCTAAAGAACCAACACCATTTGTTTTACTCATAACATATTATTGATGAGACGAATAACCTAATTCTGCTCCTATATTTTATGATCTTATGACGTTATTTCCAAATTAATTAATTACCATTCGTCTTGGATGTGACTGGGGGTATGCAGTGAAGCATTCAAGTTGCGATTCATTTCCTGTGCATTTTAATTTTCAGAGTGTAGAATCTTGAATCGAATGCCCGTCTGTGTACACAAGTTGTGACAAAAGAAATGAATCGCGCACTTCTACTTTAAAAAATCACGTTTTCTTACCTTTACCTCAGCTCACACACTCCTAATTTCACAAAGGGCATCACTGGCAAACAACCGAATCTTATTAGCTGGGAAACACGTACACAATGTCCTTGGCACTTTTTAATTTCAATACAAGATTCCCTATTCCCAGTTGTTCTGACCTTTGGAGCCACATGTTATGATATAACTAGACAATCACAGCCAGTTTATTTCCATATCAATTACTTTTAATAATCAACAATATTTAGTCCAATCCTAACATCTGTTTCCTGCATTCCTATTGGGACCTTACCCACAAGGCAAATATTGTTTTAATTATAAACAGTGCTTCATTCCAAATACTTTCTTTGAATGTGTATTTAATTGTGTTGCCCTGCTGGAGTTTTTAGTGCATGATGATTGATCGCTCTATAACCTCTTTTATAGCCAAACTAATTGAAGCCCACTCTTCATTTGTAATTCTAAACAGGCTGTTAAGCTGGAGAAAATAGTTCCAGATTCCACTTTAACTGAAGCATTCACGGAAGCACTTTGTAAGTAGATTGTGAGAGGACTGGAATTCGGCCTGACTTTCCCACTCCATAGCACTTGGACACAACTTTAGTCGTCTCATAATCATATTTGTGATATCACAATATTTTATTGGTCAATATTGTTCGATATTAGTATCACACTGGACCACAAATAAAATTATGCAATAGCTTGCATATTTTAACGAATGTTTTACCGCTTATATTTGAAGTTATTTTATTTGCAGTTCATAAACACATTTAGATAAAGGCATGCGTACGCTGCTTGGAACACATACCTGCAAATCCAAAATACAAAGATTGGGAAGCAGAGGAAGGCAAGGATCCAAGTAGAGCAGCAAAAGTTAACAAGAATTGCCAACGTTCCAGAAACAAAGCCAAGAGGGACAGGAATTGTTTGGTGCTTGACCTCTTGGTTACCGAAAAGCAGAAAAGTTTTTAATAGCACTATAATTCTTCAGTTACTAAAACATGATTTCTGGTTATTAATTTCGATGAAATGATGATGATCTTTTCGGTTTTTATGGCAGTAAGGGAACTATCTCATTTCTAACACTGTATTTCAGAATGTTATCTTATTTCTGAATTATCACCATCCATGGCACACAGGCGCAGCTGTTCGTGCTGCTGCCTCACAGCGCCAGAGACCCTCACTACGGCTGCTATTGGCGTGCAGTGTGCGAGTTCTCCCTGTGATCGTGTGGGTTTCCTCCGGGTGCACCGGTTTCCTCCCACATGCCAAAGAACTGTGGGTTAGTCAGCTATTTTGCCGCTCCTGGTAGAATCTGGGTTGGGGGTGGGGCGGTTGATGTGAATGTGGGGAGAATATAAAAACGAAATTAGCATCGAATTAATATCATTGAGTGTTGTAGGTCGGTGCAGAACTGGACAATGGACGTGTTTCCATTCTATGACTAATTATAATTGTCGATGCAGACATCATAATATACTGATGAATCTTGAGAATCAATTCTAAAGGAATGGAGTTGACGACATAATATTGCTCTGTTTCTATTGAGAAATTTTAGTCTAGTTTTCTTTTTCTGTTTTTTTTAAAATTTTTTTTCTTTAGTTAAGTTTGGTCTGATATATTGTTAATAATTTTTCTTTTTGTTTTGGGGATTTTTCTTTCTTTCTTTTATATTTTATAATAAATCTTTTTCTTTTAATTATATTCATTCACTAACAGATCGTTGTATCTACAGATTTTTTATACTTTATTGTTCTTTATGATTATCCATGTCATGATAGTTCTCCTGATCTCTTTGTATTACATGTATAAACATTGATATATCAATCTGTATTAATGTGAAAACTAATAAAAAGATTGAAAAAGAAAGAAAGAGAAGAGAATCAATTCTACGATTATTCTGAAACATTTAGGCTTCAGGAAAAAAATATCCTGCTTTGTGTGGTTTTTATTTTGTTGAGTTACTCAAAGGAGGAAAGTTATTGTTGCAAATAAGAACACAACGACCTTGGACTGGACTCTCAGATTCGGTGTGGCATTTTAAAAAGGCAGAGCACAGTTATTGCACCTCTTCCCAGAAGTATGCTTCACTAGCCATTACCCCCCCCCCAAGACATATTTGAGATTTAATACATTGCCGAGTCTTGGATTCAAGATGGAGCTTCTTACTAAAAACAGGCAAATTGTCATCTTCAATACAACTTCAAAACTGCAGCATTAGAGAGGTAAATACTAGTTTATCTGTGGTTCTGCAATGTTTGAAATGGCTTCAAATTGAATCCAAAAATAAAGCATAATTAGCACTTGAAAATACGGGTATGAAAATTGTCATTTCATTTTCTGTTTCGTTGATGATCCTGCTCATCAATTGTACCCAATAAATAGTTATTCCCAGATTAATTACCACTCATCTTGAGTGTAACTTGGCTCATGAGAGTCATTTGCAGCTGAGTTTAACTTTCAGAGTGCAGAAACCTGCCCCGCATACCCGTGTGTACACAAAAGTTATGAGAAAATGAATCACGCGCTTATAATTAAGAACACATTTTCTTACCTTTACCCCAGAAGAGACCCTCCTAATCGCACAAAGGCCATCACTGGCAAAGAATTAAATCTTGTTAGCCGCGAAACTCGTGTACAGTGCCTTTGCCAACTTACTAGATGTTTGGAGCCCATGTTAGGACATAACTAGACACTGACAGTCAGCATATTCCCATATCAATAAAATAATGTACGTTTAATGATCAACAATAGTTAGTCCAATCCCAACATCTGTTTCCTGCATTCCCGTTGGGATTTTACCCACAAGGCAAATCTTGTTTGAATTATAACCAGTGCTTCATTCCAATTCTTCTAGTGTGTCTTTTATTGTGGGGCCCTGCTAGGGTTTTTACTACTTGGTTATTAATCGCTCTATTTACTATGTTTAATTGAATATAATAATTGAAGCCCGCTTTTCATTTCTTAGCTTAAACAGACTATTAAGCTGAGGGAAACAGTTCCTGATTCTAATTTGTAAGTAGATTGTGAGAGGACTAGAAATTCTTCCTGACCTTTCCACTCTACAGCACTTGGATAAAGAGGACGAATTTAGTAGTCTTAGCATCATATTTGTGATACCACAAACTGCATGGTTTGGTGAATATAGTTCGGGAGTGGTGCCACACCAGCCAACAAGTGTAAAGGTGCACCAGCTTGCATATTTTATTGAAGATTTTACCACATATATTTCAAGTTATTTCATTTGCAGCTGATAAACCCGTACGCTGCTCTGAACCAATATTAGCAAAGCCGAATGCAAAGTAGGAGGAGCAGAGAAAGACAAGGTTCAACGATCTGAGAGGGATCCAATTAGCGCAAAAATGAACAAAACCCTGTCATGATCAAGAAACAAGGTAAAGGAGACAGGGACTGTCTAGTGCTTGACCTCCTGGTTAAAGAAGAGCTGAAAAATATATTACAGCACTGTATTTCGTTAGCTGCTTTAACATTATTTCTGTTTATTAATATTGCTGAAGTGATGATATTCTTTTCTGATTTTTTAAAAGAAAAGTCATGGTCATATTTGACTGGTGATAAACTTTTGAAGGAATCGTAATCAAATGAATATACGATAAAGATAAACCAAATGTGAGTGCTCAAGTCCAGTGCGGGCCTGTCAGGTCCTTTCACTTGGGAAGTAACTGAGTTATTCACATCCTATCCATGAGTTTTACTCCCCATTGACATCCAGTTTTTAAAATGTTGTTCTCTGTTGGTAGCTTTTTGATGGAGTTCAGGCACTATATTACCAACGGTCACTCAGGGGTAATTTTGATTAGTGCAATTTTGTGTACGATGGTTGATAACAAATACACAGTGTGTGTTAAATAGCTTTTTATTAGTATTTCTGTGACCATCTCCATCGCACAAGTATATGGAATTTTACTGTCCATTTCCAAACCATCTATAAAACTATACATTGTTTCACTTGCATGCAATGTACAGAATTGAACTTTATCGGGATTCTGTTTATTACATTTAATTCCAGACACAGTCACTGTATGGAATTTATGGTTCTGTTTGCAGTCCCTGTATCGAATACAAAAGTTGATTAAAATGTGTACTTTGAAATCCACTGTGCATTATACACAGTTCTGGTAGTTGTTGAAATTCACTCTGTGCTGTAAAGAATTGCAGTAACTCTTCGGATGCCTTGTATATATTTGTATGCCTTGTATGTCTTGTAAATTTCTAAATATAAAACTTCGGCTTTCAAGTCAGAATGGTTTTCAAGCAACAGCTTAAAATCTATCCCGTGAATAATAGAAACTTCTCAATTCCAACATCCCTTTCTTCCTCACTTGTCGCTATCTTTCTACTTTCAAAAAAGTTTTTTTTGTTGAATGCAGTGGCATTGGTTCCCTCCTCTTCCTCAGCTCGTCTGGTCTCTTGAAGTGCCCAAGAGCAGGGTCAAAGACTGACGTTTGCCTTAGTTATTTCCTGCTACTTATACCCCTAAGTCGCTAGCAGAAAGTATGACCTGATCATTCCCCCTTTTCCCATTATCTAATTTAGGGATACCGGGGGACCTGAAGCACTATTCCAGATTGGACCACCGAAGACAGCAGACGGACGGAGAGCCTTCCGCCTCTTCTCATCTATCTGGTTGCCTTTCGGAATAATTCCATGAAGGACGTTAGGGTCTGGTGAGAAACTTGAATTACGATTGAAACAGGGAAAGGAATTGGATGGACATGCCGCAGTAACTATTAATATTTATTTTGGCATAACTAATGTGTGGCGGACAAAAGCAAGAAGTATTCCTACAGCTCACTTACTGGGTCTCAGCTGAAATATTGTACTCATATCTGGGCAAAACATCCCAAGAAAAATGTTTAGATCTGGGGGAAAGTTGCGAAGGAAATGTATTTGTATGACACCAGTGACGAAAGACTAAATTATTCCAGGGATATCTAAAGTAGTTGTGGTCGTTCTGCTTGTATCAGCTAGGATTAATGATGTAATAAATGTTTGAAGGATTTTGAATGAGTAAATACGAAGGAACTATTTGCACGGTAAATGAATGAGTATAGAAGTGATTCAGGTTTAAGTTAATTGCCGGAAGAACCGTAAGGAAGAGGTCGGGAATATTTTTATTTTTCTCAGTCATTATCTCACGATTGAGGATGTGTTGCTTCAACTCCAGTTCTGAGCAACAGAACAGGTTTTTGTGTGAATTATTTTAATGGAGATGTCCATTGAATACCAGCCAACAAACGGCCTTGACAGAGCAGATCCAATTGCCAATCCATTGACAAGCAGATCCAAGACGGCTGGAAACAAGGTTCTGCTGCACAGACTTCATTTTGGTACAGGGACCAGAACTTCACATGAACCGCCAAACAAGGGCTTAGCAAATGGTTTATCAAAGCAGCAAGACTCGCTAACTTTGTACCCTCCCCACCTTGTAATATATTTCAACATATCATTTGTCTTGTTAATTGTTTGGTATATTTTCAGTCTGATGCGCGACGCCCCTTCTGCATACTAATTTTATTAATTTCTCTTCATTCGGGAAGTAATCTTATTTTCCTATTCTTCCGACCAGAGTGAATATTCAACTTCGCACTCTACCTGCCGCTTAATGTATATGATCTGGGGTGCATTCTTGGAACTTTTAAATAAGAATTGACAGATACTTGAAAATAAAGATAGTCTGATATTTTACTCAATGAAATCAAAATTTTGTCTGCTCAATGTCGCATTTTTGAAAAAAATCTTTGAAATATAAAGGACATCGTCACCCTACCAGTTCTGCGCTTTGACTTGGTTCCATCGAATTTGTATTAACATATAAAAAAATAACGTGATTAACAAAGTTTGTGACAACAAAGTCAACGTTTTGTCTTTGAAGTTCATGACATTTATTGCCTGAAGTAAGGACTCCAGTTAACGCGGACATATTTGAAAACATTTATATTTGTACATTAGCTTCTCATACTCTTTAATGATGCTGCACCAAATATAATGGGACTTGACTTTGAAATAGTAAAATGGTGATAGCGTGTCAGCAGTTTTGTTACGTCTTATAATTACAATGAATATTCAAAGCACGGGTATTTAGGTCAGGTCGCCTGCAAAGAAAGTCCAGATCTATATCAAGTTGCTTATGATTCAAGATACTTTCAAAAATGCAATAAATGAACAATTGCAAGTGGTTGAAAAATAGAGGTGTAGAAGATGAATGATTAATTCGAATGAGAAGATGAAATTTTAAGATCCACTTCATTTTGTCAGAGTCAGCTATGAACCACACGATGCTTATGTTATGCCAGCGTTATAATTAACGATGTTCTTTATTCTTCTATAGTCTATTAGCATTAATCTGCTGTTCTTCTTTTCTAAAAATACAATTAGGATGTGAAATCATTTTGTTCAATGAAGGTCTACCACGTGACGCCTTTATTCTGCGTATTGTCAGAATTATCATGAGAACTAAAATTGCCAACCCGCCCGCTGCACACCCGAGAATCAGGGCAATATGATAGCCTGCGGGAGAAACAGATAAATTAGAAGATGCAAAACCTATACAGACAGAGGTACACCGATGGAATTGCGAAGCAGGAAGGGAGAGCATTTCACCGATGTCTTACAACTCCAGTTGCACGCGGATTACAATATATACCGAATGGAACCATTGCAAGTTAGTGATGAAATGTATGAAAAATCAGACAGACCCTATTACATAATGATTCAGGGAGCCTCTGTTTACACAGCAGGTGACCTACTAAGAGTAAAACGGGTCTTTCCCTTCTCGTAGAGTGCGACACCAAACAGTGGGCAAAGCTTGAATTGTTACAAAGCCTTCCATACACCAGGACTGGAACCTAGCACCTGTTTTTACAGCTTTTGAGGTGTAACAAGAATATGTTGCATTAACTTTCGCTTTTATAACCATCTGGCATACAGAAATAGTGTATACGCACAACATTTGAGGGCAAATCGCAGATTAGCAGATATCAGGAGAGTTGACCTGATACTTGATGTAAAGGGCAGAGTTAAAGTGACATTTTTAGGAGAGGTCAGGAGACTGAACTGTATAGGGATGGAATTCCAGTGTAGACGACATGCGTAGTTGAATTCATAATGAACAGGAAACAGATGGAAGTCATGACATTCAAATAAGCAAGACTTTAAAACTGGATGACACTTTATACTGGGTAAAAACATAAGGACAAGGGAATAAGGTCATGGGATATCTCCAGCTATCTTAAAATGTTGTGGTTGTTCCTTTATTATAATCTAATTTCCTGCCTGATATTCATATTCCGTGATCCTCTGCTTTTCCAAAAGAAAGGAATCCGGACAATACCGACTTGTTCCCAAGTTCCACCCGCCCTTTATAACGCGGCGGTGAGCTGCCCTCGCGGATCGCTGCAGTCGTCCTGGTGAGGAGAATCCTACAATACTATTGGGCGGGAGTTCTAGGGTTTGCTAGTATCTGCCATGCTCCGAGGTAGGGAATTACAAAGATTCACACCTTTTATCCGTTCAGTTCAAACGCAAAATTCGCCCTCTTATAGTACGCGTGTCTTGTTCGAGACAGTCTAATTGCCGTTTGCCCTATTATGTTCTTCTGCAGCTCAGCTGAATCTTTGCCCGCTAACGCATATTGAAAGTGCCTTGAAGGTTTTGCTGTGTCACATGCACTATATACATTCAGCTTATTAATTCACCTGCCGTGGACATAATTAAGAAAAAAAATAGCGCGGAATGATGCAATGACGCGGAAAGTTGTTTGTGCATTGACCTTGTATGATGAATATTTCCCCCTTCTCCCCGTGTTTGGACAGATGTCCAGCTACATCTCTAAACCCGGTTAGAGTTCTCCGCCTGTTTCGCAACTCTAACTGTTTCCAAACTTACCTGCCCCGACGGTGTAGTCGACGCTGGCGGGCGACGGAAGTGATTCATGTGACACCAGGCAGGTGTAAACATCATTGCCCCAGATCGGCGGCGTTAATTCCAAGAAACTGGAAGCCACAAACAATTCCTCCACGCTTTTGTTTTTCGCCTCTTCTATTCCGGTGAGAATTGTTACACCATTTCTAAGCCAAGATATTTCTAATTTCTCCGGATAAAAGGCAGCCGTTTTACACACGAGTTTTCGAGGCGGTGAAGTCTCTTCAACTGCACCAATTTTCAGGGGAGTTGGTGGAGCTGTAACAAAGAAAGTTATTTTGAATGTTTTCTATTTCCATGGCAGTGAATGCATTATCGGTTGCCTCATCACTTCGCGATGTTGCAGCCCCTCTAGCGCAATAGTTATCCGTGCGCTCGCTTAAACTTCTGGGCTTTTGACATTGTTTTATATTTCGTCTTACGGTGGACAGCAAAATGTATTCAAGCACTACATAAGGAACGCGAAGCTCGATGTCGGTAACTTAGGGGAATTGAGCCGCTGTTCTGCAGTGCCATGTGGAGGGCGCGGTACGAGCTAGAAGAAACCCGTTGTGTTTGTTTCAAAACTAACTATTATTTAAAGATTTTTGCAAAGACTGAGCTATGTATCATAGAGTGTCATAGAGACACACCGCACAGAAACTGACCCTATACCCGACTGCGTTCACACCGATCAGTAAGCACCATCTCCACTATTTTCCTCGAGCATCCCTATCAACCAGCCTCATCCCTCCACACCGCATCACACCTACCAGGAGCAATTTACGGTAGCACATTATCCGACTAACCAGCACATATTTGGTACGTGGAAGAAACCGGAGCACTGGAGTTCACAGAGAGAACGAGCAACTACGCACGGACTGTACCCAAGGTCAGGATCGAACCTGCCCACTGAAGCTGTGATGGAGATGTACTAACCGATGTTTCACTGCACATATCCAGATATCACCAATGTCTATAGTCTAGAGGCAAGGTGTAGTTACATATATTGATTAGAGCTTTGTCCTCACAGTTGTTGAGGCAGCTGTGCAGTGTCCATGAAGGAGATTTCAGATGATGCTACTTTTAACCAGGGGAGTTTTCTGCATAAGCGGACCGTGGGCTAGAATATTTATTATATAAATCGTTGCATCCATAAAGGCGAAGGAACGCGAATGGGAAATCCAAACTCACAGCACATTTCTTCCACACCTTTACCCTTTCTTAAACGCATTCTGTTTGTTGAACACATTCAGTCTGAATAAGATCCAACTGATATCAGCTCTATATTCGTCATGAGCCAACGCTAATTTTCGTGCGTTGAATCTACAGTCAGTCCTTAGCTAGATGGAGAGTTAATTGCTAAGCTGATTTGAGATTTTATTACAAGAAATCTGTTTAACTTAGTTTGAAACCCAGTTATTTTATGTTTTTGTGATAACAAATTATAAATTTCGGTAGAGATTTCCGTCTTTCTTCTCACCCTCAAGGAGTGCACTGCCAAACAAAGCTCAGAATTTCTCCACCACATGACCACGGATCTATTTTATGTTGAACAAATATTTTGGGGGAACTTCCGTCGAGAACAAAGGCGTTGGGTCTGTCAAGGGAAATCGTGAGTTACAAGGACTGGAGCCCAGGCGTTTCCACAAAATACCGTTAAATCCTGCCCATGTTTTACAGATGATGAGTGTATAAAGAATATTTTCTTGGCGTGAGATAGATACGGAGACGGGGTTGTTCGGTTCTCAGACTCGGATTCCTCGAGGGTAAGAATCAGGCCTCTCAATGGGCTGTAAGATTCCTTTGTAACATAACCATGGTGGTCTGAAACGGAATTTTAGTTTCAGTTACAAACCGTGGAACAGATGCAGAACATTTATCCCTCGAGGCTTCGCCGGTGTTCAAGTAAATCCTTGAACTGCATCTGTACATCCACACTGCATACCACGTGACACCGAACCCTAACAAAAACTTTACATCGCAATTCCAAGAGGCCTATTTCTCTTTCCGTTTCCAGACTTTAAGGGGAAAGTGTTGCAGATTTCGGAGACTTCGGCACAACAAGTCCCGGATGGACAATTTGAAACGGTGGCGATAAACTAAAGGTACATGGTGTGTGAATTAACACGGGTTGTGAGTGGAAACTTCTGATATTGTAAGGATGGTTGGCATGGAATGGTTGCATGGTTATGTTTGCTTAAAGGAACTGCATATGTCTGCAGGTGTTAACATTCATGTCTTGTCATCGGTGAGGCGAAATCTGTCCTTCCTTTCACAACCAAGATTTAAATACTCATACTGCTTCAACACCTTCCCTGCAAAACAATTCTAACAAAAGTTCCAATCTAAGTCATTTTTATTTTAAGACTCCAGTACACCATGGGGATAATAAAGCGTGAACCCGGGTAATGGCTTAAAAATGGTTAGTGCGAATCTGCAGGATGTCAATGGAACAGGCCCTCTGGAGAACCACGAAGTGAGGAATAGCACAACATTCCTCACCCCACAGATGCTGCTCGACGTTCTGATTATTTCCAGAGATTTCAGATTTCCAGTCTGTGCAGCGGTTTGCTTTTACAGTATCAAACGGAATTAGATATCATTGAGTTTTCGCCGAGTGATAAAAATTCCTATCACTCCCATCAGCGAACTTTACCTATATCGCAGAGATCTAAAATTCCCCCCCCCACCCCCCCCACAGAACACTTACCGAACACAGTGAGACTTGTGCCCGTTCCGACTCCGATGGACTGTTGCTGATATTGCACTTTGCAGTAATACATCCCGGAGTCTGCGACACTCGCATTCAGGAGAGTGAAAGTCGCGCTGCCCTTTTTAACAGTAAATTGTTTTCTGCTGTCTTGTTGTATAAAACTCTTCTCTCCCCACCTCCACCAAGAAACATGAGGAGTAGCTTGTGATATGCGCAATGTGCAGAACATAGAAGCATTGCCTCCTCTGTGAACGTTCTGTTCTTTGGGGAATTGGCCCACTTTGCTCGAAGTTACTTCCGAGGCTGCCAGAAAATAAGAGAGAACATTAAAAACAGTTGCACAAATTGGACAAGGAAAAAGAACCAAGAGACAACAAGTACAAACATAATTTAGAAACAGCGACAATCAAATTGGGGAAGCACTGTAAGCAAATTCGAGGTGGTTCATCAGCATGGAATTTTCTTAAACAGGATTGGATATTCGGAAAAAGCACAAGTAACGAAACGTACCCCACCAAACCGTAGCCAGAAGAGTCAAGTACCGAACTGATGCTTTAACCGACATCTGCAAATAATGTGCTGACCGCTTGCTGCCAATGAGGGAAGTGTCCTCAAAGGTTGTGTACGAATCAGTATTTCATGAATAAATGTTTGAGGCTTGTGATCATGACGCAGGATATCACGTGAGAATGGTGTGGGTTTCGCGTTTAGTTCTGTTTTGGTGGAGTCCCCTCCCATCTTTCTATCTAAGGTACAACTGTCTTCCAGACTTACCTGGGACACTGTGCTTAAATAATCTACCGTGGCGATCTCTATCAACCTGTTGCCCTCTTCTCCATACAAAGAAGGGCGATTCAGACCAGAGCCGGGGACATTCCTCCAACATCTCATGCAAGTTACTTCTTCATACAATTGCTGGAGCAATGAGTGCAGCCAATTTTTCCGGGTCCGGTACTTAGGTCTTAATGTTCTTTTTTAACTCTCTCACCTTCCACGTACGCATTAAGCCATAGGAACAACAATGAAGATTAATAAAGCCACATTTCTTCTCTCCGGCTCACAGCTGCTGAAACCAATTGTAACGTAAACATTGGTATTGAGACCAGTACGTTTAAGTGTTACAGATATTTACTCAGTTGGCTTGAAAAGTGTATTAATAACTGCAAACGAAACCTCAAGGAGAAAGTAGCTTGAAAGATGGACACTATACTGCAAGGGAAAAAAAAAAGATGTCAATGAACGTGAGGCCGTTCGTTCACATCCACTCAGCTTGCCATAGGTTTCGGTGTCCAGACCTCCGCAATGCCGGATAAATTGACCAGAATTAGGCGGGCATAATCTTTCAGTGGAGCAGCTCCCAACTGCCACTCAGATGACCTGCACAATCCGTTGCTAGCAGTAGAGCCGGATAGACTGTAAGTTACTTCCGAATGTTCAGAACCTCTTGCCGCTTTGCTAACGAGCTTGCATCAATGGTTACCCAGCATTCTGTCACTGATAGGATTTTCTTCTTATTTCTTCAAATATATTAGTTCATAATTTTGAATACCGCTATAACTCTCTCTAAACTTCTAATAATGCCAGATTCTCTAGTCTCTCTAATTACCGGAAGTCTCTAACCTCTTTCTTGTATATCTTTTCACTTCACCCTTTACCCTTCCTAAAGTTTGATGGGCAGATTGGAACACCATACCCCAGCTGAGGGTTAGCCTGTGATTTTTATAAAGCTTTAGAAGAACGTAATAACCTTTCTGCTCTGTGCTCCTATTAACGAAGTCAAGGATTCATTATGATTTCCAACAGCCATTTGGTTTGCTCTGCCACCTTTCAGGATTTGCGATTCTACATCTAAATATACGAACATACTGTACTCTTTATTTTTGATTCAGTCACATGCCCCACTTTCACTGAAATGTGCTTTCACTCTGATCAGTAAAATGTGTGTCATTCGAATTGATTTATATTCACCGTTCCCACTTCAGGCAAAGTGGGCACGAGAGCAGCAGGCGTGGCCGACGAACATGACAGTAAATGAACTAACATTTAATCTACTCTGGCATACAGTGCTTCATCTCATAGTAATAAACTGTAGTCAGTGCTGTAGTTTGACAATATATGAATATATATCGACATTTCCATTTCTTTTAACATCTTGATGATAACAGTTCATGATAACGTTGATGATTGTTGCAGGGCCTGCCGGCTATTCCAGCATCATTTTCACAATCTGTATTTCTTGTTGAAATTCAGGAATTAGCCAGTTCTGTAACCGAGGCACAAATATATCATCTCTGCAGATACTTGGGAACAAACATTTTCCAAAAGCGTTTACAAGACCAAACCTGCAATAGAAGACGAAGCACCTCAGCACAGACTTCAGTATGGATGGCTAGACTTCAACAAACACAGGTAGGAGTTATGCATTCCTAAACTTTAATAATAACAGATAGGAGATTAATAATTAACATTTCAAATGAAAGAAACGTTGAATTGATCAACGTAAAAGTCCTGAACATTGGAAATTAAATTAAATACAAAGTATTATAAGTGCATCAACGACCTGACAGCACCTTGGAAGTATGTGTGTGTGGTGGGGTGTGTGTGTGTGTGTGTGTGTGTGTGTGTGTGTGTGTGCGTGCGTGCGTGCGTGCGTGTGTGTGTGTGGGAAGGGGGAGGGCAGATCACGACTGCCAACTCAAATCTGATTTACACTTGTAGATTCGATTGTGTGATAATCAGATAGGAATTTACCAAAGCAAGTGGGATAGTTAGCGCTTGGAGCCTTTTCTATGATAGCTGTGACCCACAGTCATAGTCTTATAGCATGGAAACTCATCCCTGCCGACTGTATTCCCCAGCCAGCTAGTCCCAACTGCCCGCATTTGGGCCCCAGCCGTCTAAATCTCTCCTATCCATGTACTTATTTAGATCTTTAACGCTGTTAATTTGCCTGCCTCAGCCTCTATTTCTGACAGCTCAGAACCTGATCCAACAAATCTGTCCATTAATCAGATGACATTCGCCCAATCTTTGCAAATCTTCCTCTATTTACTTTGAGTTTCTAAATGTCATCAAATCCAGAGGAAATATTTTGGTTTATTTATTAATTATGAGAAGACGGGGAACCAAGAACGAAAAACTCAGGCTAAGGCATCCTTGGCCATGTATCTACGTTTGAAGTTAAGATCAATCAAGCAGCACAAAAATAAAAAAAAAGCAACAGAAGTATTGAAGGGTAGCTTGTAATGTTTGTACAGAAATTAGTTATGGGACCTCACTGCAACATCGACTGCAAAGAAAATAAAAAATCATCGATTCAACAAATGCATAATCGATCTAAGTATCCTACAATTGAAAACTTGCGTACAATTCCTTGTTTTAAAAAAAATCATGCACATTTGTAAAAACAAAACCGCAGATGAATATTGAGAGAATATCAAGCTGATTTTTCAAGAAACAGCCCCAGTCTACAGCAGCAGATATAATTAGTCGCTTTGACCTCCCTTTGCTTTCTTTCTGCTTCTCTAATTTATTCTTCTCTCTCATTCACTCCCCGTTTTCCCATTCCTTCTGTTTGTGCTTCTCTCTCTTCCTCAATTCCAAGTTGGTTTTTCGCTCTCCATCTCACTGTCGTAAGAACCACCAATGCAGCAGTAGTGGGATGACCAGAAGAGCCCGTACAATACGAAATGCCTCCAACATTCGACAAGTGGGATCCAAAGCATTACTCAACTGCGCGTTAAAGGACTTTTCCTTTCCTGGTGCTCGGGAGGCCAACAGCTATTGCTGGATATTCGCCCAGATAAGGAGAACTGGGAACAGCAAATCCAAGGGAAAACTCAAAAGATGGGAATAAGGGCAGTGTCAAGCAAGCAGTCCGACGTTTTTCCTTCCACATTATACTTCACAATCCGATTTACGGTTTGATGCAAGTTTTAGATGACAGAATACAAAGGAATGTGGTGAACGAGGCTGTTTTGAACACTTGGAGACAGAAGGGACTGCAGATGGTGGAATGTGGACATAACTGTGATGGAGTCTCCAGGTGCGGCTTCCTCCACTTCCAGGAGAAGTCCAAGCGCAAACTGCAGGAACAGCTCCTCAGTTTCCGTCTGGGAACCTTGCAGCCTAACGGCACGAATATTGAATTCTCCCACTTTTAAGTAATCATCTGAACACCCCCACCCAAAAACCCCAACCACGCCTCTACTTTGCTTCCCTTTCCCAGCCTATTTCTCTTTTTTCTACCCTGTATTTCCTCCTTACCTTTGTCCCATCCCCCGGTGGATCTGCTCTCCCCTTCTCCCCCGCAGCTGCTTATCACTATCTCTTAGTTGCATCTATCTATCATCACCTGGTGCCCACCCCGCCTCCCCTCTTTTGTCCACCTATCACGGTTCTGCTTGTCCCTCCTATATATTGCGCCTCCCCTTTCCTTATCTTGAGTCCTGAGCAGGGGTGCTGGCCCGAAACGTTGACCGCCTGTTTTTCTCTACGGATGCAGCCTGGCCTGCCAAGTTCCTCCAGGATCATAGTGTTTTTCATCTAGATATTCCAGTATCTGTAGTCCTTTGTTTCTCTGTTTCTCGCTGCTGCCTGGGTGACCTGACTGTGCATCTTTTTTCCACATGGGAATTATGTGGCTTGTTCAAAAACAATCTCATTGGCGGTAAATAACGGAGATTACAGAAGTGACCAGAAATGTTTGTTGATTGTGCTGCCTTAGCTGACGTTATCCGAATACTTAAGTATACGCCCTTGTGTTCTTTCATCCGATTGATATATACGTATAGCAAAAAGCGCCGGTGCAAGAGCAAACTCCCTAGGAACACCTTTCAGTACATTCCCCTTAATCTCTACTTTCGACACAAAACGCCTAACTACCCTACTTTTCCTGATAAACTCTTGTGAAATGTTGCCAAAGGTTTTCTGGAAACCACGTCCGTTAACTTCACAGGTCCAGGACTTGCAATGACGTCTCTCAAAAATATTTTCCCCCTTGTCTTATCCCTCGGGCCAGGTAGGGCGGATTTTTTTCATTTATTTTTCATTTCCATGTCTTGATGCAAAGGTTTGCGAAATTGCTAACTCAACCTTCTTCTGTGTACAGGAGTGACAACACATATGATGCACTTAAATGGCAATAAAGTACTCTGGGACCAAAAGCAGTCACTAAATGAACTATACAAACAAAAGTGCGTTTCCCCGCGTATTTTACTGTTTGACTTCTTTCATGAAAAGGCCACCTCTCCTTCCCAGTTTATTATCTGCTGCGCTGTTTCTGAAATATGTTTTAGCTGAAAATAATTGACAGTGTTTTCAAATGTCCCCTTGACTTGCCGCAACCGATCACATTGCGACGGCGGAATAAAGCAGGATGTTTCTGCTGGTGTTGATTTTATAACGTCTGCCATTGAAAATATCAATAGTTCATCATTGGACGCTAACAGACAATGTCTGACACATTTAAAACCAATATTTAGCTCATATCAAGACAATTGCTTCGCAGTTCTGTCCAAAATGAACGCGCCACGGAATAACTAAAGGTCAACCTTGCAGAGTAAATATTTAGGTGTATTAGGCAGGATTTCAAATAAGTTATCTAAAATTATCTAAGTTGAACTTTTTCCACTCGAGCGTCAGATGTGATAATGCGAACGGTCTGCAACTTACGTGTTTCAGAGAAACACAACCATCAACCACAGTCAGTTTCCATGATGTCATCAGCAGATTCGCAGGTGTATATTTAATCCTGCGGTTCGCTACTTCTTATTAGCTCGAGCTACGAATGCATTTGTGGTGAGTAATTATCCTAAAACGAAATCAGCTCGGACTCATCTTTTTATAGAAAAGTTGCAAATGTTCTTTCTCAAGCAACAGAAGCCGCGAATACAAGCAGAAAGCTAAAATAGTTGTCTCCTTCGAGAAGACGTGCTCCTCTACATCGCAAGAGATCAAAATAAGAAGGTATTTATAAAGCAACAGAGCAAATGGAATAAGAAGGCCCACAAACACGCGCACGCGCACACACACACGCACGCGCACACATTGAAACGTCGGCGTAACATGCAATGCGTTGCTCACAAATACATATAGTACCAACTTTCATTTACACAGCGACTGCAAATTATCAAGATACATCGGAAGTGCTTTCCAGCGACACTGAGGTCCTGCAACCTGTTTTTGGAGTTAGACAGAAATTAAAAGCAGGACCTTTGTGGTCCAAACTCCAGATTACCTCCTGTGACACGTCCTAGCAATGGGAGAAAAGGGGAATAAGATGGCTGAAAGAGTGGCCGAAGAGCTGGTACAGGAGGGAGGGCTTCAGGTACTTGGATCATTGGGATCTGTTCTGGGGCATTTAGGACCGGTACAACAAAGTGGGGTTACACCTAATCTGGAAGGATTGCAAACTCGGCGCAGGGAGGTTTTGTCACGCTACTCAGGAGTGTTTAATTTAACTTGGCAGGGGGTGGGAAGAACAGAAGCAGTATACAGTAGCAGCTGGGGAGAAAATACAGAGAGTAAACCAATCAAGTCCAGTGGGTAGAGCAAACTGAGGCAGGTTTGGGAGCACGGCAGGTCTGGCTGGCTCAACTGTATTGACTTAATGCAAAGATCCTCACAGTAAGTCAAATTAACTTAGTGTAGTGTTCAACACTTGGAATTAATATATAATTGCAATTACAGAAACATGGTTGAGGTAATGGCTGGACTGGCAGCATCACGTTCCTCGGTATAGAAGTTTCAGAATGGACAGTTGGAAAACAAAAGAGGAGGAGGCGGGTTGCACTGCTGATTAGGGCGAAGGTTATTGGTGAACTCAGAGACACCTTGGGGGACAATGAGGCCAAACGTGTTGAAGAACTTATACCCATTTAAGAAAGGGAGATACTTTGC
The DNA here is from genome assembly GCF_009764475.1 of Pristis pectinata. Taxonomy (NCBI): domain Eukaryota; kingdom Metazoa; phylum Chordata; class Chondrichthyes; order Rhinopristiformes; family Pristidae; genus Pristis; species Pristis pectinata. The sequence continues at coordinate 44,527,131 of NC_067417.1, forward strand.
TGGGGTTATACTATAGTACTCCCAACGGTAAGCAGGAATTATTGGAACAGCTATGTAAATTAATCACAGAAAGGTGTGACAGGAATAGAGTTATAGTCGTGGAGGACTTTAACCACCTCAATATTGACTTGGGTTGTCTTAGTGAAAGGGGTGTAGACTGGCGGAATTTGTCAAGTGTTTCCACGCAAGGTTTTTGAGATAACATCTAGAGTGTCCTGCAAGAGATGGTCCAGTGCTCAATCTTGGCAATGAAACTGGACAGGTGGTGAAAGTGTCTGTGGGGGAACAGTTCAGCAACAGTGACCATTATTCTCCAAATTTCAAAGTATTTATGAACAGGAAAAAGGTCAATCCTCAAGTTTAAGTCTCGAATTGGGGAAAACCTGATTTCAATATCATAATGACGATCCCTTGAAAGTCGATTGGGAGCAGATGATTGAGGGTTAAACAACAGATGACAAGTGGGAGACTTTTTAGAAGTGTGAGTTCCCATCCAGCCTGTTCTAGTTAGGGCGAAAGGTAAGGATGACAATATTGGGGAACCTTGGATGGCAAATAAGATTGAAGGTTTTATTTTGAATTAAAAGAAAGAATGTGGCAGGTAGAGGCAACTGGAATTGAATGGGTCTCTCGAGGAACATAGAGTGTGTAGGAGAGAACTTAAGAAAGAAATTAGGAGGGGAAAACGGGACAATGAAATATCCTTTGCAAGTAAAATTAAGGAGAATCCCAATTCATTCTGTAAGCATATCAGGAGAAGGAGGGTAACCAGGGAAAGATTGGTTCTCTTTAAGGACCAAAGGTGTAATCCATGTGTGTGGCCAGGTGGTGTGGCCAAGAGTATAAATGAATACAACTCCTTTGTAGTCACCAAGGAATGTGGAAGATAATGAGTTCAGGGAGGGGTACATGGATAATCAGGACCTTGTCACTACTAAGAAAGAAGAGATGTCATGGGACACCTACGTGTTGATAAATCCCAAGGGCCACGTAAGATCAATCTCAGCTTGCTAAGGGAAGCATGGGGGGAAGGATATGGCTGGGGCCCGACAGAGGTTTTAGCATCTTCGTTCACTACAGGTGAGGTGCTAGAAGACTGTAAATTAGCAATTGTTCCTTCATTTAAGAACTGAAGCAGGGATTAGCCAGGTAACTACAGGCTGGTGAGCCTTACGTCAATAATGGGGAAATTGTGTATATTTGGAATGGCAGAGAGTGATCAGGGATAGTCATTATGGCTTTTTGCAGGGGAAACCTCTCCTCATAACTTGATTGAGTATTTTTTGAGGAGAAAGCTAAGAAGGTTGATGATGGTAGGATGGTAGAAATTGCTTATTTGGACCTTTGTAAGGCATTTGATAAAGTGCCGTGTGGGAAAGTGGTCCAGAAGGGTCAGTAACATGGGATCCACGGTGAGCTGGGTAATTGGATCCAAAGCTGGCCTCATGATAAAAGGCATAGGATAGTGATAGAAGGATGCTTTTCATTCGAGGTCTGTGATCATTGGTGTATCATTGGAATAAGTGTTGGGACCCTTGTTGTTTGTTATATATTTTAACTGCTGGGATGTGAATGTAAGAGTTCGGCTTAGTAAGGTTGTGCATGATACGAATATTGGTGGTGGTGTGGATAGTGAGGAAGCGTGTAGAAGGCGGCAGCAGGATATAGAATCGTTGAATCGCACCACACAGAAATGGGTCTTTTTGGCCTACCTTATCCATACCGACCATGATGCCTGTCTATGCCAATCCCATTTGTCTGCATCGGGCCCGTATTCCTCTCTGCCTTCACTATCCAATGACTTGTCCAAATGCCTTTGGAAGATTGTAATTTAATCCGTCTCTCCCACCTCCTCTTCCACTTCTCGATAAACACCACCCTCTGTGTGAAAATTCTACCATCAGATCTCCTTTAAAATTCTCCTTTAACTTAAACCTATGCCCTCTAGTCCTAGACCCTCCCGCCCCAGGAAAAGGAAAACTCTGACCATCTATTTACTTATGCCACTAATAATTTTATAAACCACTACAAGGCCACCACTCGGTCTCCTATATTACAATCAAAACAAACCTGCCTTTTCCAGTTTCCTAATCACCACAGCTTTCCATTCCAGGCAACATCATTGGAGAACCTCTTGGGCAATCTCTCTATTTCTACCACATTCTTCGTGTAGGGTGGCGAACCAGAACTATGCACAGTACTTCAAATGTGGTGCAGCTTTCATTGGTCGGCTGACAGCATATACGAGATATGTTATGTTGCAACTTTACAGAACACAGGATAGGAGGACTTTAGTTCTGGCGAGAGATTGGATAGGCTGGGCTTATTTATAAGATAAGATAAGGTTTCTTCATTAGTCACATGTACATCGAAACATATAGTGAAATGCATCTTTTGCGTAGAGTGTTGTGGGTGCAGCCCGCAAGTGTCGCCACGCTTCCGGCGCCAACATAGAATGCCCACAGCTTCCGAACCCGTACGTCTTTGAAATGTGTGTGGAAACCAGAACGCCTGGAGGAAACCCACGCAGACACGGAGAGAACGTAGAAACTCTTTACAGACAGCGGCCAGAATTGAACCCGATCGCTGGCGCTGCAGCAGCGTTACGCTAACCGCCCCAGATGGAGGAGGTTAAAAAGCGACCTGATAGAGATGTATAAAATTCTATGGGGCATAGGTAGTCTAGATAGTAGTAATATTTTCGCCATGGTAGGGCTATCAAAAATACGAGGACATAGGATAAAGTTGAGAGGAAGCAATATTCAAAGGGATTTGGGGAGAGAGATTTTACACAGAGAGTGATTGATATTTTGAACTTACTGCCAGTGGAGGTGCTGGAATCAAATGCAATCACTAAGTTTAAAATACACGTGGACAGGTACCGTGATACTCACGGCTTGGCATGTTGTGGACCTAATGCGGGCCAATGGGATTCTTGTAGATGGGCAACATGATTGGCATGGATGTAGTGGGCCGAAGGGCCCGTTTCTGTGCTGCATAACTTTCGAACTCCAATGTCTTCAAACAGGATATGACTCTGAGACAGGTTAGATCGTATTAGGTCGTGCTACCGATTACTGCTCAAAGCTGCATTGGGAGAATTAATTTCTTGCCGATATCATTTTGTGGATGACATGTAAATTAGATCAGTAGATCACCACGGCCAATGCCAATCATGTTGCCGATCTACATTCATCCCATTTGCCCGCATTGCATTCAGTTGGACGTTTAATTTTCAAGGCGCAGCCTTTTCTTCCGAAGTTCATATATACGTACGTCATTTTTCTGCGCTGGTAGCTTATTTCACGGCACTTTCGAAGTTTACGTCACATTTGCATTGATATATCTTCCAGTAACTTTATATCAGATCTAATTTAGCATAATTCCTCTAATTCTATTCAAAACTGATCTCTGTAAGAAAATTACCGAGCCAAGACATTTTCTGGGCAACGGAACGTTATTAGATATTCTCCACCAATTTATCTGACTGCAGCACAAGTGCCAGAATTTGAATTTTGCAGGCGGGTTGCAGACATCGGAAGTATGATGTGGTGCTTTAACTCTTCAATCATAATGGTAACGAACTTTGTAGTGCTGATAGAGACCAACAATAAGGTGCTGGATTTGCGGCCGAGGTGGGAGAAGGTCGTGATGCTGGGGTGTAAGTCTGCAGCACTTCAGCGCAGCCACAAGGTGGAGCCCGATCTCTGCGCAGTGAAAAGAGGTTTTCTATTACAGATAAGGAGAAAGGATTTTTCTGACAAAGGATTCAGAAGAGAGGGACATAAGTTCCGAATTCCCTTAGGCCATAAAATAACAAAGCCAGGAAACAATTTTTCATTCAGAGAGTTGTAGAATCTGGATCCCTACCCCGAAGAAGGGCGCAAATATTCGGACAAATGGAGATTTTAAGACGGAGATGATGGACTGCTCTTGGTGCAGAATCTCAGGGGATATTTAGTTAAGATAAGCAAATGGAGCTGAACTACAGGACATCCAGTTGGCGAAGGGCTAACTGGTTTATTGCTGCTCCTTTTGTGAGGCCACAGATTCCAATTTTAGATCTATATTAATTTACTAACATGTTTTCAAAGCAAAACTCCGCTGTTGTTTATCGGGCAAAAAAAGGCTCTTATGGAAGTCCCAGACACCCCGGCTTGGTTGACCGGTGGAACATTTGTTGAACCGATGAACAGTGCAGCGGTGTGTACCATCTAATCACTCGAAATCACAATTTCCCCTGAGATTCTGAGCCCGCACTGCAACAGCAAACCCGGCATTATGTGGTGATCGGTACAGGCCGTCCCCGAGTTACGAACGTGATCTGGTTATAAGTCGGAAAAGACACAAAATCAATCGACAAGGCAACCATACTTCCACGTTATTGTAATGAATTGTGTTGGCAAGGGCCAGCGACATGACATTTACTTAGTTTCTTCCCCTGCCGAGATACAATGGTACAGAATCAGGCTGTCCCACGTTCAATGACGGGTTTCGATGGGCTTGAAGAATCAATGCATATTGCACTTTTATTAGAGTATCGTTGCACAAGTATTAATTGAAACGATTACTTGTCAATTTCTAAAGCAACTCCCTCAAGTGGTCTCCTCAGGTGAAACTGGCAGTTTGTGCTCTTAACAGACAATGGTGTCTGATATCTGCGGGGCAGTCACATGAAAACAGCTTTTATTCAAGACTGGTTTTCGTTTGAATTTAATATTTTTTATGGGAACTCATTGCTGTATACGGTGAGTGCATAGGTCGGGCGTTTGTAACTCCTAGAGGGCTTGTACTTCACCTGTCATCGTTGTCTTCCTTCAAACCAGGAGAATTCACTGACCGGGTTTGTGAAACAGATTGGTGGTCTCTAATGACAAGGACTCTGAACACAATCTTACAGATAAATGATTTATTTACAAAGTGAAACGAGGGGAAAAGGTAACGGAGGCAACAAGCACACGCACTGATCATAGCGAGCGTGGGAAAATCGCAACAAGGGTAAAACACACACACACACATACACACACACACACACACACACACACACACACACACACACACACACACACACACACACACACACACACACACACGCACAACGAACTGGGGAGAGACAATCAAGTAAAAGTAATACGATACCTGCCACCCCTTTACTCAGTGCAGCATGGCTCTACGCTACAGTAGATACTAACTGGAATACTCTTGAACCTATCGACAGTGCACACCTTACTGACGATCTCTCCAGCGGCATTCCACGGTTCCTCAGCCTGGGATGAAGTGGGGTGAATCCCTCACAGCAATCAAAAAGAGAATGAACCAGGCACATGTGGCACTCTTTATAGTGCTGGAGGGTTGTTGGGAGGAGTTCCAACCGCGGTAGTTCAAAAAGGCCAATGGCCCAGCGCTGGCAGCGGATAATGGGTCACAATGGCCAATGGCCTGAGGCCAGGTACAAAGGTGTTTAAAGGGACTAATGGGCAGGTGTGCACTGATGGGTGGGGTGGAGCCAAACCTTGATGGACAGTGGTGTGTCTTTTTACCAGGTAATGGGCAGTGCTGTCACGTGACAGCCACAACCATCCACAATACAATCCACCCCTCGAAAGCCACAGCACTCGCCAATCATTACAATGACGGTGACTAAGCCTAGAACTATGTGTCAATGTACAGTACTAATGAAAGTCAGACGTGGTCTTGATAACCTGGAGAGCACAGCATAATATGCAGATAGCAATGACAATGAGAATGAGAGCAGTGGCCCAGTGGATGACAGTTGCCCACCACGCCCCCCCCCCCATAAACCCAAACAGCCACCAGTTTTCCAATGATGAGTGGTGCTGGAGAAGCTGGTCCCTCGCATTTTGAATTTTGGCCATCGAGTCCCCAATGTGAGCAGCCAAGCCGGTAATGTTCATTGACTCATCAGGGATAAACGTGCAGCACTCCTTACCAATCACTGCACAGGTACCACCATCCGCAGCGAGTAGGTAATCCAAGGCCATTCGATTCTGCAGGGCGACCATCCTGACGGCCGTCAGCTCAGCTGCTGTACGCGTCAGGGCGTCATCGGTAAGTTGCAGTGCCACTGCCATTTTGTTGGCCAGTGCCTCGAGCACGCTGGCCATCTGGATGACTTCACAGGGCAATCGGGCCGTGCCATACGTGGGAAAGGCTATCATTCAAAACCCCTCCACCTCCGTGATTACCCTCTTGTCCCAGTGGCCACTGTATGCCGGGTGCTCCCCAAAGTCATCTAGGTCGTGGATATAGGGCACCACAAATGCTGGGAAGCAGCAACTGTACCAGCTCATGGGGAGCCACGGGTAGGCATGGTGGTTGCAAATCCACTGGGTCTCATTCAAGTCCAGGGAGTCTTTAGCTTAGCAGCACCATCAGCAGTGGTTACTGGGGTGACCGGATACCAGTTTCGCTGGCATTCGCTGCGGCTGACTGAAGAGGTGGAGCCATGCTCATTCGGGAGCCTGCACCAGCATTCTTTAGGCTTGGTCACCGGCTGTGCAACAACCATAAGAGTCAGAACTCGGGTGGACGTCAAATTGTAGCAAGGCAAATACTTCTGTGGGGGGCCCTGTGGCTGTCAGACCCATACTCTCCCTGAGTCCTCGGTTTCGGGGGTTTCGGTGTCTTCCCAAGTCGGGAGGTGGGGAGTGTGTCAGATGGCGGGACAGTGGGGACTCTCTCTGGCCAGTGGGCCGTTTATACAGCTGGTCTACGGCCTGTTCCAGCACACGCTCAACCACCCCTGCAGTGTGCGGGAGGGCGTTAGCGTGCGTAATTTCTCTTTAAGCAGGCCAATCATTCTCTCAATCAGGCCTGATGCCTGTGGGTGATAGGGAATATGAAACATGCACGAGGTCCCCGCCTCAGCTGCCCAGTTCTGAATTTTAGCCCCAGCAAAGTGTGAGCCCTGATCTGATTGTATCGCCCATGGGACTCCGTAGATGGAGGAGAGGTGCTGCAATACTTTCATGGTGCTCTTCTGGTCGGCCCTCTCACAGGGCACCACCGCCAGTTCACCGGAGTATGTGTCCACCATCGTCAGGGTGTACTGATTTTTGTTTTGGGATGGGAGCGGTCTGATGTAGTCTATCTGCCATTAGCAACACACTTCCTTGCCACAGCAAATGTGACAGTGGCCATTGTGGCCAACCTCGTGGCCTCACTTGCTGGCAGATAGGACAGTTAGTGACAGTGGTCTGACATTGATCCAATGTCAGAGTGACCCCGAATTGCTCTACCCAACGCCGTGTACCGTCATCCACTAGATGCCCACTCTTGTGGTGTGCCCATGCAGCCAATGCACTGAGGTCGGTTTCAGCTGTGGAGGCGGTGGCACAGCATATTTGGGCAGCGTGGTCCACCGTGGCATTATGTATAGCCTCCTCTGTATTTCTGTGGGTATGAGCATCCACGTGGTGGGATACCTGATCCCAAATAAAACGGCAGTGTCCCTATCCCCAGAGGGGGCTTCCATGAATTTCACACCCCATTTCGTGCCATCGGGCCATCCACACTGTCCTACCATTGGCCACTGCCCAAGAGTCGGTGCAGATTTTGACTGGCCCAGTGGTGTCCCGCAGCGTAAGCGCTACTGCCGCTAGCTTGGCAAGTTGACTGGATTGACCCACTCCCTCATTAGTGAAAGTTTTCCCTGTGGCGGGATGAAATGCCACGGCTGTCCAATATTGCTTCCCCCCTTTCCACCAGCTGGAGCCATCTGTGAACCAGGTGTAGAATTTTTGTTTGGGGTCGAGGGATCGAAGGGTTGGCCCCAGGACACAGGGGAGGGCTGGATTTCGGGTATGTCTGGGGCTTGGTCCTGGGACCGTGGGAAGGAATGACCTGCTCATGGAGGCGGCTGACCCCTTCCAGACTGGGTTCGGCTCAGTCGGCAATATACCATTTCCACTTCACTATGGAAGACGTCTGGGCCTGGCCCTCTATGTGGGTGGAATTGGGGGACTTGATTCAATGCACTATGGGCAGGTGGGTGCGAAGGAAAACAGGGTTGGTGCTGGTTTGGTGTTCGGTGGCGAGGAGTGCCAGGTAGCAGGCGAGCAGTTGGTGATCGAAAGGACTGTAGTGAGCAGCGGCTTCAGGCAGAGATTTGGTCCAGAAGCCGAGCGGGACTCTGCACCCTTGGGCCTTCTGCCAGAGACTCCATTCGGCGACCGTCTCACTGGCAGAGACCTGTAACTCAGAGGGGACAGCTGCCTGGCGGGGAGCAAGGGGCAGTGCTTAACAGCTTGCTTTGCTGTTTCAAAGGCAGCCTGTTGTTCTGGTCCCCATGAGAATGTGGCTTTCTTCCGAGAGACCCTATAGAGTGTTCTAAGGAGCATGGTGAGGTGGGGTATATGCTGGCACCAATAGCCTAGGAGGCCCACGAAGCTCTTGGTGTCAATTTTATTTGAGGGGATGGCAAAATTGAAGATTTTATTCCTGGTAGCCTCGGGGATACGTCGCTGGTCCGTGTGCCATTGTATCCCGAGGAACCGGACATTCAGGCCGGGGCCCTGTACCTTATCCATATTAATGGTCCAGCCCCGTACTCTGAGGGAGGAGATTAGCATATCAGGAGCCTTTGAGACAATAGTCTCAGACGGCCCTTGTAGGAGGATTTCGTTGATGTAGTGGGCAGTTGACACCTCTTGGGGGAGTTGAACGCCTTGCAAACCCCGGGAGATTAAACCGTGACAAATTGTAGGATCGTGAACATAGCCTTTTGGGTAGACGGCAGACGGTCATGGAGGGAGGTGGAAATGAAGGCATTGGCCAAATCCACCACTGCGCCCCAAGGCTTGTGTGGGCGCCCCACAATATCCTCCATTAGGGTGACTATGTCTGGCATGGCGTCAGCGAGGGGCGGGGGGGGGGAGGGGTCAGACTTAATAAGGTGTCTGTAGTCCACCATCATGCGTTCCGTCCCATTCTTTTTACAGACGGACCAGACGGGACTGTTGAAAGGAGAGGTTGCGGGTCTGACGACGCCCTCTCACAGCAGGCATGGGCAGCCTCAATGATATCTTGGTGTCCCCCGGTACTCTGTAGTGTCGTTACAGATTACCTTGGAGAGGGGGGAACAAGAACTGGTTCCCAATTGGCTGCCCCAACTACCACTGTAGCCCGTGCAACTCCGAACATAAACTTGGTATGAAGGGATTGTCCCTTTGAGACATTGATCCCTAGGATTCACTCAGGCGAGGCCGCTATTAATACTTTTCGTGTGTCTTGTATTGTGGGACCCTGCTAGGGTTTTACTACTTGGTTATTAATCGCTCTATTTACTACTTTTAATTGAATATCATAATTGAAGCCCGCTTTTCATTTCTTAGCTTAAACAGACTATTAAACTGAAAGAAACAGTTCCTGATTCTAATTCGTAAGTAGATTGTGAGAGGACTAGAAATTCTTCCTGACCTTTCTACTCAATAGCACTGGGACACAGAGGACGAATTTAGTGAACTGAGCATCATGATTGCGATAACACAAACTGCATGGTTTGGTGCATATAGTTCGGGAGTAGTGCCACACCAGACAACTAGTGTAAAGATGCACTAGCTTGCATATTTTATTGAAGATTTTACCACATATATTTCAATTTATTTCATTTGCAGCTGATAAACCCATACTCTGCTCTGAACCAATATTAGCAAAGCCAAATGCAAAGTAGGAGAAGCAGAGAAAGGCAAAGTTCAACGATCTGAGAGGGACCCAACTAGAGAAAAAATGAACAAAACCCGGCAATGTTCAAGAAACAATGTAAAGGAGACAGGGACTGTCTAGTGCTTGACCTCCTTGTTAAAGAAGAGCTGATAAATATATTATAGCTCTATATTTTGTGAGCTACTTTAACATTATTTCTGTTTATTATTATTTCTTAATTGATGATATTCTTTTCTGATTTTTTAAAGGAAAAGTCATGCTCATATTTGACTGGTGATAAACTTTTGAAGGAATCGTAAACAAATGAATATACGATAAAGATAGACCAAATGTGAGTGCTCGAGTCCAGTGCGGGACAGTCAGGTCCTTTCACTTGGGAAGTAACTGACTTATTCACATCCTATCCATGAGTTTTACTCCCCATTGACATTCAGTTTTTAAAATGTTGTCCTCTGTTGGTAGCTTTTTGATGGATTTCAGGCACTATATCACCAGCGGTCACTCAGGGGTAATTTTGACTTAGTGCAATTTTGTGTAAGATGGTTGATAACAAATACTCAGTATGTATTAAATAACTTTTTATTAGTATTTCTGTGACAATATCCATCGCACAAGTATATGGAATTTTACTGTCCATTTCCAAACCGTCTATAAAAGTATACATTGTTTCTTTTGCATGCAATGTACAGATTGAACTTCATCAGGATTCTGTTGATTACATTTAAATCCAGACACAGTCACTGTATGGAATTTATGGTTTTGTTTGTAGCCCCTATATCGAATACAAAAGCTCATTAAAATGTGTACTTTCAAATCCACTGTGCATTATACACAGTTCTGGTAGTTGTTGAAATTCACTCTGTGCTGTTGAGAATTGCAGTAACTCTTCGGATGCCTTGTATATAATTCTAATATCTTTAATAGTGTCATGACTCAACTGAGGCAATTTTGCCTCAATTTCCCCTGTATCTTATTCTGAGAAATTGTGTATTTCTGAGTATGTACTCCTTGAAGCTCAAATTGTTCACACATATTTTCGAATGGGTTCGATATTCAGGCTTCAGCTAAAACCTATCGGGTTCTTAATCCCCACCCCAACCGCCCTCTCCCTCAACAATCTTCCCCGGGTGTCTCCATTTTCCCACGTCCCTTCCTCTTCTTCATGTAGGCTAACCGACTGCAGCACCAATGGGGCTGGGGGGGGGGCGGGGGCGGAGGTGGGTACAAATTGTATTTGTCCTGTTCCTGTTCGAGGTACTTCCATTCCTTAGGTAGCAATAAGAAGCTGTGACCCTGCTCACCTAGTCAACGCCCCTTTGACAATTTCCAAATATAGAGAAACCGGAGAGAGTTGAAGCACTGTTGCAGCCTGGAGCAGCAAAGACATCAGAGAAAAGAACTATCCCTGAGCTAACCTGAATATTTGTTGTACCGGACAATGTTTCCATTAAGAAAGTGAGCGTCTGGGAAATAATTTAAATTATAATTGAAACAAGCCATGCAATTATATGTATTGATAACAGTAAACAAAATACCTTGGCAACAATAAAAATGTAATATACAAAAGAAGAAAGTAACGTTAAACATTTATTATCTGATTAAGTTTCAAATGAATTGCTAAACTCAAATCTGGGCACTACACTCTGAGACGAATGTCTTAGCTTAAGGAAAGCTGCAAAGTAAACTCATTAGAATGAAACCAGGGATGAAAGAAGAAATTATGCTTGGGAAGCCTAAAGTTGCTGTAGATGTTTTCCTTGTAGCAAGCGAGGTTCAAGATTCAATAGTGGTGTTTGATATGTGGAGGGGGTTTAGTTAGAGACCAATTTTCCACTGGTGGATGGCTGAATACCCAAATGAGACAGATTTAGGATAATTGCCAAGTGAACTAGAAGGGAAGAAGAAAATAATTTTATTCCTTCTTCCGAGGCAATGGAGAGGTCCTCAAAAATGATTTGCTTCTATTCCACTTCCGAGTATTGGTAGATGTCTTTACACAACTTCTTGTATTATTGGCTGGCCATTGAACACCAGCTAACTAATGGTCTTGATGGAACGGGGTTTTGTTTCCATGGCAAACAGATCCACGACATTCACATATAAAGTATTATATTTATTTTATTCTTCCTCCTGATTTTAGCCAGAATAACGTCCACACCATCTTATGCACTGGCTTGTGATCTGGAGTGTTTTCCTGAACGGATGCTAGCAGTAGACGCAATGTGAATTTTAAAAAAAGATTGTGCATATACATGAAGATAAAGTGTTAACATGGACAGATGACTACTTGTCTGCTATATTATTACCATATTCTTTTCAATGAAATTAATATCTTCTTTTGTTGGATGTAATGTATTTCTTCTTTGAAACAACAATATTGTTATCTTACTGGTTCTCAGCTCCAACGTGGATACATAGAATTTGTATTAATACCTATATAAAAGAAAAGAAACACCTTGAACAACAATATTTGTGTCAGGAAAATGAATAATATCTTTTGACGCCAGTCACATTTTTGCCTTAAATAATAACTCCTGAAGGTACAGAAATATATTGTTGAAGTATATTGATTTGTGCATTGCCTTTTCAAGGTCTATAATCACCATACCTCAGGGTGATTATAGAACTTGAAAATGAAGGCAATGCACAAATCTATGTTTTCAGAGGAATGAATATAATTTCATAGGAATGAAACTCTGAAATAGTAATAGCATGTCAGAATCAGTGCGACATCTTATCATGACAATGAAAGTTCAAATCAGAGAGGATTAGGTAAGGTCACTAATAAACTATCACTTGTTATCTGCCACTGAAAAAAGTGAAGATGAATACCGAATGTACACCGATATGATCTGGATGGCGGAGTTGGTGGCTTTGTGGCCAAGTTTGCAGATGGTACAAAGATATGTGGAGGGACAGGTACTGTTGAGGAAAAAGGGTGTCTGTAGAAGGCATTGGACAGGTTTGGAGCTTGGGCAAAGGAGCGGCAGATGGAATAGAGCGTAGGGAAGTGTATGGTCATGCACTTTGGTAGAAGGAAAAAAGGCGTAGACTCTTTTCTAAATAGGGAGCGAATTCAGAAATCGGAGGTGCAAAGGGACTTAGGAGTCCTAGCGCAGGGTTCCCTAAAATTTAACTTGCAGGTTCAGTCAGTAGCAAGGAAGGCAAATGCAATGTTACCATTCATTTCGAGAGGGCAAGAATATAAAAGGAAGGATGCAATGATAAGGCTTTGCAAGGCTTTGGTAAGACTACATTTGAAGTATTGTGAGCAGTTTTGCCCCGTAACTAAGAAAGGATGTGCTGGCATTGGAGATGTTCCAGAGGAGGTTTACAAGAATGATCCCGGGAATGAAAGGGTTAAGCCAAGAGGAGCCGCATAGATAGAGTGGACGGCCCTCACCTTTTCCCTCAGGCAGCAATGGCCAACACCAGAGGACACCCGGTTAAGGTGAGAGAAGAAAAGTTTAAGGAAGTTGTCAGAGGTAGGGTTTTTGCGCAGAGAGTGGTGGGTGCGTGGAACGCACTGCTAGGAGTGGTGGTAGAGGCTGATACACGAGGGACATTTAAAAGTCTCTTAGATAGGCACATGGATGGAAGGAAACGGAAGGTAATAGGCTGTGTAAGAGAGAAGGGTTAGATTCATCATAGAGTAGGTTTATACAGGTCGGCAAAACATCGTGGGCCCAACGTCCTGGACTGTGGTGTACTGTTCGAAGTTCTATGTTCTTATTCTCTGTAGCTTATTATCGTCAATCTAATCTTTCTATTTGCTCGTCATAGAGTAAGACAGCATGGAAACAGGCCTTCTCGGGCCAACTCCCACATGCCAGCCATTGAAACATTTGATAAAATATGCAATGTCCTTAACACGTGGTTCCTCTAATATGTGTCTTGCCAAAATTATTATCAGAACTAAAAGTGCCAATCCACCCAGTTTCAGTCCGACCACAGTGAATCCAATAACGAGTGCAACATGACTGCCTACAGGACCAACAAATAAATAAGAAATCGTAAAACACATCTGTTTTGATAAACTTTTGGGATTGAGGACGACTAGCTACCGCTCCAGTTTTGTGTATTCTGAGTTTGATAATGAAGCCATTGTGGCAACATAGACTCTTCTACAGACGGATGGAGGTGGTTGATGTAGTTAGTGAGGAGGCGTTCTCCCTCTGTTGCTTAAGCAGTGGTTTTGTGTGCTGATGATGCATCACCTCAAGATTGTCAATACCATCCCTAAAGCTTCTTTTCCACTTTGGATGGACATGCGCCAAAAAAATCCAGTGAGTCAATGGGAAGTTGCATTTCTTAATGTAATGTTTGAGCCATATTGATATTTTTTCTCTGTCTACCTAGTAACCTCTTCTCATGACAGAGCTCAGAATATAGTGTCTCTTTGGGGGTTCTGGTATTCGCATGTCGAACGTTGTGTAACTAGACTCTCAGTGGTAGGTATTTGGCCTGGAAGAATACAGTGACATTGGTTTGCTTATCCTTTCAATGATTTTGAAGGATTTGGCATTCCAGTGCCCAAGCTACCCGCTAAAGATAGACCAGGTCTCAGAAACGCGCTCAGGCATTGGCCGTCAACATAGCAGAGCGTTTCATAGGTGCCATTCAATCTTGGCTGTGTAACGATCTCAATATACAACAAATGGAACCGATTGCAAGTTAGTGGTGAGATTTATTGAGAAAGCAAATCCAATTACATAATGACAGAGAGCTCTCTTTGCTCATAAGGGTTACTTATTAAGGTGAAGAAGGCTTTGCTTTCCTCTTGGCATGCTATACCAGACAGTGGGCATCAGCTTCAAAAAATCACAAAAGCTTTCCTTGGACTGTCAGCCAGTAAATACCTCAACAGCGGTTTGTGAGTAACAAGACCAACTGGCATTTACATAGTAGCTTTGGTATAGTGAAACATCCCTAGGCAGTTCAAAGGAGCATTAGCAAAGAAGATTTGACATTAAACGATAAAAGAGAGACATAGGACGGATGATCACATGACAATTAGTGGAAAAAAGGTAAGTGTTAAAGGACCACTTGGAAGAGCGGTCATGAGGCAGAGGGACTTTGTGAAAGAATTCCAGAGCAGAGGACAGGCAAAAGAAGGCTCGTAGAGTGTAAATGGATGAATGCAATGACACTTGCAGGCTGTACATGAGAATCTAGAAGAATGGATATACACTTATTACCATTGAAAAATGTAAGGAATACAAACAGTACAAGGCCATACAAGCCATACAACTCCTGAAACGTTTTGCAAGATTGCAGTTGATTCTCCATTGTAATATAATTTCCCTGCCTGTTATTTATGTACCTTGATTCTGTGTTTTGTTTAAGATTCGCTTGCAGGATCTGGACATCGCTAATAAGGCTAAAAATTATTGCTCTTGATAAGTTGATGATGAGCTGCCTTCTTGAACCACTGCATTCCGTTTGGGAGTTCAAGGATTTAGATCTAGTGACATTGAAGGACTGGCGATATACTTCTAACTGTATTCCTTTACACCTGTTACCCTTGTCCCTCTTGAGGATCTATTTGTCCAAATATCTATCAATCTCAGACTTGAAAACACTGTTACTGAGCATGTGACGTGTTGTGAGGTCGGGAATTATGAAGATTCACAAATTTAAAACGCCAACATGTTATCATAAAAGTATGAGCCTTATTCGAACCACAGGAAGTAGCCTTACTCTCGTCCTGACAAACTTCCCCAGCATCCTATCAATTTCAGAGAGTTCACCTCGGATTTTTCCATAGTCTAGTAATTTATCCTACTCAATCTCTCCATATGATATGCTCATTTTGGTATCAATCTAAAGCAAAACGTATCATTCTTTACATTGGAAACCAAATCTGAACAAACAAACCCTGGAATGTTCTTACCTAACCTCTATACTATTTGTGAAAAGATTTCCTTGATGTTTCATTGGAACTGTCTTGCAAAAAAAAAGCCAATGTACCATCTGCCTTCCGAATTACACAGTGCACTTGTTAACTTCCTGGGTTTATACAAACACACGATATTCCCTCTGTGCATCATTTAGCAGTCTCAGACTGTTGAAAATATTTTCCTACCTAAATAAGCAACTACAGATTTCTCTACATTGTATCCATCTTCAACCTTTTTGTTTTCACGTAACATATACGATATTTGTATCCACTTGATGCTCATTTTCTACAAACTTAGATACATTGCCCACTGTCTTTCCATCCAAGACATGAGTGTGACAAGCATATCAATGGATAAACAGAACCTTTCCCAAATAAACACTGGCAATACCTTAGAATTGTCTTCCTTCCTTGCCAAAAATCTGTTTGGAGCACACTTTGGGACACATATCCAAGCTGACACTGAGGTTCAATAACATTGGTGGTGTTGGCTTCTCATTTCATTTTGTTTTGAGACCCTTATTCATGCCTTTGCTACTTTATAATCTTGACTATTTCAATGCACTCCTCGCTAGTTTCAGCATAAATCCAAAGGCATCTAAAACTCCAAACGTTAAGCTCAAACTAAGTACTTTTCACCCATTATACCCGTGCTCACTCTATCCTAAATACGCAGGATATGAATTTTAAAAGTCTTATCCTTGGTCAAGTTTTGAAGACCCCGTTTCATGACACTCTTCCGTCCCATGGCTGTAAGCTTCTCAAGCTCGACAAGCCCAACTGGATATCCGCACTCGATCTTCCCTCTCCACTTGATCTCCACCCCGAAACTCTAACCCTAACCCAATTCAATCCCTTTGGTGTACAATCTACGTCGAAGCCTTACGCGTTGGTAACCCCATCCTCGTTTCTTTCCACGTTTACTTCACTTTTCCGAGATTGAAACGGTCCTTTAAACCCATCTCATTGTCTATGTGTTTGGTCATCTGCCTTATTATGTCGTTTTGTGGCTCAGAGCTCAATTTGTGCTTGCTTATTCATCTGCTAAGTGTAATGAAAGTCGTACAGGCATTAACTGTGTTCTTGTTAAACGATCGTGTGCGGTTTTTAAATCAAGAAATTGACACGTGTGACGTATTAGGCTTGAGCAGCTTGCCCAGTGATGTTTCACTGCGAGCAATATGGTTCACAGTTATCCCTTCTCCACATTTTCGACCGTTGTCCGCTATATATTTTTAAATCCAGTTGGTGCTTGCCCCGCGCTCTCTGTAAATGTTGCTGGTCTTACCTCGCTCGACGGTATAGGTGACGCTGGCGGGCACCTCGAGGGAGACGTGTGATACCAGGTAGGTGTAGACAGTTCTGCTCCAGGGAGGTCGGTCTATATGCAAGTAACTGGAAACCTCATACAATCCATCAGCCCTCCTGAGTTCCACGTCTTCTATTTCGGCCTGTGTTTCGACATTATTTTCCAACCAAGAGATTTGTATATTCCTTGGATAAAAGGCAGTCATTTCACATTGGAGGGACGACGAAGGCCATGAAAACCTATCCTAGACAACAATTCGCAGGAGTGTTGGTGGAACTTCAAAATAAGAGAAAAAGTTACGTTGGATATTTTCTTTCCTTCTGAATGAACGAAAAGAAAGGATAGGCTCACCACCTCTCGATGTTACAGTCCCACTATCATTCTATCTGTACGGTGCTTCACAAGCTTTCGCCTTTTTCATTGTTTTCTATAGTGCTTATGGTGGAAAGCAATGTAAATTCAAGCAATGTAGAAGGAGTGTGAAACTCAGGACCGGTAATAGGCAGGAACACTGCACTCTTTTGAAAGTGTCAGATTTAGTGCGCGGCTGGTTTGGCAACAACCTTTCTTGTTTCCTACAAAACTGTCCCTTTTAGATATTTCACTTATAGCAAAGGTTGAGAAGTGCTTAATATATCGAGAAATCACAGATTTCTAACGTACGCGTGGGGGAGGCAGTTACATGTATAACTTAGTCTTCAGAATCCACAATTGTTTTGGAAGCTGTTCAGTGCCCGGGATTGAGAATTCTGAAGAAGCACCTTTCACTAGGAGAGCTCACTCCTGAATGCAACCGAGAGCTGTGCTATTTTCCACGCCATGGAAGTTTTATATTGGGAACTAGTTATCGCTGTGTAAATCGGAGCATCCGTAAAGCATGGGAAATCCAAACACAGAGCACATTTCTTCTCCATTTTCCCGAAGGCACTCGGTGTTTTTGAACATATTTCACCTCAATGTGTTTCTACTTTTATTAGCCCTGCGTTTGGCATTTGCGACAGTGAATATGCCCCCGTTAGATCTGCAGTGTATATGTAGCTGTACCTACAGTGTTGTGTTGGCAGTTTATTTATTACAAATCCTTAATTTGTCTTTAAGCTTTATTACCTTTCAGTGTCTGTAGTAATAACAAGTTATTGAATTACGGGCATTATTATCTTCCAGGAAGATCTTAACCTTTACTACCGCAGCTGCAGCGATTCACTGCTGAGAAACTTACCAAACACAACGAGTCTTGAGCCACGTCCGTCTCCGAGAAATTGTTGCTGATGTTTCACTTTGCAGTAGTACATCCCGGAGTCTGCGACGCTTGCATTCGGGAGAATAAATGTTCCACGGCCCTGTTCAACCGCAAATTGCTTTTTGCTGTCTGGTTCTATAAATGTAGCCTCGTCCTCTCTCCACCAATAAACATCAGGACTAAATCGTAATTTGGGGAATGTGCAGAAAACGGAAACGTTGGCTCCCCTGGGGACTTTCAGGTCTTCAGGGAATTGGTCCACTTTGTTCTAAGTTACTTTGCAGGCTGCCAAAAAGTAAACAAGAACATTGAAAACACTGGACATAGAGACATAACCAAAAGAAACAAGTAAGAAACAACGGCAACCGAGTTCTCGAGAGACTGTAATTAACTCTGCAGCGCGTACCAAGTGCAGAATAGTTTGTAACTGAATTTGATCTTCATAAATAGGACATATAACTGCGATTACTTTGCCAAACTGTAGCCAGAAGCACCAGGTACCGAACTCCAACTATCATCGACATGTGGCAAAAATGAGTTGGTCACTGGCTGCAAATGGGGATACTGTCCTTAAACCCCTGTGCAGGAAATTGGATTCCCGAGCAAATGCAAGAAGTGAGTGATCATGACACAGATATCACATGATTGAGGCAGAATAGCCGAATTCAATGAAATTCTAAAGCAAAGCAGATGCAAGAAATATAAAATTAAAAAAAACAGAAAAATGGTCTCTTCCAACAGATGTGATCTGATTTGCTGAGCATTTCCATTATTCTCTGTTTTTATAATGGATTTTATTATACTTTTGCGTGGTAAGAAATCGGAGCTTGGTCTCCTCCCTTTCCCCGGATGAAAACATTCTATCCGAATATCTCTCTCAAATATTCCCGGGATACTGCGTTTACCTCATCTACTTTGGCACTTCTTGTCATTGCTGTGCTCTTTTCGCGATTCTCGAAACGAGGATTCTGATCATCGCCGCGGATTTTCCCCAACACCTCATGGATGTACTTTGAAAATTGAAGGATTTCAAATGGGTGCAAACCATTATTCTACTGATTTATTTATACCAGATGAAATTAACATATTAATTATAAATACATTCACAATACAATTTCTGCATGAAACTTTACATGCAATGCATTTTTGAACAATGGGCTGAGTTTATAGTGCCTGTACCCTTTACCAAATATGAACATAAATATTATAAGGTAAGAATTAGTAGAAACAGGTCATTTGAATCTTTGAACCTGTTCCACCATTCATCTAAATCGTGGCTGATCTATCGCAGCATGATTTTCCTGCAATCCCCATATACCTTGATTCCAATAATACCCATGGTCTCTGTTTTGAATTATTCCAAGTACTGAGCCACAACTTCTGCCTGGGGTAGGGTTAGAGAACTCTGAAGATTCACCACACTCTGAATGAAGACATTTATTCTCATTTCAGTCTTATAAGGCCTGCCTCTTATACTGAGATCGTGAACCCTGCATCCATACTCAGGTAGGGGAAATATCCTCCATACATCCACTGTATGGAGCCCTTCTAAATTTCAGTGGGATCACTTCTGATACCTTTAATTTATTGAGGCTGGAAGCCTCGTCTATTTAGTCTCTCGTCATGCAGCAAATCTGCCAGCCCAGAAGCCCGTCTAGTGAATCCACATTGCAATCCCTCTAATGTCAAGTGCCCTTTTGAGGTAAGGAGATAAGAACTGCACACAATACTGAAGGCATATATAACCTCCAGTAAGACATCTTTACTCAAATCCTCAGATAATAAATACCAGTCCCTTTCCCTGTGGCATGCTGTGGGTAAATAATTGTTGCATGCGACTTGTGTGGAAGGATACGCAGGCTGATTTGTCATCAACTTTTCCCAACTCTCATAATTAATAAAAAAATCTGCTTTTCTCTTTTGCTTACCTCACATTTTTCCACATTCTACTCCATATGCCATGCTCTTATCCACGCAACTGCCCGCTCTTTGAAATCTCTCTACATCCACCTTCCTGCACAAAATCCAATCTAATTTTATAGAATTAGCAAACTTGGAAATATCATGTCTGGTCCTCTCAGGGAGTGAACAACATGAAGATAATAGATAAACAATGTCAGGAAATAGTCCCCTAGTCAAGACTTATTATCCAAGGATAGATGAAGTGATTCATAAGACTAGGCAATGTTGTAATGTAGGACATTCAGCAGCCAATGAGCAACACGCTTTCGTAAAAGGCATTCGTATAATAACCAAACAATAGGACTAAGTAATGCTGGATAAGAGATAAATGTTGGCTTAGAGCTCATGGAGAACCCCCGTTAGTGTTCAGCTCGTTCAGATTTCAAGTTCGCTGACGGAAATCCCATGAGATGCCCTCCTTAAGCAGCGTCACTATTGTGTTCACTGCAGTTTTCCTCTTTTCTAAATTTGCTTTCCAGTTTTTTTCTAGTGGACTTGCCTTCCAGTGTCTCTTCTGTGATCATTGATAGGCGAGTTTTTACTTTTGAGTGAGTTTCAAGCTTTTGTCATAGATTCAGAACCGAAGGGTCAACTTATTAGGAAATGTATAACAAGCCAGGGCTGTTTTCTCTTAAATGACGAGGCTGAAGAATATATCATGGGATGAGAACTGGGCAACCCTTACATAGGACTTTCATGATAACTGGAGGGATATAGTCATGACTTGTATCAAGAGGATTTGCAGATTTGGTGCTCATTGTGGACACCTGTTGTTTGATTGAGAAGCAATTAAAGTGTTGGAAGATGGATGTTCAGGTGGAGCAGTAAATGATGAAGAGGGTAAGGAGGTGTAGATTTGTGAACTTTTAAATTTGCGGAGGAAGCTGGTCTGTGGACATGGATTAGTAAGGCAAAAGTATTTTCAGAAGCTGCATGGTTGAGAGCTTACAGGCCAGAGTGTAAGAAACAAAGGAGATGGAGGGTCAAAAGGATGCAGTGAATAATCCAGGACCAAAATAGTTCCAAGACGAGAGATCAGTTCCCAAGAGAAAACCCATCCAAGAAAGTAATCTGTTCTGAGAACAGAAAAGCCATCTCCAAGAGTAATTCCAGAAACAATTTCCACAGCAGAAACAAAAAACAAGCTCCAGAAACAGCTACATGAACAATAAAATAAAATAAACTTAAGATGCTGGAAATGTGAAACAAAAGCAGAAGATATTTAGATGGTAAGGCAGGGTCTGTGGAATGAGAAATGCTGCCTACGTTCTGATCCAATTCTGACGAATGGATCCGTAGCCAAAACGGCAACTATTTGTAATTTCACAGGAGCCGCCTGACGTGCTGCATGATTCCAGCATTTACTTTTTTTGTTATAACGAAAGCAAGGTCATCTCCGAGAGCAGTTCCAAAAATACGTGCCATAATGGAAAGATCGACACTGAAACCGCAAGCGAAGTGCAGTTGGTTAGTTTGACAGTTATTATAGAAGCATGATTATTTGGAATATCATCAAATTAAGAGCGAATACTAGGTTGATAATCTCTTTGGGGAATTGCCTAGATAAAGGCTTGAAATACTTAAAGCTAAACACGAAGAAACTGATTTGAATGCTGCACCTAAACTAAAACATTTCCAGCAGGAAGATCACATACAATCAAATAAAAATAAGTAATAATAAGATTAATTCGCGGAAACAGAGAGGAGTGATGTACCCAGCGACCTCTGCAGCACATGAAGGACTTGGGGGTAAGGGCCGTAGAAGGGCCGGACCAGATAGAATCAATTGGAGAGTGTAACCAAGGATCATCGGGTGAGAGTGTTGGGGCTGTGGGGTGCTGATGGTGTGAGTAAGTGTAGCCAGACAGCAGTAGAATAGCCAGAGAATGTGAATGTTTGACACCCATGAAGCGTCAGAAATTCCATCCCCGTACAAAAATGCACAAACAGAAGAACGTCTCCATGAACGACGCGTTGAGAGAGGTTTACCGTGTGTATGCGGGAAGGGCTTGGGATGGCATAACTCGTATGCAGGAAAATGTTAGGAGCATTTTCAAGAATTTTAACCTCGTTGTTAACTATTACTATGGTCTAAACTGGAAGAGCAAAAGCCCATTCAAATAAATTAAGAACATCCTCATATGAATCAAGACTCCTCATAGATGGCGCCGGATAACGAAATATCCACATGGATAAAGATCTTCTCAATTGCACTGTTGTTGTCCAAATGGTAGTCGCGGTGTTTCTGTCATGCATTCCTTGTGGAAAAAAGGATAAAGAAGGAGAGGAAGTAGCAGGAAATGCTGCATAAATCTATTGCACAGCAAGAAGAAAGGAGGAAAAGCCTGGAGGAGTCAAAATCGACATGTGCGAGTTCTGCAAAGCTTAATAATTCGCAGCCCAGAAAAAAAGTTTGAGAGAGAGAGAGAAAGCGAGCGAGCGCAGGCAATGTTTTGTGGTTGCAACGTGGGAACTGGTGGACTCCATTGTGTTTAACGTTGTCCCTAACTGCAGTAAGTATAGGTGACTCAAGGAAATTCGTTTCAGGGTCGATGAGCTGGAGTCCGAGCTTAAGATACTTCGACAGCGAGAGGAGAGATAACTCGGCTTGGCGTTCCAGGAGGCAGTCTCAGCACTTGGATTAACCGTCTCCAAATTCAGAATGGTCAGGACAGGGCCGTATGATTACGGAAGAGGAATGCAGAGAGATCCAGAGGGTAGGCCCAGAGGAGCCTCAGATCTTACCTTGTCCAAAAGGAACAAGGTTCTTTCTCCCTGTGTGTATGAGCATAGGACTGCAGCGAGATATTCAACTGTTCGTGGTACCATTGCACAGGGGGCCAATGAAGTGGTGGTGGAGTGGGGGAAGAATCGTGGCAGTTATTGAGTATAACATAGTCAGGGCAACAGATGCAGCAAAGACAGAGAATACAGAAGGATGTGCTGCCTGCCTGGTGTCAGGGTTAAAAACATATTCTCTGGGCTGTAGAATAATTTGGGTGGGAAGGGGAGTAGCCAGTTGTCGTGGTCCGCATAGGCACTGACAACAAAGGGTGGACGATGGAGGAGGTCCTACCGAGAGATTATGAACATCTTGAGGCTAAACTGAAAAGCATAACTACATGGGTGATACCCTCTGGATTATTTTCTGACAAAAAATATATTAAATAGCAGCGTAGGCTTGGGGGACGGGTGGTGGGGGGATCATGTCTGACTAATTTGATTGACTTTTTTTGAGTGTGTACGAAGTATGTGAATGAGTCTTGTGCTTTTGATTTGACCTACATGGGTTCTTTCAGGTCTTTAACAAAGTCCCACATGGGAGACATCCAAAACCCGAAATCAGTATGGGATCCAGCACATTATAGCTAATTGGATCCAAAACTGGCTAGGGAAAATGAGGGAAAGGATGGTTCCCTCTTTTCAGGAAGTTTGGTATTGGAATCTCGTGACCAAGTACTGTATAGCAGAGATTATTTAATATGCTGGTTGTATTTTACCTACCTGAAAGATTGGATTATGAATCTAGAGAATTGTTTAATCGGCTTGCTTATGGCACGAAGATTGTTGGTGTTGTTGATAGTGAGAAGGATTGTGTGTTGTCCACAGAATGATAATGATCAGTTGGTAAGATGCGGATAGAAATATCAGCTGCAATGTATTTCTGAAAAATGTGAAGTGCTTTATTTTGGGGAGATTAAAAAAGCCAGATATGCAGCATGAATCACGGTACCCAAGGAATTACTGAGGAACAGTAGGATCTTATTGTACAAGTCCAAGGATAGCAGAGGACACGGGCACATGTAGATTAGTTGGTTAAGAAGGCATGTGGAATACTTGCCTTCATGATCCAGGACGGAGAATATAGCAGCAGGAAGGTTGTGGTACCACTAAATAAAGCCTTCTTGGGCCAGAGTACTGTGTAGTTCTGGTCGTCAAGCTATCGAAAGGATGCGATTACACTGGAGATCATGTTGAAGGGATTCACCACGATGCTGTTTTGTATGGAAGGAGTCAGCTCTGAAGAACGTGGATAGGCTGGGTTTATTTTATTTAGAGCAGAGAAGGCTGAGAGGAAACCTGATTGAGGCATGGAATATAATGCTGAATATAAGTCGTCCACAACAAGTATATTCAGGCTGTTTTTGTTGTTCTTGGCGCCTGTGGTGTCCTTACAATATGCAGACAGTGCCAGAAGTTGCTTTATACTTTGTTTACCCAGACCAAAATCCCTCAAAACTAGTCCGGGATGTAGAAAAACCACATTTTACCATACAGATATTACTCTCAGAGAATTCTTAAGATCTAAGTCTGGAAAAGTTATTGACTCCATAAGGCACGACTGTTGCGGGACCTTGGCTAACGTCTATTTTTGTATGACTGGTCGAAGCTGAAGAACAGAAAGACACAAAAACTAGGAGCAGGAGTAGGCAAACTGCCCTGCCTGTTACGGATTAGGTTACTATTTGGTGAATGTCCCTTTAAGACATAGCACTGAAGTGTGTGTGTGTGTGTGTGTGTGTGTGTGTGTGTGTGGCGTGATTACGATATCAACGTGATGACGTTTTGGAGCAGTCAGTCAGAGAGAGAGAGAGAAGGTAGAGAGACACCCTGCCTGCTGGTCTCTGTATCGATGGATGAAAAACAATAACTGTGTCTGTCACTACAATCCACGTATGTATTTTTGGAATAATCCAATTGAGTCCACTAGTCCACTTTGTCGTTGACCTGTAGAGGGAAACAGGTATTTGTGTGGACGGCCACGTCTCAAACGCCGTTTCGGGGTGGCAGATAGAGAGGAATAGAGATCATCAGTGATTGAGTTGTCGTATGGGTTCCATTGCGGAACATTTGGATTTCGTAATTACTTCTATTTTCTTTCTACATTTTCTCTTCAGTCAACGGTGGTTTTGAAGAAGCCTTTGCTCACGTTTCACCAATCCCGGACATTCTCTCTTCTCCCTTCTCCCATCGGGCAGAAGATACAACAGTCTGAAAGCACCTACCACCAGGCTCAAGGTCAGCTTCTATCCCCTGTTATAGGACGATTGAACGGTTCGCTAGTACGATGATGGACTCCTGTCCTCGCAATCTACCTCGTTATGACCTTGCACCTTATTGTCAACCTGCACTGCAATTTCTCTATAACTGTGGCACTTTATTCTGCATTCTGTTATTGCTGTTCCCTTGCACTATCTCAATGCACTGTGTAATGATTTGATCTGTATGAATAACATGGCTCAGAGGTGACAGGACTGCCAATTTCTCCAGTCACACATTTCTGGAATTCTTCCAGCCATTGAAGTGTGCTGCTTGCTTCACGATGGCAATGCCAGTAATTCCTGAAGGCGGGAAATGTACTCTCAGGTTCTCTGAAAGAGACCTTGAGAAACTTGTGCACCACATCATCCACAGGAAGAATGTCTGCTGTTCAAGAGGGGCAGGAGGTGCAGACACAAGGGGTGTAGCTATTGTGATTGAAAAATTAGGAAGCGTTTTGTCAGGTCCCTGCTCCCTCCCTCCTCCCCATGTAGTTGTTGACAAAAATAAGTAGCAACTTTCACTCACATTTTCCAGGGTATTTCTTGGAGCCGGTTGAAATTCTCATTCTTATATTGGGATAAAGAAATCTCAGCAGAACAGAGATTTGATACAGGAACAGAATGTTCTACACATAGTGAAAAAACAGGAATCCTTTCTAATATGGCACATTTGGTAACCCTAACAGAAACCTTTCAGGACCATTGCCAGATTAGAGCCCTACCTGGTAGCTTCCTGACGACATGAGAAAGCTGCAATGCAGATTGGACGTGTGACTGGTTTGGCTGATCCTCTGGGCTGAAATGCAAGTAGAGGAAGTGCTGTAGTGTGGTGTAGAGAGGGCTAATGTCCCCCCCCCCCCCACCACCACCACTCCCCCAGTCTGGTGGTGATCAGAAAGCTATGAGATGTAGAATATGTCTGCAAAGGCACACAGGAAGGATCATGAGGTTGGGAAGTTAAGGGGGTGACTTTGTCTTGCAGTGTGAGAGCAGGCCAGTCACATATGTCATTGGTTATAGAATCGTAAAAAAAAGCCATTCAGTTGATTGGGTCTGCATTAACCATAAAGCGCTCATTAACCATAATTCTACATTAATCTCATTTTTGCTCTCCCAACATTCCAGAATTTCCCCCCAGGTTCTACCAATCACCTACACACTATGGTTAGCTTCCAGTAGCCAATTAATCTACCAACCTGCAGGTCTTGAGGATGCAGGAGGAAGCCTGAATACCTTGCAGAAACACACGCAGTCACAGGAAAAACATGCAACCTCCATCCAGACAACATCAGAAGTCAGGATTGTACCCAGGTTGCGGGAGCTGTGAGGTAGCAGCTGGCACCTTTACTTGAAGTTTAACGAGGTCGTGGATTTTATTGAAGTTTATCTCGTTCAAGGGTAGCCTGCATTGACAGTACTTCTCTGAAGGGAGTATATAAGAATGTGGCTCCCTGGTGGATCATCACTCAAGTAAAGAGACCAGTACTTCAGGTGCGGCCTCACCAGTACCCCTGTACAGTTACATCAAACCAACCTTTTGCGATTCATGCACAAGCACTCCCGAGTCCCTCTGCATAACAGCATGCTGCAATCTTTCACCATTTAAACAGTAATCTGATCTTCTATTTTTCCTTCCAAAGTGGATGAGCTCGCATTTACCAACATTGTACTCCATCTGCCAGACCCTTACCCACTCACTCAACCTATCTATATCTCTCTGTAGGCTCTCCGCATCCTCTGCTACATCTATTTAGTTTATTGCCTGTTCCACTGTAATGTTATTATGTGGTGACCTATAGACAACTCCTACCAGTTATTTTTTTCCCTTTACTATTCCTAAGTGCAGGTACGGTAGTGTAGCGGTTAGTGTAATGTTATTACAGCGCCAGAGACCCGGGTTCAATTCCAGCCGCTGTCTGTAAGGAGTTTGTACGTTCTCCCCGTGTCTGCGCGGGTTTCCTCCGGGTGCTCCGGTTTCCTCCCACATTCCAAAGACGCACGGTTTAGGAAGTTGTGGGCGTGCTATGTTGGCGCCGGAAGCGTGGCGACACTTGTGGGCTGCCTCTAGAACACTCTACGCAAAAGATGCATCTCACTGTGTGTTTCAATGTACATGTGACTAATAAAGATGTCTTGCCGTGTCTTGTCTATTGAATACTAAGTCCGTGTGTGCCTCCTACAAGGTGATCGTCATGGGTGCCTGTTGTGCTTAGGTGGCCTCATGTGTAGCATGAAGTGGACTAGTAAGGTAGTTGTTTGCAATAAAGTGTCCGAAGATGCAAGGAAGAGTTAACTATAAGCGTGAGAAGTTTTCAGGCTAAATTTTGAACATGTCGTAATGTTTCCAGTTTGACTATGAATACATGTTCAGTATGACTGTCCCTCGTAAATCACGTTCTTTGCGTTCCTTTAGCTCAAGTGAAATCTGATTCTTATATCAGTGAACCGTGGCGGTTGTTATTCTGTCACTATTCAAATTCAGCTGGTGTGGATTTTGGAGGCTGCACTGCTGGTCTCATTTGGTAAAGTTGCACTGGAAAAACAGCTCAAGGACAAAGAAAATATCTCACAAAATGAATGCTGATTCTTAACAACTGGCATGTAGAACCCAGAGATGTGCAGAGTTAGCGTGATATTCTGCACGCTCATTATTTTCAAACGATCGTCTGAAGATCGCCGAGAAGGCCTTCCTTCCTTTTCTTTTCCCCTTCAAAAGCTTTGGTCCATGAGTGTTGACTACTGTCTAATATTTGCACAAGATCCTATTTGTCATGTGAGGTCGAACTTTATGGATTAGAAGTTCAATGTTTAAAAGATATTTAGAAAGGTACACGGATAGAAACTGCTTAGAGGGATATGGGTCAGACGCAATCAAATGGGACTAGCTCGGAAAGACATCTTGGTCGGCATGGACGAGTTGGGCCGAAGGGCCTTTTTCTGTGCTGTAAAACTCTATGACCCTTTGACTCAAAGTGTATTTAACCACAGGGAAATCATAGTTGAACTCTGTTGGTTTTTGATGCCCTTTATAGCAGTGACCATTGAATTGAAAGGTAAGGGCGGATTGACTGGAGCAGAAAATTTGATAGAGGTCAGTGATGGGACGGGAACGCTATCTGGCTTGTGTGACGTGGTGCACAGCATGTTGGATGTAACTAAACCATCTGCAGAGCTTTAGAGGAAAACATAAAAAATACACAAATTTACCCGTGAAACGTGATAAATTAAAAGTGAAATACTCAAATGTACGCAATTACTCAAGCACTGCTTAGGTAACAATTACATTGTAATGTTGATCCCAATGTTGTTGCAGATGTATTGCTCTGTAATGATGATGAGCTAGAAGGGCGGATAATAGCGTTCATCTGATACCTTGTCCCTGAGTGGCAAGCAAGTGATAGCGGAATCTTGGGCCTTTATGTTGCAGATGGTGAGCAGGTTTTACAATATGTCTCTAACTTTTACTGCTTTAGTCATGACTTTCTCGTACTACTACCCAAGTAATGTCTGATATTCATCATAACTGTAGGCATAACTTTTGTCATGATTTTGAAATTAAATTTCTCTATTATTAATATATGTTGATAGGGTATATATTTGTATACCCTATCAACACCACGCACACATGTACGTACAAGAATAATGTATTCATGTGCAAATTATTTGCAGAGGGGTTGCAAAGCTGTGCAAAACCCTAAACTGACATTATCGTCTCTGCGCAGTTCTAATGGTAGGATTCAGAATCGAAATGGCCTTTCTATCAGAAAGCAGTTAATGTAGTGGTTGGCGTAACGCTTTACTGAACCAGCGACCCGGTTCAATTCCGGCCGCTGTCTGTAAGGAGTTTGTACGTTCTCCCCGTGTGTGCGTGGGTTTCCTCCGGGTGCTCCAGTTTCCTCCCACATTCCAAAGACGTACGGGTCAGGAAGATGTGGGCATGCTATGTTGGCGCCGGAAGTGTGGCGACACTTGCGGGCTGCCCCCCAGAACACACTACGCAAAAGGTGCATTTCGCTGTGTGCTTCGATGTACATGTGACTAATAAAGAAATCTTATCTTGGAACGAATTAAAACGGTAAACATTTATAAACAGAGAAGTTGGGATGATGCTGTGCATTATCATACAATTTTTTTCCCTTTGGAGATGATGTTCTCAATTTGGTTTAATAGATTAGAACTTCACCAATGATCCATCATGAAAACATCAGTAGAAATGACCTTGTTGAGATACTGGCGTCACATTGAGGGCACCCTCCATCCCATAGAGCACTGAAATCATGCCCAATGTAATAGTCTTAGGATAGACCTGATAGTTCAAACCTCGGGATCCATGAAGTGTTGTTGTTAGTCACCAGCAGCAGGACTGTACGTCACCACAATCTGTAACTCCGTGGGCCAGCATATCCCACATTCAACCCTTATTAACTATCAAGCCAGGAATTGACCTTCGGTTAGTGAGGAATGCAGAAGGGCAGCATCAGGCAATGAGAAGGTGCCAGTCTAGTGAAGCTCTAACATGTACTAAACATCAAGAATAGCATTAAATAGACAGAGCTAAATGTTCTCACAGACATGGGGTTAGATTGAAGTTCTGCAGTCTTGCCACATCTTGACAGGAATGGCGATGGACAGTCAGACCTCCAGTGGAAGGGGGAGGCTGCAGGAATATACCCATCTTAATCTATGGGCGGGGGCAGCATGTGATGCCAGGATATTAGGCTGAAGTGCTCACAATGTGTTCAGCAGATAGTGTCGAATAGATCATCCACCTCGGCCACGTCTCGAGATTCTCACCATCGCAGAAGCTAGTCGTTAGCGAATTTGATCCACTCCGCCGTGATATCCAGAAAAGTATGAACACACTGGATACATTAAAGGAAATGGCGCCAGACAAAATTCCAGCTGAGGTACTGAAGATCTATGCTCCAGGACTAGCCAAGCTGTTTCAGTACAGATCTGTGAAATTAAGGAAAAGTGTGGAAGCGATGTTGAGGTGAACTTGCTGCAAAGGTATTGCACTACAATTTAGATTATGCCCTTTGTTCGGGAGAGATGACAAACTGCTGCTTGTTTGTCATTAATGGTTGACTAAAAGCTCCTACTGTTGCCCTATGAAATTGTAGTTCTGTAAGTTAGGCAGTGAGTTTCCTTTTTACCCCAGTTATTGCCCTTAACAACCTACCATTGTACACCAGAACAAATATACATAATATCCTATGGCTCACTAGTTAATGTAGGTATCTATCCGCCCCAGTAACGTCTCGTTCCTAACTCCTGCTGCTATTGGTGTGGAGTTTTCACATTCTTCCCCTGTCTGTGTGGGTTTTCCCCAGGTGCTTCAGTTTCCTCCCACTTTAAAACACACTGGTTGGTTGCCTACTGTAAATTGTCCCTAATGTATGTGGGTAGCAGGAGTTAAGGGACATGGGAGAGAGAATCGTTTGCAGAGAAATGATGAATGGGAATTCCGAGAGCTGGCACAGATTTGATAAGCCAAATGGACTAATCATCAGCAAGTATGAAGTAGACCAAGCAGACCTGCACTAATTCACTTGCATGAGTGTATCTACCTGCTTCTAGCGGTTTGCAAATGCTGGTCGGACTTCAAAGCTGATCTTATGCGCAGCAGTTACTTTATTGAAAGGCTGGTCTCCAAACCCAAATATTCTTGGTGCTTAAGGATCTAGCAAGCCTGCAGTTTGAATCTACTTTAAAATCTGCTTATACATATCGAGGTCTTTCCGGACATATACTTGAACCTGGAGAGGATGAAAACATTTCAATAATGGGGCTAGACTGCACCTTCTAGTTGTTCCGCCCTGCTTCAGTACAGCCCATGGTAATTGTTTACGGAAGGGTGCATTTCGCTCGTGGTTGGAAATTCCTTCTCTGTTTTGTATCCATGCAGGTGCCAGTCACAGCAACTAATAGACATGAAGCCGTGGGTGGATTTGAAAACAAAAACAGTTTTAATACGGTGAAAATAAAATTATTTTTAAAAAGTTGAATTAATGGGTATTTGCTTACAGGACGGAAGTTATCACGCGCCGACCCTGCGAAATGTTTATAACAGCACACTAAATGCACCATGCACTTCTAGAAGACAGCATAACTGGGCGAGCGCAGGTTTTGAATTTGCGCCCTGCATAAAACTGCCTTGGACGTTGAAAGTGCCGGTAGTTGACGGGCCGGGTTCCAATTCCGCCAGATTATCGGCTCAGTGTTGAAGGTGGAAACGACCTCCTCCCTGCTCCCCTGTGATATGGATCGTCACTCCTTCGGCCGGCAGCAATAGATGACTCGTGACGACCCCTTGGATCCGCATTCATTCATAGTCCCATGTTCTCTTTGAAGTATTTACACCTGCGTACACTGTGTGGTTGTCCTTATGTTTAGGTGCTGATGTTTTGTTGCATTTAGGAAGGTTCAGGGCGGCGTAAGTCATCTTGTCAGCCCCGCCTCCTTTAGTCTGTGAAAGTAATTCAATATCGGTTGTTATTGAATATGGGAAGCAATCGATTTTTTAAGCATCTTTGATTAGTATCAGACTGTAGCCGGTTTATAAGATCTTTTCTTACTCCGATTTTCTTATCTGATTGTACTGAGCCTTAATTCTAGGAGCCATTCCGGGCTCCACAGAGCAATGTTTATTTCCGTATTTAACATTAATATATTAGGTTGTTGACAGTGTAATCTATCTAAGGAAATATGTAAACACTTCAAGTAGCATTTATATAACTAAATTCTTAGAATGCTAAGACATTGATGCATAATTTAGCTTTCGGCGTCTGTTCCCAGAAAACTGGTCATGAAGAGGGAGAGCGGTGTTACTGATGGGGCTGCTGTGCCGGGGACCTAGTTAAGGAACGACTCTCGGTTGGCTCTCCCACCGCAATAAAAGAAGTCAGTGATCCAGTCGCCGCGTGGTCCGATGTGGAGTGAGCCACCCTAATGTGCAACGGTTGCTTGTGAGGGTTGGTATTGGGCAGGATGGGTGGTGCAGTGAGGTCGAAAAGTGCTGTGATGCAAGGTTCAGTGCTGAATCTTGGCCGGCACGGTGAGTGCGGACCATTGGTACCGACAAGCTTCAGACCAGCCGAATCCTACAATCCCCGCCATTGCCTCCGGCCGGGGGTGATGTAAGTTGCTGATTTCCCTTCGTCCCAGCCCCGAGATTTCTCTACAATCACAGGGGACCACATTAAGGTTACTGTATCCAAATCTCAGGGCTGTGAAGAGTTGTTCTGCCAAAAAAAGGAGAGGCATCGAACAGGAGATGATGGGCAGAGCCTTCTCGCGCCAGTCCAGAGGAATGATGTCTGGACTGAAGGGATTAAGTTGCAAGGAGACTTTGGAAAGACTGGAGACACAGATGCTGGGATATGGAGCAACGAAAAAAATGCTGGAGGAACTCAGCGGGTCAGGTAGCATCTGTGGAGGGAAATGGACAGTCGCCGTTTCGGGTGGAGACCATTCATCTGCACTGATGAAGGGTCAAGATGAAAGGTCTCAATCCGAAAGATCAACTGTTCATTAACCTCCACAGATACTGTCTGCTCCGCTGAGTTCCTCCAGCATTTCGTTTATTACAAAGGATAGGTTGGTGATGTCTTCCCTGGAATGAAGGGGGACGAGCGGTGACCTTATAAAGGGTCATAAAATTATAAGGGGTTTGGATAGGGTAGATAATCACAGTCTTTTTTCCAGGGTAGGGGAGTCTAGAACAAGAGGGCAGAGGTGAGAGGGAGAAAACTGAAGGGGGGTCAGAGCGGCAAGTTTTTCCACACAGAGGGTGATGGGTATATGGAACGAGCTGTCAGAAAAGATGGTAGGGGCAAGTAAATTACAACAGCTAAAAATATTTCACAGGTACATGGACAGGAAATGTTTGGAGGCATATGTGCCAAGCGCAGGCAAATGGGATTAGCATTGATAGACATCAAGGTCGGCATTGACGAGTTAGTTAAATGACCCGTTTCCGTGTTGTACGATTCCATGAATCCTTCGGGTATACCTGGGAATAAATGACATGTTCCTCCTCGCGTCGACCTTTGGTAAATCCCTTGTCCGCTCTCAAGTTTAGTGTTGCGTAGCCAGTGGTATGTTCAACTGGTGCTTGTCTAGCCTGTTCGAATAAGACATTTAACACTGTTAGCGGCGAGTCTGATGGAGCGGATAGCTGCCTTAAACTAGAACTGAATCTTAATTTGTAAACACGCAGATTAATAAAATTGGGGCCCAGTAACATTCTACATTCAATGACAGTCGCGAGTATCTTACCCATGGGAGGACGTAAATTTCTCAATATAAATACTTTGGCTCTCAAGTCAGAATGGTTTTCAAGCAACAGCTTAAAATCTATACTGTCAATAATATAAACTTCTCAATTCCAACATCCCTTTCTTCCCCGCTTGTCTCTATCTTTCTGCTTCCCAGAACGTTTTTTTGTTGAGTGCAGTGGCATCGGTTCCCTCGTCTTCCTCCGCTCGCCTGGTCTCTTGAAGTGCCCAAGAGCAGGGTCAAAGACTGACGTTTGCCTTATTTATTACCTGGTACTTATACCCCTAGGTCGCTAACAGAAAGTATGACCTGATCATTCCTCCTTTTCCCATTTTCTAATTTAGGGATACCGGGGAGACCTGAAGCACTATTCCAGACTGGACCACCGAAGACAGCAGACGGACGGAGAGCCTTCCGCCTCTTCTCATCTATCTGGTTGCCTTTCGGAATAATTCCATGAAGGAAGTTAGGGCCTGGTGAGAAACTTGAATTACGATTGAAACAGGGAAAGGAATTGGATGGACATGCCGCAGTAACTAAAGATATTTATTTTGGCATAACTGAAGCGTGGCGTATAAAAGCAATAAGTATTCCTATAGCTCACTCACTTATCTCAGCTGAAATATTGCACTCAGATCTGGGCACAACATCCTGAGAGAAAAAGTATCGGTCTGGGGGAAAGTTGCGAAGGAAATGTATTTGTATGACACCAGTGATGAAAGACTAAATTATTCCAGGGATATCTAAAGTAGTTGTGGTCGTTCTGCTTTTAACTGCTAGGATTAAGGATGTAATAAATGTTTGAATGATTTTGAATGAGTAAATACGGAGGAACTATTTGCACGGTAAATGAGTGTGTATACAAATGATTCCGGTTTAAGTTAATTGCCAGAAGAACCAGAAGGAAGATGTCGGGAACATTTTTATTTTTCTCAGTCATTGTCTCACAATTGAGGATGTGTTGCTTCAACTCCAGTTCTGAGCAACGGAACTGTTTTTTGTGTGAATTCTATTAATGGAGATGTCCGTTGAACACCAGCCAACAAACGGTCCTGACAGAGTAGATCAAATTTCCAATCCATTGGCAAACAGATCCAAGACGGCTGGAAACAAGGTTCTGCTGCACAGACGTTATTTTGGTGCAGGGACCAGAACTTCACATGAACCGCCAAACAAGGGCTCAGCAAAGAGTTTGTCAAAGCCTCAGCAAGACTCGCTAACTTTGTACCCTCCCCACCTTGTAATACATTTCAACATATCATTTGTCTTGTTAATTGCTTGGTTTACTTTCAGTCTGATGCACAACGACCGTTCTGCATATTAATCATATTAATTTCTCATTATTCAGGAAGTAATCTTTTTTTCTATTCTTCCAACCAGAGTGAATATTCAACTTCGCACTCTATCTGCCGCTTCATGTATCTGATCTGGGGTGCATTCTTGGAACTTTTAAATAAGAATTGACAGATACTTGAAAATAAAGAGTTCAGATAGACAGTATAGACACCTCTGCACGACAATAGTCTGATATTTTACTCAATGAAATTAAAATTTTGTCTACTGAATGTAGCATTTTTGAAAAAAATCTTTGAAATATAAAGGACATTGTCACCCTACCGGTTCTGCGCTTTGACTTGGTTCCATCGAATTTGTCTTAACATCTAAAAAAATAACGTGATTAACAAAGTTTGTGACAACAAAGTCAACGTTTTGTCTTTGAAGTTCATGACATTTATTGCCTGAAGTAAGGATTCCAGTTAGCGCGGACATATTTGAAAACATTTAGCAATGCTGGTTGTTGAAATTTTATATTTGTACATTAGCTTCTCATACTATTTAATGATGCTGTACCAAATATAATGGGACTTGACTTTGAAATAGTAAAATTGTGATAGCGTGTCAGCAGTTTTGTTAGGTCTCATAATTACAATGAAAATTCAAAGCACGGGTATTTAGATCAGGTCGCCTGCAAAGAAAGTCAAGATCTATGTAAAGTTGCTTATGATACAATCTACTTTCAAAAATGCAATAAATGAACAATTGCAAGTGGTTGAAAAATAGAGGTGTAGAAGATGAATGATTAATTCGAATGAGAAGATGAAATTTTAAGATCCACTTCATTTTGTCAGAGTCAGCTATGAACCACACGATGCTTATGTTATGCCAGCTTTACAATTAACGATGTTCTTTATTCTTCTATAGTCTATTAGCATCAACCTGCTGTTCTTGTTTTCTAAAAATACAATTAGGATGTTAAATCATTTCATTCAATAAATAAAGGTCTTACCACGTGACACCTTTAATCTGAGTATTGTCAGAATTATCATCAGAACTAAATTTGCCAATCCGCCCAGTGCACACCCGAGAATCAGGGCAATATGAGAGCCTACAGGAGAAACAGATAAATTAGAAGATGCAAAGCATATGCACATAGAGGTACGCCGAGGGAATTGCGAAGCAGGAAGGGAGAGCATTTCAAGAATGTTTTTACAATTCCAGTTGCACGCGGATTACAATATATACCGAATGGAACCATTGCAAGTTAGTGGTGAAATGTATGGAAATTCAAACAAACCCTATTACATAATGACTCATGGAGCCTCTGGTTACATATCAGGTGACTACTAAAAGTAAAACAAGTCTTGCATTTCTCTTAGAGTGCGATACCAAACAGTGGGCAAAGCTTCAACAGTTACAAAGCCTTCCATATACCAGGACTGGCACACAGCACCCGTTTCTACAACTTTTGAGGTGTAACAAGAGTAAGTTGCATTTACTTTCGCCTTTATAACCCTATGGCATATAGAAATAGTGTATACTCACAACATTTGATGGCAAATCGCAGATTAGCGGATATCAGGAGAGTTGACCTGATACTTGATGCAATGGCAGAGTTAAAATTACATTTTAAGGAGAGGTCAGGAGACTGAACGGTAGAGGGATGGAATTCCAGTGTAGAGGACATAGGTTGTTGAATTCACAATGAACCGGAAACGGATGGAAGTAATGACATTTAAGTACACAATACTTTAAAACGGGATGACAGTTTACACTGGGTAAGAACATAAGGACTAGGGAATAAGGTCATGGGATATCTCGAGCTATCTTAAAATGTTGTGGTTGTTCCTCTATTATAATCCACTTTCCTGCCTGATATTCATATTCCGTGATCCTCTGCTTTTTCAAGAGAAAGTAATCTGGTCAATACCGACTTATTCCTAAATCCCAGCCGCTCTTTATAACGCGGCGGTGAGCTGCCTTCGCGGATCACTACACTCGTCCCGGTGAAGTGAATCCTACATTACTATTCGGCGGGAGCTCTACGGTTTGCTAGTATCTGCCATGCTCCAAGGCAGGGAATTACGAAGATTCACACCTCTCTGAGTGCTGAAAGTTCTTCTCAATTCAAATGCAAATTTCGCCCTCTTCTCTTAAATTACGTGTGTTGTTCTAGACAGTCACTTTGCCCGTTTGCCCTATTATGTTCTTTTGCAGCTCAGCTGAATCTCTGCCCGCTAACACATCTTGAAAGTGCCTTGAAGGTTTTGCTGTGTCACATGCACTATATACATTCAGCTTATTAATTCACCCGATGTGGACATAATTAAGAACAATAGCGCGGAATGATGCAATGACGCGGAAATTTCTTTGCGCATTGACCTTCTATGATGAATATTTCCCCCTTCCCCCGTGTTTGGACAGATGTCCAGCTACATTTCTAAACCCGGTTAGAGTTCTCCCCGTTCCTTAGCTCTGTTTCCAAACTTACCTGGCCCGACAGTGTAGTCGACTCTGGCGGGCGACGGAAGTGATTCATGTGACACCAGGCAGGTGTAAACATCACTGCCCCAGATCGGCGGCGTTATTTTCAGAAAACTGGAAGCTTCAAACAATTCCTCCACGCTTTTGTTTTTCGCTTCTTCTATTCCGGTCAGAATTGTTACACCATTTCTAAGCCAAGATATTTCTAATTTCTCCGGATAAAAGGCAGCCGTTTTACACACGAGTTTTCGAGGCGGTGAAGTCTCTTCAACTGCACTAATTATTAGGGGAGTTGGTGGAGCTGTAACAAAAGAAGTTATTTTGAATGTTTTCTCTTTCCATGGCAGTGAATTCATGCTCGGTTGCCTCATCACTTCGCGAAATTGCAGCCCCACTAGCGCAATAGTTATCCGTGCGCTCGCTTAAACTTCTGGGCTTTTGATATTGTTTTATATTTCGTCTTACGGTGGACAGCAAAATGTATTCAAGCACTACATAAGGAACGCGAAGCTCGATGTCGGTAACTTAGGGGAATTGAGCCGCTGTTCTGCAGTGCCATGTGGAGGGCGCGGTACGAGCTAGAAGAAACCCGTTGTGTTTGTTTCAAAACTAACTATTATTTAAAGATTTTTCCAAAGACTGAGCTATGTATCATAGAGTGTCATAGAGACACACCGCACAGAAACTGACCCTATACCCGATTGCGTTCACACCGATCAGTAAGCACCATCTCCACTA
The DNA here is from genome assembly GCF_009764475.1 of Pristis pectinata. Classification (NCBI taxonomy): domain Eukaryota; kingdom Metazoa; phylum Chordata; class Chondrichthyes; order Rhinopristiformes; family Pristidae; genus Pristis; species Pristis pectinata. Next base: position 44,565,047 of record NC_067417.1, read on the forward strand.
TTTTCCTCGAGCATCCGTATCAACCAGCCTCATCCCTCCACACCGCATCACACCTACCAGGAGCAATTTACGGTAGCACATTATCCGACTAACCAGCACATATTTGGTATGTGGAAGAAACCGGAGCACTGGAGTTCACAGAGAGAACGAGCAACTACGCACGTACTGTACCCAAGGTCAGGATCGAACCTGCCCACTGTGGCTGTGATGGAGCTGTATTAACCAATGTTGCACTGTACATATCCAGATATCACCAATGTCTATAGTCTAGAGGCAAGGTGTAGTTACATATATTGATTAGAGTTTTGTCCTCACAGTTGTTGAGGCAGCTGTGCTGTGTCCATGAAGGAGATTTCAGATGATGCTACTTTTAACTGGGAGAGTTACTATATAAATCGTAGCATCAATAAAGGCGAAGGAACGCGAATGGGAAATTCAAACTCACAGCACATTCCTTCTACACCTTTACCCTTTCTTACACGCACTCTGTTTGTTGAACACGTTCAGTCTGAATATGAGCTCTGTATTCGTCATGAGCGAACGCTGATTTGCGTGCGTTGGATCTACAGTTAGTGCTCAGCTGAATGGAGAATTAATTGCTAAGCTGATTTGAGAGTTTATTACAAGAAATCTATTAAACCTCTTAGTCTTAAACCCAGTTATTTTACGTTTTTGTGATACCAAATTATTGATTCAGGATCCTTATTAATTTCGGAAGAGATATCCGTCTTTCTTCTCAGCCTCAAGGAGTGCACTGCCAAACAAAACTCAGAATATCTCCATCGCATGACCACGGATCTATTTTATGTTAAACAAATATTTGGGGGGAACTTCCGTCGAGAACACAGGCGTTGGGTCTGTACTGGGATATCGTCAGTTACCAGGACCGGAGCCCAGGCGTTTCCCCAAGGTACCGTTAAATCCTGCCCATGTTTTACAGATGATGAGTGTATAAAGAAAACCTTCTTGGAGTGAGATAGTCACGCAGACGGGGATGTTCGGTTCCCAGAATTGGATACCTCGAGTGGAAGAATCACGCCTCTCAATGGGTTGTAAAATTCCTTTGTAACATAACCATGGTGGCCTGAAAGGGATTTTAGCTTCGGTTACAAACCGACGAACAGATGCAGAACATTTATCCCTAGAGGCTTCTCCAGTGTTGAAGTAAATCCTTGAACTGTATCTGTATGTCCACACTGCATACCGCTTGACACAGAACACTAAAAAACTTTACATCGCAATTCCAAGAGGCCTATTTCTTTTTCCGTTACCAGATTTTAAGGGAAAAGTGTTGCAGATTTCGGAGACTTCGGCACAACAATTCCAGGACTGATAATTTGAAACGGTGGCGACAAACTGAAGATATCTGGTGTGTGAATTAACACGGGTTGCGAGTTGAAACTTCTGATATTGTAACAATGGTTGGCATGGAATGGTTGCGTGGTTATTTTTGCCTAAAGGAACCGCATTAGGTTGCTAGTGTTAAAATTCTTGCCTTATCTTCGGTGAGGCGAAATCCGTCCTTCCTTTCACAGCCAATATTTAAATATTCATACTGCTTCAACACCTTCCCTGCAAAATGATTCTAACAAAAGTTCCAATCTAAGTTGTTTTAGTTTAAAAATCCAGTACACAATGGGGATAATAATGCGTGAACCCGGGTAATTGCTTAAAAATGGGTAGTGCGAATCTGCAAGGATATCGATGGGACAGGCCCTCTGGAGAACCACAAAGTGAGGAATAGCACAACATTCATCACCCCACAGATGCTGCTCGACGTGCTGATATTTTTCCGGAGATTTCAGATTTCCAGTCTGTGCAGCGGTTTGCTCTTACAATATAAAACGGAATTAGATATTTATTGAGTTTTCGCCGAGTGATAAAAATTCATACTATTCCCATCAGCGAGCTTTACCTATATCGCAGTGATTTAAAACTCCCCCCCCCCCCACGCGACACTTACCGAACACAGTGAGGTGGGAGCCAGGTCCGACTCCGATAAACTGCTGCTGATATTGCACTTTGCAGTAATAAATCCCGGAGTCTGCGACACTCGCATTCAGGAGAGTGAAAGTCGCGCTGCCCTTTTTAACAGTAAATTGTTTTCTGCTGTCTTGTTGTATAAAACTCTTCTCGCCCCATCTCCACCAAGAAACATGAGGAGTAGCTTGTGATATGGGGAATGTGCAGGACGTAGAAGCATTGCCTCCTCTGTGAACGATCTGTTCTTTGGGGAATTGGCCCACTTTGCTCGAAGTTACTTCCGCGGCTGCCAGAAAATAAGCGAGAACATTGAAAACAGTTGCACAAATTGGACAAGGAAAAAGAACCAAGAGACAAAAAGTACAAACGTAATTTATAAACAGCGACAAACGAATTGGGGAAGCACTGTAGGTAAATTCGCGGTGGTTAATCAACATGGAATTTTCTTAAACAGGATTGGATATTCGGAAACAGCAGAAGTAACGAAACGTACCCCACCAAACTGTAGCCAGAAGAGTCAAGTACCGAACTGATGCTTTAACCGACATCTCGCAAATAATGTGCTGACAGCTTGCTGCCAATGAGGGAAGTGTCCTCAAAGTTTGTGTAAGAATCAGTATTTCCTGAATTAACGTTTGACGCTTGTAATCATGACGCAGGATATCACGTGAAAGTGGCGTGTGTTTCGCGTTGAGTTCTGTTTTGGCGGTGTCCCCTCCCATCTTTGTATCTGAGGTAAAACTGTCTTCCAGACTTACCTGGGACACTGTGCAGAAATAATCTACCGTGGCGATCTTTATCAACCCGTTGCGCTCTTCTCCATACAATGAAGGGCGATTCAGACCAGAGCCGGGGACCTTCCTCCAACATCTCATGCAAGGCACTTCTTCATACAATTGCTGGAGCAATGAGTGCAGCCAATTATTCCGGATCCGGTGCTTAGGCCTTAATGTTATTTTATTAACTCTCTCACCTTCCATGTAAGCATTAAGCCATAGGAACTACAATGAGGATTAATAAACCCGCATTTCTTCTCTCCGGCTCAGAGCTGTTGAAACCAATTGTAACGTAAACATTGGTATTGAGACTAGCATGTTCAAGTGTTACAGATATTTACTCAGTTGGCCTGAAAAGTGTATTAATAGCTGCAAACGAAACCTCAAGGAGAAACTAACTCGAATGATGGACACTATACTGCAAGGGAAAAAAAAATGTCAATAAAAGTGAGGCCTTTCGTTCACATTCACTCAACTTGCCATATGTTTCGGTGTCCAGACATCCGCAATGCCAGATAAATTGTCCAGAATTAGGAGGACATAATTTTTCAGTGGAGCAGCTCCCAACTGCCACGCAGATGACCTGCACAATCCGTTAGTAACAGTAAAGCCGGATAGACTGTAAGTTACTTCCGAATGTTCGGAACCTCTAGCCGCTTTGCTAACGAGCTTGCGTCAATGGTTACCCAGCATTCTGTCACTGGAAACATTTTATTATTATTTCTTCAAACATATTAGTTCATAATATTGAATACCGCTATAACTCTCTCTAAGCTTCAAAGAATGTCAGATTATCCAGTCTCTCTAATTACCTTAAGTCTCTAACCTCTTTCCTGTATAACTTTTCACTTCACCCTTTAACCTTCCTAAAGTTTGATGGGCAGATTGGAACACCATACCCCAGCTGAGGGTTAGCCTGTGATTTTTATAAAGCTTTAGAAGAACGTAATAACCTTTCTTCTCTGTGCTCCTATTAACGAAGTCAAGGATCCATTATGATTTCCAACAGCCATTTGGTTTGTTCTGCCACATTTCAGGATTTGCGATTCTACATAGAAATATACGAACATACTGTACTGTTTATTTTTTATTCAGTCACATGCCCCACTTTGACTGAAATGTGCTTTCACTCTGATCAGTAAAACGTGGGTCATTCGAATTGATTTATATTCACCGTTCCAACTTCAGGCAAAGTGGGCGCGAGAGCAGCAGGCGTGGCCGGTGAACATGACAGTAGATGAACTAACATTTAATCTACTTTGGCACACTGTGCTTCATCTCATAGTAATAAACGTAGTCAGTGCTCTAGTTTGACAATATATGAATATATATTGACATTCCCATTTCTTTCAACTTCTTGATGATAACAGTTCATGATAACTTTGATGATCGTTGCAGGACCTGCTGGGTATTCCAGCATCATTTTCACAATCTGTATGTCTTGCTGAAATTCAGGAATTAGCCAGGTCTGTAACCTAGGCACAAATATATTATCTCTGCAGATACTTTGGAACAAACATTTTCCAAAAGCGTTTACAAGACCAAACCTGCAATAGAAGACGAAACACCTCAGCACAGACTTCAGTATGAATGGCTAGACTTCAACAAGTATCGGTAGGAGTTTTGCATTCCTAAACTTTAATAATGACAGATAGGAGATTAACAATTGCCATTTCAAATGAAAGAAACGTTGAACTGTTCAACGTAAAAGTCCTGAACATTGGAAATGAAATTAAATACGAAGTATTATAAGTGCATCAACGACCTGACAGCACCTTGGAAGTGTGTGTGTGTGTGTGTGTGTGTGTGTGTGTGTGTGCGTGCGTGTTTGTGGGGAGGGGGAGGGCAGATTAGTACAGCCAACTCAAATCTGATTTACTCTTGTAGATTCGATTGTGCGATAATCAGATAGGAATTTACGAACACAAGTGGGACAGTTAGCACTTGGAGCCTTTTCTATGATAGCTGAGACCTACAGTCATAGTCTTATAGCATGGAAACTCATCCCTGCCGACTGTATTGCCCAGCCAGCTAGTCCCAACTGCCCGCGTTTGGGACCCAGCCGTCTAAATCTCTCCTATCCATGTACTTTCTTTAGATCTTTAACGCTTCTAATTTGCCTGCCTCAACCTCTATTTCTGACAGCTCAGAACCTGATCCAACAAATCTGTTCATTAATCACATGATATTCGCCCAATCTTTGTAAATCTTCCTCTATTTACTTTGAGTTTCTAAATGTCATCAAATGCAGGAGGAAATATTTTGGTTTATTTATTTATTATGAGAAGACGGGGAACAAACAATGAATAACTCAGATTAAGGCATCGTTAGCCATGTATCTGCGTTCGAAGTTAAGATCAAGCACGCAGCAGAAAAGTAAAAAAAACAACAGAAATATTGAAGGGTAGCTTGTAATGTTTGTACGGAAATTAGTTATGGGACCTCTCTGCAACATCGACTGCAAAGGAAATTAAAAAAATCATCTATTAAACAAATATATAATGGATCTAAGTATCCTACAATTGAAACTTGCGTACAATTCTTTTTTTTTAAAATCACGCATATTTGTAAAAATGAAACCGCAGATGAATATTGAGAGAAAATCAAGCTGATTTCTCAAGAAACAGCCCCAGTCCACAGCAGCAGATATAATTAGTCGCTTTGACCTCCCTTTGCGTTGTTTCTGCTTCTCTAATTTATTGTTCTCGCTCGTTCATTCCCCGTTTTCCCGTTCCTTCTTCTGTTTGTGCTTCTCCCTCTACCTCAATTCCAAGTTTTTTTTCGTTCTGCATCCACAAATGCAGCAGCAGCGGGATGACCAGAAGAGACCGTACAATACGAAATGCCTCCAACATTCGACAACTGGGATCCAAAGCATTACTCAAGTGCGCGTTAAAGGACCTTTCCTTTCCTGGTGCTCGGAAGGCCAACAGCTATTGCTGGATATTCGGCCAAATAAGGAGAATTGGGAACAGTAAATCCAAGGGAAAACTCAAAATATGGCAAAAAGGGACGTGTCAAGCAACCAATCCGACATTCTACCTTCCACATTATACTTTACCATCCGATTTACGATTTGATGCAAGTTTAAGATGACAGAATACAAAGGAATGTGGTGAACGAGGCTGTTCTGAACACTTGGAGACACAAGAGACTGCAGATGGTGGAATGTGGACATAACTGTGATGGAGTCTCCAGGTGTGGCTTCCTCCACTTCCAGGAGAAGTCCAAGTGCAAACTGCAGGAACAGCTCCTCATTTTCCGTCTGGGAACCTGGCAGCCTAACGGCACGAATATTGAATTCTCCCACTTTTAAGTAATCGTCTGAACACCCCCACCCCATACACCCTAACCACACCTGTTCTTTTCTTCCCTTTCCTTGCCTATTTCTCTTTTTTCTACGCTGTTTTTCCTCCTTACCTTTGTCCCATCCCCCGGTGGATCTGCTCTGCCCCCCCTCCCCCGCACCTGCCTATCACTATCTCTTAATTGCATCTATCTATCATCACCTGGTGCCCACCCCGCCTCCCCTATTTTGTCCACTTCTCACGGCTCTGCCTGTCCCTCCTATAATATTGCGCCTCTCCTTTCCTTATCTTCAGTCCTGAACAAGGCTCCTGGCCCGAAACGTTGACCGCCTGCTTTTCTCTACGGATGCAGCCTGGCCTGCGGATTTCCTCCAGGATCATACAGTTTCTCATCTAGATATTCCAGTATCTGCAGTCCTTTGTTTTTCTGTTTCTCGCTGCTGCCTGGGTGACCTGACTGTGCATCTTTTTACCACATGGGAAATATGTGGCTTGTTCAAAAACAATCTCATTGGCGCTAAATAACGGAAATTACAGAAGTGACCAGAAATGTTTGTTGATTGTGCTGCCTTAGCTGACGTTAACTGAATACTTAAGTATGCAGCCTTGAGTTCTTTCATCCGATTGCTTTATACGTAAAGCAAAAAGCGTTGGTGCAAGAGCAAACTCCCTAGGAACACCTCTCAGTACATTCCTCTTATTCCCTACTTTCGACACATAACGCCTAACTACCCTACTTTTGCTGATAAATTCTTAAATGAAATTTTGCCAAATATTGTCTGGAAACCATATCCGTTAAATTCACTGGTCCAGGACTTGCAATGATATCTCTCAAAAATATTTTTCACCTCGTCTTAGCCCTCGGACCGGTAGGGTGGAATTTTTTCATTTAGTTTTCATTTCTATGTCTTGATGCAAAGGTTTGCGAAATTGCTAACTCAACCTTCTTCTGTGTGCAGGAGTGACAACACATATGATGCACTTAAATGGCAATAAAGTACTCTGGGACCAGAAGAAGTCACTAAATGAACTATACAAACAGAAGTCCGTTTCCCCGCGTATTTTACTGTTTGATTTCATTCATAAAAAGGCCACCTCTCCTTCCCAGTTTATTATCTGCTGCGCTGTTTCTGAAATATGTTTCGGCTGAAAATAACTGACAGCGTTTTGAAATGCCCCCTTGACTTACGGCAAACGATCACATTGCGACGGCGGAATGAAGCAAGATGTTTCTGCTGATGTTGATTTTATAATGCCTGCCATTGAAAATATCAATAGTTCATCATTGGACGCTAACAGACAATGGCTGACACATTTAGAACTGATATTTAGCTCATATCAAGACAATTGCTTCGCAATTCTTTCCAGAATGAAGGCGCCACGGAATCACGAAAGGTCAACCTTGCAGGGTAATTATTTAGGTGTACTTAGCAGGATTTCAAATAAATTATCTAAATTTAACTTGTTCCACTCGAGCGTCAGATGTGATAATGCGAGCGGTCTGCAACTTAAGTGTTTCAGACAAACAGAACCTTGAACCACAGACAGTTTCCATGATGTCATCAGCAGATTCGCGGGTGTATATTTATTCCTCTGGTGCGCTACTTCTTATTATCTCGAACTACGAATGCGTTTGTGGTGAGTAATTATCCTAAAACGAAATCAGATCGGACCCATTCTTTTTATAGAAAAATTGCAAATGTTCGTTCTCAAGCAACAGAAGCCGCGAACACAAGGAGAAATCTAAAATAGTTGTCTCCTTCGAGAGGACGTGCTCCTCTCCATCGCAAGGAAACAAAATAAGAAGGTATTTATAAAGCAACAGAGCAAATGGAAAAAGAAGGCCCGCAAACACCCGCGGGCGCACACACACTCGCACGCGCACACATTGAAACGTCGGCGTAACATGCAATGCGTTGCTCACAAATACATAAAGGATCAGCTTTCATTGACACAGAGACTGCAAATCATCAAAACAAGACACGTCGAAAGTGCTTTCCAGCGACACTGAGGTTCTGCAAACTGTTTTTGGAGTTAGACAGAAGTTAAAAGCAGGACCTTTGGAGTCGTAGCTCCAGATTACTCCCTGTGCCACGTACTAGCAATGGTAGAAAAGGGGAATAGGATGGCTGAACGAGTGGCCAAAGAGCTGGTACAGGAGGGAGGGCTTTAAGTACTTAGATCATTGGGATCTGTTCTGGGGCAGGTGGGACCGGTACCACAAAGTCGGGTTACACCTAATCTGGAAGGATTGCAAACGGCGCAGGGAGGTTTTGTCACGCTACTCAGGAGTATTTAATCTAACTTGTCAGGGGGTGCGCAGAATAAAAGCAGTATAGCAGCTGGGGAGAAAATACAGAGAGTAAACCAATCACGTCCTGTGGGTAGAGCAAACTGAGGCAGATTTGGGAGCACGGCATGTCTGGCTGGCTCAACTGTATTGACTTAATGCAAGGAACCTCACAGGTAAGTCAAATTAGCTTAGTGTAGTGTTCAGCACTTGGAATTAATATATTATTGCAATTAAAGAAACATGGTTGAGGTAATGGCTGGACTGGCAGCGTCACGTTCCTGGGTATAGAAGTTTCAGAATGGACAGTTGGAAAACAAAAGAGAAGGGGGCGGGGTTGCACTGCTGATTAGGGCGAAGGTAATTGATGAAGTCAGAGGTACCCTGGGGGACAATGAGGCTATACGTGTTGAAGAACTTATACCCATTTAAGAAAGGGAGACCCTTTGCTGTGGTTATACTATAGTACTCCGAATAGTAAGCAGGAATTATTGGTATAGCTATGTAAATTAATCACAGAAAGGTGTGACAGCAATAGAGTTATAGTCGTGGAGGACTTTAACCACCTCAATATTGACTTGGGTTGTCTTAGTGAAAGGGGTGTAGACTGGGCGGAATTTATCAACTGTTGCACGAAAGGTTTTTGAGGTAACATCTAGAGTGTCCTGCAAGTGATGGTCCAGTGCTCAATCTTGGGAATGAAACTGGGCAGGTGGTGAAAGTGTCTGTGGGGGAACAGTTTAGGGACAGTGACCAGAATTCTCCAAATTTCAATGTATTTATGAACAGGAAAAATGTCAATCCTCAAGTTTAAGTCTCGAATTGTGGAAAACCTGATTTCAATATCATATTGACGATCCCTTGAAAGTCGATTGGGAGCAGATGATTGAGGGTTAAACAACAGCTGACAAATGGAAGACTTCTTAGAAGTGTGAGTTCCCATCCAGCCTGTTCTAATCAGGGCGAAAGGTAAGGATGACAATATTGGGGAACCTTGGATGGCAAATAAGATTGAAGGTTTTATTTTGAATTAAAAGAAAGAATGAGGCAGGTATAGGCAACTGGAATTGAATGGGTCTCTCGAGGAACATAGAGTGTGTCGGAGAGAACTTAAGAAAGAAATTAGGAGGGCAAAACGACACAATGAAATATCCTTGGCAAGAAAAATTAAGGAGAATCCCAATTCATTCTGTAAGCATATCAGGAGAAGGAGGGTGACCAGGGAAAGATTGGTTCTCTTTAAGGACCAAAGGTGTAATCCATGTGTGTGGCCAGGTGGCGTGGCCATGGGTATAAATGAATAGAACTCATTTGTAGTCACCAAGGAGAGGGCGTGGAATATAGTGAGTTCAGGGAGGGGTACAGAGAAAATCAGGACCTTGTCAGTACTAGGAAGGAAGAGATGTCATGGGACACCTACGTGTTGATAAATCCCAAGGGCCACGTAAGATCAATCTCAGCTTGCTAAGGGAAGCATGGATGGAAGGATATAGCTGGGGCCCGACAGAGGTTTTAGCATCTTCGTTCACCACAGGTGAGGTGCTAGAAGACTGTAAGTTAGCAAATGTTCCTTCATTTAAGAACTGCAGCAGGGATTAGCCAGGTAACTACAGGCTGGTGAACCTTACGTCAATGATGGGGAAATTGTGTATATTTGGAATGGCAGAGAGTGATCAGGGATAGTCATTATGGCTTTGTGCAGGGGAAACCTCTCCTCAAAACTTGATTGATTATTTTTTGAGGAGAAAACTAAGAAGATTGATGATGGTAGGACGGTAGAAGTTGCTTATATGGACCTTTGTAAGGCACTTGATAAAGTGCCGTGTGGGAAAGTGGTCCAGAAGGGCAAGAAACATGGGATTCACAGTGAGCTGGGTAATTGGATCCAAAGCTGGCCTGGTGATAAAAGGCAGAGGGTATTGATAGAAGGATGCTTTTCATTCGAGGTCTGTGATCATTGGTGTATCATTGGAATAAGTGTTGGGACCCTTGTTTGTTATATATTTTAACTATTGGGATATGAATGTAAGAGTTGGGCTTGGTAAGCTTGTGCATGATACGAATATTGGTGGTGGTGTAGATAGTAAGCAAGCGTGTAGAAGGCGGCAGCAGGATATAGAATCGTTGAATCGCACCACACAGAAATGGGTCTTTTTGGCCTACCTTATCCATACCGAACATCATGCCTGTCTATGCCAATCCCATTTGTCTGCATCGGGCCCGTATTCCTCTCTGCCTTCACTATCCAATGACTTGTCGAAATGTCTTTGGAAGATTAATTTCATCCGTCTCTCCTACCTCCTCTTCCACCTCTCGATAAACACCTCACTCTGTGTGAAAATTCTACCCACAGATCTCCTTTAACATTCTCCTTTAACTTATTCCTATGCTCTCTAGTCCTGGACCCTCCCACCCTAGGAAAAGGAAAACTCTGACCATCTATTTATTTATGCTACTAATAATTTTATAAACCACTACAAGGCCACCACTCGGTCTCCTATATTACAATCAAAACAAACCCGCCCTTTCCAGTTTTCCTTATCACCACGGCTTTCCATTCCAGGCAACATCATTGGAGAACCTCTTGGCCAATCTCTCTATTTCTACCACATTCTTCGTATAGGGTGGCGAACCAGAACTATACACAGTACTTCAAATGTGGTGCAGCTTTCATTGGTCGGCTGACAGCATATACGAGATATGTTTTGTTGCAAATTTACAGAACGCTGGATAGGAGGACTTTAGTTCTGGCGAGAGATTGGATAGGCCGGGCTTATTTATGAGATAAGATTTCTTCATTAGTCACATGTACATCGAAACATATAGTGAAATGCATCTTTTGCGCAGTGTGTTCTGCGGGCAGCCCGCAAGTGTCGCCACGCTTCCGGCGCCAACATAGCATGCCCACAGCTTCCTAACCCGTATGTCTTTGGAATGTGGGTGGAAACCGGAGCGCCCGGATGAAACCCACGCAGACACGGAGAGAACATACAACCTCTTTACAGACAGCGCCCGGAATTGAACCCGGGTCGCTGGCGCTGTAATAGCGTTACGCTAACCGCCCTAGATGGAGGAGGTTAAAAAGCAGACTGAGAGAGATTTATAAAATTATGCGGGGCATAGGTAGGGTAGATAGTAGTAATATTTTCGCCATGGTAGGGCTTTCAAAACTACGAGAACATAGGATAAAGGTGAGAGGAAGCAATATTCAAAGGGATTTGGGGCGAGAGATTTTACATGGAGAGTGATTGATATCTGGAACTTACTGCCAGTCGAGGTGGTGGAATCAGATGCAATAACTAAGTTTAAAATACACGTGGACAGGCTCCGTGATACTCACGGCTTGGTATGATGTGGACCTAATGCGGGCAAATGGGATTCTTGTAGATGGGCAACATGTGGTGGGCCGAAGGGCCCGTTTCTGTGCTGTATAACTTTAGAACTCCAATGTCTTTAAACAGGGTTTGACTCTGAGACAGGTTAGATCGTATTAGGTCGTGCTACTGATTACTGCTCAAAGTTGCATTGGGAGAATTAATTTCTTTCCGATATCATTTTGTGGATGACATGTAAAAATCATAATAAATTTTTATCTGGCATGAAATTAGATTCAGTAGATCACCACAGCCAATGCCAATCATGTTGCCGATCTACATTCATCCCATTTGCCCGCATTGTATTTATTTGGACGTTCAATTTTTCAAGGCGCAGCCCTTTCTTCCAGAGTTCATATATACGTACGTCATTTTTCTGCGCTGGTAGTTTATTTCACGGCACTTTCGAAGTTTACGTCCTATTTGCATTGATATATCTTCCAGTACCTTTATATCAGATCTAATTTAGCATAATTCCTCTAATTCTATTCAATACTGATCTCTGTAAGAAAATTACCGAGCCAAGACATTTTCTGGGCAACGGAATGTTATTAGATATTCTCCACCAATTTATCTGACTGCAGCACAAGTGCCAGAATTTGAATCTTGCAGGCGGGTTGCAGATATCGGAAGTATGGGTGGTGCTTTAACTCTTCAATCATAAAGCTAACGAACTTTGTAGTGCTGATAGAGACCAACAATAAGATGCTGGATTTGCGGCCGAGGTGGGAGAAGGTCCTGATGCTGGGGTGTAAGTCTGCAGAACTTCAGCGAAGCCACAAGGTGGAGCCCGATCTCTGCGCAGTGAAACGAGGTTCTTTATTACAGATAAGGAAAAAGGATTTTTCTGACAAAGGATTCAGAAGAAAGGGACAAAGTTACGAATTCGCTCAGGCCATTCACCAACGAAGCCAGGAAACAATTTTTTCATTCAGAGAGTTGTAGAATCTGTATCCCTACCCCGAAGAAGGGGGAAATATTCCGACAAATGGAGATTTTAAGACGGAGATGATGGACTGCTCTTGGTGCAGAATCTCAGGGGATATTAAGTTAAGATAAGCAAATGGAGCTGAACTACAGGACATCCAGTTGGCGAAGGGCTAACTGGTTTATTGCTGCTCCTTTTGTGAGGCCACAGATTCCAATTTTAGATCTATATTAATTTAATAACACGTTTTCAAAGCAAAACTCCACTGTTGTTTATCGGGCAAAAAAAGGCTCTTATGGAAGTCCCAGACACCCCGGCTTGGTTGACCGGTGGAACATTTGTTGAACCGATGAGCAGTGCTGCGGTGTGTACCATCTAATCACTCGACATCACAATTTCCCCTGGGATGCTGAGCCCGCACTGCAACAGCAAACCCCGGCATTATGTGTTAATGGGTACAGGCCGTCCACGAGTTACGAACGGGATCTGATTATAAGTCGGAAAAGACACAAATTCAATCGACAGGGCAAACATATTTTCACTTCATTGTAATGAATTGTGTTGGCGAGGGCCAACGACATGACACTTACTTAGTTTCTTCCCCTGCCTAGATACAATGGTACAGAATCAGGCTGTCCCACGCTCAATGACTGGTTTCGATGGGCTTGAAGAATCAATGCATATTGCACTTTTAGTTGAGTATCGCTGCACAAGTATTAATTGAAACGATTGCTTGTCAACTTCCAAAGCAACTCCCTCAAGTGGTCTCCTCAGGTGAAACTGGCAGTCTGTGTTCTTAACAGACAATGATGTCTGATTTCTGCGGGGCAGTCACATGAAAACAGCTTTTTATTCAAGACTGGTTTTCGTTTGAATTTAATATTTTTTATGGGAATTCATTGCTGTATACGGTGAGTGCATAGGTCGGGCGTTTGTAACTCGTAGAGGGCTTGTACTTTACCTGTCATCGTTGTCTTCCTTCAAACCAGGCGAATTCACTGACCGGGTTTGTGAAGCAGATTCGTGGTCTCGAATGACGAGGACTCTGAACACAATCTTAGAGATAAATGATTTATTTACAAAGCCAAACGAGGGGAAAAGGTAACGGAGACAACAAACACACGAACTGGTCATAGCGAGCGTGGGAAAATCGCAACAAGGGTAAAACACACACACACACACACACACACACACACACACACACACACACACACACACACACACACACACACACACACACACACACACAACGAACTAGGGACAGAGAATCAAGGAAAAGTAATACGATACCTGCCACCCCTTAACTCAGTGCAGGCACGGCTCTACGCTACAGGAGATACAAACTGGAATACTCTTAAACCTATCGACAGTGCACACCTAAGTAATGATCTCTCCAGTGTCATTCCACGGTTGCTCAGCCTGGGATGAAATGCGGTGATTCCTTCACGGCAGTCAAAAAGAGAATGAACCGGGTGCATGTGGCACTCTTTATAGTGCTGAATGGTTGAGGGGGGTGGGGCGAGTTCCAACCCCGGTAGCTCAAAAAGGCCAATGGCCCAGCGCTACCAGGGGCTAATGGATCACAAAGGCCAATGGCTTGAGGCCAGGTACAAAGGTGCTTAAAGGGACTAATGGTCACGTGTGCACTGATGGGTGGGGTGGAGACAAACCTTGATGGACAGTGGTATGTCTTTTGACCAGGTAATGGACAGTGCTGTCACGTGACAGCCACAACCATCCACAATACAATCCACCCCTCGAAAGCCACAGCACCCGCCAATCATGACAATGACTATGACTAAGCCTAGAACTATGTGTCAGTTGACAGTACTAATGAAAGTCAGACGTGTTCTTGATAACCTGGAGATCACAGCATAATATGCAGATAGCAATGACAATGAGAATGAGAGCAGTGGCCCAGTGGATGACAGGTGCACACCATCCCCCCAGAAACCCAAGCAGCCACCAGTTTCCCCATGAGGAGTGGTGCTGGAGAAACTGGTCCCTCGCTTTTTGAATTTTGGCCATCGAGTCCCGAATGTGAGCAGCCAAGCCGGTAATGTTCATTGACTCATCAGGGACAAACGTGCAGCACTCCTTACCAATCACTGCACAGGTACCACCATCCGCAGAGAGTAGGTAATCCAGGGCCATTCGATTCTGCAGGGCGACCATCCTGACGGCCGTCAGCTCAGCTGCTTTACGCGTCAGGGCATCTTCGGTAAGTCGCAGTGCCACTGCCATTTTCTTGGCCAGCGCCTCGAGCACGCTGGCTTCTGGATGACCTCACTTGACAATCGGGCCGTGCCATACGTGGGAAAGGCTATCATTAAAAACCTCTCCACTTCCGTGATTTCCCTCTGGTCCCAGTGGCCACTGTATGCTGGGTGCTCCCCAAAGTCATCAAGGTCGTGGATATAGGGCACCACAAATGCTGGGAAGCAGCAACTGTACCAGCTCGTGGGCAGCCACGGGTAGGCATGGTGGTTGCAAATCCACAGGGTCTCATTCAAGTCCAGGGAGTCCTTAGCTTAGCAGCACCATCAGCAGTGGTTACTGGGGTGCCCGGATACCGGTTTCGCTGGCATTCGCTGTGGCTGACTGAAGGGGTGGAGCCATGCTCATTCAGGAGCTTGCACCAGCATTCTTTGGGCTTGTTCACCGGCTGTGCAACAACCATAAGAGTCAGAACTTGGGTGGACGTCAAATTGCAGCAAGGCAAATAGTTCTGAGGGGGCCCTGTGGCTGTCAGACCCATACTCTTCTTGAGTCCTCGGTCTCGGTGGTTTCGGTGTCTTCCCAAGTCCGGAGGTGGGGGGTGTGTCAGATGGCGGGACAGTGGGGACTCTCTCTGGCCAGTGGGCTGTTTATACAGCTGGTCTACGGCCTGCTACAGCACGCTCAACCACCCCCGCAGTGTGCAGGAGGGCGTTAGCGTGCGTAATTTCTCTTTAAGCAGGCCAATCATTCTCTCAATCAGGCCTGATGCCTGTGGGTGATAGGGTATATGAAACATGCACGAGGTCCCCGCCTCAGCTGCCCAGTTCTGGATTTTAACCCCAGCAAAGTGTGAGCACTGATCTGATTTAATCGCCCATGGGACTCCGCAGATGGAGGAGAGGTGCTGCAATCCTTTCATGGTGCTATTCTGGTCGGCCCTCTCACAGGACACCACCACCAGGACACCGGAGTATGTTTCCACCATCGTCAGGGTGTACTGATTTTTGTTGTGGTGTGGGAGCGGTCTGATGTAGTCTTTCTGCCATATGCAACACACGTCCGTGCCACAGCAAATGTGACCCAGTGGCCATGCTGGCCAACCTCGTGGGGACAACCAGATAGGGCAGTTAGCGACTGTGGTCTGACATTGATCCAATGTCAGAGTGACCCCGAATTTCTCTACCCAACGCCGTGTGCCTTCAGCGCCTAGATGCCTACTCTTGTGGTGTGCCCATGCAGCCAATGCACTGAGGTCGGTTTCATCTGGGGAGGTGGTGGCACAGCATATTTGGGCAGCGTGGTCCACCGCGGCATTATTTATAGCGTCCTCTGTATTTTTGTGGGTATGAGCATCCACGTGGTGGGATGCCTGATCCCAAATAAAACGCCAGTGTCCCTATCCCCAGAGGGGGCGTCCATGAATTTCCCTCCCCATTTCGTGCCAACGGGCTATCCAGCCTGTCTACCATTGGCCACTGCCCAAGAGTCGGTATAGATGTTGACTGGCCGAGTGGTCTCCCGCAGGGTAAGCGCTACTGCCGACAGTTTGGCAAGTTGACTGGATTGACCCGCTCCCTCATTAGTGAAAATTTTACCTGTGGTGGGATGAAATGCCACCGCTTTCCAATATTGCTTCCCCCCTTTCCACCAGCTGGAGCCATCTGTGAATCAGGTGTGCAATTTTTGTTTGGGGTCGAGGGATCTAAGGGTTGTCCCCAGGACACAGGGGAGGGTTGGATTTCGGGTAGGTCTGGGGCTTGGTCCTGGCACCGTGGGAAGGAATGTCCTGCTCATGGAGGCGGCTGACCCCTTCCAGACTGGGTTCGGCTCAGTCGGCAATATACCATTTCCACTTCACTATGGAGGACCTCTGTGCCTGGCCCTCTTTGTGGGTGGAATTGGGGGACTTGATCCAATGCATTATGGGCAGGTGGGGGCGAAGAACAACAGGGTTGTTGCCGGTTTGGTGTTCAGTGGCAAGGAGTGCCAGGTAGCAGGAGAGCAGCTGGTGATCGAAAGGACGGTAGCAAGCAGTGGCTTCAGGCAGTGATTTGGTCCAAAGGCCGAGCAGGACTCTGCACCCTTGGGCCTTCTGCCAGAGGCTCCATTCGGCGACCGTCTCACTGGCAGAGTCCTGTAACACAGAGGGGACAGCTGCCTGGCAGGGAGCAAGGGGTAGTGCTTGCACAACAGCTTGCTTTGCTGCTTCAAAGGCAGCCTATTGTTCTGGTCCCCATGAGAATGTGGCTTTCTTCCGAGAGACCCTATAGAGTGGTCTAAGGAGCATGGTGAGGTGGAGTATATGCTGGCACCAATAGCCTAGGAGGCCCACGAAGCTCTTGGTGTCAATTATATTTGAGGGGATGGCAAAATTGAAGATTTTATTCCTGGCAGCCACGGGGATATGTCGCTGGCCCGTGTGCCATTATATCTCGAGGAACAGGACATTCCAGCTGGGGCCCTGTCCCTTATCCATATTAATGGTCCAGTCCCGTACACTGAGGAAGGAGATTAGCATATCAGGAGCCTTTGAGACAATAGTCTCAGACGGCCCTTGTAGGAGAATTTCGTTGGTGCACTGGGCAGTTGACACCTCTGGGGGGAGTTGAACGCCTTGCAAACCCGGGAGATTAAACCGTGATAAATTGTAAGACTGTGAACATAGCCTTGGGGTAGACGGAAGACGGTGATGGAGGGGGGGGGGGTTGGAAGTGAAGGCATTTGCCAAATCCACCACTGCATGCTAAGGTTTGTCTGGGCGCCCCACAATATCCTCCATTAGGGTGACTATGTCTGGCATGGCGTCAGCGAGGGGCGGGGGTGGGGTCAGACTTAATAAGGTGTCTGTAGTCCACCATCATGCGCCCCGTCCCATTCTTTTTACAGACGGACCAGACGGGACTGTTGAAAGGAGAGGCTGCGGGTCTGATGACGCCCTCCCACAGCAGGCATGGGCAGCCTCAGTGATGTATTGGTGTCCCCCGGCACTCTGTACTGTCGGCTACAGATGACCTTGGAGAGGGGGGAACAAGGACTGGTTCCCATTTGGCTGCCCCAACTACCACTCTAGCCCGTGCAACTCCGAACATAAACTTGGTATGAAGGGACTGTCCCTTTGAGACATTGATCCCTAGGACTCACTAAGGCGCGGCCGCTATTAATACTGTTACGGGTCGAGGAGGTTGGTTCCCGACGGCCATGTGTATAGTAACTTCCCTCGCAGGCAAAAGAGAACCCCCAACCCCTCTGTCTGCATCTGTGCCCCCTTCCACCCGACGGGGTCTCCCGGGATGATGCTGCGTTGGGTACCCGTGTTGAGTGCCACCCACCTCTGTACATACCCCTTTCCCCAATGAACCGCTACTGGTATATGTGGCCTCAGCTCCCCTGAGCAGGGGAGGGCGATGGAAAAAATGCGCCGGGAACTCTGGTCTTCATCCTATGGGAGGGGGGTGGAGGTCTTCCATACCGTGGCTGAAGATTCCTGCTGGCAGAGACATGAACATCTCTTGTTTCAGCAGGTCCTGGAGCTCAGCCCTGAGATCAGGAGAGACTGTTCTGAGTGGGGGAGGGGCGGAGGCAGTGTCAGTGTCGGCGGAGGAAGCACATGTGGTCCGACGGTTCGGGGCGCACCCTGTGTTCGGCTTGGACACCGGGGTGGTTGTGGGTCTCCCCCAACCAGATTTCCCTTCGCAGAGCTCTTTCCACCGTACGTACGGGGCGGAGGTTGGGACCCCATCTATGCTGTCACAATCCACCCCTGTGCACATCAGGTGCAGGTATAAATGTCTGCGCGTGAAACGTGGGGTTGTGTCTCCAGCCCTCATCTCCATGGACCTGGGGGGGGGGGCGCACCCCGCTGCATGTACTCTAGCCCTTTCGGGAGGTGACGATGTCATGTACAGTGTTCCCACTAGCCGGTCCCATGAGGGGCAGGACTGCTGGTGTCAAGTCGGAGCTTGCGGTGGCGATCAGGTATCCTGCTAGCACACTGGTCACCCTGGTATTTTCTAAAAACTTGTGATCGCCGGCCCTCTCATAAATGCCAGTCACCAGTGCCCGTTCCTTGATGACCCTGGTGCCCTCACTGACCATGCTCCATTGTGGTCGCCCATATAAATCCCAATGGAGAAGGGTACCGTACCCTCATGGCAGTCACGACCCGATCCTACAGGGTAGAGTCATCCCGGGTCCCTCCTGGTGGCGGCCACAGGGCATTGTTTACGCTCTGTTGGTGGGACAAGCTCCCCAGGGTGCTCGAATTCTGGTGAGAGAGGCTCACTTTGGGACTCCCTTCATCCCACAGTCGGAGCAGCCATACGGCCAGGTGCTCACCCAGTTGCTGGTGGTAAAGATCCGCCAGCTGGGTCAGCTCCTTGACTGAGAAATCCCGGGTCTCCGTAGTTTCGGAAGAACCACATCATTTCCCCCTGCGGTGGCCTCATCCCCATTCCCCTCCCTCCGTGGCGGACCTGGGATCGCGTGGTGACGGGTCGAGCATGCAGGGGTTCGGGTGAATAGAGGGGAGGACGGGTGTGATGAGACCCAGGCTCCTCGAGCACCCCCTTCTCATCATTATCTATCCATATATCCCCATCCCCCAGCCATGCATCCAGCTTGTCAACGCGCCAGACCAGGGCTCGAATTTTGAGTGGGTCCGGCTGCCCGCCAGACCGGCGAGCTGCCTGCACCTGCTGCAGTTGAATGAGCCGGCAGGCGACATCTGTAGCTCTGGCCTCGAGGTTGTTGACTCGGGTCTGGGCAGCCTGGACTGCCTCCTGCAGTGTACAGCAGCGCTGCTGGAGCACCTCTATCTCCTTGTCTTTCTGGAGACACATATCCCAACCTGGCATCTCAGGAGGGACGTAAACAGCCAGAAGGCACCCCTTTGACTCCCTTTGGCCTTGGGGAATCCCAACCTCTGGAGGAGGGCGACCACGTGGTCCCCTGATTTCTCACCACGGGTGTCTAACTGCTCGGCCCAGTTCACTGGTTTACTGTGGTCCGCCAGCATGCTGGCCAATCTCCCAAATCCCTCACTCTCGTCGGTCCACCCAGAATCCCATCTTGGGTGCCTGCACTGGCTTTCTTGTCCCTATTCCAGAACATCCCTCCCCACAACTGTTTTCAGCCAAGACCTTTGAGACCCTGCTTGCAGCGCCAATTGTTGTGAAACAGATTCGAGGTCTCAAAGGATGAGACTCTGAACACAGTCTTACAGATAAATGATTTATTTACAAAGATAAACGTGGGGAAAAGGTAATGGGGAGAACACACGCACACACGCACCGGTTATAGCGAGCATGGGAAAATCACAACAAGGGTAAAATACAGACACGCAAACACAACGAACTGGGTACAGACAATAAAGAAAAAGCAATACGATACCCGCCACCCCTTGACTCAGTGCAGGCACCGCTCTATGCTACCGGGGATACTAACTAGAATGCTCCTAAACCTATCGACAGTGCACACCTTACCAACAATCTCTCCAGCGGCGTTTTACGGTTCTCGGCCTGGGACGAAGCAGGGTGAATCCCTCCGAGCAATCAAAGAGAATGAACCGGGTACATGTGGCACTCTTTATAGTGCTGGAGGGCTGGGGGGTCCACCCCATGTAGTTCAAAAGGGCCAATGGCCCGGCGCCAGCACGGCCGAATGGATCACAAAGGCAGAGGCCCGAGGCCAGGTACAAGGTTGCTTAAAGGTACAAATGATCAGGTTTGCACTGATGGGTGGGGTGGAGCCAAACCTTGATAGACAATAGTGTGTCTTTCGACCAGGTAATGGGCAGTGCTGTCACGTGACAGCCACGGCCCTCCACAACACACCAGGGGCCTAATAGGTAACGCCACTCCTTCGGTAAGCGGACATCGGGGCAGAATGCATGTCACTGATCAGGAGCCCCCCAAATTGCTGTTGACATGGTTTCCAAAGGGGCAGTAATAATAACAAATATGGACACATGGGGATAGTTCATCCTTGCGTGGACGTGCAACACGGACCATCAAGCGCGATTTTCCTTTACTTCATCGGATTTGGAAATCAAGCGCCAGTAGTTCAAAATTGTCCGTTTACGCAATGGACCCAAAAGGGAAAAGAAATTCCATGAACCCTGAGCAACGCTAAGTTTTAAAGTGAAAACAACCTAATTACCGACAACCCAACCATGAAAATATTTAATGACTTCTTTACAGGGAGTTGCATAGGAAATTGTTTATTGATGCCGCGAATAGAATTAGAAGATTCCAACACAAAGCCTCACACCGGATGATCTGTTACGTAATGAACTCATTGCCCGAAAGGGTTCTGTAACAATGGCTGATATGCAATGTCAGTTTCACGTGTGGTTAAGTTGAAGATCTATCCCACCGGTGTTCCGCCGTGATGGGAGTCCTGCCAACACTAATTTAAACTCTTCCGGACTATAATTATTCCACGTCTCCAAAAGTAACATTCAGAGGTGGACTTATTTAAATCAGTAAAAAGTGTGTTGAGTAAAACACGGTGAGCGATTTCCTCAGGCAAAGAAATTCCTGACTTTGCACAATACTGATAAAAACCTGGTTGGAGTGTCACAGCTCCCCTGATTTCATTTCCATCGACTTTAATGGAAAGATCTAAATAAGACTTTCATTTCTCTACCTTTCAATGCTATTAATTCAATCGCGTCCAATATCACGGTTGCATTATCTTATTTCTAAATATTTATTGGTCTGTTTTTTAACATTAGAAGACGTGGAAATAAAGCACATGTCGGCACAAGGAATTCAAGGTGCTGTTGAAAGAGACCATGGCTCCAGATAGAATTCCCAACCACAAATGGCAACCAGAGACTGTGAGGCGGACCGGCACCCGGTCACTATTCTTCAATGGTAATAAAACTCTGGAAATATGTGAAAGCAACTGACAACTCGCTGATACTCAACTTACACTACGTACGTAGGCTACGTTAGGGATTGATATGACATTTCCAGTGCAGCTTTCTAAATTTCGTGGAAACAGTGAAATTTTCAGCAGAATGTTCCTCGTTTCAGTCAGTTGTTTCTAGCACGATCTGTTAAAGAAGCACAGCATTTAATGCCTACATAAACTGAATGACTGTGATAAAGTTCTATTCCTCCGCTTCCTTGCCCATTCACGGCCAAATGCCCAGATTCCTTTGTGTTCTCTGTTCGATCTGATATTTCGACCAAGCGGGCAACATTTAACACGGAGCCCAGAAAAGAGGAGGATAAATTAATCGTGGACGGTGGTGCAAAATTGCTGATAGCTAACCATATTTAAATTCTGCCAGGTTTTCTATTCCACCGATTTCAATATAACCCCAAATCGGACAGGTTGTACAACGAACGGCCGATTTGGCATTGCCCATTTTGTGCTGCCGTTTAAATTGAATTTGTAGCCTTTGTCTTCAGTAGGGATTGGAAGTCGAGGAAGAGGGAATTACTGCCAAAGGCGAACCTGAATTTCAGTTTTGAATTCATTGCGAACACTTTATTGGACAGGAACCAACGATTTAATCCTGTGGGATATTATTTTTCAGAAGCAAAAGCAGTGAATTGAAAACCAATTCTACCGCGTGCTGAAATCAGCTCGTTCAGCGGAATCTGCGACCTTCGCAACCCGTGCATGAAGTCAAAGTAACACAACCCGTGCATGAAGTCAAAGTCAGTGTAATTGGTTTAATGAAATATTTGGGAAATACATTTGTTTTAATTTTAACGAGTTTTTCAGATTATTCCTAATCCCTTAATGCAGCAGCATCACCAGAGCAGACAGACTCTGTCAGAACTCACGTAATACTCCTTCATCGACTAGAATACTAGAACCAAACAGAGTAATTGCATTGGTTTCTGTGGGCCAGTTTTCTCGACAGTCAGGGGGTAATCGCAAATCTGCGTCTTTATTTTTTCTCTCTCTCTCTCTACGTTGCTCAATATGCATTGAGCCAAGAGAAGCGGCTGAGCAGATCAGTAATTGACGGTGTAGAGGGAGGAAGCCGCTCTAGCTACCCCCAGCTGAACTACAACCACTCTCATTGTGCAATTACTCTTTTAGACGTCTCAGCGTTGGAACTACTACTTCTGCTTTAACAATGGTCCCGTAACAGTTCAATAAGGAGGCAGACTTATATTCCCTGTTATTAACGATTGTTAACAGTCGCTTCATTTTCTGAAATCCTGAAGTCTTAAATTGAAACACTTTCGCAAGGATGGGTGAATTTTCCAAATATAATCGCAATACTGGTGATATTCGTGGTGTGCAGGAGATTGTTGTCCTATTTAGGTCTGGTGATCTTGCTATGGAGAATTGTCATGATTCTGCAACATTTACGGATGCGAACAGAATCCCTGATATTGACAGTGTGTAAAGTGCGGTCGAAGTGCCTGCTATTATAATATCCTTTCAGTTAATGTGATGTTACTTACCTATTTGCAATCAGATTTGATTAGAGATGTGAGGATGTACTCTGGAGATAAGCGTAACTCACCTTTGAATGAGACCGATCTTAAATTAATTCCGAAGATCGCCAATATCAGTAGAATGACCAATATTCCCAGCACAAAACGAAGAACAGCAAAGAGCGCCCAGTCTGCAGACATACGGAGACATAAGACAATAAGTCCAAGTAAACAAGCAAGTGATGAATTTTAGTTTTATAAAGAGCCTTATCAAATGCTGGTATACTCCAAAAATATTCAAATAAAATATCAGTAACGACATGACACTCGGCAAAATTAAGCGGTCTCTTGCATCCGGTATTAATAAAATTGTTCTTGTAAGAAATGAATACAAGCGATACCTTTCCAATTGAAGATGGTGTAAGACATGGAAGGGAGCCTGCAGGGAGTGGTGTTCACATGCACCTGCGGCCCTCTCCTTCTTCGGGGAATTTCAAAGATTCGCACATCCCTGAGTAGTGAAATTTCATGTTTCAAATGTAGAGAGAAGATCTTTTATCCTAATATGTGCCTTGTTGCAGACAGTCTCCTTCCCCATGTGCCGTATGGTGTCCTTTTGCAGCTCAGAGCAGAATATTTGTTGCTAACACATCTGTCAAGTGCCTTGAAGGTTTGCTTCGTCACAGGTACCATGTACATTCAACTTATTCACACAACTTACGCGGATATAATTTAGAAAATAAATGTCAGCGCGGAATGACGTATTAGGTTTGTGCATGGATCTTTTAAACCTTGCTCACTGTTTAAGCACCTGTGATGCTCCGAGGTAAAGAATTACAAAGATTCATACAACTCTCAGTAGTGGAATTTTCCTTTACTACAGACGCAAACGTCGCCCTTTTACCTAAAACAAGGTGTGTCTTGTTCCAGGCAGACTCCTTACCCTTGTGCCCATTATGTTCTTTGGCGGCTCAGAGCTGAATTTTTGCTTACTAACACATCTCGAAAGCACCTTGAAAATTTTGGTACTATGCATAGTTCAGTTACTGATTCACCTAACGCGGATTTAATTCAGAATAAGTAGCGCAAATTATATATTAGGTTGTTTGTGAATAGATGCGGTTCACATTCCCCCCTCTCCCTGTGTCTGGACAGATATCCAGCGACAATTATAAAGCGGGTTGGAGATCTCCCTCTGTTTCCAATTTTACCTGGCTCGAACATGTAGTTGACTCTGGCGGTCACGTTAAGGGAGGCATGTGACACGAGGCAAGTGTAAACATCTTTGGCCCAGGTAGGCTGCGTTATTTCGAGAAAACTGGAAACCAAATACAATCCCTCCATGCTACGGGCTTTCCTGTCTTCTATTCCGGTCTGAATCGTTACATTATTTCTTAGCCAGGAGATTTCTAAGTCTTCCGGATAAAAGGCGGCCGTTTTACACACCAGTTTTCGAGAAGGCGGTGAAAGTTCTTCAACTAGAACAATCTTCAGGGGAGTTGGCGCAGCTAGAACAGAATAAAAAATGTTGAGTGTTTTCTTTCCATGTCACTGAATGCATTCTCGTTCGCCTCATCACCTCGCGATATTGCAGTCCAGATAGCACATTAGTTAAACACGCTATCTCTTTTAAACTTTTGGGTCTGGATTTATAGTTAAATATATTCAAATAATACCGAAGGAATGTGACGTTCCTTGCAAGCAATATGCGGGGAATGAGGCGTTGTTTTGAAGGGAAGTGTCAGATTTAGTGCGTGTTGGGAGATGGCAACAAACTTCAGTGTTTACTTCAAAAGCAACTATTTTTGGACGTTTATTGTGGAAAATGAAATATGTATGACAGAGTGTCATAGAGACACACAGCACAGAAACAGGTGCTGTGGCCTATTGCGTTGACGCTGATTATTAAGGATGCATTTCCACATCCCATTTTTCTCCAACATCCCTATCACCTCGCCTTTAACTGGCCTCACCCTCCCCACCACAACGCACCTTTCAGAGGCAACTTTTAGTAGCTACTTATCCAACCAACCAGTACGACTTTGGCATGCGGTAGAAACCGGGGCATCGGAGGAAAATTCATGCGTTCACGGGGAAAATGTGCAACTTCACACAGACTCCACCGAAGCTCATGATTAAATCTGTCCTATGAAGCTGTGAGACAGCAGTGCTCACAATGTGGCCCTGTATATATCCGAATGTCACCGAGTTCTATGGTCGAGGGGCAGGATGTAGTTACATGGAAGAATTAGTTTCGTCCTCAGAATTGTTGAAGCAGCTGTTCAGTGCCTGGGATAAAGATCTCAGATGATCTCAACTGTGAGTAGGAGAACTTTCCCAGAGCACGAACTGTAGACTAGAGCATTTCATACTACATGACAGAGTTATACTGATAATTAGTCGTTGTTTTGCAAATTGTAACACCAAATTAAGATGAATTAAAACGGATGAGAAATCCAAACTCAGAGCACATTGCTTCTACACTTTTTCCTTCCTTAAGCGGACTCTCTTCGTTGAACACATTTAGTCTGAATAAGGTTCTATTGATACCAGCTCCATATTTGTCATTTACAAAACTGATTTGCGTCCGTCCATCAGATCTACAGTCGGTGCTTAGATGGAATGAGAGCTACCTGTTAAGATGTTTTCAGAGTTTACTGCAAACAATCTGTTTATCACCTTAGTTTTAAATCTTCTTACTATAAGTTTTAACTGTAGAATTTATTGAATCAGTATCGTTATGAACTACGGAAGAATTGTCAGTCTTTATTCTCAGCCTCAGGGAGTGCGCTGTCAACGGAAGGTCGGATCTTCTCCACGACATGACCACGGATCTGTTTTCTGTCGAATATTTGGGGGGATGTTGGATGGGGAACCCTGTTCTCTTCTCTCTCCGGAACTTCAGCCCAGGGTTTGGAACGTGTCAGGGTAAATCAGGAGTTACTAGGACAGGGGCCCAGGCGTTTCCCCCACATACCGTTAGATCTTGATGTTTTACGGATATTGAGCTGATAAATGAAATCCTCTTGGAGCTAAGCAGGCGCTGAGACTGGAATATTGCGTTCCGGGACTTGGATACCCCGAGGATAAGAATCACGCCACATCTACCAACGGTTATAAGATTCCTTTGCTAAATAACTGTGGTGCTTTGAAATGGGGGTTTCAGATTCTGTTAGAGAACGAAGACCAGGAGCAGCACATATTACCCTCGATGCCGCTGTGTTGTGCAGTTAGATCGTGGATGACTTGTGCGACAACCCCAACTGCATACCCTGTGAAATGTATCCCGTACACCTGTATACTCCAATGCTAAGAGGTCTATTTCTCCTTGGGTTTCCAGACTTTGAAAGAATACAGTCACAAATTTCCAAGAATTCGGCGTAACAAATATTGGATTGACAATATGAAGCGGTGCCGCCAAAAAAGATAACTGAATTAGCATGGGTTGCGAGGGGACTGTTTTTCTGAAATTGTGTTTATCGTTGGCATAGAATTTCAGTATTGCTTAAAATAACCAAACCAGAATGGAGGTTTTAAAGTTGTTGCCTTGTGTTTTGTGAGGAGAAATCTGTCCCTCCTGTCACAGCCAAGATTTAAACATCCACACTGCTTCAACATCTTCCCTGCAAAACGATTCTGAACAACAAAACGATACCTGGCGTGTAACTTAACATGGGGTGCGGGTGGACACTTCCAAGCTTTACCTTGTTGGCGTGGAATGGTTACTTTTAATATTGCTCAGAAGAACCATTCGAGGGTGGACGTGTGAAAATTGTTCCCTTGTGTCCTGTGAGGAGAGATCTGTCCGTCCTGTCACAGTCATTTATTTCAAGCCAATGTTTAAACATTTTGCTTGTAAAACTATTCCAACAATTGCAATCCAAGTCTTGGACGTAAAACACTCCAGCACATCATGGGGATAATGAGTGAATCTGAAACCTGGGAAACTACCGTAAAACGGGAAGGTCGATTCAACAGGATGTCAATGGAAAAGCTCTCTGGAGAAGCACGAAATAAGGAATAGCACAACCTTTCTCGCTCCACAGATATTTCCCGATGTGACGATTATTTCCAGAGGTTTCAAATTTCCGGGCTGTGGGGCGGTTTGCTTTTATAGTATAAAACGGAATTAGATATCATCGAGTTTTCGCCGAGTAATAAAAGTTCATATTATTCCCTTTAGCGAGCTTTACTTATATAGCAGGGAGCTTAAGTTCTCCCACTTACGGGACACTTACCGTACACTGTGAGGTTGGAGCCACGTCCATCTCCGATAGACTGCTGCTGATATTGCACTTTGCAGTAATACATCCCGGAGTCTGTGGCACTCGCATTCAGGATAACGAAAGATGCGCCGCCCTTTTTAACAGTAAATTGTTTTCTGCTGTCTGGTTCGAGAGGTCTCTTCTCGTCCCATCTCCACCAAGAAACGTCAGGAGTAGTTTGTGATATGGAGAATTTGCAGAACATAGAAGCATTTTCTCCTCCGTGGACGGTCAGTCTTGTAGGGAATTGGTCCACTTTGCTCGAAGTTACTTCGGCGGCTGCCAGAAGATAAGCGAGAACATTGAACACAGTTGCACAAAGTGGCGAAGGAAAAATAAACATGAGACGAAGATAAAACAGTGTCAAGCGAATCGGAGAAGCTCTGTAAATAAATTCGCGGTGGGTAACCAACATGGAATATTCTAAAACAAGATTTGATTTTCGGAAACAGCACAAGTAACTAAACGTACCCCGCCAAACTGTAGCCAGTAGAGTCATGTACCGAACTAATGCTTCAACTGACATCTTGCAAAACATGAGTTGGCACCTTGCTGCCAATGAAGGAACTGTCCTCAAAGGTTCGTGCAAGAAACACCATTTCATGAATAACTGCTTGACGCTTGTGATCATGACATAGGATATTACATGACAGTGCAGTGGGCTTCGACTTTCGTTCTGTGTTGGCGGAGTCCCCTCCCATCGCCCAGATGAAAATTTTCTGTCTGAAGTACAATTCTGTTCCAGACTTCCCCCGGGAACCGCTTTCAAATAATCTACCCGAACCATTCTCACCTTGATCCAACATCTTATCCGAGGGACTTCATAAAGGAGCTCGAGCAGTGAGTGCAGCCTAATATACGGGTCCGGAATTCGGGGATTGGTATCCTTCTAATCTCTCTCATCTTCCCCGTGTCAGGACTTGATGTCACCGGAACAACAATAAGGATTAATAAATCCGCACATTTATTCTCTCCGGCTGAGAGCTGTTGAAACCAATTGTAACTGAAATTTAACTATTTATATCTGTATGTCTCAGGGTTTGAGACACTGACTCAGTTGGCTTGAAACGTTTATTAATAACTGCAAATGTAACTGCAAGGAGAAAGTAAGCAGACTGGTGTACATTGTACTGTAAGGTAAAACAGAGAAATCAATGAAAATGCGGCCGTTCGTTGACATCGATTCAGCTTGCCGGAGGTTTCCGTCTCCAAACCTCAATGCCAGTGAAGTTGATCTGAATTACGAGGAAATATTTCTCTAGTGGCGCAGCTTCCAACTGCTATTCAGATAACCTGCACAGCCCTTTGGGAACAACAGGACCGGGATACACTGTTAGTCACTCTCAAATGTCAAGTACCTCTGGTTGCTTTGCCAATCAGCTTCCGTCAATGGTTACCAACCACTCTGTCATAAGAAACATTTTCTTCTTATTTACTCTATCATATTTGAATACAGTTGTTAGACTCTCTCTGAGCTTCTAAGAATGTCAGATTCCCCAGACTCTAACTACCTGAAGTTTTCCACCACTTTACTGTACATGTTTTTTCTGCCCTCTTTAAATTTTCTAAGGTGCGATGGGAAGACCGGAAGACCATAGTCCATCTGAGGATTGGCCTGTGATTTTTATAAATCTGTAGAGAACGTAATAACCCTTCTACCCTATGTTCCTATTAATGAACTCAAGTATCCATTTTGGTCTCCAACAGCCTTCTCACTTGTTCCGCCACCTTCCAGAATTTGTGAACATATGTCCACAGACTTCTCTTTAGCACCATGCTCATTATTTATATTGAGTCACATGCCTCACTTTCACTGAATTCTCCTTGTACTAAGGTCAGTAAAATGTGGGTCATTCTAATTGATTTATATTGACTGTTCGCTCTTCAGCCAGAGCGAGCCGAGAGCAGCACGCATCATCGGCGAGGATGACAGTAGATGAACTAACATTTATTCTCCTTGGTATGCAGTGCTTGATATCATAGTAATAAACTGTAGTCAATGCTGTAGTTTGCCAATATATGAATATGCATTGACCAGAGCGAAATAAAATAAATAGCATTTACATTTATTTCAACTTTTTGTAAAGGGCACTGATGATAACAGTCGATTATATCATTGATGATTATGGCGTTTTACCGTCATGTACATAACCTGTAGGTATTTCTGAAGTTCAGGAATTAGCCAGTGCTTTCGCCTAAGCATAAATATATTATCTCCGCATATACTTGGAACAAATATTCTGCATAATAGTTTACAAGATCAGCCATGTAATATAAAACGAAGGACCACTGCAAGGACTTCAGTCTATTTTGGCATTACTTATGACGT
Organism: Pristis pectinata; assembly: GCF_009764475.1. Lineage (NCBI taxonomy): Eukaryota > Metazoa > Chordata > Chondrichthyes > Rhinopristiformes > Pristidae > Pristis > Pristis pectinata. Next base: position 44,594,925 of record NC_067417.1, read on the forward strand.
TTTCAAAATCTGCTCGTGAACTTCTGAAAGGGAATAAAACTGGATGATATTGTTTTCATTCCAAAAATTTACAATGGATTGCTAACGTTTAACAACTACACATAGGGAATGAAGAATAAACGTTTCAAATACAAGAATATTTGAAATGATTAATGTAAAAGTCCTGAACGTTGGAAATTAAATTAAGTACAAAGTATTATATTTTCATCAATGATCCGACTGCACCGTGGAAAAATGGAGCTGGTTCCATAGGACTGCCAATTCAAATTTGATATAAAATTGGAGATTCCGTCATGCGACATTGTTGAAATGATCACATGGGAATTTACCAACAGGAAAAAGGTGTTCAGCTCTTGGAGACATAAGAGACTGCAGATGGTGGAACCTGAAGCAACAAACTCAGTGGGTCAGGCAGCATCTGTAGAGGGAAATGGACGGTAGACGTTTCGAGTGGAGCCCCTTCATCTGGACTTGGCTTGGAGCCTTTTCCCTGAGATCTGCGACCTAATCCAATAAATGTGAGAATTAATCAGGTGAAGTTCGCCCAATCTTTGCAATTGTTCTTCCACTTACTTTGACGTTCTTGATGTCGTCAAAAGCCGAATAAAATATTTCGCTTTATTTCTTCATTATGACGAAATATGTAAGAAGGCGTGAATGTCGGGCGAAGGCCATGCATCTGCGTTTGAAGTTAAGAACAAGTAATGAAGTACAAGAATAAAGGAATACGAAATAGAAATGTTGAAGGCTAGTTTGTAATATCTGAATGAAAATTATTTATGTGACTTTTCTAGAAAAAGGACTGAAAAGAAAATTTAAAAAATCATCGAATCAACAAATACAGTATCGATAAAGTATTATAATACAATTTAATTAACCTATAATTGAAACTTCATTACAATTCGTTTCTTCTTCACTATCTATGCAAATTTATAAAAAGAAAACCACAAATTCATACCTAGGGAATATCAGGCTCATTACTCCAGACCAACTCCATCCGACAGCAGCAGACATCACAGATCGTTTTGAACTCTCCCCCCGCTGATTTCTTTCTCCTTTTGTATTTTTACAGCTCAATCACTCCCAGTTTTATAGCTCTTCCCGCCCTTTTTTCTGTTTGTGCTTTTCTCTCTCCCTCAATTCCAAGTTATTTTTTCCCGCTCGATCTCCAGCGGCTCTTTCAAGGACACTGTAAGTGTCCCAAGTGATCCCTGTTGGTTCCCATTCCTACTATCGTCTAAACCACCAATGCAGCAATATGTTTGATCAGCGAATGACCAGTAGGGCCCGCACAATGCGAACTGCTTCCAACATTCAAAGGAACTTCTCTCCCGCAGTCCTCGGGAGACGAACAGCTATTGCTGTCGATATTCGGCAAAACACAGGAGAATTGGGAACCTCGAGCCCGTCGGAAAGCCCGAAGTGTATAAACAAGGGCAGCGTGGAGCAACCAATCCGATGTTTTGCTCTCCCCGTTATTTTTTTAATATCAGATTCATGGTTTAATGCAACATTTTTCGATGGCAGAATAGAAAGTCAGGTGGTGAAAGAGGATAATTTGAACACGTTTTACGTTTTGCATTCTGTAGTTTTGCTCTGGGCTAGTGAACGCGATTAAATTTATTCCTTTGAGTCCTGAGCGTACAGGACAATTCCAAGACACACACTGATTACATCTGTTCGGGCGACAGCGGTATTAGTTTAGTAACTTGTTTTACTCACAAGTGAAATCTACAGTTAGTGTAAAGTATGTTATCTGATGCAATGTTTCTGATATCTGTTTCAGCTAAAAAGAATTGGCAGTGTTTTCAAATGGCCTCTCACTTGACGTAACTGATCACATTGGGAGGGCGGAATAAAGCAGGATATTTTTCCTGATGTCGATTTTACAATGAATACCATTGAAAAAATAAATGGTTCATCTTTCGAATTTGTCAGAGAAAGACTGACACATGAAAAGCTGGTGTTTTACTGATATCAAGATAATTGCTTCGTATTTTTTTTCCAGAATGAACACGCCAGGGAATCACGAAACATCAACCTTGCAGAGCAAATATTTGGGTGTCAGAAGCAGGATTTCAAATAAATTGATTAAATTAAACTTCTTGCACCCAGGCGTCAAACGTGATAATGCGAGCAGTCTGCAACTTGCTTCAGGCGACGCAATCTTGAACCACAAAGAGTTTCCATGATGTCACCAGCAGGCTCGCGGGTGCAGTTCGAATTCCGGGTGCATTACTTCATGTTAGTTATAGATACGAATATGTTTGTGCTGAATAATTTGCTTAAAAATAAATCAGCCCGAAATTATCTTTTTAAAGAAAAGCTGCAAATGTTCGTACTCAAACAACAGTAACCGCGAATTACAGACAGAAGCTAAAATAGCTGTCTCCCTCGAGAGGACGTGTCGTTCTCCATCACAATGGAACAAAATACAAAGGTTTTTGTAAAGGAACATAAAAGGAAAGGAATGCTTATACGCGCGCGCACGCGCAGACTCTCTCTCTCACTCACACACACACACACACACACACACACACTCACACACACACACACACACACACACACACACACACACACACACACACACACACACACACACACACACAGACTTAATTGTAAGCGTAGCACTGAATTATGATTCCCACGCACAGAAATATCAATTTGATAATTCGAACACAGCGTCTTGGAGTTATCAAGTGAAGACACACAGAGAGGTGCTTTGCAGGAACATTGAGGTCCTGCAAAGTGAGTCCAGGGAGTTAGGCCGAAATGTAAAAAGCCGGACCTCTTGGATCTTATCTCATGATTACTCCCTGTGCCACGTGCTAGTGCCGGTAGAAATAGGAGAATATAACAAATGAACGGGTTGTTAGTGCTGGTGTAGGAGGGATAGCTTTCGGCACTTCGGTCAATGGGATCGGTTCTGGGTCAGGTGGAATCTGCAGAACAAAGATAGGTTGCGCCAAAACTCGAAAGAGACCAAGATTCTCGCACAGAGGTTTTGTCGTGCTGCTCAGGAGTGTTTACAGTAACTTGTCATGGAGGTGGGAAGCATGGAAGAAAACATCAGAGGATGGTTCAAAGAATTCCACTGGGCAGAGCAGACAGAGGCAGGTTAGGGAACATATGGGGTGTCTGGCTGCCTCAACTGCATTGTCTTCAGTGCAAGTAGATTCATTGGTAAATCAGATGAGCTTAACATAAGGATCAACACTTGCAATGATGATCGCACTGCAATCACAGAAATATGGTTGAAGGAAGAGCTGGACTGACAACTTGATGAATCACTGTTTAGAAGTTTCAGATGTGACAGGGGGAACTGAAAAGTGGAGAGGGAGTTGCACTCATGATTAGAGAGAAAAATAAAAGCAATAGTTTGAGGGATCGGCCGATGAGATTATGCTGGAAGAACATGGGAATAAGAGCGGGGCGATCACTTTGCTGGGGCTATACTATAGGGCTGCCAATAGTCAGTGGGACAGATATGCAAGTAAATCCGAGAAAGGTGCTAGAGCAATGCGTTTATTGTCGCGGATTTTAAATTCCCCAATATTGACGGAAATTGCCTTAGTCAAGGGGCTTACATGACGTAGAATTTATTAATTGTTCAACTAGGTTTTTGAGAGAATATGTGGAAAGTCCTGCTGGAGACGGTGCTGTACTCAACCTTATCTTAGGAATAAAAACTGGACAGATGGTCGGGGAACACTATGGGAATAGTGACCAATAATTCTGTCCGTTTCAAGTATGTAATGTAAAGGGATAAGGTTGTTCCTCAAGTTAAAGTCTTGAATTTTGGAAATGCTGATCTCAATACCATAAAGATGACCCTTTGACAGCAGATTAGGAGCAGCTACTCAAGAGGAAAATTAAAGCTGGAAAGTGGGAGCCTTTTAAAAAGACAATTACTAAGCGTTCTGGCCCAGCATGTTCTAGTTATGGTGAAGGACAAATTCGACAAGATTATTGAACATTGGACGACAAATGACCTTGTAAGTTTGATTCGGAATAAAAAAAGAAACATGCCATTTATAGGCAACTGGAATCGATCGGGTCTCTTGAGGGATACAGAATGTACAGCAGAGACAAAGAGATTTGGAAAGCAAAGGGACTCCATGAAATACACGGAATGAAAGATTAAGGAGAATCCCTATTCTTTAAGCATATCAGAGGTAAGAGTGTAGCCAAGGGAAGAGAGGATTCATTTAGAGACCAAAGGGTAATCTCTGTAAAGCTAGATGATTTATGTACATTTTGAAAGGCAAAAACTGATCAAGGGGTAGTCAGCACGGCTTTATGTAGGGGAGAACCTGAATCACTAAGGTGATTGAGTTTTTTTTTAAGGAGGTAACGAAGAAAATTGATGAAGGGAAATGGTAGATGTTGTCTATGTGAATTTCAGTAAGGCATTGGACAAAGTCATGCATGGTAGACGGGTCCAGAAGATGATCATGTCATGGTTCCGAGTGCTGGTCCTCGATTCGGCCCCATTGATGGTGCCTTGTTGTGTAGCACATGATTTCCATGCACTACTAATTGCATAATAACACACACCTGAGTGCCATCAGGAGACTAGTATTAGAACCCTTCTTCCACTAGCTGGTTTCCAGAGTATTGGTCAATCTTTGGGTATACTTTCTCTTCCGGCTGCTTAGAGCTGTCAACTCTAGAGCAGTCCCGGTTTCGCTGTTTTTCGCCAGGATCTCCAGTTTCCGTGTCGGGACTCCGCCTCAGAGCCCCGAGATAAGATTCATCCTGGTCGCCACCTGCGTTCGGTTCCGAGGAAGCATCCCGACTCCAGTCTCGTCCTGGTGTTCCGCATTTGGGTTCTTCGTCATCTCCCTCTTCGTTTGACACTGACAGAACGTACCTGGGATCCGAGGTGAACTGGCTAAATGGGTACAAGATTGGGTTAATGATAGGATGCAGAGGGTAGAGGTGGAAAGATGTTTTTCTGATTGGAAGTCTATGATGAGTGGTGTCCTGCATGAATCAGTGCTGGGATCCTGATTTGTGACATAACGACTTGGATATGAATGTAAGAGGCATGATTAGTAAGTTTGTAGATGATACAAAGTTGCTAGCGTTGTGGATAGTGAGGAAGGGTGTGTGAGCCTACAGCAGGATGCGGAATCATAGAAACGTACAACATAGAAATTGGCTCTTTTGACACACCTCGTCCATTCAAACCGTGATGACTATCTATGCTCATCCCATTTATCCGCATGAGGCCGGTACCTCCCCACATCTTTCCCCTCCAAGGTCTTGGACAAATGCCTCTTCCACTTCCTGTCACCTCTTTCCATATAGTCAGCACCCTCTGCGTGAAAATCCACCCCTTAGTAACCCCTTTAAGTTTCTCGTCTCTCTCATTGAACTTTTGCTCGCTAGTGCTAGACTATCCTGCCCTAAGAAAATGCTCGGACCATCTATCTTACCTGTGCCCCTGATAGTTATTTAAACTTTTATAAAGTCACCCCTCAGTCTCTCACGTTCCAGTGACGGTAAACCCAACCTATCCAGTATCTCCTTATAACATTGCAGACAACATCCCGGCGAATATCTTCTGCACGTTCTGCATTACTATCACATTCCTCCTACAGTTTGGCGGTTGGAACAGTACACAATACTCCACATCCGGTTTAATCAATGTTTTGTACTGCTGCAATATGATGTCACAAATATTATACTCAATGCTTTAGCCTATGAAATAAAGCATATCAAATACCTTCTTAGCCACCCTATTCACTTGCGTCGCCAGTTTCAGGGCGCTTTGGAGTTGCAGCCTGAGGTCTGTGTCAATCAATACACCAAAGGTCCCTGCCATTAACTCTGTCTCTCAACAATTTCATTTAAATGACTTGATCAGATGGAACGTTGGGCGGGCGTTGTCAGATAGAATTTAATCCCAACAGCTGTGCGGTGATACATTTTGGAAGTATAATAGGGGTGGGACAGATACTGTAAATGGTAGGGCGCTAAGGAACTTTGATGATCGGAGGAACCCTGTGGTTGACGTCCAAAGTACCCTGAAAGTGGCAAGACAGGTAGAGAAGGGATAAGGTATGCTTTGAATCATTATTCGGGGCTTAGAATATGACAAGTCATGTTACAACTTTACAAAATACTGGTTGGACAATGCAGTTTTGGTCGCCAAACAGCAGGAAGAATATGGTTGCACTGAAAATGCATAGGAGATGCTCCAGCATGTTACTTGGATTGGAGGACTTTATTTGTGGGGGGAGATTGGGCTTGTTTACCATGGAGTGAAGGATGCTGTGGTCTGACCTGACCGAGGTATATAAAATTATAAGGGGAACAGATTTGGTAGAGAGTCAGAATCTTTCCCCCATGGCAGTGGTATCAAAAACATGAGGGCATAGGTTTAAGGTGAGAGCAAGATGTTTTACAGATAATTTGAGGAGAAAGGGTTTGCACAGTGAATGGTTAATATATGGAATTCGCTTCCAGAGGTCGTGATGGAGTCAGATATACGTATTTGAAGAGCCACTTGAGCACACAAGGCATTGCAGGATCCGAGCCTTATGCAGAAAAATAGATCTAGTGTATGTGGACAAAACTGTCGGCGTGGACGTGGTGAAACGAAGAGCCCGTTTCTGTTCTATATAAGTCTGACTCTAATTAGATACTGGGCCACATCAGGTCGTATCAGCCTGTGCTACTGATTGGTCGAGCCAATAAAAATAGATTTTAAGAAGCGTCTAGTGAGGAGAGAAGCAAAGCTTTAAGGTGGGAATCCCAGAGCTGAGGTTCAGTGTGGTCACCACTGGCAGTGGAACAGTTGTCGGCCTGAAGGAGGATAAGAGGTAGAGGAGCGAGATCGTGATGACGATTATAAAATCTAGGCCGTACTGGAGCGGAAAGCAAGGGAGGGAATCCAGCACAGGGACGTTGGACGAACAGGACGTCGAGTGACGTATACACAAGCGTACACACAGACATAGAGGCACGCAATGTATAGAATCAACTGTCAATATTTTATGCTCTCAGTGCAACCCGATCAGCAGGTTTTTCATTCCTCTCTGGTTTCTGACCATGGATTGTGGAAGATGTTCCACTTACCTGGATAAATCCAGCTGTAGAATGACATCATTCAGGAAAACTCAACACCATCACTGGGACCCACCCACCAGCCTAAACATCAGTTCTCTCCACTACTATTGTGTCAGGGCTGCACAGAAATATATCATTGTTCCTTCATCCTGGCAGGGGCTGTCTCCTGCTACACCCTCACCAAGAGTGTTGCTAGGTGTACCGTCACAGTGGCGGTTCAAGCACATGCGCTCTACCATCTTCTCAAGGCCCCACCTACTTCCTTCACAATAGGTCTTCCTTACACTTTCAAACACTTTTGATACACAATATTCTCCTGAATTCACTTGTTGCTGTATATTTACATGCATAATGTCTAAATCTGGATCAATCCACGCAAAAATTTGCTTTGCATCTGCTTTGTCACCCCTTGACCTTTATTTTTTATGCAAAAACGGCTTAATCATTGTATTTCCTGATAGCATGTTGTCTCAGCTCTGTGCAGAGTACTCCGATTCAACCTGCATATCTTATATTTGATGTTTTCCGTTCTGTACGAGTATAAACGAAGTACGATCCTTTGTCGTTTCTTAAGGTCTCATTAATCTCCATTCAAAGGTTTGTGCATTAATGCACCCGGAGGCCTTAGCTCATCTACTGAATGTTTACAAGTGCCAGCTTGGGGCTCATGACCATTGTCTCAAGGGCAACGAGTAACTAATAATAGATGCTGGACTTTTCAGTCAATTCCCTAACTCCCTGTACTGACTGCGCAGGGCATCTTTCTTACCACCCCCCGACCAATGTCACTGGGTGCCAGTTTGCACCACGAACTCTGGCTGCTCCCCCTCCCCCTTGGAAATAATCTGCAGCCGCTCTAAGACATCCTCAACCCTGGCAGCCGGGAGGCCACATACCATCCCCGCGTCCCTTCCACGGCCACAGAATCTCCTGTCTGCCCCCTTAATTATCGAGTCTCCTATCACTATTGTTCTGCCTGACTTTACCCTTCCCTGCTGATCCTCAGTGCTGGCCAGTGTCACTGACCTGGCTGCTGCAGCTGTGCCCTGATAAGTAATCCCACCCAGCAGTATCCAAAGGGTTATACTTGTTGCTGACAGGAACGGCCACAGTGTGACCTGGCACTGTCTGTCTCTTCCTCTTACCTCTCCTGGTGGTCACACAACTATCTGCAGCCTGTACCTTAGAAATGACCTCCTCGCTAGAATTCTAGTCTGTGATGCTCTCAGCATCCAGAAAATCCAAAATACGTTCAACTCCAGCTCGAATGCCTTCACGTTGTCAATCAGGAGCTGCAGCTGGGCTCACCTCCTGCAGGTGAGATCAACGACGACACCGGCAGTCTCCCTGATGTCCCACATCCCGCAGGAGGACCATACCACTGCGTTAACTGACATTCCAGCAGGTCTAAAAGGAACAATAAATCGATGGAAAACCTCCCCTGCCGCTACCTGCTCAGCCTCCTCTCACCGAAGACTCCTGAACCAAAGTCTCAGCACTTATACTCAAAGACAGCCACTCCCAAAAATGGCTCCGCTAGAGTCTGCTTCCCTCTTATACCTGTAAAACAACCGGACAAACGATTTCTTAACTGAAAATCAACTTTCAAAAAGCTGCTGGCTCTTCCCCCTTTGCTCTGCTCCTTTGGCTGCTGCAACTGGACAATCAAGCCCTTAAATGAAACAAACACCTTTCAAAAAGCTGCTGCCTCCTCTTCCCTGATCCACTAATTTAATTTTAAATCAATGTTCTGTTAACAAAGACCTGCCAACAGTTGCCTTAAAGGAGAAATTAATCGTTATTGGGTAAAGCAGTATTGTAAATGATGCTCGGGGGTATTCGGTGGCATACAAAAGTTTTGGCACCCCTGGTCAAAATTGCTGTTACTGTGAATAGCTAGGTGAATAAACGATGACCTGACTTCCAAAAGGCATAAAGTTAAAGATGACTCATTTCTTTAATATTGTAAACAAGATTACTTTTATTTCCATTTTCTACAGTTTCAAAATGACATAAAAGGAAGAGAGCCCGAAGCAAAAGTTTTGCATGCCACTGTATGTATGCATATTGTATCCAACATAGGCTTTGGAATACTTTTCTGGTTTTGCTTTCTACAATTTCCCCAGAACCTTTGAAGATTTTCCAATTTGAAGGTAATAGTCTATTGTGTAAAACGGCTGGATTGTATTCTGTCGATTACATTTTGTCGTGGTATTTAAATGCTCAAGAATTTACTTACCGCGTGTGTAGGGTTGTGGTAGAGTCTGAAAAGTTGATGGGAACATGCAGAGAATAAAATGGTGTATGATTAATGTAAATATTCACTGGATGATTGGTGTGGATTTGGTACTGAAGGTCCTGTTCCCATGCTGTACGTCTGAGATTTTGTGCATTATACATAATTCCAGCGGCATTCACTGTGTGGAACTTCAATTTTCCTTATGCTCGTTTGGATCAAATTGTATTGCTCATTTACAAAGTACACATAATTCAACATTGATTCATAGATGCTGCACTCTATAAATTGTTAGTACCAGTTCAAATCCAAATCATGCTGTAAAGAATAACAGCAATTTTTCATATCCCCTGTATAGAATTCTAATGTCTGTAAAAATTGAGTATTGACTCATTCATTAACATCTTGTTCCCAAATCATTAGGTGATAATTTCAAATTCTGTTCCGGAGATTTCATTCTATGAATGTCGGCTGACATTTCACTACTGTTAGAGATATTGAATGCATTTGGGTGACATGTTAAAACATGGTCCCGTCTGCGTTCTCAGATGGATGTAAAAATATCATTGGCTGTACGCTTTTTAAAAAGCTGATCACTGGACCAGATATCCTGGGCAATATTTATCCCTCAAGTAGCTTCATTAAGAGTAACTCATCCGTTTATTGTAACTTTGCTGTTTTTGGGAAATTGTTAGTATAAATGGCTGCCATGTTCCTGATTGCGTAAATTCAGACAGGACACCATTTGTTTTCTGCTTTGGGATGTCCTGAAAGCTGTTTCATGTATGATGGGTTTCTTTTATTTGTTGCAATATTCCAATGCTCCATCGAGGATCAAATTCAGATGTGAATTTGTTCTGTGAGAATTAAATACTAAAAGCTATTGTAAATCTACATTACACAATTATTAACATGGTCTTGCTTAATCAATTTATAAATGTACATTAACAGTGATGGTTAACATTGAGTAATATTTACATATAATAGAATCTTGAAAATCTACTGCAAAAATCGTGGCCATGCTAGAGAAGAATGGAGCTAGACGGCTTACACTGACTTCAGAGCTTTAGCTTCGTAGCCTCGTAGGTTATGGTTCGCGTCATGTTCACCCTGGTACATTTCAAAACGGAAGGTTTCTGCCTCCACCGCACTTTCTTGCAGAATGTTTCAGACTTTCATTCTGCAGTTGAGGCAATTTTTCTCAAACCTAATCATAATCCTAATCCATCTACCATTTAACTTAAATTTCCCTCAGCTGCTTGTCAAGGGAAATATTTTGTTCTGGCCCACACCTCATTATTATACAGCATGTGCGTCAACTAAAGGTTCCCTCGAGATTCTTTGCCCCAAACAAAACAATCTCTGCCTCACAGATAATTCTTCATTATTTATAATTCATCTTGGGAGTAAGACAGCTTTTTGCATGATTATTCTCTGACAAATGCATTTGTTACCATATTCTGTATTCCAAGTATGTCAATGTTCTGCTTTATATTGGCTTTAATATAATGCAAACAGTTTAATTTTGTTTAATGAATGCGCAAACAATGCCGTAAGGGACAATGAGTCGAAACACTATATATTTAATGCTAATTACTCCAGGAGAGTGGGGTAGAGTGAGTTGGGGTTGATGAAGGTTGTGGGAAATTTTATGGATGGGAGAAGCTGAATGGGGGAGATTGGGACTGGGTTGGTGTGTGTGTGTGTTGGTTGATGAATGAGATCAGGAGTTTTGTGTGTGGGGTGAGCAGAATCGGGTCATTTGGAGCAGTGATGGGTAGATCAAGGGGAAATGGGTTGTGTTATGTTTATACTAATGTTTGTCAGCGGCAAATCTTCTGATTGATTGAAGAACCACGTTGATGTTCCCTCTGGTAATATGGACCCCAGAAGTTTCTGAGGCACCAGAGGGTGCTGCTTTCAACCAGACACAAGGTAACACTACTGCTACAGCAAAGACTGAAGATAAATTTGTGGGCAACTAAGTGCAATGAGCAGTGAGCACCATTTCTTCATCACTGATCGCATGATCCCCAGAGTAAACGTAAACAAAGATTGGCTGAGCTGTCTGAATCATGGTTGTGGAGACAAGGAGCGGAACCCAACTTTACACACGGGAGTAATTTCTGCAAAGAGCTGGTCTCATTCAACAGAGGAGGTGTCGCGATGAGGCCGTACACGTACCGGTAAACACTCTGCAAAAGCTTGATTGTAAGGTCAAGCTCATGAATATTCATCTTAATATCTTTGAAGAGCGAATCAATGTACATTCCCATTTATGTCTGGTAGCATTTCATCCCCTTGTATTTTTTTCAAGTATCTGTTTACCGCGCCTGAAAAAATATTCACAGATCTGCTTCCACTTCTCATTCAGAAAGGGAGTTCCAATGATTCCGATCCTTAGAGGATAGAAGGCGCCTCACTTCGATCTTAAATTGGCGACTCTTAATTTTAAACAATGAATCCAAATCAGGATTCTCCTTGTATATTCTCCCACAGGAGGAAACATCCTCTTCTCCACTCTCTCAATACCTTTCAGGATCTTTAATGTTTCAGTAAAGTTATATTTCACTCTTCTAAACTCCAGCGTCTTCTAAACTGCATACCTAGCTTGTTCAAGCTTCCTGTAAAAGACAACCATTCCATTCCAGTCAATCTTTTAATCACGTTCTGAGGTGCTTCCAATGTACTAACATCGCTCCTCAAACATGAGACCCAGTACTCTAGATGTGATCGCACGAATATGATGGAAATGAACATAACTCATTCCTTTGTGTTCAGTTCCACGAAGAGTTAACAATAACTTTCTTAACTGATTGAAAGAACTGTATCCTTGCCTTTGTACATCATGCTCGAGGACTCCCAGGTCCCTCTGCATCTCAGAGTTAAAATCTCTCATCCTTTAGATTAAGTGCCTCTTCCTTGGTTTTTTGTCTCTGCTAAAATGGACAATTTCAGTTACCGAATCGTACTCATCTGTCAGATTTTTGTCCACTCACCCATTTGTATCTCTTTGTAACATCCTTATCCCCTCTTCAAACGTTACCTTAAGGTTATGGTGGGTGCACGAAGCTATGCTGTACAGGTTGGAAGCTCATAATGAATAAGCCGACGGCAGTTGGCGTGTGAAGATGAAGTGTGTGGAAGAAACACCTGACATTTAGTATTGTGTAATGCAGGATCACATGAATTCCATGAACTGTCCACAAACTCCAAAGCAAGATACAATGAAAAGACTCATTTCTGGATTCTAATTTCCCGATGCTGTTCATAGAGCTGAAAGATACCATCTGCCATGAGTACATTTGCAAAGCTCTGTTTTATAGTGGCTACTGTGATTGTGTTTGATCCAAACAAACAGAAATGTTATTTTATTTGAGGGGGAAGGTGAAGAGTTGTATGACCTCACCGAGAAAGTACTGTTGTTGTAGTCAGTGATATCACCTAATTAATTTTATTTCCATTGCTTCAGAGAATTCTTTTAACTTTTTTGGAAGCAGGAAAGTAAACAACTCCGTAACATGCTTGCTCTGGAGTTTTATCTGTTTACTTTAATTCTGTTTGAATGAAAGTTTATTTCTCTTCCCAACAAACTATGATGTGCTTCTAATTAAAGAGGATTGCACTCACTAATTCGAGTATTTCTAAGGAAAGAGTGTGTAGAAGTTGTGAGCAGTTGCGGATCAGGAAAAGGTACAACATGATATCACGTATTACTTCATGCACTCAGTACGACAGATCAGACCTATGTTCAATAACCAGCAATCAGAGAAGATGGACAGTTTTAATAGGAGTTATACTCAGTAATAAAAGAATAATGCGAGTATAAGGCGAAGATGAATTAGAAATAATTTACAATGAGACATCTTTTTCTTGTTTCACCCGAACCTCTGATCATATTTAAACAATAACAACAGCAGTAAGCTCATTTGAAGCTTTGTAGATTGGGTAGACAGCCAATATGTGGACATTCATGCAAAGGGATGGAAAATGGTTGTTAAATATTTGGGACAATTGTGCATGGTATGATTACTCAGTTAAAGACCTTGGATATGTAGATTACGTCAAATAACTGGTTTGCAACCAAATTTAACTTGGCCCCAGGCAGGATTGTAATGAACTCCAGCTTATCCACTCATCTGACCCAATCTTTTCATTGAAATGCAAGAAGGAATTCGGCATCGTTAGCTTTCATTTTAATTCAGTACGTGCATCCGGTACAGGAAGAGGTATCTTAACGGGAAACATTTGCTGAAGGGCAGATTTCCTGTTTATCACTGCTGATTTAAAGAAACAATCAATTTAGTATCCGTGTAATGTTTGAATATTTCATAGCCTCGTGTTTGGTTACTTGTGTGCTCTCAAGAAGGGTTATCACAACTGCGGAAGTGTCCGTGTATATCCTTCGTATGTTGTTGGATACAGTGGAATATCTACTTATATGGTTGTCTTATTTAAGCGAATCAAAGAACCCTGCCTGATATGGCAACTGCTCTACGCAAGACCTCAAGAAATTGTCGAGAGCTTTGAAAGCAGCCCCGTCCATCACGCAAACCAGCCTTCCCTCCAGTGACTCTGTCTACACTTCCCGCTGCTTCGGGAAAGCAGCCAACATAATCAAAGACAACTCCCAACCCGATCACTCTTTCTTCTCCCCCTTGCATCTGGCGGAAGATAGAAAAGCTGGAGAATATGTCTCACCAAGCTCAAGGACAGCTTGTGACCCGCTGTTATACAACTCTTATACGATAAAAATGGACTCTTGATCTCCCAATCTACCTTGTCATGGCTCTTGCACTTTATTTGTCTACCTGCACTGCATTTTCTCCGTAACTGTAAATTTATATTCTTTATTCTGTTATTTTCCCTTTGTGCCTATACTTGCACGATATACTTATGTACGGAGTGATACATGTAGGTGGCATGCAAACAAAAGCTTGTCAGTATATTTCGGTACTTGTGTCAACAATAAACCAATACCAACAATAAAAGGGGTTTATCGGTCCGAAGTATCATAATTAACCCAATCATCTCCAGCACAGGCTTTCCACATTTTCATCAGGTAGTACTACTACTTTCAACTTTCTCTGCAAAATATTGTGTATTGTGGTAATCAAATACCTAAACCATTCTTTGTCAAGTATAACTGCATATTTTGCTAAAGAACCAACACCATTTGTTTTACTCATATCATATTATTGATGAGACGAATAGCCTAATTCTGCTCCTGTATCTTATGATCTTACGACGTTATTTCCAAATTTATTAATTACCATTCGTCTCGCATGTTACTGGGAGAAGGCACTGAAGCATTAAAGTTGCGATTCATTCCTTGTGCTTTTTAATTTTCAGAGTGTGGAAGCTTGCATCGAATGCCCGTCTGTACACACGTTGTGACAAAAAAAAAACGAATCTCGCACTTCTACTTAAAAACAAAACACGTTTTCTTACCTTTACCTCGGCTCACACACTCCGAATTTCACAAAGGGCATCACTGGCAAACAACCGAACCTTATTAGCTGGGAAACACGTACACAATGTCCTTGGCACTTTATAATTTGAATACAAGATCCCCTATTCCCAGTTGTTCTGACCTTTGGAGCCACATGTTATGATAGAACTAGACACTTACAGCCAGTTTATTTCCATATCAATTACTTTTAATAATCAACAATATTTAGTGCAATCCTAACATCTGTTTCCTGCATTCCTGTTGGGACCTCACCCACAAGGCAAATCTTGTTTGAATTATAACCAGTGCTTCATTCCAATTCTTTTAGTGTGTCTTGTATTGTGGGGCCCTGCTAGGGTTTTACTACTTGGTTATTAATCGCTCTATGTACTATTTTTAATTAAATATCATAATTGAAGCCCGCTTTTCATTTCTTAGCTTAAACAGACTATTAAGCTGAAAGAAACAGTTCCTGATTCTAATTTGTAAGTAGAATGTGAGAGGACTAGAACTTCCTCCTGACCTTTCTACTCTATAGCACTAGGACACAGATGACGAATTTAGTGGACTGAGCATCATGTTTGCGATAACACAAACTGCATGGTTTGGTGAATATAGTTCGGGAGTAGTGCCACACCAGACAACAAGTGTAAAGATGCACTAGCTTGCATATTTTATTGAAGATTTTACCACATATATTTCAAGTTATTTCATTTGCAGCTGATAAACCCATACGCTGCTCTGAACCAATATTAGCAAAGCCAAATGCAAAGTAGGAGAAGCAGAGAAAGGCAAAGTTCAACGATCTGAGAGGGACCCAACTAGAGCAAAAATGAACAAAACCCGGCAATAATCAAGAAACAAGGTAAAGGAGACAGGGATTGTCTGGTGCTTGACCTCCTGGTTAAAGAAGAGCTGAAAAATATATTATAGCTCTATATTTCGTGAGCTACTTTAACATTATTTCTGTTTATTAATATTTCTGAATTGATGATATTCTTTTCTGATTTTTTAAAAGAAAAGTCATGGTCATATTTGACTGGTGATAAACTTTTGAAGGAATCGTAAACAAATGAATATGCGATAAAGATAGACCAAATGTGAGTGCTGGAGTCCAGTGCGGGACAGTCAGGTCCTTTCACTTGGGAAGTAACTGCTTTATTCACATCCTGTCCATGAGTTTTAGCTCCCCATTGACATTCAGTTTTTAAAATGTTGTCCTCTTTTGGTAGCTTTTTGATGGAGTTCAGGCACTATATCACCAAAGGTCACTCAGGGGTAATTTTGATTAGTGCAGTTTTGTGTAAGTTGGTTGATAACAAATACTCAGTATGTGTTAAATAGCTTTTTATTAGAATTTATGTGACCATCTCCGTCGTACAAGTATATGGAATTTTACAGTCCATTTCAAACCATCTATAAAAGTATACATTGTTTCTTTTGCATGCAATGTACAGAATTGAACTTTATCAGGATTCAGTTGATTACATTTAAATCCAGACACAGTCACTGTATGGAATTTATGCTTCTGTTTGCAGCCCCTATATCGAATACAAAAGCTCATTAAAATGTGTATTTTCAAATCCACTGTGCATTATACACATTTCTGGTAGTTGTTCAAATTCACTCTGTGCTGTAGAGAATTGCAGTAACTCTTCGGATGCCTTGTATATAATTTTAATATCTTTAATAGTGTCATGACTCAACTGAGGCAATTTTGCCTCAATTTCCCCTGTATCTTATTCTGAGAAATTGTATATTTCTAAGTATGTACTCCTTGAAGCTCAAATTGTTCACACATATTTTCGAATGGGTTCGATATTCAGGCTTCAGCTAAAACCTATCGGGTTCTTAATCCCCACCCCAACCGCCCTCTCCCTCAACAATCTTCCCTGGGTGTCTCCATTTTCCCACGTCCCTTCCTCTTCTTCATGTAGCCTAACCGACTGCAGCACCAATGGGGCTGGGGGGTGGGGGGGAGATGGGGGTACAAGTTGTATTTGTCCTACTCCTGTTCCAGGTACTTCCATTCCTTAGGTAGCAATAAAAAGCTGTGACCCTGCTCACCTAGTCAACGCCCCTTTGACAATTTCCAAATTTAGAGAAACCGGAGAGAGTTGAAGCACTGTTGCAGCCTGGACCAGCAAAGCCATCAGAGAAAAGAACTATCCCCGAGCTGACCTGAATATTTGTTGTACCGGACAATGTTTCCATTAAGAAAGTGAGCGCCTGGGAAATAATTTAAATTATAATTGAAACAAGCCATGCAATTATATGTATTGATAACAGTAAACAAAATACCTTGGCAACAATAAAAATGTAATATACAAAAGAAGAAAGTAACGTTAAACATTTATTAGCTGATTAAGTTTCAAATGAATTGCTAAACTCAAATCTGGGCACTACACTCTGAGACGAATGTCTTAGCTTAAGGAAAGTTGCAAGGTAAACTCATTAGAATGAAACCAGGGATGAAAGACGAAATTATTCTTGGGAAGCCTAAAGTTCCTGTAGATGTTTTCCTTGTAGCAAGAGAGGTTCAAGATTCAATAGTGGTGTTTGATATGTGGAGGGGTTTTAATTAGAGACCAATTTTCCACTGGTGGATGGCTGAATACCCAAATGAGACAGATTTAGGATGATTGCCAAGTGAACCAGAAGGGAAGAAGAAAATAATTTTATTCCTTCTTCCGAGGCAATGGAGAGGTCCTCAAAAATGATTTGCTTCTATTCCACTTCCGAGTATTGGTAGATGTCTTTACACAACTTCTTGTATTATTGGCTGGCCATTGATCACCAGCTAACTAATGGTCTTGATGGAACGGGGTTTTGTTTCCATGGCAAACAGATCCACGACATTCACATATAAAGTATTATATTTATTTTATTCTTCCTCCTGATTTTAGCCAGAATATCGTCCACACCATCTTATGCACTGGCTTGTGATCTGGAGTGTTTTCTGAACGGATGCTAGCAGCAGACGCAATGTGAATTTTAAAAAAAGATTGTGCATATAAATGAAGATAAAGTGTTAACATGGACAGATGACTACTTGTCTGCTATATTATTACAATATTCTTTTCAATGAAATTGATATCTTCTTTTGTTGGATGTAATGTATTTCTTCTTTGAGAAAAACAATATTGTTATCTGACTGGTTCTCAGCTCCAACGTGGATACATAGAATTTGCATTAATCCCTAAATAAAAGAAAAGAAACACCTTGAACAACAATATTTGTGTCAGGAAAATGAATAATATATTTTGACGCCAGTCACATTTTTGCCTTAAATAATAACTCCTGAAGGTACAGATATATATTGCTGAAGTATATTGATTTGTGCATTGCCTTTTCAAGTTCTATAATCACCATGTCTCAGGGTGATTATAGAACTTGAAAATGAAGGCAATACACAAATCAATATGTTTTCAGAGGAATGAATATAATTTCATAGGAATGAAACTCTGAAATAGTAATAGCATGTCAGAATCAGTGCGACATCTTATCATGACAATGAAAGTTCAAATCAGAGAGCAATAGGTCAGGTCACTAATAAACTATCACTTGTTATCTGACACTGAAAAAAGTGAAGATGTATACCGAATGTACACCGATATGATCTGGATGGCGGAGTTGGTGGCTTTGTGGCCAAGTTTGCAGATAGTACAAAGATATGTGGAGGGACAGGTATTGTTGAGGAAAAAAGGTGTCTGTAGAAGGCATTGGACAGGTTTGGAGCTTGGGGAAAGTAACGGCAGATGGAATAGACCGTAGGGAAGTGTATGGTCATGCACTTTGGTAGAAGGAAAAAGGCGTAGACTCTTTTCTAAATAGGGAGCGAATTCAGAAATCGGAGGTGCAAAGGGACTTAGGAGTCCTAGCGCAGGGTTCGCTAAATGTTAACTTGCAGGTTCAGTCAGTATCAAGGAAGGCAAATGCAATGTTACCATTCATTTGAGAGGGCAAGAATATAAAAGGAAGGATGTAATGCTAAGGCTTTGCAAGGCTTTGGTGAGACTACATTTGAAGTATTGTGAGTAGTTTGGCGCCCCGTAAATAAGGAAGGACGTGCTGGCATTGGAGATGTTCCAGAGGAGGTTTACAAGAATGATCCCGGGAATGAAAGGGTTAACCCAAGAGGAGCATTTGATGTTTCTTAGCCTGTTAGTTTATGATGGGTCTATAAGATTATGAGGCGCATAGGTAGAGTGGACGGCCCGCACCTTTTCCGTCAGGCAGCAATGGCTAATACCAGAGGACACCCGGTTAAGGTGAGAGAAGAAAAGTTTAAGGAAGTTGTCAGAGGTAGGGTTTTTGCGCAGAGAGTGGTGGGTGCGTGGAACGCACTGCTAGGAGTGGTGGTAGAGGCTGTTACACGAGGGACATTTAAAAGTCTCTTAGGTAGGCACATGGATGGAAGAAAAACGGAAGGTAATAGGCTGTGTAAGAGAGAAGGGTTAGATTCATCATGGAGTAGGTTTATACAGGTCGGAAAAACATCGTGGGCCGAACGTCCTGGACTGTGGTGTATTGTTCGAAGTTCTATGTTCTTATACTCTGTAGTTTATTATCGTCAATCTAATCTTTCTATTTGCTCGTCATAGAGTAAGACAGCATGGAAACAGGCCTTTTCGGGCCAACTCCCACATGCCGGCAATTGAAACATTTGATAAAATATGCAATGTCCTAAACACGTGGTTCCTTTAATATGTGTCTTGCCAAAATTATTATCAGAACTAAAAGTGCCAATCCACCCAGTTTCAGTCCGACCACAGTGAATCCAATAACGAGTGCCACATGACTGCCTACAGGACCAACAAATAAATAAGAAATCGTAAAACATATCTGTTTTGATAAACCTTTGGGATTGAGGACGACGAGCTACCGCTCCAGTTTTGTGGATTCTGAGGTTGATCATGAAGACATTGTGGCAACATAGACTCTTCTACAGATGGATGGAGGTGGCTGATGTAGTTAGTGAGGAGGCGTTCTCCCTCTGTTGCTTAAGCAGTGGTTTTGTGTGCTGCTGATGCATCACCTCAAGATTGTCAATACCATCCCTAAAGCTTCTTCTCCACTTTGGATGGACATGTGCCAAAAAATCCAGTGAGTCAATGGGAAGTTGCATTTCTTAATGTAATGTTTGAGCCATATTGATATTTTTCTCTGTCTACCTAGTAACCTCTTCTCATGACAGAGCTCAGAATATAGTGTCTCTTTGGGTGTTCTGGTATTCGCATGTCGAACGTCGTGTAACTAGACTCTCAGTGGTAGGTATTTGGCCTGGAAGAATACAGTAAATTGGTTTGCTTATCCTTTCAGTGATTTTGAAGGATTTGGCATTCCATTGCCCAAGATGCCCGCTAAAGATAAACCAGGTCTCAGATACACACTCAGGCATTGGCCGTCAACATAGCAGAGCGTTTCATAGGTGCCATTCAATCTTGGCTGTGTAACGATCTCAATATACAACAAATGGAACCGATTGCAAGTTAGTGGTGAGATTTATTGAGAAAGCAAATCCAATTACATAATGACAGAGTGCTCTCTTTGCTCATAAGGGTTACTTATTAAGGTGAAGAAGGCTTTGCTTTCCTCTTGGCATGCTATACCATACAGTGGGCATAAGCTTCAAAAAATCACAAAAGCTTTCCTTGGACTGTCGGCCAGTAAATACCTCAACAGCGGTTTGTGAGTAACAAGACCAACTGGCATTTACATAGTAGCTTTGGTATAGTGAAACATCCCTAGGCAGTTCAAAGGAGCATTAGCAAAGAAGATTTGACATTAAAAGATAAAAGAGAGACATAGGAGGGATGTTCACATGACAATTAGTGGAAACAAGGTAAGTGATAAAGGACCACTTGAAAGAGCGGTCATGAGGCAGAGGGACTTTGTGAAAGAATTCCAGAGCAGAGGACAGAGGCAAAAGAAGGCTCGTAGAGTGTAAATGGATGAATGCAATTACACTTGCAGGCTGTACATGAGAATCTAGAAGCATGGATATACACTTATTACCATTGAAAAATGTAAGGAATACAAACAGTACAAGGCCATACAAGCCATACAACCCTTGAAACGTTTTACAAGATTGCAGTTGATTCTCCATTGTAATATAATTTCCCTGCCTGTTATTTATGTACCTTGATTCTGTGTTTTGTTTAAGATTCGCTTGCAGATTCTGGACATCGCTAATAAGACTAAAAATTATTGCTCTTGAGAAGTTGATGATGAGCTGCCTTCTTGAACCATTGCATTCCGTTTGGGAGTTCAAGGATTTAGATCAAGTGACATTGAAGGACTGGCGATATACTTCTAACTGTATTCCTTTACACCTGTTACCCTTGTCCCTCTTGATGATCTATTTGTCCAAATATCTATCAATCTCAGACTTGAAAACACTGTTACTGAGCATGTGAAGTGTTGTGAGGTCGGGAATTATGAAGATTCACAAATGTAAAACGCCAACTTGTTATCATAAAAGTATGAGCCTAATTCCAACCACAGGAAGTAGCCTTACTCTCGTCCTGACAAACTTCCCCAGCATCCTATCAATTTCAGAGAGTTCACCTCGGATTTTTCCATAGTCCAGTAATTTATCCTACTCAATCTCTCCATATGATATGCTCATTTTTGTATCAATCTAAAGCAAAACGTATCATTCTTTACATTGGAAACCAAATCTGAACAAACAAACCCTGGAATGTTCTTACCTAACCACTATACTATTTGTGAAAAGATTTCCTTGATGTTTCATTGGAACTGTCTTGCAAAAAAAGAGCCAATGTACCATCTGCCTTCCGAATTACACAGTTCACTTGTTAACTTCCTGGGTTTATACAAACACACGATATTCCCTCTTTGCATCATTTAGCAGTCTCAGACTGTTGAAAATATTTTCCTACCTAAATAAGCAACTACACATTTATCTACATTGTATCCATCTTCAACCTTTTTGTTTTCACGTAACATATACGATATTTGTATCCACTTGATGCTCATTTTCTACAAACTTAGATACATTGCCCACTGTCTTTCCATCCAAGACATGAGTGTGACAAGCATATCAATGGATAAGCAGAAACTTGCCCAAATAAACACTGGCAATACCTTAGAATTGTCTTGCTTCCTTGCCAAAAATCTGTTTGGAGCACACTTTGGGACACATATCCAAGCTGACACTGAGGTTCAATAACATTGGTGGTGTTGGCTTCTCATTTCATTTTGTTTTGAGACCCTTATTCATGCCTTTGCTACTTTATAATCTTGACTATTTCAATGCACTCCTCGCTAGTTTCAGCATAAATCCAAAGGCATCTAAAACTCCAATAGTTAAGCTCAAACTAAGTACTTTTCACCCATTATACCCGTGCTCACTCTATCCTAAATACGCAGGAAATGAATTTTAAAAGTCTTATCCTTGGTCAAGTTTTGAAGACCCCGTTTCATGACACTCTTCCGTCCCATGGCTGTAAGCTTCTCAAGCTCGACAAGCCCAACTGGATATCCGCACTCGATCTTCCCTCTCCACTTGATCTCCACCCCGAAACTCTAACCCTAACCCAATTCAATCCCTTTGGTGTACAATCTACGTCGAAGCCTTACGCGTTGGTAACCCCATCCTCGTTTCTTTCCACGTTTACTTCACTTTTCCGAGATTGAAACGGTCCTTTAATCCCATCTCATTGTCTATGTGTTTGGTCATCTGCCTTATTATGTCGTTTTGTGGCTCAGAGCTCAATTTGTGCTTGCTTACTCATCTGCTAAGTGTAATGAAAGTCGTACAGGCATTAACTGTGTTCTTGTTAAACGATCGTGTGCGGTTTTTAAATCAAGAAATTGACACGTGTGACGTATTAGGCTTGAGCGGCTTGCCCAGTGATGTTTCACTGCGAGCAATATGGTTCACAGTTATCCCTTCTCCACATTTTCGACCGTTGTCCGCTATATATTTTTAAATCCAGTTGGTGCTTGCCCCGCGCTCTCTGTAAATGTTGCTGGTCTTACCTCGCTCGACGGTATAGGTGACGCTGGCGGGCACCTCGAGGGAGACGTGTGATACCAGGCAGGTTTAGACAGTTCTGCTCCAGGGAGGTCGGTCTATATGCAAGTAACTGGAAACCTCATACAATCCATCAGCCCTCCTGAGTTCCACGTCTTCTATTTCGTCCTGTGTTTCGACATTATTTTCCAACCAAGAGATTTGTATATTCCTTGGATAAAAGGCAGTCATTTCACATTGGAGGGACGACGAAGGCGATGAAAACCCATCCCAGACAACAATTCGCAGGAGTGTTGGTGGAACTTCAAAATAAGAGAAAAGGTTACGTTGGATATTTTCTTTCCCTCTGAATGAACGAAAAGAAAGGATAGGCTCACCACCTCTCGATGTTACAGTCCCACTATCATTCTATCTGTACGGTGGTTCACAAGCTTTCGCCTTTTTCATTGTTTTCTATAGTGCTTATGGTGGAGAGCAATGAAAATTGAAGCAATGTAGAAGGAGTGTGAAACTCAGGACCGGTAATAGGCAGGAATACTGCACTCTTCTGAAAGTGTCAGATTTAGTGCGCGGCTGGGTTGGCAACAACCTTTCCTGTTTCCTACAAAACTGTCCCTTTTAGATATTTCACTTATAGCAAAGGTTGAGAAGTGCTTAATATATCGGAAATCACAGATTTCTAACGTCCGCTTGTGGGAGGCTGTTACATGTATAAATTAGTCTTCAGAATCCACAATTGTTTTGGAAGCTGTTCAGTGCCCGGGATTGAGAATTCTGAAGAAGCACCTTTCACTAGGAGAGCTCACTCCTGAATGCAACCGAGAGCTGTGCTATTTTCCACGCCATGGAAGTTTTATATTGGGAACTAGTTATCGCTGCGTAAATCGTAGAATTCGTAAAGCATGTGAAATCCAAACACAGAGCACATTTCTTCTCCATTTTCCCGAAGGCACTCGGTGTTTTTGAACATATTTCACCTCAATGTGTTTCTACTTTTATTAGCCCTGCGTTTGGCATTTACGACAGTGAATATGCCCCCGTTAGATCTGCAGTGTATATGTAGCTGTACCTACAGTGTTGTGTTGGCAGTTTATTTATTACAAATCCTTAATTTGTCTTTAAGCGTTATTACCTTTCAGTGTCTGTAGTAATAACAAGTTATTGAATTACGGGCATTATTATCTTCCAGG
Source organism: Pristis pectinata (assembly GCF_009764475.1). Classification (NCBI taxonomy): domain Eukaryota; kingdom Metazoa; phylum Chordata; class Chondrichthyes; order Rhinopristiformes; family Pristidae; genus Pristis; species Pristis pectinata. The sequence goes on from NC_067417.1 coordinate 44,618,882, forward strand.
AAGATCTTAACCTTTACTACCGCAGCTGCAGCGATTCACTGCTGAGAAACTTACCAAACAGAACGAGCCTTGAGCCACGTCCGTCTCCGAGAAATTGTTGCTGATGTTTCACTTTGCAGTAGTACATCCCGGAGTCTGCGACGCTTGCATTCGGGAGAATAAATGTTCCACGGCCCTGTTCAACCGCAAATTGCTTTTTGCTGTCTGGTTCTATAAATGTAGCCTCGTCCTCTCTCCACCAATAAACATCAGGACTAAATCGTAATTTGGGGAATGTGCAGAAAACGGAAACGTTGGCTCCCCTGGGAACTTTCAGGTCTTCAGGGAATTGGTCCACTTTGTTCGAAGTTACCTCATGGATGTACTTTGAAAATTGAAGGATTTCAAATGGGTGCAAACCATTATTCTACTGATTTATTTATACCAGATGAATTTAACATATTAATTATAAATACATTCACAATTCAATTTCTGCATGAAATTTTACATGCAATGTATTTTTGAACAGTGGACTGAGTTTATAGTGCCTGTACCCTTTTCCAAATATGAACATAAATATTATAAGGTAAGAATTAGTAGAAACAGGTCATTTGAATCTTTGAACCTGTTCCACCATTCATCTAAATCATGGCTGATCTATCGCAGCATGATTTTCCTGCAATCCCCATATACCTTGATTCCAATAATACCCACGGTCTCTGTTTTGAATTATTCCAAGTAGTGAGCCACAACTTCTGCCTGGGGTAGGGTTAGAGAACTCTGAAGATTCACCACACTCTGAATGAAGACATTTATTCTCATTTCAGTCTTATAAGGCCTGCCTCTTATACTGAGATCGTGAACCCTGCTTCCAGACTCAGGTAGGGGAAATATCCTCCATACATCCACCGTATGGAGCCCTGCTAAATTTCAGTGGGATCACTTCTGATACCTTTAATTTATTGAGGCTGGAAGCCTCGTCTATTTAGTCTCTCGTCATGCAGCAAATCTGCCAGCCCAGAAGCCCGTCTAGTGAGTCCACATTGCAATCCCTCTAATGTCAAGTGCCCTTTTGAGGTAAGGAGATAAGAACTGCACACAATACTCAAGGCATATATAACCTCCAGTAAGACATCTTTACTCAAATCCTCAGATAATAAATACCAGCCCCTTTCCCTGTGGCATGCTGTGCGTAAATAATTGTTGCATGCGACTTGTGTGGAAGGATACCCAGGCTGATTTGACATCAACTTTTCCCAACTCTCATAATTTATAAAAACTCTGCTTTTCTCTTTTGCTCACCTCACATTTTTCCGCATTCTACTCCATATGCCATGCTCTTATCCACGCAACTGCCCGCTCCTTGAAGTATCTCTACATCCACCTCACTGCACAAAATCCAATCTAATTTTGTATCATTAGCAAACTTGGAAATATCATGTCTGGTCCTCTCAGGAAGTGAACAACATGAAGATAATGGATAAACAATGTCAGGAAATAGTCCCTTAGTCAAGACTTATTATCTAAGGATAGATGAGGTGATTTATAAGACTAGGCAATGTTGTAATGTAGGACATTGAGCAGCCAATGAGCAACAGGTTTTCTTAAAAGGCATTCGTATAATAACCAAACAATAGGACTAAGTAATGTTGGATGAGAGATAAATGTTGGCTTAGAGCTCATGGAGAAGTCCCGTTAGTGTTCAGCTCGTTCAGATTTCAAGTTCGCTGACGGAAATCCCATGAGATGTCCCCCTTAAGCAGCCTCACTATTGTGTTCACTGCAGTTTTCCTCTTTTCTCAATTTGCTTACCAGTTTTTTTCCAGTGGACTTGCCTTCCAGTGTCTCTTCTGTGATCATTGATAGGCGAGTTTTTACTTTTGAGTGAGCTTCAAGCTTTTGTCATAGATTCAGAACGGAAGGGTCAACTTATTAGGAAATGTATAACAAGCCAGGGCTGTTTTCTCTTAAATGACGAGGCTGAAGAATATATCATGGGATGAGAACTGGGCAACCCTTACATAGGACTTTCATGATAACTGGAGGGATATAGTGATGACTTGTATCAAGAGGATTTGCAGATTTGGTGCTCATTGTGGACACCTGTTGTTTGATTGAGACGCAATTAAAGTGTAGGAAAATGGATGTTCAGGTGGAGTAGTAAATGATGAAGAGGGTAAGGAGGTGTAGATTTGTGAACTTTTCAATTTGCGGAGGAGGCTGGTCTGTGGACATGGATTAGTAAGGCAAAAGTATTTTCAGAAGCTGCATGGTTGAAAGCTTACAGGCTAGAGTGTAAGAAACAAAGGAGAAGGAGGGTCAAAAGGATGCAGTGAATAATCCAGGACCAAAATAGTTCCAAGACGAGAGATCAGTTCCCAAGAAGAGAAAACCCATCCAAGAAAGTAATCTGTTCTGAGAACAGAAATCCATCTCCAAGAGTAATTCCAGAAACAATTTCCACACCAGAAATAAAAAACAAGCTCCAGAAACAGCTACATGAACAATAAAATAAAATAAACTTAAGATGCTGGAAATGTGAAACAAAACAGAAGATATTTAGATGGTAAGGCAGGGTCTGTGGAATGAGAAATGCTGCCTACGTTCTGATCTAATTCTGACGAATGGACCCGTAGCCAAAACGGCAACTATTTGTCATTTCACAGGAGCCGCCTGACGTGCTGCATGATTCCAGCATTTACTTTTTTTGTTGTAACGAAAGCAAGGTCATCTCCAAGAGCAGTTCCAAAAATATGTGCCATAATAGAAAGATCGACACTGAAACCGAAAGCGAAGTGCAGTTGGTTAGTTTGACAGTTATTATAGAAGCATGATTATTTGGAATATCATCAAATTAAGAGCGAATACTGAGTTGATAACCTCTTTGAGGAATTGCCTAGATAAAGGCTTGAAATACTTAAAGCGAAACACGAAGATACTGATTTGAATGCTGCACCTAAACTAAAACATCTCCAGCAGGAAGATCACATACAATCAAATAAAAATAAGTAATAATAAAATTAATTCACGGAAACAGAGAGGAGTGATGTACCCAGCGCCCTCTGCAGCACATGAAGGACTTGGGGTAAGGGCCGCAGAAGGGCCAGAACAGATAGAATTAATTGGAGAGTGTAACCAAGGATCATCGGGTGAGAGTGTTGGGGCTGTGGGGTGCTGATGGTGCGAGTAAATGTAGCCAGACAGCTGTAGAATAGCCAGAGAATGTGAATGTTTGGCACCCATGAAACGTCAGAAATTCCATCCCCACACAAAAATGCACAAACAGAAGAACGTTTCCATGAAAGACGCGTTGAGAGAGGTTTTCCGTGTGTATGCGGGAAGGGCTTGGGATGGCATAACTCGTATGAAGGAAAATGTTAGGAGCATTTTCAAGCATTTTAACCTCGTTGTTAACTATTACTATTGTCTAAACTGGAAGAGCAAAAGCCCGTTCAAATAAATTAAGAACATCCTCATATGAATCAAGACTCCTCATAGATGGCGCCGGATAACGAAATATCCACATGGATAAAGATCATCTCAATTGCACTGTTGTTGTCCAAATGGTAGTCGCGGTGTTTCTGTCATGCATTCCTTGTGGAAAAAAGGATAAAGAAGGAGAGGAAGTAGCAGGAAATGCTGCATAAAGCTATTGCACAGCAAGAAGAAAGGAGGAAAAGCCTGGAGGAGTCAAAATCGACATGTGCGAGTTCTGCAAAGTTTAATAATTCGCAGCCCAGAAAAAAAGTTTGAGAGAGAGAGAGAAAGCGAGCGAGCGCAGGCAATGTTTTGTGTTTGCAACGTGGTAACTGGTGGACTCCATGGTGTTTAACGTTGGCCCTAACTGCAGTAAGTATAGCTGGCTCAAGGAAATTCGTTTCAGGGTCGATGAGCTGGAGTCCGAGCTTAAGATACTTCGACAGCGAGAGGAGAGATAACTCGGCTTGGCGTTCCAGGAGGCAGTCTCAGCACTTGCATTAACTGTCTCCAAATTCAGAATGGTCAGGACAAAACCGTATGATTACAGAATAGGAATGCAGAGAGATCCAGAGGGTAGTCCCAGAGGAGCCTCAGCTCTTACCTTGTCCAAAAGGAACAAGGTTCTTTCTCCCTGTGTGTATGAGCATAGGACTTCAGCGAGATATTCAACTGTTCGTGGTACCATTGCACAGGGGGCCAATGAAGTGGTGGTGGAGTGGGGGATGAATCGTAGCAGTTATTGAGTATAGCATAGTCGGGGCAACAGATGCAGCAAAGACAGAGAATACAGAAGGATGTGCTGCCTGCCTGGTGCCAGGGTTAAAAACATATTCTCTGGGCTGTAGAATAATTTGGGTGGAGAGGGGAGTAGCCAGTTGTCGTGGTCCGCATAGGCACCAACAGCAAAGGGTGGACGATGGAGGAGGTCCTACCGAGAGATTATGAACATCTTGAGGCTAAACTGAAAAGCAGAACTACATGGGTGATACCCTCTGGATTATTTCCTGACAAAAAACATATTAAATAGCGGCGTAGGCTTGAGGGGGGATCATGTCTGACTAATTTGATTGACTTTTTTTGAGTGTGTTACGAAGTATGTGAATGAGTCTTTTGCTTTTGATTTGACCTTCATGGGTTCTTTCAGGTCTTTAACAAAGTCCCACATGGGAGACATCCAAAACACGAAATCACTGTGGGATCCAGCACGTTATAGCTAATTGGATCCAAAACTGGATAGGAAAAATGAGGGAAAGGATGGTTCCCTCTTTTCAGGAAGTTTGGTATTGGAATCTCGTGAACAAGTACTGTATGGCAGAGATTATTTAGTAAGCAGGTTGTATTGTATCTACCTGAACGATTGGATTATGAATCTAGAGAATTGTTTAATCGGCTTGCTTATGGCACGAAGATTGTTGGTGTTGTTGATAGTGATAAGGATTGTGTGTTGTCCACAGAATGATAATGATCAGTTGGTAAGATGGGGATAGAAATATCAGCTGCAATGTATTTCTGAAAAATGTGAAGTGATTTATTTTGGGGAGAATAAAAAAGCCAGATATGCAGCATGAATCACGGTACCCAAGGAATTACTGAGGAACAGTAGGATCTTATTGTACAAGTCCAAGGATACCAGAGGACACGGGCACATGTAGATTAGTTGGTTAAGAAGGCATGTGGAATACTTGCCTTCATGATCCAGGACGGAGAATATAGCAGCAGGAAGGTTGTGGTACGACTAATTAAAGCCTTCTTGGGCCAGAGTACTGTGTAGTTCTGGTCGTCAAGCTATCGAAAGGATGCGATTACACTGGCGATCATGTTGGAGGGATTCACCACGATGCTGTTTTGGATGGAAGGATTCAGCTCTGAAGAACGTGGATAGGCTGGGGTTATTTTATTTATAGCAGAGAAGGCTGAGAGGAAACCTAATTGAGGCATGGAATATTATGCGGAACATGCATGTAAGTCGTCCACAACAAGTCTATGCAGGTTGTTTTTGTTTTTCTTGGCGCCTGTGGTGTCCTTACAATATGCAGGCAGTGCCAAAAGTTGCTCTATCCTTTGTTTCCCCAGACCAAAATCCCTCAAAGCTGGTCCAGGATGTAGAAAAACACATTTTACCATACCAGATATTACTCTCTGAGAATTCTTGAGATCTAAGTCTAAAAAAGTTATTGACTCCATAAGGCACGACTGTTGCGGGACCTTGGCTAACGTCTATGACTGTATGACTGGTCGAAGCTGAAGAACAGAAAGACACAAAAACTAGGAGCAGGAGTAGGCAAACTGCCCTGCCTGTTACGGATTAGGTTACTATTTGGTGAATGTCCCTTTAAGACATAGTACAGAAGTGCATGTGTGTGTGTGTGTGTGTGTGTGTGTGTGTGTTTGTGTGTGTGGCGTTATTACGATTTCGACGTGATGACGTTTTGGAGCAGTCAGTCAGACAGAGAGAGAAGGGAGAGAGACACCCTGCCTGCTGGTCTCTATATCGATGGATGAAAATCAATAACTGTGTCCGTCACTACAATCCACGTATGTATTTTTGGAATAATCCAGTGGAGTCCACTTTGTCGTTAACCTGTAGAGGGAAACAGGTATTTGTGTGGACGGCCACATCTCAAACGCCTTTTCGGGGTGCAGATACTACATCGGAACAAAGGAATAGAGATCATCAGTGATTGAGGTGTCGTATGGGTTCCATCGTGGAACATTTGGATTTCGTAATTACTCTCTACTTTCTCTCTACATTTTCTCTTCAGTAAACTGGGGTTTCGAAGAAGCCTTTGCTCACGTTTCACCAATCCCGGACATTCTCTCTTCTCCCCTCTCCCATCGGGCAGAAGATACAACAGCCTGAAAGCACCTACCACCAGGCTCAAGGTCAGCTTCTATCCCCTGTTATAGGACGATTAGACGGTTCGCTTGTACGATGATGGACTCCTGTCCTCGCAATCTACCTCGTTATGACTTGCACCTTATTGTCAACCTGCACTGTACTTTCTCTATAACTGTGGCACTTTAATATGCATTCTTTTATTGCTTTTCCCTTGTACTACGTCAATGCACTGTTTAATAAATTAATCTGTATGAACGATATGCAAGGCAAGGTACGAGCCAAAAAAATAAACTAATTCCAGTTCCAAACACCCGTTGACACTAATCCTACACCAATACTTTATTCTCCCCACATTCCCATCAACTTTCCCCAGTGCCGGCCAGACGCCTCTGCATTGAGGGCAATTTAAGGTTGCCAATTAAACTACAAAGTTGTTGGTCCTTGGGACGGGGAAAGTGGAGTGCCTGTAGGAAATTAAGGTAGTCACAAGGAGAACATGCAATCTCAGCATCGACAGCGCACGAGGTTCGGATTGAACCCAGGCCCTTGGAGCTATGAGATAACGGCTTTACCAGCTGTGCCACTACACTGTCCACATAACCCTTACATCTCCAATCTTTATAAAACTTGTAGACGGCTTTAATTGCCTTCAGTCACTTACTGTTCACAGCAGACCGGGCCATAACATTACAAAGATTCTCCACCTTCTGTAACAACTATAGAGAAATAAACAAAGTCAATGGCAATTCACTAGAATTAGCAAACTGACAAAACGTGAATTTTAAACTGCAGAGAGGTAGAGCAGTAAAAATATCTCCAGATTGCCTTTGAGATCTTAGGGACCAAGATCGTCTCAGTCCAGTATGATATTTTTGGGCTATTTACTTGAAGAATAAAGTGCCTCACTTACATCATGTCCACAGAATTTGAGTGCCTTGTGTACATCCAATATATAAAATGTTGGCCTCCATTCATTTGTGTAGAATTCAGGGCCTCATTAACACTCACTCCGGGTAACATTGACTTTGTGCTATTGTGCCTTATATGGCTGTCAGCGAATAGAAACTCTGCTTTAGTTCTCATTCGAGTTCTATTTCAGTTTCTATTCTCTCCCACAAAGTACATAAAATTTTACAGTCCATTTTCCAGCTGTATTGAACTTTAAGGAGATATTACACATTACGTATAATTAAAGACACATTCACTGTGTGGAATTTAAACTTTTATTTTATCCTCAGAGGATCAAATTCCACTGCTCATTGTGATAATTATATAATTAAGCGCTCATTCTAATCTACTGTTTGCTGTAGAGAATTGCAGCAGCTGTTCTGGTTCCTATATTGAATTCTAATACCTATAATATCGAGTCATAATTCATTACTTAGCACTACTGCCTCCAAATCATGAGGTGGTAGTTTCAGATACTACTCCAGGTATTCGAGCACATGAATCTAGGCTGACATTTCAGTAATGATGGTGAGCTGTGCTGTTCGAGATACTAAATTCTGGAGGAGACCTTAAAGCAATGTCCCTCAGATGAATGAATATTCAAAAATATTCAACGGAGGTATCTTGAATAGCAGCTCGCTAAACCGTTTATTCAAGGGAATATTTATCTTTCAAACAGTGTCAGTATAAGGAGTTATTTGCCCATTAATATTTTGCTGTTAGTGGGAGTTTGTTTTGTGTACATTGGCTGCCATATTTCGTATTATATAAGTTCAAACAGTACTTCGTTTTGTTTGTACTTAGAGATGTCCTGGAAATTACATTATGTAGGTAAGCTTTTCATTCATTTTCCATAAACTGCTGTATTCTAATGCTCTATTTTGGCTCAAATTACTCTGCCAATTTATACGTCTCTTCAATTAAAATGACATGTTAAAACATTATTCAATCTACATTACACAATTGTTTGCACAGGTATGTCAAATCAAGCTATTATTTAATGTATCAATACATTAAAAAGTTGCAACTTGATGTGTGTAACGATTTGAGCAACTTTTAAGAATAATGCAGTGAATGTCTTAAAATGATGGTCATTTATTGCAGGCAACATGCCCATGCCAGAGTAAATAGAGCTGGATGGTTTACTCTCTCTTCTGAGTTTTATGTCTTGCAGGCTATTACTTTAGAAATGCTCATGCAGGGATAGTCTAAATGTGAAACAGGTTTCTACCTCCGCTCTAGTATAGAGTGTTCCAGGCCTGAAAACACCGTGGTGATATGATTTGCTCAATCACCCCTCCTCTTGTCCAGATACCATTTAACTTATTTTCCCCTCTATTCTCATATCTATCTCAGTGGAACACTCCAGGACCAGAGGACACAACCTCAGAATAGAAGGACGTCCCTTTAGAGCACAGATGAGGAGGAATTTCTTTAGCCAGATGACGCTGAGTCTGTGGAGTTCAGTGGCACAGACGGCTGTGGAGGCCAAGTTATTGGGTGTATTTAGAGTGGAGGTTAATAGGTTCTTGTCTGGTAAGGGAGTCAAAGGTAACAGGGAGAAGGCAGGAGAATGGGATTGAAAGGGAAAAATAAATCAGCCATGATCAAATGGCGGATCAGACTCGTTGGTCCGAGCAGCCTAATTCTGCTCCTATGTCTTATGGTTTCCATATGTCCTCCCTATTCACTTTATCGAGGCCTCGCAAAATAATGCACATCTCACTTAAATGAATATATTCCGAATATACTTTGTTCCCGAAGAATGAGAAGTCTGAACAGAGATTCAAGAGTTAATGGAGCATGAAGGTAAACAATTGTCAAGGAGAGTGCAGTGAAGTGGAAACATATACAGTTTGAATTCTAGGCCAGGCAGAGGACAGGGTACAAGGCAGTGATCATGATAACTTGAAAAACTGTTTACAAAGCAGTGAGGAAAAACTGACCACCATGACTATCTCACCCTCTCAGGAGGAAGTAAAGGCGAATGACTAGTAAGACATTTATCAAGGGCACTTTTTTGTCCTTCTGGGCTCAGCAGCTCTTAAAAACCCCGAATACTGGTAAATCTGTAGAAAATCCTGCGAGATGGTTCCCTATATGTATGTGAATAAACCACTTGCATCTTGAGACTTGACCAGTAAGGTTTGTTTCTGTTACTTAGCACTACCTGCTTAGTTCAAGATCCCAAAGAAAAAGGAAAAACTGACCACCATGACTATCTCACCCTCTCAGGAGGAAGTAAAGGCGAATGACTAGTGAGACATTTATCAAGGGCACTTTTTTGTCCTTCTGGGCTCAGCAGCTCTTAAAAACCCCGAATACTGGTAAATCTGTAGAAAATCCTGCGAGATGGTTCCCTATATGTATGTGAATAAACCACTTGCATCTTGAGACTTGACCAGTAAGGTTTGTTTCTGTTACTTAGCACTACCTGCTTAGTTCAAGATCCCAAAGAAAACAAGTGCTGCTTAACTGGTCTTTCCTTATAACTTTTAATTATTCTCCATTTTGGTGGCAGAACAGCTTTCTATAACGTTATCTTCCAACAAGTACTATTTGTTTCAAAGGGTCGTATTCCAAGTATGTAATTATCTTGTTCTTTAAATTGATTTCAATGTAATAAAAGCTTATCGCATTATTTTAAGAATGTGTGAAGGATGTATTAAAATAAAATAAGCTGAACAAATTGTTTGAGTTTATTATCGTTTCAGACCCTAGGGTGGAGGGAATATTCTTCATGGGATTTGCAGAGTTTAAGGGGGAACTAGGTGGGATAATGGGGATAGAGAGGGGTTGGGCTGTGCTAAGTTCTGGGTTGTGTTAGGCTGTTGTGCAATGAGAGGTTTGATGGATCAGGGACAAATGGAGTAAAGTTGGAAATATGATGGGGTGAGAGAATCGGACAGAGGGATTGGAATTTGGTTGGGCATGAAGGTGGTGGGTGAAGTTGGTTGGGTGAATGGGATGGGGAGTTTTGGTGATAGGGTGAGGGGAAACCAGGCGACTTGGGGCAAGTCTGAAGTGGAGCATCCTCCAAAACCATAAACAAAGCACCCAACAAGGAATATGGTGGAAGCACGCGGCAGGTCAGACAGAATTCATATGTTTAGTTACTGAAAATATGTCAAATGATCAGTTATTTCAAGCAGTTTGGACTGAAGCGGGGGAATAAATACATGGACACATCTGTATTGCAGACATCTCCTCAGTTCTGTAAACTACAAATAAACACGATTTTTAAGAGATATACATTCAACCGAATACAAAAAAAAATCGAGAATTTTATAATCAACGCAAAATTGCATCGAGAAACGTAGTGGAACAATATGAATTTCGGGTAACTGTAACCTGGAGATTGCGAAAATATTGTGCTGAGAAACTAACTCGACCTTAGAGGAAGGGATTGCGAATGTTACGGAAAAATGGATCTTCAATTTCAAATTATTAGCGTCAAGTAGACAGATTGTGTGTACAATGCGTGAACCCAAGGTAATCTCGGGATGACAGAAAAATGTACATGCTAAAAAATCAAGGGCATGCTGGTTTTTTATCTGCTGCACTGGACAGGTGAGAACTGTGTCCTGTTTTTGATGTGATTCATAATTTGTGGAAAGAACCAGCATTATGTAAATAACTATCACGGAAAAGAACCATTAGCACGTGCCTGTGCATCAAGGGGAGTACTTGAAAAGCACCTCGGGTTACACTGCGAAATTCTCCCAGCATTTTACAGTCGCCTGCTGCACTGGTCTCCTATTGTGACTTTTCCACTTAGAGAAATTGTTCATATGTATTAAGAAAAAAGTTAATCAGTTATGGATAGGCTTAGTGAGTGCGTGAACAGCTAGCGAATGGAGAATAAGATACGATGCTTTGGCAGGAAGATTGATAAGAAAGTACAACCTAAAGTTTCAGAAATTACAGCGATCTGACATGTAAAGAATCTTGGATTCTTTGCTAAGTGATTCTCAAAAATCTGTGCGATCTACCATACAGATTCTTGATAAGTAACCGGGTGAAATGATATCAGGCTTAGAGAGGGATGCGAAGCTGAGGTTAGAATCAGATCAACTATGATCTTGTTTTACAGCGGAGCAGGCTTGAGCGACTCACTCCTGCCTTTGACTCATATGCTGTTATATAGTTTTCACGGTTGTCTTTGGTGTGCCAAAGTTGTTTCAGGGAATTGGTGGAGCTCTCTAGCGTCAGACACCGGAGTCATTTATCCCCTCTCCCCTACCCCACAACCCCGCACCATTACCCACCCCAAACTATTGTACAACAATACCAAAAACGCAAAACAGTCTATAATTCCCCGTACCTCACCATCACACAGATCTATAATTTTGCACCTGTATAAATGCCTCTCTTTGCTGGCGGCATTTCATGTAAACTTTAGGCAAACTTCAAAAAGGAAAGCTATTTCTACTACCTGTGTTATTGAACAGCAGTTATTGATTGAAGCGCTGGGTCCTAAACGCCAATGCTCCTGGCGATTATGTATCTGGCTTGTGGATCCAGTTTGAATCTATTTTCCAATCCTTGTGTACAACTGCAATTTTATTTTCCAATATGTGTTTAAACTAACTTTAAAAAATGACCTGCACTCATGGGGCCGGGGATGCAACTTTAATGAAGCCTGTGTCAATTATTTAGGGAACGGTGAATTCCTCTTGTTGATTTCATGCCTGCGATTTCCTTCTGTAGTTTGTATCAACGCAGACGTATTTCGTAACAACTGAGAGGCGTCAAGTGGTGAATTGATTTGAAAAGGCAATTGTTTTAATGTAACAAGTATAAATTCATTTTAAATTTCATTAATTGACATTTACTTATGAAACAACATACACGAACTGGTTACCACAAGAGGCCATTGCGAAATTTTGAAGATATCTGGCCATCTGCAATGTTATTTGAAAGTTAACGTAAAGGAGCGAGAGCAGATGTCTAGTTTGCAGTCCGTTTTAAACTTGTATCACTTTCGACATTGAAAACACCGCGTATGGACAGTTAGCAACAATTTTCGCCAGTTAATCACAACGTCCAAAGTGAAACGATCACTTCACTTTCTTCGGCTGTACGTGTTATTTCGATCGTCACTTGTTTGTCTGCATGCAATAGAAAAAACGAAGCGTGCATTCATTCATGGTCCACAGACCAGAAGAGCATTTCAATTCTCAGCTTCTCGCTTTCTTTGAAACCTTTACATCTACGTACACCGAGTGTTTGTCGCTGTACTTAGCTGCCGATGTTTGACTGGAGTTGGAAAGCTGCAGAGTGGTGTAAGTCAACTTGTCAGCTCTGCCACTTTTAGTCTGTGAAAGTAATTCAACATCGGCCGTTAGTCCATTGTCCAGCGTCTCAGCGAAGCAAACCATTTCAAAATAAAATTGTAATATACTCAATAATTATCAGTTTCAGATTAAGACAATTTATACTGATTTTATATGAATATTATTTTTCAGTTTTCCTGGGAGTCGTTGTTGACTCACGGAACCACTTCAGATCATGTCGAACCGAGTTTGCGCCGACCGTCAAACACCCATTAACAGTAATACCATTTTATTCTCCTCACGTTGCCAATTATCCCTGCCTCCTCCAGATTTTACCTGCCCCAACGCACTAGGTGCATTTTAGAGTGGCTAATTTACGTACCAACCCGCGCGTATTTGGCATGTGGTACAAAACAGGAGCACCTGGAAAAAAACCCACACGGTCACAAAGGAGAACGTGCAAAATAAAATGACACAGATCGCACTAGAGGCCAGGATTGAACCCAGGTGGTTGTAGCTGTGAAGAAGCAGCTCTACTGTTGTGCGCAGTCTAGTTAACAGAGTAGGTAACTTGTTCAACAAACACTCATGGTTCTAAATTTTTTGAATACTAATATTACAAAGCGCGATTTTGAGATATTTGTGGCTGATCGCTGGCGCCGTGCTGAGCCCATGGGGTAGGGTCCAAGGCTGAATCTGCCGACACACCTCCCATTGCCAGGCGACTCACGAATTGCTGTAATCAGCCGGCACCGCATATTTGACACATTGCAATTGGATACTTTGTTCCCTGATACTTCGCTCCAGCTTTATCACGAGTGCCGTACTTCAGTGAATAATCAGGTGTTTGAAAAGCATTGGTTCAGGGGATGAGTGAATAATTCGAATGGAAATGTGAAATAATTGTATCCTAAGATACAGTTTATACTGGTATTGGCGACTGTCAATAAGATAAGGCTTTATACGATCTGTTTCATTTCTATCGTATCCTTTCTCTTTTCTATCAACAGAATTAAAAGAAAGGGAAAAATGCAAGGTTCTTACCATGTTATTCCTTTAATGCCAATCTTGTGAAAATTATAATCAGACCTAAAATTACCAATCCGCCCAATGCACGTGTGAGAATCAGTCTTTTCTGCGTTCTCTCTGTATGAGATGAAAAATAAGAAACCGTCAAACATAAATACTTATAGAGGGATTGGGGGTCTATAAGGCCCAGCATTTTAACAGTGTCCTTCAATCCTCAATGTACAACTATTGCAACAAAAACCATATGACTCCAGTACTAAGTTGGTAATGGAATTTTTAGAGCAAACAAATTACATAACCCAGATATATGAGGCTGCAGATGCTGGAATCTGGAGCAACAAACAGACTGCTGGAAGAACTCAGCCGTTCAAGCAGCATCTGTTGTAAGAAAGGAATTGCGACGTTTCAAGTCGAAACCTTGCATCAGGACAATAATGGCCATCTCGCCTCTCCCCTCTTAGTCCTGATGCAGGGGTTCGACCGGAAATGTCGACAATTCCTTTCATCCCACAGATGCTGCTTGACCCACTGAATTCTTCCAGCAGATTGTTTGTTGCTCTACGTTACCCAGACGCTCCTTCCACGGAGAATGGTTTATTAAGCTTAAAAGGAGTTTTCATTTTCTTTTCATTATGCTACACCAGGCTGTTGACATCACCCTCAAAATATCAAAATGCCTTCTGCGTACGAGGACTGATATCCAGTACCTGTCTTAACAAGTTCCAGAAGCTAACGGGAGGAGCTTGCTCTTTACGTTGTGCATTTAGCATACTAAGATATCGCTAGACACTTCATTAAATATTTTAATTTGATATCGATTTATGCATTAGAACATGTGTGCAGATCTGGTGAAAAAGGCCGAGGTAAAGAGCCAGTTTAGGACTACAGTATATGCCGAAACAGTGAGGGTTACGACCGAATTCGAGAATTAAGGCCAAGGGCAGCTGAAAGTTTGGCCTGCATAAAATGGACGAACACAACGAACTTTATATGTACTTGATGTTAAACTAGAACATGGAAGAATAGATAAACACCTCATACTATACCGAGTATCAATACAAGAAATATAATTAGGATTTCACCATTTGTAACCTTGAGGCACTTTCTAAGATTGTGATTGATTCACTGGTATAAGTCCACTTTCCTATCTGGCGTTTAGGTTAATTGAATCTTCGCTCGTCTAAAAATCTACTATTTTCAGAATCGAATATATGTAGGAATTGTACGTCCACGGTATTGCGAGGTAGCCGTTACAAAGAATCACAAATCTATCGATGAAAAAAAAATCTCCTAACCGGCGTCTTGGAAAGCAGACTATCATCCCAGCTCTAGACTTACTTTTGTCTGGAGGAAATAGTCACTTAATATATTACTTGGGGATATTTCTCGGAAACATATCTGTTCCAGTGAGATCATGAATATTTTTCCTTCTTTAGACCAGTGAGATTAGACTCATCCCATTCAATGTCAGCTATTAAGACAGTCCACGCATCTTGTAGACGATATTTTGAATCTACTCTTCATCGCCTCCAGAAAAAGCCTATACATTTTATGTACGGAGACGGAAATTCCACGTTCAAGTTATGGAGTCTTCCTCAAAAACTCCCAATGCAATTGCAATAAGTTGTCCTTGTTGTCGCACTAAAACTACTTCGCACGGTATATAAAAGTAACAAGTCCTTGTCATATCTAAAAATAACAAGTGTGTGGTGGCACATTCGGGGAGTACAAATGATACATAATTTGGAAGAATACTGAGACGTTGAGAGGAAAAACATCTCGTGGTGCACGTCTACGCATTCCTAAAGAAGCGAAGTGGTTCGGAATGTCTCACTTTTTTGACTGAGACTTTAAATATAAGAGCCCGGTATAACTGCATGGAATACTGATTGGGCCACAGCTTGGGTGGCGTGTGCTGTTTTGGTCACCACGCTCCAGGACAGATGTGCACCGTAGGCACGATATTGTAGCGGTTAACGTAACGCTTTACAGGGCCAGCGACCCGGGTTCAAATCCGGCCACTGTCTGTAAGGAGTTTGTACGTTCTCCGCGTGTTTGTGTGGGTTTCCTCCGGGTGCTCTGGTTTCTTATCATATTCCAAAGACGTACACGTTAGGAAGTTGTGGGCATGCTATGTTGACGCCGGAAGCGTGGCGACACTTGAGGGCTGCCCTCCCAAAACTACACAAAAAGATGAATTTCACTGTGTGTTTCGATGTACATGTGACTAATAAAAGATAGTTTACCTTATCTTATGTGATAGAGGAAACTTTCGGTTAAGGCAACTGTGGATAGGATTAAGGATAGACAAGGCTGGGTAAACCATCGCAATACTTCAGAAGTATCTGGATGAGGACCTGAAGAGCGCTAACCTAGATGGATGTACAGACTGAGAGATGGGAAGTAAGAGCAATTTGAAAAGCTCCATTTTATTGATCAATATGGATTCTAAAGGTCTAAGTACCTCCTTCTGTGTTGTAATTTACTACGATTCTATAACCGTTTGCATCCTACGCCGCTCGTTTCCCAGCCTAACTTTTAATTATCCAAAACTTTGTATACAGGGCAACCTGTCTTTCCATTCAAATCATTAGTTAGATTAGCAGAAATTTCTTCCAACTTAATATTGGGAAGACCAAAGCTGTGGTATTTCTTTACGTTCAAGAAGCTCTGGAGTACCTATCCATGCTAGCACTATGGTTGTCTATTTCAGTAATACTCCCTAACTATGCCTTTTCTCTCACTTCATTTGGTTCTGAGATCCTTACTTCACGTCCTTGCCATTCATTAACTTGATTATTGCAATACATTCACTACTGGCTTCACCCTTCTATGGTTTAGTTTTATAGAGTCATGCAGCAAGAAAACAGGCCCGATGGCCCAACTAGTCCATGCAAACCAAGATGCCCCATCCAAGCTAGTCCCATTTCCCCGCGTTTGGCCCATAACCTTCCAAACCTTTCCTATCCACGTACCTGTCCATCTGTCTTTTAAAGGTTGTTATTGTATCTGCCTCAACCATTTCCTCTGGCAGCTCATTCCATAGACGTACCATCCCCTGTCTGAAAAAAGTTGTCTCTCAAGTTTCTCTTGAATCTTTCCACTCTTACCTTGAACCTTTGCCCTCTAGTTCAAAAATTCCAGAACTTTGGGAAAACAACTGAGTGAATTCACCCCATCTGTGCCCCTCATGATTTTACACACATCTATAAGCTCAGTTTTCAGTCTCGTACACTCCGAAGAAAGAAATCCTAGCCTGGCCAACCACTTCCTATAACTCAATCCCTGGAGTCCTGGCAATATCGTTGTAAATCTTTTCTGCAATCTATCCCGTTTAATAACACCTTTCCTATCGGAGGCTGACCAAAACTGAACACAATACTCCAGGTTCGGCCTCACCAGCCTCTTGTACAACGGCAGGATAATCTCTAAACCTCTCAATCTCTCAACTCAGTGCTCTGACTGGTGAAGGCCAGCGTGCCAGATACCTTCTTCACAACATTGTCCAGCCGTGATTCCACTTTAAGGGAACCATGTCCATGAACTCCAAGGTCCATCTGTTCTACAACACTCCCCATGGCCCTGCCATTCATTGTGGAAGTCCTACCCTGATTTGACTTTCTAAAATGCAACACCTCCGA
Source organism: Pristis pectinata (assembly GCF_009764475.1). Classification (NCBI taxonomy): domain Eukaryota; kingdom Metazoa; phylum Chordata; class Chondrichthyes; order Rhinopristiformes; family Pristidae; genus Pristis; species Pristis pectinata. Next base: position 44,636,074 of record NC_067417.1, read on the forward strand.
CTCATCTGAATTAAAATTCATTTACCATTTCTAGGTCCACGTACTCAGCTGATCAAGATCCCTCTGTAATCTTTGATACACTTCCTCAGTGTCAGCGATACCACCTCTTTTAGTTTCACCTGAAAACATATTAACCATGCCTTGTGCATTTTCATCCAAAACGTTGATATAGATGACAAACAATAATGGGCCCAGCACCGACCCTTGAGGCAGACAACTAGTCAAGGTCCTAGAAATAACCTTCCACCATCATCCTCTGTTTCTTACCATGAAGCCAGCTCTCGCTGGATTCCACGCGAGCTAACATTCCAGAGCAGCCTACCACGTGGAACCTTTACTTCCTGAAGAAACAAGTTCTTAGAATCCAGTTCATCACCCCAGCATCTGGTAAAGTGCCCTGATAGCTCCCTGTTTGCAAGTTAGCATTTTAATGTTTTTATCAAATGCCTTGTAATATTTACTATGGAACAGGCAGCAGATAAATTCAAGCTCCCAATTCATACTAGGCGTATTTTATTCGTGACATTAGAGTGGAAATGATGTATTAGAGTTGAACAGCTTGTACATTGACTTTACACTATGAATAAATGCAATTCACATTTTTCTCAGTCGTGTTTGGACAGCTGTCCCTGTATTTCTCATCCTGGTTAGAACTTGTTTTAAAAACTTCCAGCCTTACCCTGCTGGACAACGTAGCTGAAACTGGCAGATTCAGTTTTTAACTGGTATTATGGACTGTCAATCAGATAATGGTGTTGGTCTAATTTCACTACTTAAAAGAACATATCCCACCGCTTATCTATCAACTGAATAAAGAAATTGGTGCACCTGGTAAATTATGCAATGTTCTTACCATGTTTAGCCTTTAGTACGATTGTTGTTGCAATTATAATCAGAACTACAATTACCAATCCGATCACTGCACATCCAAGAATGAGTCTTTTAACAATTCTTTCTACATCAGGGGAAAAATAGGAAAACGTGAAACACAAATGCATAGACAAAGAATGAGAGTCAGGAAGACAGAGGGTTTGTAATGTGTCTTTTGATCCTTACTGTGCAATGAATGCAAGTAATACCACAGAACATCATAACATCAGTTGTAAGGTAATGCTGGAATTTATAGTGCAAACAAATCACCTTACATAATGGCTCTTTGCACAGAGAATAATTTATTAAGACCAAGAAGAATTTTCATTTTCTTTTTAACTATGCTACGCCGGACAGTTTGACATCAGCTTGAAAAATTCAAAAAGCCTTTTATGTTCCGGGATCGATGCCAGAACCCGTCTCAACAGCTTCTAGTTGATAACGATAGGAACTGGCTTTTTTTACACTGTGCATTTAGCATAATAAGGCAATCTAAGACACTCCATTGGAGTGCTAAGAAGCTCGGTTTGACATCGAGCCACACACGAAGGCGAGTGACTAGATACTTGGCGAAAAGAACTAGAGACAAAGGAGCATTTTAGGATTAAGTAATGAGATAAAGGGGGTTGCAGAGAAAATTCTGGATTTAACGGCACAAGCAGATGAATGCATAGTTTGCAGAAAATAGATGAATACCATGACATTTAAATATGCTTTTTTTAAAAAAACAAAATATGAAAGAATGGATGGACCTTAATAGCAGGTATGAACAAATGAAACATAAATGTGATTTGGGCGTTTGTAACCTTGAACCATTTTCCAAAATTGTGGTTGATAGTCTGTTGTAAATCCACTTTCCTGTCTGGTGTTTAGATCCTTGATTATTCGCCTAACAATTTCACCCTCGAATATACTCAGTGACACTACATCCACAATATACCGAGGAAGAGATTACAAAGATTCACAAACCTCTCGTTGCCAAATTTCTCTTCCGCATCTTGGACAGCAGACTGGTATCCCGGCTCTGAAGTTACTTCTGCCTGGAGTAAATAGTTGTGTAATATATTGCCCAGGGGTCTCTCACGGAAACGTAACTTTTTCAGTGAGGTATTCGACACCAGTGAAACTATATTCATCAATTTCAATGTCTGCTAATGAGACAGCCCATTCATTTTGGAATCAATCTTTTGAATCTACACTTCGTCACCTTCAGGCAAAACATACCTTTGAATATGTACAGAGCCAAAACTGAACAGTCAACTCATAGAGTCATCTCAACAACCTCCCACGCAATCGAAATCAGCTCTCCCTGTTGTCTCCTTGTGCATCTTAGAGATTAATGCTTGCATTTTATTGCTTTTGCGAAATGTCAAGGTATGTTTCCTATGTAAGAGGCAGCAAATAAGTTCAAGGATTTTCTTTGCAGACGTTACACTAGAAATGACGTTTTAGCTTTAATTTGCGAAAAATTAAGGTAATGGTTAACTGAAATGGAGAACGTTATGCGATTCAATTGCACTGGATCCATTACCACATCCACGTCGTTTGTTTTCCACTGTATTTACATAATTTGGAATTGAATCTGATGGCCGTTATTAAGATATTTTCCCGTAACACTATTTGTTGGCGTGATTACCAGTGGAAAGAAAACAAGTCTCAAGTGGGAGGAAAATAGAAATGGGTTGGTCTGGTGGGGCAAAAAAATGACAAAGGGAATTGTAACAAACTCTGGAGTACATATCCATGCCATCACCACAGTTCGTAGTTTCAGTAATACTGCCGGACTATAGTTTATCTCACTTCCATCTTCTTTTGAAACCCTTATTTCATGTCGTTGGCTTGTTTATTCCCAAGCATCCTCGCCTGTTCTACCCGTCATAATCCCGATGATATGTAAAACTCATCTCTGCTCCACTTTTCCTGCTGGAAAAGCGATCGTATAATCTACCTCATCGCCCCTGTTCCCGGACATCTGCCCGGATATCTCCTTTTGCAGTTTAGATGTTTTTTTTTCATCTTATCGCTTTTGTGAAACATTTTGGAATGTTTGCTAAGTAACAGGCTGCACATAAATTCAAGGATTTTCCTGACAGTTGTTGGACTGGAAATGATGTAGAAGCTTTCGAGAAGCATGCACATTACATTTCACTGTGAAAAAATACAGTTCACATTTCTTTTACTCGTATTTGTACTGCTGCCAGAATATTTAGCATTCGGGTTGGAGCTTGCTTTAATGCTTCCAGTCTTACCTTGGACGGCAACGTAGGTGAAACTGGCAGGAACTTTTAGCGATTCATGCGATACCAGGCAGGTGTAAACAACTTTGCCCTGAACTGGCTTCTCATCTTCCATATAACTGAAAGCCTCATAAAATCCTCCCGCACTCTCATTTATCACGGTTTTTATTCCGGTCCGAATTTCCATGTTATTTCTTTGCCAGAAGATTTCTAATTTCTCAGGATAAAAGGGAGCCGTTTTACACAGAAGTTTCAGGGATTGCAGTGAACTCTCTTTCAGCGGAATGATTTTCAGCGGAGTTGGGGGAGCTACAACAGAAAAAAACGTGACGCTGAATGTTTAATTTGGATTTCAATGCATGTATTCTCAGTCGAACAATATCACGCTCTCACTACCAATTGTGATCACTGCGGTCATTTGAAAATCCTTGAGTTTGTCATTTTATAAATTGTTTCACGCGGGATATAAAGATGACGAAAAAAACAAAGGGAGTGAATCTTCGTGCTGGCGACAGGTAGGGAAGGCACGACTGTTCTGAACGGATATGGCAAATTTAGCGCATGGTAGGATTGACAGCAGCCCTTTATGTCTACTTCAAACTGGCCTTTCCTTCCAAACCTGTGGCCTTTCGCAATACATTGTGTATTAACGCAAAATGGGTGAAAGTGAATCCGCATAACTATGCTGACTTCAATAGAATTGATACTGTGGAGAAGCACACAGAACAAGATTTGTTCTTCCCTGCAGAGATTTTATTCATCCGTCCTATAATTGACATTAATGAACGTGGTTCTGTTTGGCTTAGGACCACAGTTCTTGTTCAGCTGGAAAGAGAATCCATTCTCTTGTGAATTTATTAAAAACCAACTCCCTAATATTTGTTTTAAACATTTTTAATTTCCGACAATTGAGTGACAACATTTTGAGGTTTCGGGATTATCACTAACTGTGAAGGAGATTTTACCCTTCATCCCCAGTCACACAGACACCTCTACCAACGAAAGCTCCGAATTATTCCCTGATAGAAACACGGAACTATTTTAAATAAGAAATAATAGGGGAGAATTTCAGTTGAGTACGCTGTTTTCTTGCTTTCTCCAACCCCGGTACGTTCTTCCAGAATTTGGTAGTGTAAAAGGTACTTATTAATTACTTATAAATATTGGTGGTCAGGCATTTAAACAATAACAAGATCAACGAAATCGGTGAAATACATGCAGTTGTGGTAGTCTGAAAAACGATTGAAGAAGAGGAGGATACGTTTTAATCTCGTGAATATTTCGCGTTCATTTAGACGTTGTGTAATTTGCGTTTCTACACAGCTTGTCTACTGTTACTAATCCCTTAATAACTAGTCCTAATAAAACTCTTCATCTAAAAAATGGGCGTTTCATTTCTCCCCCCGTTTAAAGTTTGCGGCGAGGGTGAAAAATGCGCACGTCTTGGGAAAATCGACATAACAAAAATTGTGTTGGGAATTGGGAGGGTCCAAAAAGAATAACCCGCTGTGCGCCAATTAATTGGAGGAATAGCCAATCTCCTAAATTACGTCGGTATAAATGAAGAAGATAATCCGAAGAAGGACGAAACTGTGAACAGAACTAACTCTGTTTCTCGCTGCACAGATGCTGCCTGACCTGCTGATTATTTTCAGCATGTTCTGCTTTACTTCGGGATTCCCGCCTCTGAAGCAGTTATTTTCAAAAATATGAAGTGAATTGGTGAACAGAACTTTTAATCCACTAATAACATTTCATATTATTCTCATCAGCCGGCTTTGTTTACAAAAAAAGAGCTGAAAATCTCCCGCTTCCCGGAACAAAACCACTTACTTAGCACAATAAGTTTGGAGCCACTTCCATTACCGATAATTTGTTGTTGACTTTTCACTTGACAGTAGTACATGCCTCTGTCTGCGACACTCACATTCAGGAGAGTAAATGTACTCCTTCCCTTATTTATATTAAATTGTTTTCTGCTGCCTGCTTCTATAAATGTCTTCTCGCCCTCTCTCCACCACGAAACTTCAGCAGTGTCTTGTAATATTGGAAATTTGCAGAACATGGAATCACTTCCACCTCTGGAGACCTTTACGATTGGAGGGAATTGTTCCACTTTGCTCGAAGTTGCTTTAGTGGCTTGCAGAAAATAAGTGAGAATGATGAAAACAGTTGTATACACTGGACAAAAGAAAATGAATTGAAGGATGAAAAAGTCAAAGCAATCAAGAATTATCGGCAAGTGAATTTAAGAAACAATGTAACTAAATTTGCAGCGAGTAAGGAATGTATAATATTGTAAAATAGGATTGCTCTGCAAAGACGGCATATAAACTGAGCATACCTTGCCAAACAACTTGCAGAAGTGCCACGTACCGAACTGCTGCATTCACCGACATATTACAAATGAGACTGATTCGCATAAGGAATAGGATTTCATAGGATGCCTGAACCATGTGAACCCCGTGTATTATATCACATGACCAATGCAGCTTGATGCATTTTGAATGTAATTCTGGTTGGGCGGGTAGAAAGTAAAAGATAGGGGCCCTCTGATTTGCTAAGGGATTTTGTTTCCATCTCCCAACCATTTCCGGTGCACTGAGCTTAAGTAAAATACGTTGGCGCACGTTATTGCCCTTCTATCTACTACATGATTGCAAAAATGACGATTGAGACGAGAGCTGCGGTCTTTCATCCAACATATGATGGAAGGGATTTCTTTCTCAGCAGGAAAAGCTGTCAGGGTTGTCAAATATTCTGTCCAGGATACTTGGTACGTAATGCACTTCCAGTTTCTATCACCTGGTATGCCAAGGGTGTGATGTCACATAAGACGCAGTTTGAATTAATAATGTTGCACGTTTCTTCCCTTCCACCTCAGAGCTATAGTTCCAGCTGGAGTATTGAAGTGAGATATAGACCAACCTTGGCCTGTCGTTACCAAGGATTTGTACTTGTCAACTGAATGGCAGTTGGAGGTCGTGCCACAGAAATTTTTCATTCATCATTCGGATTACCTAATTTCAGAGACAAGGAATTTAAAAAATGAACACTGCAGTCCACTTAATATTGAGAATGAACCGTCGCACAGAGATTGAATTATCTTACCTCTTTCCATAGATTGTGCATTCCTCTGTTATTTTCTCCCTGTGGTTCCATATGTTGTTATCAGTAAAATATTCACAACCTCCTTCCATTGTTGAAGCTCAGGGATTAGCCAGATATTAGCTCCTAAATATCAATCTGTTACCTACATTCACAGATATTTCCAACAGCAACTTCTGCACAGAAGTCCACAAAGGCCAAACCTGCATTACAGAACTTGCAGGGAATTACTCAACAGAAGGAAGAATCACCACGAGGCCAATGGCTTATCAAAAAAGGCAAAATATGAGCTGAATTGGCTAAAGTAAATGCCCTGAATTTTGGAACTGAAATCAAAGATTAAATTATGGAAATGCGTCAACGACAGAAATAAACGTCAGGGTAAAAAAGAGACAAAATTGTTAACCATAGGACTACTAACTCTTAAATTTTTGCATCCTTGGAGATTATACCACTTGAGACTGCTCATGTGATGCTTAATCTGAAAGGGGAAGCAACAAGAAAGAGTAGGGCATACAGTTCATGGACCTTGTTCCCATTCAATGAAATCTGAGATCTCAGTCTATAAACATGACAATTGATCATGCAACTTCTGCCTATCCTTGCAAACGTTCTTCCTTTTAGTTACTGAAGTTCCGTAAAACCATCACACCCAGAACAAAATATTTGACAGCAGTTATTACGGTAAGTTGCATAACAAAACATGATTAAAATACGTGACCTGGGTGACGGTGCACAAGGCCATGGTTGCAGTTTACAACACGCTAGGTAGCACGTACAACAAACGGCAGAAAATCGAAATTTTGATGTGTACCTTCTATAATATTTAAATGAATATAGTCTCGTGATAATTTTATAATGTTGACTGCCAAGCAACATTAAATGCCACCCAAACAACTGATAGTTGTTTGATATAAATAGCTTATAATTAAAGTTTGCATACAATTGCGTTATCATTTTACAATAATTCTGGACAGTATATAGAAATAAAACAGCAGCTAATTCCATTTTCATCTCATAGCTGCAGGCAAGTCTGGCTGACGTCTCAAGAGGCCCCATACCACGATGGTAATAATACGATATACAGCAGTACACATCACAAGTTGCTAAGAATCTTCCCTCCCTCCAGTTTGGTGTTCTTTTTTTCTCTTTCCACTCAGTCATTAATCTGTATATTTCTGTACCCTCTACCATCTTTTCCTCAGCACACCTTTTCTTCAGTCCGCCCCTTCTTAGCTTATTTTCCTTCCTCGAGTTCCAAGGAGCGTTTGGGTCTCCCGGGTGGTTTTGTTAGTCGCGATTATATTTCTCCAAGTAACCGACAATGTAGCAGTTTTTCTACAAAGGGGAATAACCAACAGCACCCATATAAAACGATTTGGCTGCAAGCCTTTACAGGTAGGATAAAAGCTCATCAATGAGCTTTTCATTAAAAATCTTCATTATTCTCGGGAGACGAATCAGCTATTGCTGCTGATATTCACAGAAAAATGTTATGCAGCTGAGAAGTTTACAGTCATGGAACCAAACAGCACAGAAACGAGCCATTCGGCCCACTATGCCTATGCCCGACTATTGACAACCAATTTGTACCAATCCCATTTCTCAGCACTTAATCCACAGTTTTCAATGCCATGGCGAATGGAATGCTCGTCTAGATACTTCTTAAATCTTGTGAGATCCCTCCAGACACTGCATTCTAGATTCCAATCACCCTTTGGTTATACAATCTACATTTTCTCTAGATCCCTTCTAACCCCTTGCCCTTTATGCCAATCCCACAGCCTCTGATTATAGATACTCGTTATTTATTATCGACCACATGCCCATAATAATGTAGAATACTTCAATCCAGTTTAAAAAGTGGGGACAGGAAAAAGGGAAAAAAAAAACTTCGGAGGCTTCGCTTTGGAGGACTTCGGAGCAGATACGTTTTTCTTTTTTATGTTTTTTTATTAGGGTTTTAAGTATAAGGCTTAGGTTTTAATAGGGTTGTAATTTATTCGGGTCAGTGTTTTTATAAGGTACTTTTATACGGGTTGTAAAAGTTTTAAGTGGTAGATTGGGGGCTGTACTGCGCAGGTACGGCGCGGGCAGTTTAAAATCCAATGGCCATATCCAGCGTGCAGCGTCGGAGCGGGCAGCGGAGTGAGAGGGAGCAGAGTGTTCTGGGCTTTGGCTCAAGGGGCTTAGGCGTAAAGGGGCGAGGAAAGGTAGGTGACTTGAGTTAAGGAAGGAGTATGAGTGCGGTTTCCTCTACTCAGTGTCAGATGTGGGAGTTCTGGGAGTTTCCCTGCCTCCGGGAAGGCTATGTCTGCGCCCTGTGTTTCGAGCTGCAGCTTCTGAGGGACCGTGTTAGGGAACTGGAGATGCAGCTCGACGACCTGCGTCTGGTCAGGGAGAGTGAAGAGGTGATAGAGAGGAGTTATCGGCAGGTGGTCACGCCGGGACCATCGGAATCAGGCAATTGGGTCACAGTCAGGAGGGGTAAGGGAAATGGGAAGAGTCAGGTACTAGCGAGTAGCCTTGTGGCTGAACCCCTTGACAATAAGTACTGCTGCTTGAGTACTGTTGTGAGGCGAGCACTAGTGATAGGTGACTCTATCGTTAGGTAGGCAGACAAGCGATTCTGTGGACGCAGGAAAGAAACTCCGAAGGTAGTTTGCCTCCCAGGTGCCAGGGTCCGGGATGTTTCTGATCGTACATATAACCATAGAAAACTACAGCACAGAAAACAGGCCATTCGGCCCTTCTAGTCTGTGCGAAATATTATTCTGCTAGTCCCATTTACCGGCCCCCAGCCCATACCCCTCCAGACCTCTCTCGTCCATGTATCTATCCAATTTACTCTTAAAAGTTAAGAGCGAGCCCGCATTTACCACATCAGATGACAGCCCATTCTACACTCCCACCACTCTATGAGTGAAGAAGTTGCCTCTAATGTTCCCCCTTAACCTCCCCCCTTTCACCCTAAAGGCATGTCCTCTCGTACTTATCTCTCCTAATCTAGATGGAAAGAGCCTACTTGCATTAACTCTGTCTATGCCCCTCATCATTTTGTTAACCTCTCTCAAATCTCCCCTCATTCTTCTCCGCTCCAAGGAATAAAGTCCTAACATGCTCTGTCTTTCCCTGTAACGCAACTCCTGAAGACTCGGCAACATTCTTGTAAATCTCCTCTGCACTTTTACAATCTTACTGACATCCTTCCTGTAGTTTGGTGACCAGAACTGCACACAATATTCTAAATTTGGTCTCACCAATGACTTATACAACCTCACCAAAACATTCCAACTCCTATCCCCAATACTTTGATTTATAAATGCCAGGATGCCAAAAGCCTTTTTTACAACCCTGTCTACCTGTGACTCTACTTTCAGGGAATTATGTATCTGAACTACCAGATCCCTCGTTCCTCTGCACTCCTCAGTGCCCTACCATTTACTGTGTATGTCCTCCCTTGATTTGTCCTTCCAAAATGCAACACCTCACACTTGTTTGCATTAAATTCTATCTGCCATTTTCTGTACCACTTTTCCATTTGGTCCAGATCCCTCTGCAAGCTTTGAAAGCCTTCCTCGCTGTCCACTACACCTCTAATCTTGGTGTCATCTGCAAATTTACTAATCCAATTTACCACATTATCTTCTAGATCATTTATATATACAACAAACAACAATGGTCCCAACACAGATCCCTGAGGCACACCACTAGTCACAGGACTCCAATCTGAGAAACAACCATCCACAACTACTCTCTGTCTTCTCCCACTCAGCCAATTTCGAATCCAGTTTACAACCTTACCATGGATACCCATAACTGAACCTTCTGAACTAATCTCCCATGTGGGAACTTGTCAAAGGCCTTACTAAAGTCCATGTAAACAACATCTACAGCCTTACCTTCATCTACCTTCTTAGTGACCTCCTCAAAAATCTCCACAAGATTCGTTAAACACGATCTACCATGCACAAAGCCATGCTGACTATCCTTAACCAACCCTTGGCTGTCCAAATACTTCTATGTCCTAACTCTCAGAACACCTTCCAATAATTTGCCCACTACTGATGTCAAATTCATTGGCCTGTAATTACCTGATTTACTCTTCGATCCTTTCTTAAACAATGGAACAACATGAGCTATCCTCCAGTCCTCTGGCATCGCACCCGTGACTAAGGACATTTTAAATATATCTGCCAGGGACTCTGCAATTTCTACACTAGTCTCTCTCAAAGTCCGAGGAAATATCTTGTCAGGCCCTGGAGAATTATCTACCTTTATTCGCTGTAAAGCATCAAGTACCTCCTCCTTTTTAATCTCTATATGTTCCATGACACTACTGCTTGTTTCCCTTCCTTCCATATCCACGCTGCTAGTTTCCTGAGTAAATACTGATGCAAAACAACTGTTTAAGACCTCCCCCATCTCCTGAGGCTCCACACATATACGACCACTCTGATCTTCTAGGGGACCAATTCTGTCTCTTACTATCCTTTTGCTCTTAATATACCTCTATAAACCCTTTGGGTTTACCTTCACATTATATGCCGAAGCACCCTCATGTCTTCTTTTTGCCTTCCTGATTTCCTTTTTCAGTATTTTCTTACATTTCCTATACTCTTCAAGTACCTCATCCGTTCCTAGTTGCCTATACCTGCTATACACCTCTCTCTTTTTCTTAACCAGCTCACCAATATCCCTTGTAAACCAAAGTTCCTTATGCTTGTTACCCTTGCCTTTAATCCTGACAGGGACATACAAACTCTGCACTCTCAAAATTTCGTCTTTAAAGGCTTTCCATTTACTGAGCACATCTTTGTCAGAAAATAACATCCCAATCCACCCTACCTAGATCCTTTCTCATTGCCACAAAATTGGCCTTTCTTCAATTTAGAACCTCCACTAGAGGACCAGACCTATCCTTATCCATAATTATCTTGAAACTAATTGCATTATGGTCACTGGACCCAAAATGCTCACCTACACATACTTCTGTCACCTGACCTGCCTGGTTCCCTAATAGGAGATCAAGTATTGCATTCTCTCTCGTTGGTACCTCTATATATTGATTTAGAAAACTTTCCTGAACACATTTGACAAATTCCAACCCATCCAACCCTTTCGCAGTGTGAGAGTCCCAGTCAATATGTGGAAAGTTAAAATCCCCTACTATCACAACTTTCTGTTTCTTACATCAGTCTGCTATCTCCCTACAGATTTGTTCCTCCAATTCTCTCTGACTATTGGACGGTCTATAATACAACCCTATTAGTGTGGCCACACCTTTCCTGTTCCTCATCTCCACCCATATGGCCTCTGTAGACGAGCCCTCCGGGTTGTCCTGTCTACGCACAGCTTTGATCTGTTCCCTGACCAGTAATGCCACTCCTCCCCTTTTCATCCCTCCCCCTCTATCACGTCTGAAACAACGGAAGCCCGGAACATTAAGCTGCCAGTCCTGCCCCTCCTTCAACCATGTCTCACTAATAGCAATAACATCGTAATCCCATGTGCCAATCCACGCCCTAAGCTCATCCGCTTTACCTACAATACTCCTTGCATTGAAATAGATGCACCTGAGAACATTACTATCATGTACAATCCTTTGATTTCTGTCCATACCTGCAGACCTCGCACGATCATTTTCCTCCTCACTTTCTTCTCAACACTCTGGTTCTCCTCCCCATGCAAATCTAGTTTAAACCCACCGTAGCAGCACTAGCAAACCTACCCGCAAGTATCTTAGTCCCCTTCCAGTTCAGGTGTAAACCGTCCCTTAGAAACAGATCCCAACTTCCCTGGAACAAAGCCCAATTATCCAGAAACCTGAAGCCCTCCCTCCTGCACCAACTCCTGAGCCACGTATTTAGCTGCATGTTCCTCCTATTTCTAGCCTCACTAGCATGTGACACTGGTAGCAATCCTGAGATTGCAACCTTGGAGGTCCTGTCCTTTAACTTTGCACCTAATTCCCTAAACTCACTTTGCAGGACCTCCTCCTTATTCCTATCCACGTCATTGGTCCCAACATGGACCACGACATCTGGCGGCTCACCCTCCCTCCTGAGAATATCAAGAATTCGATCTGAGATATCACAGACCCTGGCACCAGGGAGGCAACAGACCATCCGAGATTCTCGATCTCATCGTGTCCAAGATATCCTGAAGGGGGAGGGAGAACAGCCAGAGGTGAACATTCTGGTGAATCTCCTCTGCATCGTCTGTCCAATCGTGTCCTTCTTATAGTGTGTTGATCAGAAATTCTGAGAATACTCCAGCTGAGACCTAGCCAATATTTTACAAAGTTCACCATCATCTAACTGCGTTTACTCAGTCCATCGAAGTTGTGTCCCATATGCCCTTTTCTCTACGTTTTCTATCTATGTTGCCTCCTTCAGTGAATTGTACACCAAGGTCTCTCTGTTCCTTTCAGTATGTCGAAATAAAGAGAGCAACTCAGACGATAATTCCACTTGAGATTAGTTTAAAAATCGGATTAATGTATTAATGTTTGAATTAATCTTTCTTGGACTGCAGGCTAGAAATGGTCATGGTGATCGAGGCTAGTTTGAAGAACTTATACATTCTGTAGTCTGCAATTTTTCAATAGTTCAACTGATCATGTGATGGTCTATGCTTTTGGATTTTGAATGTACAGGAAATACACGCAAACAAATCTCACATAGTAGAGCTCTGTGTATATCAGCACAGCAACAATTTAAATTATCGTAGTCCCTCATGCGCAGAGCAGAGCAACAAGCATAACCGCTCATCAACAATTTAAACTATCGTTGCCCCTCATTTGGACATTGTAAGCACTTACAACTAAGAAAGAACTGAAATTGCACATGCTTACTTTGTGGATATTTTTCAATTTCTATATCTTTAGTGACTGGATAGGTTTAAGCAAGTGACTGCTGGTTAGCACTTCTCATTGAAATATACGTCACCGTCTCTCTTCTGACTCAACAACGTGACCTGTTCGGCCTAAAAAGAATCATGGAGAGGAACAGGAGCAGGAGCAATGAGTGATGGAAATGCATTCCGGATTAAGGATACTGATTATAATGAGTGGAGAGTTTAGAGCTGAAACTGCACGTTACTAATAATAACGGTGCAAAGGAGATGCCGCGTTCTCATTGCCATCCCGAATCCCTTCATTCATTTTGAGTGGTCATGGGCTTGTGATTCCCACGTTTCGGCATGCATGCTTAACCTTTTTAATGGTAGCTTTGAGAAAATCCTTTACTTGTGCCTCTCTAGTGCTTCCAGGTGCCTTCTGTGCCTAGTCCATGTCTCAGACACGGACGTGCGACGGGGATCACTGCTGCCCAGGAGAGGATAGATGGGTGTGAAGCACTGATCTCCAAATATTCTTTTCATCAGCTGCAGGATGCAGCAACTAATGGAGATGATCTATGCGTAATTTAATCGTTTCCCGTATCACAGCGCGGGATACCTCTGGGTGCTCCACATCCTCTCAAAGATGTGAGGGTTGGTAGGCCAGGAGACACAAGAGAGTACAAATGCTGTAATCGAGAGCGAATGACACAATGCTGCAGGTAAGCAGCGAGTCAGGCAGCATCTGTGTGTGTGTGTGGGGGGGGGGGGGGGGGGGGGTAGGGAGGGGTCGGGGGGAGTGAAAGATTTGTCGAACTTTCGGGTCAAGACCCTGCATCAGGACCCGAAACGTCGAAAACTCTGATAGGTGAACTGGTCACTGTAAATTCTCCCTAACGTGCAGGTAATTGCTATTATCTGGGGTGGGTGGATGTCAGGGGACTTCTGGAGGGTTGGGGGAATGGATTAATGTAGGAATAATGAAAATACTATTCAAAGGTAGGCGTGGACTCTCCAGGCCGAAGGATTTCTGTGCGTGTATGTAAGTTCAGTGATTTCCCGTGAACTTGTGGGCTGTTATCCAACGGGGAACTCATGACGAGTTCCGGTAAAGAAGCAGAAACTGGAAACAATTGTACCGCACTTCTGAAATGAACTTGCCAGAACAATCGTGTGTTTCATTTTAGGAGATGCAAGGAATATTATCCAATTGATTAACAGAAGGGAATTGTGAAAGCCACAGACAAGAGTGAACGAAATTATTGATTTAAAATGCAATTCTAGTCTACTTATCTATCATCAATGTGACTTTGGCGTCTTGTCAAACTTGTAGTCAGAAGCGGTTTTGAAATTAAATATGCAAATTAAAGCCAGTTAGTCACGTGTGTTTGACGAGTTCTGCTTTCTTACGAAGAAAGGTCATTTATATGCTTCAATGTATTATCTGGCAGAATAGATATCATGGCCGAACTCCCGATTATATAGCATCATCATCTGTTTCACATGAAAACAGTCAACATTTGTTCCCGAAATGGCCCTCATGATGCAATTGATCAAGTTGGGAGCTCAGGATAAACGAAAATATTTCTCCTGACATCGATTTCATAAGGACGACTTCTGCAATGCGAATGGTTCACCATTTAAATTTGTCAGGTAAAGATTAACTGATTTGAAACGGTAGTTTATCTGATATTATGAAAGTTACTAAAGTTCGTTTCCAAACAATTGTAATGGCGAACTACAAGCAGAAAGCTAAAATAATTGCTTATTTGAAGAGGTCATATCCCTCCATCTGAAAGGAATCAAATACAAATGGAAGATATTTAAAAAGGGGCGGAACAAATAGAAAGGATGGTGCACAAAAACTTGCAGATACTCTGCATGGATAGCCACATAATATTGTAACTTCCTCGAACACACACCGCACAAACTTCCATTTAAGCAATTTTTTCAAATTATAAATCATCTCTATGGTGCTTTGCAGAAATATTTTCAAGCACCCTTTGACACCGATGTAAGATTACGTCACCCTGGAAACTGGTCGAACAAAGTAATTTGTATTTCCGGCACATTGTAAAGGATGAAAAAGTTGAAAATCAGGAATGTCAAAATGCTATCTTGAGGAACACGCCGGAGACTTGTAAGCCTTAAAAAAAGACCGGGGGTGGAGGGGGTGGGGGGAGAGGAGCGGGGCCATGAAGGAATTAAAAAGCATGGATAAAGATTATAATGTCAGGATTTTGCAGGACCAGACGCCAAATTACGTCAGTCGGAACCTGAGCGATGTACGAATGGGGTGGCCTAGGACGAATACAAATATCATACGCACAAACTTAAGCGCATGCACACATGGCAGTGCAGGATAACTCCCTTGAACCGGCATTGTCACATACACTTCCAGCACCTGTGCTCTCACTCCTTCTCTTCCTGGACAGAGCAAGAAGGGATCCCATGGTTTTACCATCCATCCTCCCAGCATTCTAATTTAACGGATCGTTCTTCGCATTTTCGGCCAACTTCAACAATATTCCAGCACCATAAAAAAAAACATGCCCCTACCCCTTTACAGCACTTCGGAGGGATCGCTCTCATTGCGACCCTTTGATCCTCTCTTTCATTCTTACCTTTTACTCATCGTCGTATTCCACTTTCCCATGCAACAATTTTCCTTTCAGATTTTCACTTCCCACATTCATGGACACAAACTGTCTTTCCAGGCGAAGCATCGATTCGCTTGAACTTCTTCCAATCTGCATTCAGTGTTCACAATGCGGCCAACCCTATATTGGAGAAACCCAGCGAAGATTGGATGATCATTTTCTGGATCACCTGAGGTCCAGCCTGTAAGAGTGACCCCGAGCCTCTAGCTGCTTGCCAGTTTAATTCAAATTGCATTCCCGCTCTGATCTTTCTGTTCGTGGACTCCTGCTTTATTTCAATGAGCCTCAACATAGGCTGGAGGAGCAACACCTCATCTTCTGGACATGTGTCAACCTCGTGAACTCAATACACAATTCTCCACCTTTAGATAACTAGGTCTTTCTTCCTGGGTATATAAAATTGTTTTTGTCTGGCATTCGTTTTGCTTTTCCTCTCTCTCCCAGGAGGCCAGAACCAGATTAGCAAAACATAGCTTAACATGATCCAACCTGGCACATGATTTTATTAGATAAATTCCCCCTTTTACACCTATCACTTCCTGCAACTTCTCTGCTACATTCGCTGGCTTGTTTCTCTCTTCCTCAATTCTGATGAAGAGTCCCTCACCTGGAACGCTGATGTCCTTTCAACATATGACATGCTGAGTTAACAGCATTCTTCATTTGACGTTTTTTACACCATCTTGGCTCAGTTTATCTTATCCTAATTAACAATCTGACCTTCTGGGCAGGTGTCACAGCTATGTTATTAACACATTACACAGACGAAAAAACTTAATATACTGGTAGCTGCTCCCTTCAAGCCTTTGCGACTCATCCTCTCAGAGACAATCCCTTTATTTTGTACTGCCTTCTCCACATTCTCTCCTCCAAAAAAATAACATGTTTTCTCTCTTTTCCATTTATGATGATGGGCTCAGACCGAAAGGCTGACCGTTTCTCTTTCCGCAGACGCTGCCTGACCTGCTGAGCTTTTGCAACATTTACCACTTTTATTTCAGATGTCAAGCACATACGGCTTTTTCTTTTGGATTTTCATTGCCGATACCATATGTCTTAAAATTGTCTGCGTGAATGGGCTTGGCACTGTATCCTCTTACTTCTTTAGAGATTATATTTTAAAGCCCGTCTTTTAATTAAGCTGTTGGTTTTGCCCTTCTTATAGATAATTGCGTCATTGGATATATTACTCTGAGCATGCAAACATGTGAATTAGGGCCAGGGATAGGCCACTCGGCCCCTCGAGCTTCGTCCACAGTTTAATAAAATAAAAGCTGATCAGACTGTTACTTCCATTCCACATTCCAGTACATTCTTGGGACATTACACTCTCTTGCTTATGAAGATCCTATCTATCCTCGCCTTAAAAATGTTCAAAGATTTTGCTTCCATTGGTCTTTGATGAAGGGCATTGAAAAAGCTTACGGCCTTCTGAGAAAAAATAATTTGTTCCAGATCTGTCTTAAATGGGCTACCCATTGTTTGTTAAGCACTAACTTCTCCAGAACTCATCTCCTGCACAGCTAATTTATCAAAACCTATCAGCATCTTTAATTTTTGTATCAAGGTCCCTCACACTCTTTAAAATCCAGCGGATAGAAGGCTATCCTGTCCAACCTTTTCTCAATAGACAACCCCCTCATTCCATTTATCAGTCCAGTAAACCTTCAATGAACAGCCTGCAACTCATTTGCCTTCTTCATGGAATAGGTGAATTAGTGCTGTGCACACTGTTCCAGATGTGTTATCACCTACGCGCAATACAACTGAAACACAATCTCCTTTTCTTCACGCTTGGGGTGTTTGAAGATGTTTCTACTACAAATATGTTATATAACTCTAAATGGGCATTCTTGGCTTCCTCTTCAATTTCGGTTTGGTTTCTTTTCCAGGTTTCATTAAGAGTTACAGTTGAATTATTAATTTGCCTGTTATTTCGATGGTTGTTGAATATTCCAACGATATTCCAACAGAACAAGGCGTTCGGCATAGTTCCTCCATGCCGGTGCTTACGATCCCAATCTCTCTCAGTCGAAGCTTATCAGCACAATCTTGTTTTCTTTCCTCTACCCTACTTGTCAAATTTACACTTATAATATCTATGGAATTCTCTTCAAATCTTCCCCGCGGTAGCACATTCACCATTACGGTTATATTAAAAGAGAAGGAGTAGGCGATTCAGCCCCCGGTTTGAATCCGCCATCAGCAAGATCATGGAAGATAAATTAACCCAGGACCACTATTCTGCACTAATTCCATATCCGTCGATTGCTTTAATATCTGAAAAAAATATCATGGACTGTATTGGATATACTCAGTAGCTGTTCTGCGCAGCCTGCTTAGGTAGACAATTCCATCAGTTCACTGCCCTCTGGATAAATAAACTTCTTATCTCAGTCTTGAATGACCTGCTCCTTATGTTGAGTCTGTTATCTCTGATCCCTTCAGGTGGAACCTTAACTGCATCCCATGTACCCACCTATATATCTTAGGTAGAAAGTACAGATTTCTGCTCAATATTTCAAATGTGGTGTTACAAGTGTGCGATGTATTTGGAGCAGGGCATCTCCAAATCTTTTACGTCGTGTTGCAATAAAGAGCAACATCCTGATGACCTTATAATTGCTTGAAGAATCTGCATACATCAAAGTTCACATTAACATGTCATACATAGTCAGTTTTAAATAATTCATAGAAGAGGACACCGAGCTCCCTTTCAGTCTCGCAACTCTTGAAAAAAATCTGCACCATCCTATCTTTTCTACCGAAGTGGATGAACTCGGACTTTCTCCATTTGCTATTACATCAGCCATTCAGGTAACTATTTTGTTTCGCCCCCTGAAGTCTCTATGTATCTTTCTCCCAATCCACATTGTTACCAGAATTTGTATCATTATCAAACACGGAAAGTTTACACCTGCCCACATCAACCATATCAACAATGTAGACTGGGAACTCAGCGGCACCCCACTACTCATCGCCTCCCAACCCCAAAGTAACCTGGTCATTCCTAATCTCTGGTTTCTCCCTGCTATCCAATTCCTTATCCAGCCAGTGAAGTATCCCCAATTCCGTGCGCTAATTTTTTATTGAAAAAAGTCTCTGTTGCTCCTCATGGAAGGCTTTCTGAAAGTTAATGCCCCTCATAAACCTGTTCAACCTTATTTATTCTGCTCGCTATAAGCTGGAAACATCGAGGAGATTTGTAAAATTCACTTCCTTTTCATAATTCCAGAGTGGCTATGTTCAAGGAAGATCTATGAATATTTAGCTTTCACTGGGCTACAGAAATTCAGTTCCAACCACCCTTAATATGGTCGATACCATCCAACGCAAAGCAACTGATTGACACCCAATTCACCTGCATAAACACCGATTCATTCCATTCGCGTTTGAGTCTGCCTGCCCTGTATGCCACGCACGCTGACTTAGAACTACACAACTGTTTCTTCAGCATGTCTGGATCTGGATTGCATTTTGGATATACCTTCTCCTGAAGGGCTGCGGGGGTTCAATGAGTGCCATTGGTGATCAATTATCTTTAAGGAACTAGAGAGGAAATGTGCCTGTCATAGCAGTAACGACCTTTCGTTATTATCCCTCTACATTAATAACATCGATGTCATCAGTGAAGCGAAGTGCAATCAAACTTTTAAAACAAATGTAATGTCCAACATAAACAACTGGTTATTAATAACAATGATCATTAAATGTATCTAGAATGCACTGCCTGATATTCTAGTGGAAGTAAACTGAAGAGCAATCTTCAAAAAAGGATGCAGACCTGAATAAAGAAGACTGCAAGATAGAACGGGGTGGGGTGGTGGCTGTTTTATATTTCCTATCGCAATATATAAGCAATTATTCGAGTTCCTTCTCAGCGACCCTAAGAGTTAATATTTGAGAGTTATCATAAAGAAAGCGACAATTAGAGGACCGGTCCTATCCTGACCTTTCCACCTACAGATGGCTGGGGTACCATAATTTGGCGATTTTGCAGTTGCATGCAACTCTCTGAATTTTACAGATGTTTTGAAAATCTTGACCCGTTTACTACTGTACGTCATTATATTATTTGTCTTCAATCTGCCACTGACTCTACTGACACTTTAGTTCTGAAAAATGATGGGCACAGCATAGACATACTTCTGTTCCAGCTTCAGTGCCCTGGATTGTATTATTTAACACTGCTAATGATGGACATTCTGCAACTTTATCAATTAAGGTTACAAGTCTGAAGTAATGTTGAGGCGAGCTTGCAATAAATAAGTAGTGACAAGCACTTCGTGTTAAACATGGAAAATATCCCAAGTATTTCACAATGGTTTGCTGCACTGTTCTCCCTATGTGACCTTGGCATTGAGATGAATGACAAACTAATGACCAACTTTCGTTGAAAGTAGCGTCACAGGTAGAGAGCGCGGTGAAAAAGGCGTTTAGCACGCTGGCCTTCATCAGTAAAGGCACTGAGTACAGGAGTTGGGATATCATGTTGCAGTTGTATAAGTCGTTGGTGAGGCCGCACTTGGAGTACTGTGCACAGTTTTGGTCACCCTGTTATAGGAAAGACATGGTTAAACTGGAAAGAATGCAGAAAGCTTTTACAAGGATGTTGCCAGGGCTAGAGGGCCCCAGTTATAGGTCTTCATTCCTTGGAGCGTTGGAGAATGAGGGGTGATCATATGGAGGTTTATGAAATTATGAGGGGAATTGATAAGTTGGATGATAGCAGTATTTTCTCCAGGGTAGGGGAGTCCAAAACTAGGGGGCGCAGATTTAGGTTGAGAGGGGAAAGATTTAAAAGGGACTTGAAGGGCAACTTTTTCACGCAGAGGATGGTGAGTATATGGAACGAACTGCCAGAAGAAGTGGTTGAGGCAGGTACAATTGTCTCATTTAATAAAACACTTGGATAGGTACATGCAGGGACGGGGCTTAGAGGGCCGAACGCAGGAAAGTGCAACTGGATGGGTGGGCACCATGGTCGGCATGGACTCGTTGGGCCGAAGGGCCTGTAGCCGTGCTGTGTTGCTCTATGACTCTATTACTCTATAATGTTTGTACTTTTTTCATGGATACTCGAAGCAGTGGACATGAAAAGTGAACAAGCCACGATCTGGTAATATGAGAATAAGATGACATTGCCCACCTTGACATGAAAATAACTAAAAGAACATATTATTTTTAAACTGAAAGTTTGCAGAGCTCTGAGATGCAAAGTGATCTGGATGCGTGATCATGGGCAAAAGGATACCCATCCTTGCCATCTATCAGATGAGTGCGTCCTTGAAAGGCAATGAGGGTGAATGATTATCATGGAGGCGAGAATGCAAAGCTATGGTTACAGTTAGATCAGCCATGAGCTTAATGGACGGTAGAGGAGACGTAAGTAGCGTACTCCTACCTTACATCCATATACTATGATATTTTTTTCACCGTTTTCTCTGAACTGCAAATTTTGTTTCAGGGAATTGGTGTGGCTCTGCGTTGTCAGATATCCGATTTCTTTCTCTCCCGACGTCCTTCTCACATGCCGTTGCACCCAATCCCGCACCACCTCCTCCCACCGCCCAGACCTATTTTACAATATCAAAATGCAAAATAACTTGGTGCCCACACTACTCTATCATTCAGACCTGTACTTCTGCACCAGTATTAATACGCCTATCTTGTTGAACACAGGCCACGCAAATATTGGGCAGTCAACATAAACAAAAACTGATCTTGGTTTCTAAACGCCAATATTCTAAGCGATGATAGATCTGTACACCTGACTCTACCATACGAACCTGCTTTCCAATAATGTGTACACTTGCATCTTTCTAATCACGTGGTTAAATTAGCTGTAAAAGATTCGCTGCAATGGGACCAAAAATGCATTTTCTGTTGGTACTGCTTCAGCGCAGGTTGTAACAATTATATATGGAAAGCTACAAGTCGCTCATCTCCTGGGTGCCAGAGATTTCCCTTTCTATATTGCGTCAATGCAGGTGCATTTTACCGCAAATGATAGATTTCAAGCCGTGGAATGATTTAAACGACATGGATTTTATTTAAATAATAATTAATGAATTGACACATTGAATCAATAGGCATAGAGATATGCTTCAGGTACGGGTTATCACAGGAGGCATTGAGAAATATTGTTACACCACACGATCTATATTGTTCTCATTTCAAAGCTGGCAGAAGTGAGCAAGACTATTTTATTTTAATTGGACGCTTGTTCAAAGCTGTCCCTGCTCTCTGCATAGAAAGTTACATTTAAAAATGAGGACAGAACATCTTTCTTTCCGCAGACCGTATTGGTTTTTCGGCATTATTCTCCTGGACGGTCGTGGGCGTTAAATGTTTGGGGTTATTTAAGGAGGAAATCTATAAATTGATTGGGTCAGGACCCTTCCTCAGGACTGACGTCGACTGCCTGCTTTTCTCCACGGATGCTGCCTGGCCTGCTGCGTTCCTCCAGCGTCACAGTGTTTTTAGTTTCTATTCTTGTTCACTGTCAGTGTCAGTGCCAAATTCTGCTGGTTTCTCAGCACGTCGAAGGCAAAACGAGGACTTCACATCCTACTTTTGCAGCTGTGATATCGATCGTCATTC
The DNA here is from genome assembly GCF_009764475.1 of Pristis pectinata. NCBI lineage: Eukaryota > Metazoa > Chordata > Chondrichthyes > Rhinopristiformes > Pristidae > Pristis > Pristis pectinata. The sequence continues at coordinate 44,658,392 of NC_067417.1, forward strand.
CTTTGTCGGGATGTTATAGATGAAACGAAACAGTTCCTTAGACCTACGCTCATTGTTACTCCACAAGAGCGAGCTCTGCTGCAACTCTTAGTTTTTCGCTTTCCTTGAAATATTTACACCTGCGTATACTAACGTTTGTGTTCTGGTAAGATACTGATGGCTTATTTGAGTTGGGATGCTGCAGAGCGGCGGAAGTCAGTTTGTCAGCTTCGCTTCATTTAATCTGTGAAAGTAATTCAACATCGGCGGTTAGTACCTCATACAATGACTGGGCGGAGCAATGAATTTGAAAATAATATTTATCAGTTCACATTTTGAAATTGATGCCAACTTAAAAAGATTTAAAATTAAATTTTCCTACGGTTTTATTTTTTTTGCTTCATATTGAATTTTAAAGCCAGGAACCTTCTTGTTCCGTTGAAGAACGGCAGTCTATCTTGTTTTATGCGAACATTAGTGCAATCAAGTTAAAAAGGCAGGTTACTATTTACAATAGCATTAACGGTATTAAATATTTTGGATACAAGCATTGCAAAGTGCCATTTTGAGTAATTTGTGTCAGATCGCTGATGACAATCTTGACTTCCTGACCACATGGGGTTTGTTCCAAGGCGGAAGCTTGCCGACACATCAATAATTTTCGGCTGGCCCTTGGATTGCTGCACCTTGGCGGAGATCAGTTGACACCGCATACTTGATAAATCTGAGTACTTTGTTCTCTGATGCATTACGGTCTTCCGCTTTGTCACGACTCCAGTATTTCCGTGAATAATATGAATGCATATCTCACTCTGTTATCCCGGGTCATGACATGACATGGCTAGTTTTTCGTGACTCTGGTTATGATTGCTGTGTCGGTTTCTCTTTTCTCAGTTTCTTGCTTTGTCTATTGATTATTAAAATTGGAAATTATATTTCTGAGCAATCTACACTAAAACAAACCGGAACAAAGAAAGGAACAATAATTTCAGTAGTATAGTGGCGTTACTCAGTCCCCAATGTCCATTTATTCCCATAAATGGAGATCCAGTATCACGCACTTAACACTGTCGTACAAAGTGAAAATTGCATTCATGTTTCTATAGAGTTGTAAAATTACCTTTATTAACACAGTGTTTATTTTATATTTTATTCACGCCAATTTTTCGGCTCTGCCTGGGAATAGAGGACGTGTTCTTCCTTGCGTGGACCTTTCCTAAATCCTTTGTTCTCGCTCAAGTTTACTCGGCTCAGGCAACGGTGCCATCAGTTGGTGATTGTGCAAGTTATCATAAGAAGAAATTTAGGACTGATGGTGGTGAGGCTCATACAGTTCCATAAACTGGAAATGAGCCTCAAAATCTAAACTCACAGCAGGATGTAAAATCTATTGCCAATGCTTTCAACACCAATTAAAGTCTAGATCTACACGACATTGCTTTGCTTATAATCCCGAGGAGCCATTTATTTAAAAAATTCAAAACATAAAGAATTCTAGGTGAAAATTTATTGCGGTAGATCAGTGAATATTTCGATTGGGAAGGTGAAATAATTCAATTTTAAGATCCAATTTCTGTTATCACTGACAGTTGTCAATAAGATCCAGTTTTATTTTATAAATGCCTTTTATTCCTCTGAAGTTGAATACAATTAACGCATTTTGTTTCCCTTTTTAACTATAGAAATGAAAATACTTTGTAAATGATTATGATCCTTACCATGCGATGATTTTAGTCTGAGTCTTATTAGAATTATAAGCATAACGAAAATTGCCAATAAGCCCAATGCACATCCGAGAATCAATTCCGTATTAGTGGCTTATAAACCAACAGAGAAATAAGAGACTGTGAATTATTTATACATCTATAAACAGATAAACGCTCTTGGCGTCAACAAGGCAGAGCAATTCAACAGTGTCTTTAAATCGTTAGAATTCTAGATGGTTGAAAATGCATTCTTGCGGCAGATAAACGAATAATCGAAGGACTGTAAGAATAATCAAAGACACTAATTGCAAGTTAGTGATGAAATTTTTTGAGAAAACATTTCACATTACATTGTGTCTCCAAGCACATGGGAGTTGTTTATTAAGATTAGGAAGAGTTTTGTTTTTATCTTAGAATGATGTTACAGGTACTAGTGCCGAAGAAGGACAATTTGTTTCCACTCAGTATGTTAAGCATATTAGGACCCCACAAGACATTTTTATGGAGTACCCACAATCATAATTTTACACTGGGATAGATGACCAAATGCAAGGTGAAAAATATAGAGTTAAACGAGTGCTTTAAGGAGAGGTAATGAGACCTCGGGAACTGGAGAGAGAATCCCAAAGTTTATAGATTAGGGTGCTGAATGCACCATGTGTAGAAAGTGGAGGAACGCAATGGCAGTCAATTATGTAGGATTTAAAAGAGAATGTGTAAGAATGATGGACATGTGCAACTGTGAATGAACCGTCGAAACATAAATGGGACTGGAAGATTTGCCCCATTGGTCCATTTTACGGGCTTGTGTTTCGTCCTCTTTAAAGTCCCCTTCTGTGTCTGACGTTAATATCCCTCGATTCTCTGATTGTCCAAACATCTACCAATTTCACTCTTGAATATATTTAAGGACTGCACACAGGTACTTTTCCAAGGTGGAGATTACAACGATGTACACACACCCAAGGCAGAGAAATGCCTCATCTCCGTCTTGTAAACCCGACTTGTTATCTTCACTATAAACCTGCTTCAGGCCAGGGCAAATGGCCACTTAACATCTTACCCTGGAGTCTCTCCGGAATCATACCTGTTTCAGTGAGATCGCTTTGTTTATTCTTTGTTCCAGTAAGATGAGAATCATACCACTCGACGTCTCGTCGTAGAGCATCTTAAGACTATAGAATCAGTCAATTGAACCTGTGCTGCACCACCTCCAAGTCAATAACATCTTTCCATATGTACGGAGTACAAAACCGATCTCTCAACTCGTAGACTGGTCGTAACAACCGCCATGCGATTGCAATTGCCCTTGGTGATGTATTAGGGCTAGTTAAAACAACTTATAACTTGTCTTCCTAATTACACAGTGCACATGTATGTTGAGCTTTGGGTTGACACCTGCACGCTGTAACTCTCTGCATATCATTTACAAGCCTCAAAACATATTTTTTGAAAAAACAATCTCCTATTTTTTCATCTCCTCAGGTTCTACCTTTGATGAGCCAGACGTCACGCAAAACTCAGACCAGGATCCATGCCGCCCATTACATCTATACTTGCTCGCATATACTAGAACCTATGTATGCAGAAGCTGTAGCTTCTCCAATTCTGACTACTGCTTACGCACTCGTTCCATTGGAAGATTAACTACCGCGTCTTCAGTTTCTGGAAATTCTATTCGAATATTTTTCATCTTTCCCTCAATGTCTAGGTACCCTTCCCGGTTATTCCCTTTGCGCCCTGGCATTCAAAGTTTGCTTCCCACCACTCTTTGCTAAATGCTCTGCGAGATTTCAACATTAGTGGAACTATATATTTTTAAATTCATCTTACTCCGAATTTCCCCAAAAAATGAGAGAGAATGCTGTAATAGATTTTCAATAATTTGCATTGCGCATAAATACTGTTCACATTCCTCCCTTCTCCCTGTATTTGAAAAGCTGCCCAACCACATTTCTAAAGCCTGTTCGATCTATCCCGCTGCCTCACTTAACGATTCCTTTCCTACCTCGCTCGACAATGCAGGTGAAACTGACGGGCAGCGTGAGCGAGACGTGCGACACCAGGCAGATGTAAACATCGTCGGCCCTGACAGGCTGCGTTATTTCCAAAAAACTGGAAACCTCGTACGAACCGTTCTCGTTCCTGTTTTTCAGGTTTTCTATTCCGGTGAGAATTTCCACGTTATTTCTTCTCCAGACAATTTCTAATTTCTCCGGATAGAAGGCAACGGTTTTACACACGAGTTTCCGAGGAAAGGAAAATCCTTCAACAGCAACAACTTTCAAGGGGCTTGGCGGAGCTTAATGAACAAAAATGGTTATATTGAAGATTTTCTTTATATTTTGTATTTCAAGGAACATATTCTCTTTTGTCTCTCCGCCGAATCGGATCACACCATTACGTTTTACTTTAGTTACCCCTGCATTGTTTTTTTCACGCTTTAGTATTTGTCTTTATTTTATACATTATTACTCACTGGACGTCAATACGACAGCTTAATTTCGGACAATTCACAAAGAGGGCGAACCTAAGCATTGATAGCATACGAAAGAGGAGATCTATTCTGAATGAACTGTCAGCTTTAACGTGCGATTGGGTTTGGAAGCAGCCTGTTGTGTTTATTCAAAACCGGGCATTTTGGATTTTTCTTGCAAAACCTGAGTTATAATAATCGAAATATTACAGACTTCTATAGTCTGGAAATAGGAAGAAATTGCACAAAGCGATTAGAATTCGGTCCCAATAATTTAAGTGCCTGGGATGGAGATTTCCGATCATAAACTTTCTCCACAAGAGCTTTCTCCAGAAAGGGAACAGAGGACTAAAACATTTTCATGCATTGGATGCGTCGACTGGTAAGTCACAACATCCAATGTAGGAACAAAAATGGGAAGTCAAGTCGAAGCGCATTCGTCCTTGAATGCATTTAGTCTGTAGCAGAAAATGGGTGACATTGAACTGGCAGAGGTCTACCGACGTCAAAGGAATTGACAGTTACGAGAAGCACAAAACGAGGAACAGAACAAGCTCCGTTTCTCTCTCCACAAATCCTACACAGAGAAATGCTATTTTGGGATTAACGAAAATGGATCTACATCCACTTGGGCTACATTTGGTGTTTCACTGGAAGGAGAAGCGACTGTTCTGTTGAATTATGAGTTTATCAGATGTTCAAAAACAAGTCCCGGAGTCGGACACCCTGACGCTAAGAATCATATTACATCTCTCAATGAGTTACCAGATCCTTTGTGAAAGGTTTGCAAGTACGGTAGGGTGAAACGTCAGTTCCAGTCAGCCGGCAGATGGAGAAATAACAAAAAGACATTTAACCCTCTAAGCCGCTTCGTCGTTCAATTAGACGGTGGATGATATGCGCTTCAATTCTATTTGTCAGCAAGTCCCTATCCTTTGGTTTCTAGCCCTAACATATCTCTCTCTTGAATGGTCTTTTTGACGGCCTCATTTACAGATTTTAGCAGGAGAGGATTTATGATTTCCAACGTCGGATCGGCAATTTGAAACGGGTCACCAGATAGATCGCTGACCGGTTGTTCTTCGGAGCTTGTAAAAAATTACCTATTGATGTGGAGTAGTTGTATTTTAAACAGACCTGTTGTAGAAAAGAGATAATAATATTGATCCCATTATCCTTCCTGGGGGACGAGAAATCTGTTCATCCTACAACAGACTTTCATATTAACATCAATATTTTCTTAACATCTTGCCTCCAAAAAATCTAACCTCAGTTCAAAATTACTTCCTTGGATTTCATGCAAATTTGCGTATCTCGGCAACGATAATGTCAAAACTTATCGTTGGTACTAGCTGAAACTGGGCATCAGTTAATCGACAGGGCTACATCAATGCCAATGGACAAAAGAGCTCGGAGAAACACGAAACGTTGAACCGAACAAATTTGTTCGTAATGAGTATTTCCAGTACGTTCTGTTTAACTTCGGATTTCCATCCTCTATAATAGTATTTTTAACGTATAAAAAGAAATCTTTTCTCACGGATTTTAAATCAATGGCGTTTCATATTGTTCTCACCATTTACTTGTATTGCAGAGAGATGAAATTAGATTCAGAACAAACATACTCACCTAACACATTGATCCAGGAGCCACTTTCACTCTCTATATATTTTTGCTTATGTTTAACTTTGCAGTAATACATCCCGGAGTCTGCGAAACTCACATTCAGGATAGTAAATCTACTGCTGGTTTTCTTTACGTCAAATTGAATTCTGCTGTCTCGTTCTATGAATGTCTTCTCACCTTCTTTCTTCTAATAGACATCAGCAATATCCTGTGACATGGGGAATCTACACAACATGGTAACTTTGGCACCGACGGCGACATCCAAGCGTTCAGGGGATTGATCCACTTTGTTCGAAGTTATAATCGTGGCTGCCAGAAAATAAACAACGAGCGGTGAAAACAGTTGCATGCACTGGACAAAGAAAAAGTACCGATGGAGGAAAAATACAAAACAATGAAGAAACCGCAAGGAGTGAATGGGGGAAAATAGTTTCAAATTGCTGTGCGTAACTGTCATTTTCTAAAATATAAATTGTCATTCAAGAACAGTCTATCTAGTTAAGCTTACTTTGCCAGACTGTACCCAGAAGAACTATGTAGCGAACTGTAACTTTGGGTGACATATTGCAAAATAAACTTGATTACTTCCTGCAATGAGAGCAGTGTACTCAATGGTTTGTGTAAGAAATAGGATTTCCGGAGGAAATATGTGCAATGTTTGACCATGACGTAGGATATCACATGACTAAGACAGATTACGGCGTTTCAAGTTTAGGTCTATTTGGACCGGCTGGTAAGCAGGAGTTCTACACCCCACCCATCTTAATTTTCTAAATGAGGTATAATGCTTTCCCGGTCACACCCGGGATGCTGCATTCACAAAATCTTTTTCGATAGCATTCATCAACCCTTCGATTTCTATTCTATTAAAAAAATGACTATTCGTACCAGAGCCGCGGACGTTCTTTCAACGCAACATCGTGGCTACTTCTTCATGTACCAGCTCAATATGGGGACAATTCCCTGCACTTGAGGTTTCGTTAACTTCTCATTCCTCGAGACCACGCAACGACCTGCGATATCACTAGAACGGCAATTAGGGTTAATACATCTGGACATTTTCTCTTTCCAGCTAGGAGCTACTGAGTGCAATTTTAACTTTAGTCAAATGTTGGTATCTACACCCAGACATTTCAATGTCATGGAAACGAGGTCGCTCGCTTGAAATATGTGTTGATAAGTGCAAGCGGAAGGGTAGGGACAAAATAAGTAAAAATTATACATAGTTTTTATTTACAAAGAGAAAATATATTTTAATCAAAGTGAGGCGGTACAATCAAAACATTCAGTTTACTGTTAGATTAGAAGTCCCTTAAATACCAAATTCCGTGGACCAAATCAGGTCACTGTTCGTAATAACAGGCCAGGACTGGACTGTAACACACTTCCGAATATCCGGCATCTCTGGCTACTTTGCCAATCATCTTAAGTTCATTATTACCACATTCTCTGCCTCAGCAACCATTTTCTCTGTAGTTACACGAGCATGATTTTCATCATATTGACAACGTGAAACATTCTCTCTGACCGTCTTTGTTGTCCACAGAATGGTACCGGATTCTCGAATCCCTCAAATTTCCTGACGTTCTTCACTTCGTTCAAGTATACTTTTTTCCTCCTTCTCCATCTGCCCTATAGCATGACGGCCAGGATGGAAAACATATTCCAGTTGAAGTCAAACCAGGAAAATCATGGAATACTTTATCCTTCTCCTAATAAAGTAATGGATGCAAATATTCCATTGAATTTCAATTTGGCTGTCATTTCTGCAAACAAATATTGCAAGCTACCATCTTGGCACTGTACTATTTTATTGCTACAGGCCTCATTGTCAGTGAAATTGCTTTACCCGTTGTCATTAGTAAAATATGAATCTGTGCAGCTGATCACTGTCCTCAGTTTCCCAGTCAGGTAGATTAAGCCAGGTAACACTATTCCAATTTTGTGTCGACCTATTTAAAGACTTTATGACAGCCTGATTGTTGCCAGCTTGACTACGTACTAGGTATCCGATTCTCTTGGCTCCTAACGCCTAAGTAGTTCCCTATTCAAGCCAATAAATTAACTCCAATCCCAAAGTTCTCGGGTCCGTTAACATAAGCTCCTATGGTAAGCTGTCAAATCCGTCTGGAACTCTTAATAAGAGATCCACATCGGTAAAATATACACACCGGAACTATCAGCAAATACTCAAATATATTTCTGTCATTACGTCTTAGGCCGGATATAAGTCGGCACTGTTTTTGTTCTCTGAGCACAAGTGCGACAACATGGCTAACATACTAAAGGACAATCAAGTACTCTGGACCAGAAGCGAGCATCAAATAACTACACAAATAAAAGTCCGTTCCATCACGTTTTCAAGTATTCAATGTATGTGGGCTTCATAGGCTGAGCCATGAGTTAATTCTCCATTCCTAATTGCCCTTCATGAGCTCTTTCTTATGATATAACAAGGTCATCACTTTTTTTATTGGAAGACATTATCTGATAAATTTGATGACACTACATAAATTCCGAAAATAAACATTATCCCTTTCAGCTGAGAATAATTGACAATTTGGCAAGCGGCCCCTCACATTGGGAGTGCAGAATAAAGGGGAATTCTTTTCCTGACGCCAAGCTTCATAATGACGACACATCATATAAGTAGTTAATATTTCAATGTTTTGAGAGAAGGAAAGATAAAGAAAATAAGTTTTGAAGTCCGGGTGAGGTTATAAATTCTTTGCATTGGACTTAGGGCCCACTTTGACTCTTCTGTCTGCCATAATGCATCATTTCCAAACCATGTTTGCCGCAGAATTCGTACCAAGTGCATTCAATCTGCTCGACTCAAAGGTGGTGTACTTTTTCGTCACGATAATTTGTGGACCCGGCAAATTTATGCTGACTCTATTGACTTTACCGAAAAGAAGGCTATACGGAGCTTTATGGCTGCAGAGACTTAAGACAAAGGCAACATCTAATTACGGAGACGGCTGAGAAAACTTTCAAAACGTTTATAGTTTATGATTTGAGACTCTGTTTGCTTTGAGGCAAGATTAGACTTTGATTATCAACATGAATTGGTAGATCACAGTGGAGACTGCAGCACCGAAACGCAGCACAGGGGCATCCAGATTTTGGGAGTTCATCTACAGAAAGCGGGCAAAAAACAGGATCTATCTCTTCCTTCTAATTCCACTGAGTGGTTTGGACTGACCACAAATCCCAGCATAAAGGTGCAAGCAAAACCATAAGATTTAACAAGTAGTTACGTGTGTTTGGACCGACAAAACTCTTCAAACTGCCTTATATACAGAAGAAGTTTTTCCCTTTTATTTGATAAATGTTGCAATAATATCCAGTTCGTTATTTGAAAGTGATTTTTATACGGAATGCGAATACGGTTCTGAAGCGAAGGCCAACTGTAGAAGGTGGTTTTGTTTTTTTTACTATTGAAAGACTGATTTTATTTTTATTTATAGAAAAAGTGTATTAAAATTATGAAAGGTTATCACAACCAAACAGTTGATTTCCTGTGACATTGGAACACCCTCATGAGCAATGGGGACACATTTTTTGACTAACCAGCTTGTACAGATGTAAAAGCTCCCTCGTCTTTCATTGGCAGAAGCATGATCCATGAAATCTTTCAGAAGAGCAGCAGATTACTGCTGCATAAAAAACATGCACGTGATTGAGAAGAGGGAGAGGTACAACTTGGAGGAATGGAGTTGACGACATAATATTGCTCTGTTTCTACTGAGAAATTTTAGCCCAGTTTTTTTTCTTTTTTTTGTTGTTTGATTTTTTTGATTTTTTTTTGTTTAGTTTAGTTTATATTGTTTACAATTTTTCTTATTCATTTGGTTTTATAAATTTATATAATAAATCTTTTTCTTTACTTTCTTTTATATTATATTCATTTACTAAGAAAGCGTTGGATCTACAGAGTCTTTTTATATTTTATTGTTCTTTATGATTATCTATGCTATGATTGTTATCCTTATCTCTTTGTATTACATGTATAAACATTGATGCTATATATCAATCTGTATTAATTTGAAAACTAATAAAAAGATTGAAAAAGAAAGAGAAGAGGGAGAGGATAGCGAAACGGCAATACATTCATGCATCATTGCATGAACAGGTACATGTACGTGTTATGTAAAATGCTCTGCATTTACCCAGTTCAAATAGTGAATTATGAAATATTGGATAGAGCGAACAAGAAAATCATTACGGTTTGGATAATGACTTCATATTATTAAAATGCAACATTAATCTTTATTGAGTTGAACGAATTCATTGTTCTGGTTTGATATAGCAGAACTAGTGATTTGTAAATAAAAATGACTGAATTATGCATTCACTCAATCATTTGTAATTTCTATTCATTTGTTAGATGAAGGGACTGATTGTTTTGCTGTCAAATGGTTGATGATACCTACGGCAGTGGGAACACAAATTATGAGGGAGGTGTGCATGAACCTGTTAGGGGCTGAGTGGGTTTAAAATGACAAAGACATTACAAGGACGTCGCATTGTTTCTGTTGCACTTTTCTCAGCGAAAATTAAAGAATACAATATTCCTCACTACTCCATTGGGCTCATTGGTAAACGTTTTCTATTTAAAAACTCTCGGTTTTGATATCAGTATTTGTAGAAAGATGTTATCTACGTCCAGACGACAAATTCTTTCATTCTTTTCTACGCTATTTCTCGTCAACGCACTGCTTTCTCTATTGCCGTTCTTTCTTGATAAGTACAGTAATCTTTTCCTGAAAGAGAATTTCTGATAATATATTATTCTCTTCCAAAATCATCTTTACTCCCCTTAAGGATCAATGTGGTTCTTTATATGTGGATCTACGGGAGTTGGGCGAGGTGGTAAATCAGTATTTCTCTAACCGGAATTACCATAGAGAGGGCCGTGGAAGCTAAGGAATTAATGGAAATCTGTAGTGATGTATTGGAACATTTACACGTTCCAACGGAAGAGGTGCTGGCGGTCTTGAGGGATATTAAGGTGGATAAATCCAGAGGCCTGATCAGTGTATCCTGGGATTTGTGGGAAGCTATGCAGGAAATTGCTAGGGCCTTGGCAGAGATTTTTATGTAATGTTTAGCAAGGGGTGTTGTACCGTAAGACTGGAGAATGGCTAATGCTACGTCATTTTTAAAGAAGGACTGCCAGGGCAATCCAGGTAGTTGCAGGCCAGTGAGCCTAACATCAGTGGTTGGAATGTTAATGGAGGGGATTCTGAGAGACAGAACCTGCTGCCGTTTCAAAAGGCAAGGACTGAAAATGAATAATCAGCATGGCTTTGTGTGTGGTAAATAGCATTTCATAAATTTAATTGAGTCTTTGAAGAAATGACAAAAAGGATTCACGAGGGCAGGGCAGTAGGTGTTGTCTACATAGACTTTAGCAAGGCCTTTGACAAGATCCTGCATGGCAGGCTAGACTGGAAGGCCAGATTACATGGGATCCAGGGTGAGTTAGTCAATTGGATACAAAAGTATATCAGTGGAAGGAGGCAGACAGTAGAAGTGGATGGTTTTTACTTATATTGGAAGCCTGGGACTAGTGGCGTGCCACAGGGATCCGTGCTGAGTCCACTGTTGTTTCTTATTAAAATTAACAATTTGAATGACTTTGTTAATGTCACTAATAAGTTAGCGGATTACACCCATATCGTGGGTATAGTGGACAATGAAGAAGGTTACCTAAGATTAAAATAGGATCTAGATGAACTCTGGACGTGGGCCAAGCGACGGTAGATGGCATTTAACTCGAACAAGTGCGAGGTGATGCATTTTCGTGAGTTGTAACAAGGCAGGAGTTACACAGTAAATTTCAGGACCATGGGAAGTGTTGTAGAACGGAGACACCTAGCGATACAAGTAGATCGTTCTCTGAAAGTAGAGGAAGAGTTAAAACTGGGCAGTGAAGAACCCCTTTGGCATGCCTGCCTTCATCAGTCAGGGCACTGAGTACAGGAATTGGGTCGTCATGTGCCGAAGAGCCCATTTCCGTGCTGTATAACTCTATGGCTCCATATCAGATTTACTAATTTTGTTTGAACCATGACGAATATTTTCATTTCCTGCGTCGAAATCTGCGCAGCAGAGACACGAGTGAAAATCTGTTGTTAATGCACGCGTCGTATTCCACCTTTTATGCACACCTGCCCACCGAAACTGATCATCACAGTACTCAGAATGCCTCCGGCGTGAAGCCTCGGGGGAAGAGAATTGGAATGGAGACTTCAATCACTTTAAATGCCATTCATAATTCAAGGGAGAAGGTATAGCCAATTATCCATTAGAACAGAGAATAGTTTCCTCTTTCTGTTCTCGTGCTGGGATTTCTGCCGATCTGCTATCCCAGAATCACAACATTTGAGTGACTGATTCCATCTCTTTCAGCATTCCTGATGGGAATACCCGTGGCAATGCACTACCTAACACGCGTGCACCCGAGATGCGTTAAGTTCCGAAATGTAATAATTGGTATCACGTGGCCCTAGCTCCGGAGGAGTACCCGCCACAAAACATACTTATCTTGCTGTAAAAATACTCATGTCATTCCTATTGTGAATTTTGTTATATCCTGATATCTCCCAGCACCCTTTTGCAGTCCACTCATCCTTATCTTGAATTCTACATTCTTCCCATTACTTCCTCATAACTATCGTAATCATCCTTTCGTAACGCATTGGTTACTTCATTGGTCAACTAATCGAAAGGTCTGGAGCAATGAAGAGAAACATGTTATTTTTCAATTATTTCAAAATTTACCCGAACAAATCATGAAGTTGGAATAGGCTAATGAGATTATTTGGAGTAAAGAATTGGTAGAAGTGAATACGATCAGATGACCACCCGATTAACATACAACACAACCCAGTTAACTCAGTCGCTGAGAGATCTATATGGTTGATTAATGTCCCGTCTGGTCTAAACGGTGCACAGCGATGTGTGACGCATCACTGCCTTCGTCTACTAGCCTGGTAAATCGGTCAGTACAGCAATTCCATTCTGAAAAAAAGGGTAAAACTGGAGAACTGTATATTTGAAAGACACTCCGTTTGAGGACAGAATAAGCCACGAATGGAGGCGAATTTAAGGTGCGAAATACAGCTCAGGACTATTAGACGAAAATACATTATGAAACGTATGGCCCAGCATAACACACCGTACCACTGTAATGACGTTACAATTGTGGTTCAATGAATTTGGAGAAAAAAAACCGAGCAAAGTAACTAAAATTAAAACGCCAAATTATTTATACTATAGTTCAGGACTACTTTTGTCGAGGCTTAAACTGATCAATAGCTTTCAACTTTGGATTTTTTTTTTGCTGCTTACTTGACCTAAGGTGTTGTGCACAGTATATATTTTGCCACGGTTACCACAATCTTTGTGAATATTGGATGGTCGGCAAATGAAGTGTATGGAAACGAATTCGATTTAAGGGGCGCTGGCGAGACGATTGTGGCCTCGGTTTGGGAATGAATGGCAGCTGGGTGATGTTGGTGGTAAAGCTGCAGTGAGTACTGCCGAGGGTTCGGGCAGCCTAAGCTGTTGAGGTACGATAATCGAAGGCAGAAAAGCTAGAGCGACAACATGCCCGCAGCAAAATCTCTCCTCGGTCTGCCAAGTAACAACCCTTGTATGCTCAGTCACTTTACCAACGGAGAAACAGGTAAAGATCCTTGGTTTAAGATTAGCTTCAGTGTTCGAGGTCCGCAGCCTTTGCGGGCTTTAAATTAGTATCAGAAATTAACGCAAGGAATATAGATATGTTAACGCAAAGCATATCAACGAAACAAGGCAGAAGGGCGGCGCGGCGACTGGAATTTCTTTCTCACAGCGACCGTACCAGGGATCAGCGTTCAATTATCAGCTCCGCTGCTGTCATTATGGATTTTACACGTTGTTCATGTGGCCCTATGGGCTTCATTCGTGTATCCGTGGTTTCCTCCCACATCCCAAAACAATGCGAGTTCGTATAGTAATTGGCCAGTCTAAATTGTGCGTCCAGTGGTAGAATCTATCTGTTAGTGTGTGTGTGTGTGTGTGTGTGTGTGTGTGTGTGTGTGTGCGCGCGTGCGTGAAAGGGGAGGAGTTGGTGGTGTTGGAGGAGGAGGGAATTTGCTAGGTATATGGGGAGAATAAAATGATTTAGAATAGGAGTGAATAAAATGGGTGCTTGATTGTTGGCGTGGACTTGGTTGGCCGAGGTACCCTTTCCGTCCTGTATTTCTCTGTGATTTTCAGATTTGTTCAGGTTTGGCGTCCCTGCACATGCCCAGAACTCCCCATGTGAACATGTCACGTTTGGGGAAGTGTCAGCAAAAAATTTTAAGGCATGGCTATCGGCACGGCTTTGAAATGACTCTCCAAATGTAAATCCCTGGGCATCACTGTTAGAGACAGAAACAAGGTATTTCCTACGAAACGATTGGTTTTAAGATCTCAGATTCAAGCACAGTACGCCGTTCATGGTGATGAGCAAGTAAATAGCTTCCTGTCGTAGAGGTTCTAGGAATGCTTTCGCCTGAATTTATGCGGGAAATCAGACAACCCATGAAAGCGTTTGCAAGAAGTATCAACTGGATTATCCACCTTACATCCTCTTGAGGTTCTTACCTTCACAGAAGCCAGCCCTTCTCCTGTGGAGTCTACTAATGAAAAATAAATAAATGACTCTGTGGAGTGGATGCAGCAAAGTTTCTTTGCCCTGCCCTGGCATCTGAAGTTCGTGCTGAAGACCAGCGTTCGTTGGAGTTATGCCTGTAACCAGGTAGTTCCAGAATAGCAGCAACTCTGAGGTCTACTTGACAAAATCGTTTGTTGCCCAATCATATCCATTCCACAAATGTGAGAAATATTCCCAATACTCACTAGAAGGCGCCAGCTATCCTGTGTCATCCATCCACAAAATGACGGAGGGTATTGTTCACAGTTCCATTTCGCGGTAGTAATTCATCAGAAATCTGCTCGCTCGTGCTTGGTGTGGGTTTTACCGATGCTATTTCGTTCCTGCTCTCATTTGAACTTCAGACCAAATCAAGGTGAAAGTGCTGAATTCCATATCTGTGGCGAGAGTGACCCTTATTTAGATCAAGAGAACATTTCGAACAAGTATATCATCATGAGCCAGGTTAAATTGTAACTACAGGGAAGCAAAGGAGAAATTCGTAGGATATCGGAGCCATTCAAAATACAAAGGAAGACACGAGGTACATGCGACTGCAGACGTTGGAATCTGGAGCAAGAATAACTCAACGGGTCGAGCAGCATCTGTGGAGGCAAGGGGATTGTCGACGCTACATCAGGATTAAGGAGGGAAGTATTGGTTGCGGTCGCTCGGGGTCAGAACTGCTTCGAGATCCTCAGTGGAGTGCCTTAGGCGTGACTATCCATAACTCCAGCATCGATTACTTTACTTTTAGGATAAAACGAGAATCGACGACATCCGCTAATGATTACTGTCCACTAATGTCCACTAAGGATGCCAACCTACTGGGGAGCAAAAGGAAGATTTTCAACAAGAAAGAATATGTTTACCTCCCCCTGCCAATAAACTGCATTATCATTACTGGATTCCTGAATGTCAACTTCCTGGGTATTAACATTGTCCCGAAAGTTAGACTTTTGGAGCAGAATAAAATGTGTATCATTTGGTACAAATGGTTGACATTTTGTTCAGAACACGCCAGTAATGTAGCCATCCAGATGGATACTTAGGCAAGTGATTTGTGAGAAATGTGACAATATTTTGTTTGGATGAATGGAACTCCAACAAAGCTTAAGAATCTCAGTATCATTTAAGATAAAGCTGTAAAATGTATCAATATAAGTTTTTACTAATGCCGTTTCCAACCCACTATCTGTGCAATGTGTGCTGTATACAAAACGCGCGGTAGCAACATGCCAATCCTTCTTCGATAATTCCGAGAAGCCCTGATGAGCAAGGCCACCGGGAATAGAAGTACGAAAGTACCCGCATGTCACTCATTATACGAATTTGGAAAATATTCTTTATTTCGTTAGGATATCATGTCAGAAGTCTCTATCAAACAGCACTGTTGTACTTTTAACACTTTTATCTTTTCAATCCTCCAAATGATGAGCATTAAATCTTGCCCAAGGTAGCCCTGATAACATCTGCATTATTGTAGTTGTGTTACAGAATACGTCAGATCAAACTTTGCAAGTGAATTCAATAGGTGTATTTATCATTTTCGGGGCTGGTTGATCAACATGTCTGTCACTTCCTTCCAGATAACAAGATCACTTCTTTGTTTCTCTTTGCTTATATTTGCATTTAGTCACCCGTTGATTTGGTCTGATATTCACATCCTTTATATAGTTTTCAAAATAAACGGAAATATTGGACAGCCCTTGATTAATGTGAAGATTTTCTCGATTTGAAATCGTGAAATTTAGGAATTGCACTGCTGGGTGGGTGTCAATCGTTTTCCGTAGTACTAAGGAGAAAAATTACAAATCAATTTTCAGCGCCGTTATGCAGCGTTTTCATATTGAGAGATACCGATTATTCCTTTGAGCCTGCTCCATTCATTATAAGCTCAGTGACCAAAAATCAACCTGCATGCCCTTAGTTTTCCTTTATACCAATCAATAGATCGGTCGATGTCGGAGTTACCATTTTCACTTGAGTCATCTGGCTATAATTTTATGGATGGAGAATAGCACCGCCCCACGTCAACCACCATGTAGCCAGTTTTAACTTCCTGAAGTAGCAGAATTATTTCTCAGTTTACAAGTAGTACTGTTCATTAGCTTAACATTCAATAACTCTTCCCTTTATCTTATACAGACCACTTTGCACATGTACCATTCTGATATATTTCATTAAAGTTATTTCTGTCTTCAACTTCATACCACATTGAAATCCCTTGATATTTACAGTCTCTTTTATTGTATATTCTAAAGCCCGCAAGTAACAACAAGCATGTCCTCATTCCACAGAAGAGGTACAATAATACCTACGGATAAATATATATTGGAAAGATAAGCAAATTAAGCAGCAATTTCTCCTTAGGTCTGGATGCCATTTTAATGAATTCTCATTTCTTCAGTTTCTCGCTGTTGATACATGAAGGTATAACATTATGAGCGGTTGATACTCAGCACAATTATTTGTCCTTTTTGATTAGATTTTTCCAGGGTAATATAGCCACGCATTTCCGCCCTTATAAAATAACTGCAGCTTGGTTGTCACTAATTGGCATTGTTCTTGCGATTCGGAATTCTACGTGTACTCACTTTTCTTTGAAAGAGTGACCCTTTTGTAGTTGTTGTTGCTGAGATTAAGTCTAGTCTGTATTAAAATTTGAAACAGGCAATTGCTTCGTGAGTGTGTGTGTGTTGTGTCAACATCTTTACATGTTGTCTCAGCAACCCGCTTAACCTTTAATCAACCCAGAGCTCGAGGATCGTGACCTTGTTACTTGCACATTCCTAAGTCCCTCTATGGTATCATAAATAAATTTATGACCCCCGTCAACCGATGCTGTTTAAGCATTTGCGACGGGACTAGGAGAAACAACAACCCTGGCGATCCACAGCATCATAAGATAAGATATCTTTATTAGTCACATGTACATCGAAACACACAGTGAAATGCATCTTTTGCGACCAGTGTCCTGGGGGCAGCCTGAAAGTGTCGCCACGCTTCATGCACCAACATAGCATGCCCACAACTTCCTAACCTGAACCTTTTTGGAATGTGGGAGGAAACTGGAGCACCCGGAGGAAACCCACGCAGTTACGGGGAGAACGTAGAAGCTACCTACAGGCAGCATCAGGAATTGAACCCAGGTCGCTGGCTCTGTAAAGCGTTACCCTAACCGCTACACTACCGTGCCTGCCGATACTACCGTGCCTGCCGATTATCATTATCATTATCATTAACTTTCCTGAACCCAAACGCAAATCTACACATTGACAGGTTCAAATCTTGTCTCCGTAGTGTATCTGTCCCAAGAACATAATCAGGAGTTTTGGCAACTCGCTCTGCAGAAGTGAATAGTGCTCTCCCTGCAACAGCTGAATGCAGCTGTTTCCTTACTGCTAAACTCTCCCTTCTCTCATAATTACGACCATCTTTACTCGAGCATCTTTCCTAGGATCACCATGAGTTCCTGAGATCGTGTAACGTGCAACCTGAGATCCCAGTAGAGCCAATACATTTTGTCTATTACCGGAACACTAAATAGATGGTAAGTTTGTATGTGACCTATGGCTTCGAGTTACACTCTCTGTATTAGTCACCTACATGACCGTTGCCACACCCATAAGAAATGCAGTTACTGATACGCCTGTCTCAGATTCCGAGGAGGAAAAAATGGGATATAATATTTCTGTTGTGCCTTCAAGGAGAAGATGCGTTTCTTTAACATTTGTCCATTCTCTGTCATATTCCATCATTCACACTCAACAGGGTATTTGATGATGTGGGATTCCCTCCACAACATTTCACCTTGTTTGTGGCATTCATTCTTTCAGCAGCAATACCATCGACTTGTTCAGCCACTCCTGCTTTCAACCTCTCCCTTCCGGATATTTTCCATGGTTTATTTGCACGTCCCTCAACTACTTGTGACCTACCTCTCTATCATTCTCTTTCGATTGTACACCGTGGGCCCTCGTGTATCCTTCTTCCAGATCTCCGAATTATCTTAAGAGAAATACCACTTGACAAAGGGACCTAGTTGTGCAGGTCACAACAGTGCCAATAGCATTCCTTTCATATGTATGGAATTATATCTCATGAGTTTCTCCTACCATTGGAAAAGATTACCTATCTGGGCCCTGTAACTGTTGCACATATATCCCCGCATGGGTTTCCATATGTCTTAATCATTGTCCTTCTTCCTCAGTTAGACGCTAGGGGGTACGTTACTCCTGCGAATCTATGACATCAGCATATTTACCCATAGCAGTGGCTACGATCCATTAAAGTACAGACTGCATGTGTTCCCAAGATGCTCTTCACAAAGCCTGAGTAACATAGGGTCTTGGGAGAGAGCTCCTAACTCCGCTGGTCTTGATTGTTAAGCCAGGCGGCATCCGCTTCTTGGTTCCCGAATATTGTTAAGGTGTCGTGTGGTAACTTCTTATCTTGTTTCACAATATCATGTAAATCTCTCTGGAAATAGTCACACACTACTCGAGATTTCTTTGGATGTTTTACTGCTATTTATTTACTTTTCTTTCTTCCTCTCTTCCCACCATTCTCTTTCCTACTCAGAGGAGAGAGACGATATATCCCCGTCCTATCTATCGGGATTCCAATCTTTTGTTAACAAAGCCTTGATCTTTACTGACTTTACTGTCTACTTTCTTCGCCCAACAATTTTTAAATTCTTCGCTGCAGTGACTCAAACAGATGGACTGGAGATATCCTCCACCTTTTCCACTTTCTCTTGAACAATTCCTGCCACATCTATTAATTGAACTTCTGAACTCTGCAACTGAATATTCTATTTTTGTCAGCACCTGAACTTCAATTTGTAATGCGTCCTTTTCTTTTTTAAGCCTCGAAGCCCAGTCATTAACACACATCCAACATGATTTTCATGAAACAATAACACAGGGGAATCTCTGTAATATTTTCAAGAATTATTCCTTATTAAATGTTACTCCAGTCCTCTGGTGTCCCAATTTTATATTTAAAAAAGGAGTAACAAGACTATTTATGTCGCAGGTATTCGACATTGTCTTTCGTTGCTTGTCTTGAAAGCCTTTTATGTCTTTTCCAATCTGTGTTGGTCCTGCCAACTCCGCCAAAATGTTGCAAAACACCAATTTATTATAATATGGTTCTGATTCCATTAATATGTTCAGTAGAATTCTTTTTATCACAAAACTAGTAACAACTAGTTTACTATTCAATTAAACGAGGCTATGACATTCGCTTTGGTGTTCATGACACAAAAAATGTAAGCGCCTCCAGTAGCTCTTGACACCACTCACCCTCGACTACTATTTGACAGCAAAGCCTGGCCAACTAATATATTAAACAGACACATCTGAAAGGGAACAACACACGAGTAGCTGGTTCGAAGACCTGTCAACAGCTAACGTAAGCGCATCGGCAGGCAGGTAGTGCAGCGGTTAGCGTAACGCTATTACAGTGCCAGCGACCCGGGTTCATTTCCGGCCGCTGTCTGTAAGTAGTTTGTACGTTCTCCCTGTGTCTGCGTGGGTTTCCTCCGGGTTCCTCGGTTTCCTCCCACATTCCAAAGACGTACGGGTTAGGAAGTTGCGGGCATGCAATGTTGGCGCGTGAAGCGTGGCGACACTTGCGGGCTGCCCCCAGAACACTCCACACAAAAATACAATGTGTCTTTCGATGTACATATGACCAATAAAGAAATCTTATTTTTTGTGTTATAGTCCTTGGCACCAGTCAGAAATCCAGACTAAAGAAGTTCACTCCATCAATGGCAAACGCTTGTTTTATACACATAACTGTCGGGCATTGTTTTATTAAGTAACCTGCAACAGTCCCACGTGGGAGGTGGGGGTAGGGGTGGCGAGAAAGCCAATAGATGCTACTTCTATCTTCAAATGTTTTGCTATATTTTGGAGCTTACCATTCACCCAGGAGCTGGCTTTTCTTAGGGTATCAAC
The DNA here is from genome assembly GCF_009764475.1 of Pristis pectinata. Taxonomy (NCBI): domain Eukaryota; kingdom Metazoa; phylum Chordata; class Chondrichthyes; order Rhinopristiformes; family Pristidae; genus Pristis; species Pristis pectinata. The sequence goes on from NC_067417.1 coordinate 44,678,840, forward strand.
GGATAAGCCGCAGACAACTGTTCCAAAACCTCTTATTTATTATAAGTTAGTTCTGATTCAATTAATAATTAGTAACAGTTTACACTTTTCAAGTAAACTTTGTTGTCACATCCCTTCTGATGTTCCTGGCAACAGCAAAGTAAGAATTTGTTATAACCCTAAAAACCAGAACTACAGTTTGAAAACAAAATCTGCTCAATCAATTCAAGAAACAAACAGCTTGCAAAGAAAGCAAAGCTGTGTTGTGACATCACTTCATCTGTCACAAAGACATGGCAGCAGCGAATTAAACACATCTTGTTATGGTCCTTGAACCATTCATAACTGTAGTCCAAAGAAGTTATTTTCATCAATGGAAAACTCCACTTTCATACACATAGCTTTCTGTCGCATGGCAAATCACTGTAGCAATCATTTGTAACCAACCTATTTACCAGAGACTTGACGCATTACCCATTACAACACTGGTAGATCTTAACCATGTTGGCTGAAAATGTTGCAACGTTTTGATAATCTAAGCAAAACCTACAGTATATCACTATTCTGAACTGATTATAACATTATTGATGCCTCCCGCACCATACTGCACTGGATATAGAAATTAATTGCGGTCAGCAGTACAATTGGTGATCCTCAAAGTAGCTGCGTGATAGATGCCATTTGACTGGTTTCTGTTGTTTTTTTTAATAATTGCATTCTACATAATTAATTGAGTTCCTTTCTTATGGTGGCGAATGCATCTAATTATAAACGTCCTTAAAGTTAATTTTACCTTCTCTAATTTCGTATATTTTGAGATACTAACATCTATACGTTGTACAGATATTAATAATTTTAAAATCCATATGTATTGGCCCATGCCTTTGAAGTTTGTAGTGATTCCATTTTGGGTCCCTTGAGCATGACTTGCACAAATAAAATATGCGGCAACTTGATACCAGGTGTTTGTGGAATTAGTCCCGTATCCAGTCCCGCGCCACCCCACCACATCAACCCATTGTACAAGAATATAAAAAACGCATAGTGGTGCACTTAGCTCTCGATCACGCTAAACAGCACGAATTATACTAAACTCAATACATTTGTTCAGAAGAGGATGGAAGTCAATCATAAAACGAACGTTCATTGGTCTTGAAGCTTTATGATTCAGTTTCAGGTCTGGGTTTTTCTTGCAGTTCATGGGTGGTTAGAGAATATCAAGTTCAGCCGCTGGCATTTGTTTTGCTATTTCGTTAACTGTGGAAATCCTTTAAGTTATTTATCCTGGACAATGCAGGTTACTTCATCTTAGAAAGGTTTATTTATTTCTTCCCTTCTGAATGCATTTCTAAATATTTGACTGCCTTCTCTTGTCCAAAGAGAAGAGTTAGTATTTAAGAGTACAGCCATTATAATGAGGAGCAGTTCGAGAAGAAGTCCTGTCTCAGCTACAAATACACTATTGCCTGGGATTCTTTCGTAGTGTGATTTTTAAAATTTTATGCAACTCTCAGAACTTTACAGATATTTTAAAAATCTTCACCTGTTTGTTATGGTACGTCCTCAATATTATGTGTTTGAATTCTTTCGTATGACTAGACTAACATTATTTGAAAACACGGCAGAATGCCCAGCTTTAGCAACTCAAAACAAAGTAGTACAAGACATAAATCCTGCAATAAAAATACTAACATATGACTTCAGATCAGTGATGTGTGTATCATAGAAGTATTTTTATTACAGGATTTATGTCTTTTACTACTTTGTTTTGAGTTGCTAAAGCTGGGCATTCTGCCGTGTCTGCAAATAATGTTACAACGTTGAAGTGATATTGATTTGAGGTTGTGGGAAATAAATTGTGAAAAGCACTTTGGGAAATATCACCAACATTTAACAACTGTCAGCTGCACTGGACTACTGCCGTGACTTTGCCATTAAGAGAAATAGATATCTGCCAGATGAATTAATCATTGATATGTAAGGGAGTGAAAGCTCACCAGCTGCAGGCTGCAATTCTAAACTGAGAATACAATAAGAAGAGCCATAAACGACATAGCAGGCTTGAATGGTTCAGTCCTGCGTTTGAACCGTGTGCTGTAATATTGTCTTCACGGCTGTCTCTGGACTACTAATATTGTTTCACGAAATTGGTGAAACAAGGCACTGCATCGTCCTACATCGGATTTCTTTCTCTGCCGACGTACTGTCCCGCAACTCCTGCCGCCGCAGTCCCGCACCTCCCTCTCCCACCATCCTAACATACTCTACATCAATAACCTGGTTTTCACACTGTTCTCTAACAGATACCTATACACCGGCATTAATGCTTAAATTGCTTACAGTGCGTCATGAAAATGTTGGGTAAACTTCATACAGGGAAACTATTCCATTTGTGTTACTGAGCAATTCTCACCGACTGATGAACTGAGTCCCAAATGCAAATTTTCTGGGCGATCATAGATCTCGGCACGTGATTCCAATACGAATTTATTTTCCAAGTCATCTGTGCAGCTGCATCTTATTTTCCCCAATTATCTAGCTAAATTAAGCTAAATTTGATTCATTCTACTGGAGCCAGGAATGCATCTTCTATTGTTCTGATCTGCTTCCGCACAGCTTGTGACAAGTATACAGGGAAAGGTGCATTTTTCTCTTCGTTTCGGTGTTTCGTATTTCCTTCACTAGCATGTGTCAATGCATGTCTATTTTTACAGCAAGTTATAGATATCGGGCCGTGGATTGACTTGAAAGACAAGAATTTTAAACAAATAACAATTGTTACGAGCCAGGTTGCTATTTGGTGAAGGTCCCTTTAAGGCACCTGGACAGTGCAGTAGTTGTGAGTGTGTGGTGCCATAAGACAGCAAGATTATAACAACGTGCTGACGTTTTTGCACAGTGAGTCAGTGAGTCGGAGGAGAGAGAGGGAGAGAGACACTGACTGCTGGTCTCTGTATTGATGGATGAAGAACAGTAATTGTGTCTGGCACATACAATCCACGTATAAATTCTTTGAGCGAACAAGCGGAGTCCACCTTGTCGTTAACCTGTAGAGGGAAACAGGTATTTCTGTGAGCTGCCACGTATCGAATGCCTTCGGGTGGCAGATACTTCAGAACAAAGCAATGGAGATCATAAGTGATTGAGGTGTCGTATGTGTTCGATCGTGGAACATTTGGATTTCGTAATTTCTCTCTATATTCTCTCTACATTTTGTCTTCAGTCAACGGTGGTTTTGCAAACGCCTTTGCTCACGTTTCACCTTATACTTGCTGAACTGAACTTTGAGAACTATTCCTGGACGGGGTTTTGGATTTTGCCACACACACACACTTCGAGTTCAGTTTTGGGGTTAATGTTTAATGCCTAACATTTTCTTATTATCGTAAGTTATTATTAATAAGATAGTTTTTAACACTGGTACATGACTCGGTGTGTTTCTGTTGTGGCTGGTAAGTAACACGATAGATGAATTTAAAATTATATTTATCGATATTTAGTTAAGATATATCATTCACAGATGGGTTATCAAGAGTGGACATGGCGAAATTTTGATAACGTGGCGTCATGTATATTAATCTCGTTTACAAGCTGACATACGGTTTATAATTGACAGTTTGTGTGAACTTGTCACTTCTTTAATCATAGAACGAAGCGTTTAAAACAATCGTGCCTAGAAACTTCTCGCAGAGGGTTAAAAATGTGTTGAGTTCTCTCCATCCCGCAGGGTTGTTTCAACTCGATCACTGGAAGTATTTAAAGGGGAAATAGATATATATTTGAATGATCATGGATTGGGTTATGGGGAACGGGCACAGAAGAGAATAATAGATGTGGGGTGGTCATATTGATTAACGGGAAGGCTTAATGGGTCGAAAGGCCTACTCCTGCTACCTAACTAAATTAAACTGAATCTGATTTACTCTACTGGAACCAGGAATATTTTTATTGACCCGTGTCAGTTACAATTTCCGCCCGTTTATCAGCTTATCATCGAAAGTGAAAATGATCACTTCACTTTCCAGGCTCAGACTAATGATATCGATGGTGACTCCTTGGTCTGCATTCAACAAATAAAACAATACAATGCCTTAGGCATTTGCTCACTGATCGTCACAGCAATGAACTGTATTTGGATTCTCAGTTTCTTGCATTCTTTGAAATATTTACATTGGCGTGCACTATGTATTGTCGTTATATTTAGGTGCTGAGGTTTTATTGGAATTAGGATGCTATATAGGGGCAGAAATCAGCTTGTTAGCTCCGCCAATTTTAGTCTGTGAAAGCAATTAAAAATCAGAGGTTAGTCCATGAGTTCCAGTCATTTGTTTCACATTGTTGCCCTTATAAACAGATTCTATCTATTACAGTTCTTTCTACGCTTTGGTTAGGCCATATTTGTAGTGTTCTGTGCAGTGCTAGTTGCCGCATTACTGGAAGGATGTGGAAGCTTTGGGGAGGGGACAAAAGAATTTCGCGAAGATGTTGCCTGGATGAACGAGTCTTAGCTATAGGGAGAAGTTAGACAAACTTGGATTGTTTTCTCTGGAGCGTCGGGGGCTGATGGCGACCTGAGAGAAGTATAAGAAATTATGAGAGGCATAGATGGGGTAGATAGAGTATTTTCTCCAGGCTGGAAATATCAAATACTGGATGGCATAAATTTAAGGTAAAATGGGGAAAGTTTAAAGGAGGCACGTTTTATTTTACCCCGAGAGTGGTAGGTGCCTGGAACATGCTGCCAGAGGAGGTGGTAGAAGCAAATATGATCGCACCATTTAAGCGTCATTTAGATAGGCACATAAACAGGCAGGGGATGAAGGGATATAGACTATGTGCAGACTAGTAGGCTTAGTTTAAATCTGCATGATGGTCGGCTTAGATATCGTGGATCGAAGGGCATGCTGCTGTGTTGTACATTCTGTGTACTATATTATATTTTCGCTCCTTCCTATATTGAAATTCAACGGCACGAGTGTTCGTTGTCCCGCAGAACAATGCTACTAGTTCTTGTTTTATATGAATGTTAATGTGGCCGATTTAAGGGAGCAGGTGAACACCTTAAAGTAGGATTATGGGACTAAATATTTGGAATAAATTTTATATATTAAGGCTAATACCTCCAGTTGTCAGCCGGATTACAACAGACACGCATGTCTGATAGAGGCTCAGTGTCCTCCTACTTTGCCATGAGCGCGATATATTTACGAATAGCCTGAATATAGGGCTCCGTCAGTCGTGTCCGAGAGGGATGCGTTTCACGTTTCTAATCCTGGGGCAGCCACGCTGATTGTCGTTTGTTCTCATTCAAGTCCAGGCACTTCCATTCCGAGGTCGCAGTCAAAACCTGTCGTGCCGACTTCTTCCCGTTCTTGGTCTTCGCGCATTGCGAGGTTGCAGGAGCTAATTGCGAGACCTGATACACAGCTCCAGACGGGATGAGCGAAGGCACCAGGCGCAGGGACGTGCGGACTTGAAGCTTTGTTGTTCTATTTGGTTGCCCTGGTGCATTATTAAATTATTATAGCGCTGATAGAGCAATTGGACATGCAAGTTATGATAAATAATAAAACAATGCGCCGAGGAAAGAAACAGGGAAATCCACGAAGACACCTCCCAACCCCCCACCCCCCAAAATATGATTAAACTAGCCTAAATTAATGCTCCGCACTCATAGGATGGAGGACGCACCTCCTGTGAAGGCTCTTGACAATTATTTAGAAAACGGTATATTTCTCTCCTTGATTCCGCGCCTGTGATTTCCTTCCCCAGTTTGCAGCAGCGGAATCGTATTTCACAACAAATGGCAGACGTTAAACCATGGACTGATTTGAAAAGGTAAAAGACAACAGCTTTAATTAAACACAAATATATTAATTTAAACAATTGAATTAATTGCCATTAATGAAGCGGTTATCAGGAGAGGACATTACGAAATTTTAATGATATCTCTCCGTCGGTAACGTTATTTGAAAGCTGACGTAAACGAGCGAGAGGATATTTTTATTTGTTCGTTTTAAAGCGGCATCGCTGTCCTCGCTTTCGGCATTGAAAGTACGTTTATCCACTGGGTCGGAAAGAAATTCCGCCAGTTTATCACAATGTGCAGGGTGAAAACGATCACTTTATTTTATTCGCCCGTACGTGTTATTTCAATCGTAGCCCCTTAGTCTGCATGCAGTTGATAAGGAGAAACAATACGTTGGGTATGTATTTATTCATATTTCACGGCGTAGTTCGAATTTCAGCTTCTTGCTTTCTTTGAAACCTTTACATCTGCATACACTGAGTGTTTGTCGTTGTGCTTAGATCCTGATGTTTTATTGGAGTTCGGAAGCTGCAGCGCGGCGTAAGTCAACTTGTCAGCTCCGCCCCTTGTAGTCTGTGAAAGTAGTTGAATATCGACCGTTAGTCAATTGTCCAGTGACTCTTTGAAGCAATACATTTTAAAATACAATTGTAATATATTCAACAATTATCAAATTCATATTGCCGCCGATTTATAGTGTTTCTACTGAAATGCATGAAATACATCCGCTATCTGGTTTTATTTTTTTCGCTGGAGTTTCCCTATCACGCGTTTTACATTGTTGTGGAAGGTGGAGATAACGCTCGTGCTATTTTGCAGTTAAAATAATTTTAAGTAATTCAATCGTGTATCTTCTTCACCCCATTCCCTCCGCTTTACCTGGGAATAGACAACCTGCTCTTCCTGGCGTCGAACCTTCTTAAATTCTTTGTCCTCTCTAACGTTTAGTGTAGCGTAGGTAAGGGTATGTTCAACTGGTGCTTGTTCAGCCTGTCAGAAAGAGAGATTTAACACTGCCATTGGCGGATCTAATGCAGCTCCATAAAGAAGAACTGAGTTTAAAAACCGAAACATGCAGAATGTTTAGAAAGGGGCACAATAACATTCAGTCTTCACTCAATGATATTGCGCTGTATGTCATTCCGGAGAAGGCACGAAGTGCGTTAGCGTCAGCGCTCAATTTTCTTGTGTACATTTTAGATTCATAATGATTTTCAAATAACATTTTACAAGTATCCTACAAGCATGATGAGTTTCTCAGTTGTTGCCATCATTTTTCTTCCCCAGACATCTCCTTTTTCCTATTCTCCTCAACATTTTATGCTGGGGCAATGGTCACCATTGTATTCCTCAGGCAACCCAGACTATTGAAGCACCTATGTGCAGGGAAGTTTGTCGTCAGCTCTCATGCACTTACAGATGCATCAATTTTTAGGTCGCAATGTACAGTTGCGAATTAACGAACCAATCCACAGCAATTTATGATGGGAGAGGAAACTAGAGCACCTGAAGGAAACCCACAAAGGGAGAAGTTGCAATCTCCACACAGACAGAGCTGGAGTTGAGGACCGAGACTGTGTCGTCTGAACTGTGAGGCAGCCGAACTATTAGCTGCGGCACTATTCTGTCTTTCGAGCCGACAGTTCGAGTGAATTCCTTCTCTGCTGCAACGTTCCAAAATTTTATGGAATGAAATTAATATCTTCTCTGCTGATCATAACATTTCTCTACTAGTACACCCCTCTTGCCAACAAGAAAAACAGTTTCACCTACCGGTCCTCCAGTCTGACCTGCTTCCACAGAGTTCGTTTTAATGCCTAAAGGAATAAACAAAATCTTAAATAAAAGTTTTGGTGTTAGAAAAGTAGAAGTTGCGTACTTGCTTGCAATCAAATTTACTGCCTAACATAAGAACACCAGAAGGCACGCAGCTACCGGATCTAGTTTGGAAGTACCATTGCGGCAATGTAATGTGTTGTGCGTGACCTTCACATATGCTTCAAATGAATATAGTGGATCCAGATTTTGATTGAAAGAGTAGAGCGGTGATGGCATAACATCAACCCTGTTACATCTCAAAATTAGGAAGAAAATTTATAACAGTAAGGAAACTATCACTTGTTTAAAATCACCGCAGGAATTCAAGGTCGACATCAAGCTAGTTATGGTTTAAATATAACATTATAAAAGAGCTCAAAGCCTGAACAATCACAGGTGTTTCAAAAGCATAAATTCAAGGGATGATTGAATAATTCGAATGGAAATGTGAAATTATTCTCTTGTTTATAACTGGTATTGTCGACTGTGAATCAGCTAATGCCTCAGAACTATTGTTTCTCTCATTATCAGAATCTATCCTTTCTCTTTTCTAAATGGAAGCACTTGTCAAATTATGTAAGGTTCTTACCACGTTGTGCCTTAAGTCCGATTTTTGTCAAAATTATAATAACAATTACAATTGCAGGTCCGCCCAATGCACATCCGAGAATCAGGTTTTTATAACCGCTTTCTAGATCAGGTGAAAAGTAAGAAACTGTGAAACATATATCCATATACAGGGATCGGGAGACAAGAAACTAGAGCATTTATAATAAGTCTTTAAATCCTTACCGTACAAATATTGCAAGAAATACAATGTGACATGAATTGTACGGTAATGATGGAATTTACAGTATGGAGCAAACTAATCACATTACATAGTGGTTCCTTGCGCAGAGTATTGTTAATAAAGATTAAGGTGAATTTTCATTGTTATGATGCCTCGACGGATAGTTTGACCTCAGCTTCAAAATGTCAACGTGCTGTCTCTGTTCCGGGAATGACACTCAGAACCTGTCTGAACAGAATCCAGTAGCAAGTAGGAGGAAACGGCTTTTTACGTTGTGGATTTAGCACAGCAAGGCATCCCAAAATACATCAATGGATTACTAAGAAGCACAATTTGAACCATATATTCGAGCAAGTGACCAGATACTGGCAGACACAAATGAGCATTTCTGGATTAAGTAATGAAACAAAGCGTTTGCAGGGAGAAGTCTAGGTTTAAGTGCACAGGTAGTTGAAGGCATTGTGTTGAGAAAATAGAGAAACTTAAATACGCATGATGGTAAAACAGAAAAGAGATGAACACATGTGTCTTAATAACGAGAATGAATAGATGAGACATGAATATGCTTTGGCTATTTGTAACCTTGAGCAATTTTCAAAAATTGTGCTTTCCTATCTGGGTTCAGATGCTTTGATTCTCAGCTTGTCCAAAAATATTAAAAATTTCAGTCTCGAACGTGTCCAGTGACTGCCCATGCACAATATTTCGAGGTATAAATTACAAAGATTTACAAACCTCTCAGTGAAGAAACCTTACAGTACAGACTGTCATCAGGCTATAGATATGCTTCTGACAGAAGGAAACAGTCACTTAATATTCTCTCTCGGAAACATATCTATTTCAGTGAGACCGTATTCTCAACTCATAGAGTCATCTTAACAACCTCCCATGTAATTGCAATATGTTGTCCTTGTGTCGCACTAAATCTCCAATGCAGAATATAAAATTCACGTCAATTTTGCCCTATTAATAACATGTTGTATTTTCACTTTGAGCTTCTGGGTTAGTACAAACATGCTGCAACTCCTTTACACGTAATATACCAGTCTCAAACGATTTATCTTGTTTTTCCAATTCTTTCACCCAAAGTTAATAAGTACACATTTATTCAGAAGATCGTCCGCTTGCAAACCTTCTTGCATTTCACCTAACAAATGCCCAAGCAATGACACAAGCCGAATCAAGAAAAACGATTAATTTGCGACAAATTAAGGTAATTGTTAACTGGAATGGAGAACGTTCTGCGATTCAATTGCACTGTATCCAATACCACATCCACGTCCTTTGCTTTCCACTGTATTTATATAATTTGGAATTGAATATGATGGCCATTATTAAGATATTTTCCCGTAACAATATTTGTTGGCGTGATTACCAGTGGAAAGAAAACAGGTCCCACGTGGCAGGAAAATAGAAATGGGTTGGTCTGGTGGGGCAAAAAAGTGACAAAGGGAAATGTAACAAACTCTGGAGTACATATCCATGCCATCACCACAGTTCGTAGTTTCAGTAATACTGCCGGACTATAGTTTATCTCACTTCCATCTTCTTTTGAAACCCTTATTTCATGTCGTTGGCTTGTTTATTCCCAAGCATCCTCGCCTGTTCTACCCGTCATACTTCCGATGATACGTAAAACTCATCTCTGCTCCACTTTTCCTGCTGGAAAAGCGATCGAATAATCTACCTCATCGCCCCTGTTCCCGGACATCTGCCCGGATATCTCCTTTTGCAGCTTAGATTTTTTTTTTCATCCTATCGCTTTTGTGAAACATTTTGGAATGTTTGCTAAGTAACAGTCTGCACATAAATTCAAGGATTTTTCCTGACAGATGTTGGACTGGAAATGATGTAGAAGCTTACGAGGAGCATGCACATTACATTTCGCTGTGAAAAAATACAGTTCACATTTCTCTTTCTCGTATTTGTACTGCTGCCAAAATATTTCGCATTCGGGTTGGAGCTTGCTTTAAATGCTTTCAGTCTTACCGTGGACGGCAACGTAGGTGAAACTGGCAGGAACTTTTAGCGATTCATGCGATACCAGGCAGGTGTAAACAATTTTGCCCTGAACTGGCTTCGCATCTTCCATATAACTGAAAGCCTCATAAAATCCTCCCGCACTCTCATTTATCACGGTTTTTATTCCGCTCCGAATTTCCATGTTATTTCTTTGCCAGAAGATTTCTAATTTCTCAGGATAAAAGGGAGCCGTTTTACACAGAAGTTTCAGGGATTGCAGTGAAGTCTCTTTCAGCGGAATGATTTTCAGCGGAGTTGGGGGAGCTACAACAGAAAAAAAAAACGTGACGCTGAATGTTTAATTTGGATTTCAATGCATGTATTCTCAGTCGAACAATATCACGCTCTCACTACCAATTGTGATCACTGCGGTCATTTGAAAATCCTTGAGTTTGTCATTTTATAAATTGTTTCACGCGGGATATAAAGATGAAGAAAAAAACAAAGGGAGTGAATCTTCGTGCTGGCGACAGGTGGGGAAGGCACGACTGTTCTGAACGGAGATGGCAGATTTAGCGCATGGTAGGATTGACAGCAGCCCTTTATGTCTACTTCAAACTGGCCTTTCCTTCCAAACCTGTGGCCTTTCGCAGATACATTGTGTATTAACGCAGCATGGGTGAAAGTGAATTCGCAGAACCTTGCTGACTTCAATAGAATTGATACTGTGGAGAGGCACACAGAACAAGCTTCGTTTTTCCCTGCAGAGATTTTATTCATACGTCCTATAATTGACATTAATGAACGTGGTTCTGTTTGTCTTAGGACCACAGTTCTTGTTCATCTGGAAAGAGAATCTATTCTCTTGTGAATTTATTAAAAACCAACTCCCTAATATTTGTTTTAAACATTTTTAATTTCCGACAATTGAGTAATAATATTTTGAGGTTTCGGGATTATTATTAACTTTGAAAGAGATTTTAGCCTTCATCCCCAGTCGCACAGAAACCTCTACCAATCAAAGCTCCGAATTATTCCCTGATAGAAACACGAACTATTTTAAATAATAAATAATACGGGAGAATTTCAGCTGAGTACGCTGCTTTCTTGTTTTCTCCAACCGCGGTACGTTCTTCGAGAATTTGGTAGTGTAAACGGTACTTATTAATTACTTATGAATGTTGGTGGACAGGCATTTAAACAATAACAAGATCAACGAAATCGGTGAAATACATGCAGTTGTGGTAGTCTGAAAGAAGATTGAAGAAAAGGAGGATACGTTTTAATTTCGTGAATATTTCGCGTTTCTACACAGTTTGTGTGTAATTTGCGTTTCTACACAGTTTGTTTACTGCTACTAATCCCTTAATATCTAGTCGTAATAAAACTCTTCGTCTAAAAACTGGGCGGTTCATTTCTACCCCCGTTTAAAGTTTGCGGCGAGGGTGAGAAATGCGCACGTCTTGGGAAAATCGACATAACAAAAATTGTGTTGGGAATTGGGAGGGTCCAAAAAGAATAACCCGCTGTGCGCCAATTAATTGGAGGAATAGCCAATCTCCTAAATTACGTCGGTATAAATGAAGAAGATAATCCGAAGAAGGACGAAACTGTGAACAGAACTAACTCTGTTTCTCGCTGCACAGATGCTGCCTGACCTGCTGATTATTTTCAGCATGTTCTGCTTTACTTCGGGATTCCCGCCTCTGAAGCAGTTATTTTCAAAAATATGAAGTGAATTGGTGAACAGAACTTTTAATCCACTAATAACATTTCATATTATTCTCATCAGCCGGCTTTGTTTACAAAAAAAGAGCTGAAAATCTCCCGCTTCCCGGAACAAAACCACTTACTTAGCACAATAAGTTTGGAGCCACTTCCATTACCGATAATTTGTTGTTGACTTTTCACTTGACAGTAGTACATGCCTCTGTCTGCGACACTCACATTCAGGAGAGTAAATGTACTCCTTCCCTTATTTATATTAAATTGTTTTCTGCTGCCTGCTTCTATAAATGTCTTCTCGCCCTCTCTCCACCACGAAACTTCAGCAGTGTCTTGTAATATTGGAAATTTGCAGAACATGGAATCACTTCCACCTCTGGAGACCTTTACGATTGGAGGGAATTGTTCCACTTTGCTCGAAGTTGCTTTAGTGGCTTGCAGAAAATAAGTGAGAATGATGAAAACAGTTGTATACACTGGACAAATAAAATGAACCAATACATGAAAAATACAGAACAATAAAGAAACTACTGTATGCGATTTGGATACGCCCTATGGCTATATTTGCAACGTGTAGCCAAGGTAGAGTATTACATTACAGTATTTTCTCCGTACAAACGGCACACAAGGGAAGCGTACCTTGCCAAAACACGGCGAGAAGAGCCATGTACCGAACTGCTACGTTCACCGACATATTGGAAATGAAAGAGGTTTGCGTAAGACATAGAATTTCATCGGATGTTTGAAGCATGTGACCACCATGTATGATATCATATGGCTAAGGCTGCGTTTATGTATTTCAAGCGTAGCTCTGTTTGGATGGGTGCGCAATACAGGTAAAGTTAGGCTCCCTCCAAATTCCCTCGGGACGATTTCCAATGTCCTAACCATTCCTGGTTCACTGCGTATAAATAACATGAGTTGGCGCCGGTTATTGCCCTTTTACCCTTTAGTGATTTAGATCATAGACAGTACATCCAGGAGCATGCCCTTCGGCCCAACATGTCTGATTCGACCTTGATGTCATTTTCATCTCATTCTATCTGCTTGCACATCGTCCATATTGTTCCATTTTCTGCCTGTTGATGTGCCTATCTAAATGCCTTTTAAATGCTGTGATCATATCTGCCTGCCTTGAAAGTGCGTTCCAGGTACCTGCCACTCTCTGTATAAAATAATTGCCTCGCAAACCCTTTTAAAATTTTCGTCTCTCACCTTAAATATATACCCTCTGGTAATTACCGCTAATGCGTATGCGAGTGATAATGGTAGAGTGAATTGAAAAGATGACAGGATTAGAAAAACCTGGTTACGAGGGTATTGAGACACTAATCAGGAAGAAGGAGTCGTATGTCAGGTATAGCAGCTGGGATCAAGCAAATCCCTTCAGGGGCATAAGAAATTTAGCAGTACACTTGAGAGGAATTAGGATGACAAAAAGAGGACATGAGATAGCTTGGGCAGTTAAGGTAAAGGAGGTAAAGGGCCGATAGTCAGAGGCTTTTCCCCAGGGCTGAAATGGTTGCCACAAGAGGACATAGGTTTAAGTCCTGGCGAGTAGATATAGAGGGGATGTCAGGGGTAAGTTTTTTACTCAGAGAGTGGTGAGTGCGTGGAATGGGCTGCCGGAAACGGTGGTGGAGGCGGATACGATAGGGTATTTCAAGAGACTGTTAGATAGGTACATGGAGCTGAGTAAAATAGAGGGCTATGGGTAAGCCTAGTAATTTCTAGGGTAGGGACATGTTCGGCACAGCTTTGTGGGCCGAAGGGCCTGAATTGTGCTGTAGTTTTTCTATGTTTCTCTGTAGAGTCCTAAGAGATTATGAATATATATTAAGGGAAAGAGAGCAACCAGTGAGAAAATAGGCACCCTGAAGGCATAATGTTATCAACTATGTGTGGAGACACAGGAGATGTGCGAGCTGTTAAATTATTATTTTTCATCTGTTTAATTGTGCAGAATATCATGGAAACTAAGGAATTAAGGGAAATGAATATTGATGTATTGAAACATATCCACATGAAAAAGAGTTGGTGCTAGCGGTCTAAAGACACAGTAAGTTTGATGAAGCCCCTGGGGATAAATGCAGGTAAAAGCCCGTTCTCCACGTTTTTTGGAATTTCTGCTTTCCTTCACAGGAAGGTAATTGACAATCTTTCGATGATAACGTTATTTTATGTTTCTAATGAAAATAGTTGATATTTGTTTCCCAACTGTCCCCTCATGATGTATCCCTTCACGCTGGGAGAGCAGGAAAACAAAAATATTTCTCCGGACTTCGAATTTGTAAGGAGTACTTCTGCAAAGTATAAATAGTTCACCAGTCAAATTGTCAGAGAAAGATAAAAACGTTAAAACTGCATTTTAATTGATATTACGATGATGCTTCTCATTTTTCTCTTTGCAAAATGCACACGCCGTGGCATAGAAATACAGACATTGTAGAGCAACTTTAGAAAGATGTGGCTGAGAGAAAGAGGCTTTGAAGCCACTTGTTTAAATTACACGCATTGTCTTTAACTTAAGAGTCGAGCGTAATAAGGTGAACAGTCCGCAAATAGATTTTTGAGAGAGATACAACCTTTACCCACAATGTTTCCATGATGTCATCAGCAGTCTCGTTAGTGCAGTTCTATTCTCTGCTGTATGTGACTTCCTATTAGCTCGAGCGGGAAGTGTATTCGTGGTAGGTCATTAGCTTAAAGAAGAAATTGAGCCGTGGAGTACAGCACGGAACTAGGCCCTTCGGCTCGACTCGTCCATCCCGACCGAAATGTTTTTGTAACTGTGACTGTACTTGCAGCTACCAACCTACAACATCCCCTGGCAAATTGTTCTATATATCCAGCATCCTCTGTGTGAAAAACTTTCACAGCCCAATTCCCCTTTAAATATATCCTCTCTCAGTTCAAACCTACGTCCTCTAGTATTAGACTCCTCTACCTTAGGAAACAGACGATGATTATGTACGATATTAATGCCTGTAATAATTTTGTCAGCCTCTTTAACGTTACTCATCAGCCTTCTGTGTTCCAGAGGGAACATTTCCAGCCTATCCAATCCCTCCATGCTACTAAAGCCTTCAATTCCAGGCAATATCTTGACGAATCTCCTCAGCACTATTTCTAGCTCTGCCACATACATTTTATCGTGTGGTGACCAGAACTGCATGCAATAGTCCAATTGTGGCCTAACCAATGTCAACAGCTGCAAAATGATGTCCCAACGCGTGTTGTCCATAGTCACGCCAAGAATGCAAGCAGGCTAAGTGCCTTCTTTACTACCGTATCCAGCAGTGTCCCCGTTTTCAGGGAATTATGAATGTGCACCACAAGGTCCCTCGGCACATCAGCGTTTCTAAGGTCTCTGGCGTTTACTGTTTACTTCCTTTCACTATTGGACAGTCCAATCTGTATTACCTCACACTTGTCTTAATTGGTAATTCGTAATTGATTTATAATTGTCACATTTACCAACATACAGTGAAAAGCTTTGTTTGCGTGCAATCCAGACTGATCACCCCATACGTAAGTTCGTCGTCGTCGTAGAAAAAGAAAATAAAACAGAATGCAGAATACAGTGTTACAGCTACAGAGACATAGTGCTGGTAGACAAACAAAGTGAAAGCGCTATGGTGAGGTAGACTGAGGGACACAGAGTTCATCTTTACCGTACAAGGGATCCGTTCAAGAGTCTTGTAATAGAAACTGTCCTTGAGCCAGATGGTTGCAATTCTCAAGCTTTTTATCTTCTGTCCGATGAAAGGCGGGGGGGGGGGGGGGGGTGGGGGTTGGTGGCCAAGAGAGGATGACTGGGGTGGCAAGGGTCCTTTATTACGTTGGCTGGTTTCCTGAGGCAGTGGCAAGTGAATACAGATTTCATGGAGGAGATGCTGATTTTCGTAATGGACTTAGCTGTGTCTACAACTCTCTGCAATTATTTTGGCTCCTGAACAGAGCAGTGGCCATACCAAGCTGTGATGCATCTGGATAGGATGTTTCTATGGTGCATCTGTAAAAATCCGTGGTCACCGGCGACTTGCAGAAATTCCTTATCCTTCTGCGTAAGTAGAGGCGCTGGTGTGCTTTCTTGGCCATAACGTCCACGTGGCTGGACTAGAGGAAGCTATTGGCAATGTTTACATCTTGGAACTTGAAGCTTTGAGCCATCTCCATTTCAGCACCATTGATACAAATAGGTGAGTCGATGATAACTCATCTGGACCAATGTGTACAGCATCAGTTCCTTTTTTTAAAGAAGAACGTAAATGCGTTGGAAGCTATATATAGAGAAATTACCAGATAGGCGCATGGAATGAGTGGTCTGTTTTATGAGGAATGGCTGGATTTAATAGATGTGCGCTGCATTACGTTACTTTTAAACTCATTTTGTGTGCGCTGCATTATGTTACTTCTTTTACGCTCATTTTTTAAACAGTTTTTCAATTATTATTTTGGTTTCTCCTTTCTTATGGGTAATTGTTTCATTGGCTGTATTATTAGTAACGTACAGACATATTAATTAGTCGAGGAGTAAGCCATTGGGCCTATCGAGGTCGATGTACCATTTGATCGCATCAAAGGTGATCAGGTGGTAACCTCGATCCTGCATTCCAATCTAGTCTTGTAACGTTTCACATCCTTGCTTACGAAGTGTCCGTCTACCTCTGCCTTAAAAAGTTCAAAGATTCTAGTTTTACTGGCATTTGAGGAGGAACATTTCCAAATAGTCCTGTCCTGTCCTGTCCTGTCCTGTCCATATGAGATCTTAGGTGTTGAACACTTTATAATCTGTGAATAGTGGAGATGGAACATCTTCACGGTTACAGTGGCATTGGTAGTGACTCAGATCCATATGTTTAATCATTATTCCAATAACGAACCGGTTGAGTTCTCAGAACATTGGAACTTGGGAGAATATCCATCAGCTTGTGTGCCTCTCTGTCCAACTTACATATAAGGCGGGGATACATGGAAACACAAGTCCCACTCATCCAGAATCGCGCCACCACCTAACCCAACCCACTGCAAAACAATATTAAAAATTCAGATTAGCCTGGTGCTTCCCTTGCTCTGTCACACAAAAATAAACGAATTGGGCTAAAATCAATACATTTATTCTGTAGAAGAAAAAATCAGTCTCACGAATGGCATTCCTTGTCTTGAAGAATAACGAAGTATCTGCAGTCCTGGTTTGCCTTTCCAATTAGTTTATTTTGAATATTCTAATATTCGGTCTTTAGCCCTAATTTTACTACTTCTGACTTTAGAAATTTATTTTAATTCTTTATTTCTGGCAAAACAAAATACTGAAGGTTCTAAATATTTGTTTAACTCTTCCTATCTCATCATATTTCCAATGATTCGAGCTTCTTTTCAGCAATTACAAGAAATATTATTCTCAATGTGCAATTGACTGTACAAATATTTTAGTTCCGAGAAATGATTGGCCAAGGATAGAAATACTTTTGTTGCAGGATTAATACACTTTGTACTATTTTGCCTTACAAATACTGGATATTCTGCAGCGTTATCAAACAAAGTTACAGGATTGAAGTAATATTGAGGCGAGCCTGAAGTAAGTAATTCGTGAAAAGCACTTTGTGCTAACTATGCAGAATATCCCCAGCATTTCACAATGTTGTGTTGCACTGATCCTTTTCTGTGTCTATGATATTAATAGAAAAGACAAACCAATGTCTGTTTATTTTTTAATGGCCACGAGAAGAAAAGGAGAAGAAAACTGGAAACGCCACGATCTGGTGTTCTTAGAACTTTGCCAATTATGACAGCGAAATAACGAAGTCAGGTAATTATTTGAGACAGAGAGGTTGCAGAGCTCTGAGCCGCATCGAGATCTGGATGCCGTAGTGAATGATTCGCAAAAGTCTACCTATCATTGAGGAGCTGAGAAGTAAAAATATCTTCGATAAGTAATGGCAGCGAATGATTGTCGAAAAAGGCAGGAATATGAAGTTGAGGTGACCATTCGATCAGCCGTGATATTACTGGACAGCAGTGGATGTTGAGAGGAGCATTCCTGCTTTTGATTCGCATACTTTTGTATTTCCTCACGATTGCCTGTGGACTACTGAGATTGTTTTCAGGAATTGATGTAGCTCCGCATTTTCAGGAATCGGATTTCTTTCCCTCACGACGTTTTATTATTCCCATTCCTGCCGCCCCCCAATCCCACACGTCTCCATCCATCACCCCAACCGTTTTTACAATACCAAATTACATAATAACTTGGTGCCAATCCTGCTCTATCGTTCAGACATACAACAACACACCAGTATTAATACGTTGAATTTATTGACTGCAAGTTTTGCTGAAATTGAACAGACCATAAAGGAAGGCTATTTTTGGTCTGTGATCGCTAATTTCCTCAGCGATTATAGATATGGACAGGTGACTCCGATGTGAATCTGCCTTGCATATATGTGTCCACCTGCATCTTTTCCAATCATGTGATTAAATTAGCCTAAAATATTCTGATAGGACTACGAATGCATTTTCTATTTTCCTGCTCTCCTTCAGCGTAGGTGCCAGACTCATAGAATTATGCAGCACGAAGACAGACCTTTCGGCCCAACTCGTCCATGCCAATTAAGATGCCATTCTCAGCTAGTCTCATTTGCCCACGTTTTATTCATATCCTTCTAAGCCTTTAGTCTCCCTGTACCTGTCCAACTGTCTTTTAAATGTTATTACTTTACCTGCCTCAACCACGTCCTCTGGCAGATAGTTATATAAACGTATCACCCTGTGTGTGAAAAGGTTACCCCTCACGTTCCTATTCACTGTTTCCCCTCTCACCTTAAACCTATGCATATCTCGTTCTTGATTCCTCAGCCCTGGGAGAAAAAGATTATTTGCATTCACCCTATCTATACCCCTCATGATTTCATGCAGCTCTTCTAGATCAGACCTCGGTCTCTTATGCTCCAAGGAATAAAGTCTTAGCCTGCCCAACTTCTCCCGTAAACCTAGTCCTTCGAGTCCTCGCCATAACATCATAAATCTTTTCTGCACTCGTTTCCCTCTTAATGGCATCATTCCTACAGCATGGTGGTCAAAACTGAACATAATTATCCAAGTTCGGTCTCACCAGTGTCTTGTGCAACTGTAGCATAACATTCCAACTTCTATTCTCAGTGCCATGACCGATGCAGGCCAGCGTGCCAAACACGTCCTTCAGAATCCTGTCTACCTGTGACACAACACCAGGGAACTATGTACTTGTACTCCTAGGTCCTTCTGTTCTACAGCATTCCGCAGGGCCCTACCATCCACTGTGAAAACCCTACATTGGTTTGACTTCCCAAAATGCAACATTTCCCACTTGCATGAATTAAGCTCCATTTGTCATGCCTGGATCCACTTACCCAGCTGATCGAGGTCCCGTTGTAATTCTTGATAACCTTCTTCACTGTCTACTATACCAGCTATATAGTTGCATCTGCAAACTTACGAACCATGTCTTGCACGTTCTCATCCAAATCGTGGATATACATCAATGGTCCACTACCGACCCTGAGGCACACTCACTTTTCACGGGCCTCCAGTCCGATAAACAGCCTTCCAACATTACCCTTTGTTTTCTGTCGGGGACGGTACATTTTGCTCGCCTTTACGGTGCTTGGGATATTCTTCTTTGGCTTGTGTCAAGGCACTTGTACTTTGCAGGAAATTATGGATGTCAAGCCGTGATTTGATTTGAAGGACATGAATTTTAATTGAAATAAAAACAAGCGAATTTACATAATCAATGGGCATACGGATATCCCGAAGAGACTGGTTATCACGAGACGCGATTGGGAAATCTATCTAACGTCACGTCATCAGTATCGTTCTCATTTGGATGCTGACCTAAGTGAGCGAGAATAGATTTTGCACTGGCGGCTTGCGTAAACCTGTCCGTGTTTTCAGCATACAAATCAACATTTAAAAGCGGGCTGCGTCGAAAGTTGTTCTCGCAGTCGGTGATGATCTTCTCGATTTTTTCTCCCGAAAGGCTGTGGAAGCAAATTACTTAAGGGCTTTGGGGAGTTGGCAGAGAACAGGAGACTGGATTTAGGGCAGATCAGCCATGATTATATTGAATGGCAGGGCAGGACTGAGAGGCCGAGTGCCGTACGGTTGCTCCGATTCTTCATATTCTTATGCTTATTGACGGTGTCAGCGCCAGATTCCTCAGGTTTCGCAGCTCACCGAGGATAAAATCTCCCACGCTCGCAGTTGTGATATGGATCGTTACTCATTTATCTGGATCTGATGAATGAAACGAAACAATACCTTGAACGTACGCTTATTGCTAGTCAACACGAACTCATTGGACACTCAGTTTCTCGCTTTCATTGAAATATTTACACCTCCTTACGCTGCGCATTTGTCTTAAAGTTTAAATGCTGATACTTTATTGGAGTTGGGATGCTGGAAATGAGCTTGTCAGCTCCGCTTCATTTAGTCTGTAAAAGGAAGTTAATATCAGCCATTAGCCCGCCATCTAGTGATTGCGCGAAGGAATTAATATGAAAATAAAGTTGCATTATATGTCGGTTGTCAATATAAGACTGCTGCCATTTTAAAACAGATTTAATATTAACTTTATTTTTCCGATCTTCCTTTCTGCTTTATCTTGACATTCAATGCCAGGAACCTTCTCGTCTAAGAGAACAACAATAGAGTCCACCCTCCCGTTATTATACGAAGATTAATACCGGCCAAGAACATTGAGTGCACACAGAATGTCATGGCGGTCCATTTTTGTATCCTGGAACATCTTTCGATTTTTAGACTCAGTAACCGGTTATGGAACTGTACCAGCCTCTCGGCAATCAGTCTCACATGTCTTCATATTTGGAATGCAGACATTGCAAGGAGCCATTCTTCAGTTACTTGTGTCAGATCGCTGACAACAATTTTACCTGAAGAGCACATGGAATTAGTTCGAAAGCTGAACCCTGTCGACACACCTAGAACTTTCAGCCGCCCTATCGATTGCCGTGCCTTGCTTGAAATCAGACGCCATCACATACCTAATAGATGTCTTATCGGTACTCTGTTCTCTGATACACAGTTTGAACCCACTTTATGACGAGTCCAATATTTCGGAAAATAATCTAACAGGTGTCAATATATTAACTGGCATCACGTTTTTCGTGACGCTGGGTGGCAATGCGTTTGTCCGGTTCCTTTCCTTGTTGATTTCTGTTAATTAGCAATTCATATAGCAGAACAATCTCTATTTAAAATAAACAATTGGGAATGGGAAAATAATTTTAACAGTGTGATGGTGTCAAAGACTGAAAGGGTCCACAATGTCGATTTATTTCCATAACTCGAGACTGGCTATCACGCGCTTAACGCTGTTTAACAAGGTCAGAATTACTCACGTTTCTCTCCAGTTTGTTAAACGAACTTCTATTCACATAATGTTTATGTTATAGCTTATTTACACCGATCTCTCGGCTCTGCCGAGAACAGTCGGCGCGTTCTTCCTGGGGTCGATCTTTAGTAAATTCTTTCTTCTCTGTCACGTTTAATGTAGAGTAACCAACAGCATGTGGAATTGGTGATTGTGCACAGTGCAATAGAAGACATTTAAGACTGCTGGCGATGAGACTGAGACAGTTCCATAAACTGTAACTCAGGCTGAACGTCTATAGAAGCACCAGGACACAAAAATGGGATGGAATAACTTCCTCTCTGAACATAGAACATTATAGAAAAGTACAGGCCCTTCGGCCCACGATGTTGTGCCGACATTTTATCCTGCTCTAAGACTTACCTAACTCTTCCCTCCCACATAGTCCTCCATTTTTCTTTCATTCATGTGTCTATCTAAGAGTCTCTCAAATGTCCCTAATGTATCTGCTCCCACAACCTCCGCCAGCGGTGCGTTCCACGCACCCACCACTCTGTATATAAACTTAACTCTGACATCCCCCTTATACCTTCCTCCAATCACCTTAAAACTATGCCCCTTCGTGTCAGCCATTTTTACCCTGGGAAAAAGTCTCTGACTGTCCACTTAATCTATGCTTCTTATCATCTTGTACACCTCTATCAAGTCACCTCCCATCCTCCTTGGTTCCAAAGAGAACAGCCCTAGCTCATTCAACCTATACTCACAAGATATGCCCTCCAATCCAGGCATAATCCTGGTAAATATCCTCTGCACCCTCTCGAAAGCTTCTACATCCTTTCTATAATAATGCGACCAGGACTGAACACAATATTCCAAGTGTGGTCTAACCAGAATTTTATAGAGCTGCAACATTACCTCGGGGCTCTTGAACTTAATACTCCGACTAATAAAGGCCAACACACCATACACCTTCTGAACAACCCTAGAAAACTGTACGGCAACATAGAGGGATCTATGGCCAAGGACCCCAAGATCCACCTGTTCCTCCACACTGCTAAGAGTCCTGCCATTAAACTTGTATTATACCTTCAAATTCGATCTTCCAAAGTGTATCACTTCCCACTTTTCCGGGCTGAACTCTATCTGCTACTTCTCAGCCCAGCTCTGCATCCTATCAATGTCCTGTTGTAATCTATAGCAACCTTCTACACTAGCCACAACACCAGCAACTTTCGTGTCGTCTGCAAACTTGCAAACCCACCCTTCCACAACCTCATCCAAGTCCTTTTCAATATCGCAAAGAGCAGGGGTCCCAGAACAGACCCCATTGGAACACCACTGGTTACCGACGTCCGGTCAGAATACAGTCCATCTACCACCCCCCTCTGTCTTCTATGGGCGAGCCAATTCTGAATCCACACAGCTAAGTAGCCCTGGATCCTATGCCTCCTGACTTTCTGAATGAGCCTTCCACGAGGAACCTTATCAAACGCCTTACTAAAATCCATGTACATCACACCCACTGCTCTACCTTAATTAATGTGGTTTGTGACATCCTTAAAGAATTCAATCAGAATCGTGCGGAACGACCTGCCACTCAAAGCCACGCTGACTATCCTTTATCAGCCTATGCTTCTCCAAATGGCTATAAATCCTGCTTCTAAGAATCTTCTCCCTCACCGAATAATTTGAAGGCTGATCAGGCTCATTGTCTAGCCCCAGGTGTAGTATGGCCTCTCCTATCTTCAGCCTGTCCACATATTGTGTCAGGAATCTTTCTTGGGCGCACCTTAAAAATTCTGCCCCATCTATCCCCTTTACACTAAGGAGGTGCCAATCAATATTAGTGAAGTCGAAATCACCCATGACAACAACCCTGTTATTTTTACACCTCTCCAAAATCTGCCTCCCGATCTGCTCCTCAGTGTCTCTGCTGCTATTGGGGGGTACAGTAAATGCACCAACCTCTGACCTATTACTCGTGTTCCCATCCCCCTGCCAAACGTGTAAACCGTCCCCAACAGCTCTAGCAAACATGCCTGCAAGGATATTGGTCCCCCTCGAGTTCAGGTATAAGCCGTCCCTTTTGTACAGGTCGTACCTTCCCCAGAAGAGATCCCAATTATCCTCAAATCTGAAACCCTGCCCCCTGCGCCAACTCCTCAGCCACGAAATCATCTGCCAAATCAACCTATTCTTACCCTCAATGGTGTGTTACACAGGCAGCAATCCAGAGATTACTACCCTTGAGGTTCTGCTTTTCAGCTTCCTTCCTAGCTCCCTATATTCCCTCTTCAGGACCATATCTACTTTCCTACCTATGTCATTGGTACCATTACGTACGACGACTTCTAGCTGTTCGCCCTCCCCCCTCAGAATGCTGTGGATCTGATCCGAGACGTCCCAGACTCTAGCACCGGGGAGGCAACGTACCATGCACGAGTCTCTTTCACGTCCACAGAATCTACTGTCTGCCGCCCCTTACTATTGAATCCCCCAACACTACCGCCCTCATTTTCTCCCTTTCCCTTCTGCACCATACAGCCAGGCTCAGTGCCAGAGACATGGTCACTGTTGCTTTCTCCTGGTAGGGCGTACCCCCCAACAGTATCCAAAGAGGTATTCGTTTTATTCAGGCCAACGGCCACAGGGGTACACGGCACTACCGTCCTATTCTCCTTCCTTGTCCTGACAGTCACCAGCTACCACCCTTCCACAGTTTAGGAGTTACTGCCTCCCTGTTGCTCTTATCTACGAACTCTTCGTTCTTCCGTAGGAGCCGAAGGCCATCCAGCTGCATCTCCATTTCCGTAACACGGTCTGTAAAGAGCTGCAGCCCAATGCACCTCATGCAGATGTGGTTATCATGGAGACTGGAGGTCTCCCAGAACTTCCACATCTCATAAGATGAACCCACAGCTGACACTGGATCCATGCTAACTACTCTAGCCTGGCACTAAAGGAAAAACCAGAGAAAGAAATTTGCCCTTGACTTAAGCTTGGTCTCCGTCTCCTCTAGCCGAAGCCTCTTGAGCCAATGCCTCAAGTGCTCCACTCTAACCCAGGTCCTCTAACACAATGGCCGCTCTGCTTATACTGTACCTATCTTCCTTTTATTCGCTGCTGTTAATTAGCCAATCAACTAGAAACAACTTGCAAATGTGCCTCTTTTAGACTTTTGCAAGGTGAAACTCACAAGCACACGCACAGAGACTCGCCACTCTTCAAAGGTCCCGCACCCAATGTTATTGCCCGTTATGCCTCTCCGGAGATGATGCGGAGTAAGCCAGCACCACCACTCGAATCGGTTACGTAGGTCATAGATTAAAGCTAATTTTCAAACAACAGTTTAAATCTGTCCAATGTACGGGATAGTCTTCCCAATTTCTGCCACTTCTTTTGCTATCAGAACACCTAACGCGGGGCCTCAGACTGCAGTTCATTCTCATTCAATTCCGTGCTTCCATCCCTGGGTTGCAATTGGAAGTTATGTCCCTTACCACTCCCCGTTTTTTCATTTCCCGCAATATGGATGTAGGAGCCAATGGCAAGACCTAATTTGTTGATCCAGATTTGATTAACAAAGACCAGATGAAAGAACGGGCAGTCGCTGCGCTATGATGATACATTTTGCTATACTGGACAATTGTGTAAATTTTGATGGAAGTGGAGCAATTGACCTGTTCGTCTCAGTAAATAATTCCCAACAATTGTATAGCGTGCGAAAGCATAGTGATATTAGATATTTAGGAGTCATTGTTTTGTCTTCAGCTGAAGCATTACTCGCAAACCTGAGAGAATTCGGAGAGAATTTCCAGCCCTGGGAGAAAATTGAATGGAAAGTTACTGTTATTGAATCAGTGATGAATGTCTAAATTGCCCTAGGAAATCAAACGGTACGGCAATCGTTCTTTTGATACCAAAATAAGATTAAATAAAAATAATTAAAAAAACATTAAGAAAATAATCTTGATTTTTTTTAATTGAGTAAATATGGAAATCTATTTTCAGTGACAAATGGATCACTATGGAAATGTTACAAAGTTAGTATAATTGTTAGCCGGACCCATATGGGTCACTGTTTTTTTTTAATATAGTTTTAGGCATTTCTCTGCGATTTGAGGTTGATATGCCTTCACCTGAACCTCGGGGAATGGAAGATGCCTTTGCCTGAATTCGCGGTTTTGCACAGCAACGTCTTAATTTTATGGCAAACATATTCGGTGCCATTAATTATAGCCCACTAATCTGGTGGTAGTGTGTCAACGGCCGTGTTACAACTTAAACCTACAATGAAAATTAAAACCAGGCAGACGTAAGTCAGTTGACTGTATTTTTTTTTACCAGAGTCTTGATCTTAATCAAATTTCTTATGCTTAGGAATCGTGACAAGCCATGGTATTTTGTTTAACAAATAAAAACATAAGAATTCCAGGTGATTGAAAAAACACGAGTGCTGGAAGATAAATGGATATTTCGTTGGGAAGATGAAATAATTGAATTACAAGATTCCGTGTTTATTATCACCCACAGTTTTCAGTTAGATCCCGTTTCATTTCGTACGATGCAATAAATTATCTTTTTTCCCATATGAAGGAGAATACCATCAACACATTATTTCTCCTTTCTAATAAGAGAAATGAAAACCCGTGGTAAATCATGAAGTTTCTTACCATGCGATGCTTTGAATCTGAGTCTTGTCAGAAATATAATTACAGCTAAAATTGCCGATCCGCCCGCTGTACATCCAAGAATCAATTCAGTATAAGTGCCTTATAAATCAATAGAAAAGTAAGAAGCTGTGAAACATTTCAACATATTTGAACAGACACACACACACCTTGAGCTCAAAAAGGCAGAGCCTTTGAAAGGTGTCTTTCAATCATTAGTGGACAAAGACTGCAAGGTATATCACAAGACAGCAGCTGCAAGTTAGTGACGGAATCTATAGAGCAAACAATTCATGTTAAATTTTGTCCCGATGCACAAGCGTGTTGTGTTTTTTTTTAAATTAAATGTTTTACTTTTATTGTAGTATGTTACGCTAGGTAGTAGATGGTCACAATGCCTTCTATATGCCTGGACTGTTACCCAACACGTGTCTCCATATTTATTGGTGTCGAAGAAGAACAACTATTTATACACAGAACATTTAGTATATTAAGACCTCCCAAGCCATTTCACTGAAGTATACAGAATCATAATTTGATAACAGGCCCCATATTAGGACAGATAGCGAAATGTTAAGTGATAAACGCAGAGTTAAATGGGCATTTTAGGGAAAGACAATGAGACCGCGAAGATTATCGTAGGATTTCCGAAGTTTATAGTTTGGCAGCAAAGGACATTGCGTGTAGAGACTCGATGAAAGCAATGGCATTCAAGTATGCAGAGTGTAAGATTAAATGCGTGAGAATGATGGATAGTTACAGCTGTAAGCGAACATATGAGACATAAATGAGATTGGAACATTTGCTCCTTTGGTCCATTTTACGAGATTGTGATAGATTCTATTTTCAAAGTCCATTTCTGTTTTTGATATTCATATCCTCTGATTCTCCGAAGGTCTGCCAATTTCATGTTGAGTATATTTAATGACTCTAAACACACAGTACTTAAAGGAAGAAAACCTTGCCTGGGAACCTCTCCTGCAATCATAACCGTTTCAGTGAGATCACAACCTTTCTTCTTTGTTCCACTACGATTGGACCCCTCCCACTCAATATATTCTCGCGAATCAGTCAACTGCACCCATACTGCCCCACGTCTAAGTGAAAAACATGCTTCCATATGTGCGGAGACCAAAATTGTACACTGAACTCGTGGATTGGTCTCAACAGCAGCCACGCAATGACAGTAAAGTGCCCATGGTGTTACACTAGGACTCAAGCGCAATTTAAACTCACCTATAATTCGCCTTCCTTATTACACTATGTACTTACATGTTGACATTTTGGATCTATACAAACACGCTGTAACTCCACACATTATTAAATTCTGAAACATATTCCCATTTTCCGGTCTCTCCCTTTTTTACCCTTGATAAGCTGGAGGTCACGCAAAACGCAGACCAAGACCCTTTCACCCATCAGACCTGTGGTTGCTCATTCATGTTGGAACCTGTTTACACAAGACCGTAGTGTCTCTCATTCTGACACTCGACTACTCCCAACACATTCGCTCCACTGGGAAACTAACTGACACGCTTTAAATTTCTGGAATTTCCATTTTAACATTTTAACCTTCACCCAGCAGCCTGGATACCCTGCCTGGAAATGTCCTTATGCTATTCGGAGTTCAGGGTTTTCTTCTTAAAATTTTTGCTAAATGATCTGTAATTTTCCCACGTAAGTGGCCCAAAATACCTTCAATGCTTTGATTCATCTTACACCAATTATCCTTGTAAAAATTACAGAATGCTGTATTTGCTTTTGAACAGTTTGCACACTTTTCCTTCTTTGTGAATAAATACGGTTCACGTTACCCCCTTTCCCCGGATTTGAACAGCTGTACAACTTCGTTTCTAAAGCGGTTGAGATGCATCCCGCTGCCCCGACTTGCAAATACTTTTAGTCTTACCTCGCTCGACGATGTAGCTGAAACTGGCAGGCACCGTGAGGGAGACATGCGACACCAGGCAGGTGTAAACAACGTCGTCCCTGGAAGGCTGCGTTATTTCCAAAAAATTAGAAACCTCATACGATCCGTCAGCGTTCTGGGTTTTCACGGTTTCTATTCCGGTGAAAATGTCCTCGTTATTTCTTCGCCAGGCAATGTCTAATTTCTCCGGATAGAAGGCAGCTGTCTTACACACGAGTTTACGAGCAGGCGAAAATTCTTCAACGGGCACAATTTTCAACGGAGTTGGGGGAGCTGAAGCAAAAAAAAGGTTACATTGAAGGTTTTTTTTCCATTTCATCGAACATATTCTCCTTTGTCTCTTGGCCGAATCGTATCACATTCCTTTCACGTTAACTACCCGTGTACTTGCTTTTCAACTTCTGAGTTTGCCATTATTTGACCTTAAATTCTTTCATACTAGACAGCAAGATGACAGTTAATTTCAAGCAATGCACACAGAGGGAGATTCTAGCGGGTAGTAACATATGATGAGGGACTTCTGTTCAAAATGTCAGCTTTAACGCGAGATTGGGTTTGGTGGCAGCCTGATGTGTTTATTCAAAACTGAGCATTTTTGAATATTTCATATCTTGCGAATACTGAGGTACAAAAAGCGAGGTATCACAGAATTCTGTCGTTTATAGGCGGGAAGCAGTTGCACATGGAGATTAGAATTCGGTCCTCACAATTCAAGAGACTGGGATGGGGATTTCCGATCAGAAACCTTCACCAGGAGAGCGAACCGAGTGCCGAAACATTTTTTCATGTATCGGATGCGATGTCTGGTGAATCATAACAAAGAAGTACAGGTATAGTCGTCTGATCAGGAGACAAACCGAAGAATAAGAGGAGATTTAGCCCTCGAAGCCGCTCCGCCGTTCAGTTAGTTGGCGGTTGATCTGGGCTTCAATTCTATTTGTTATCAATTCCATATCCTTTGATTTTAGGCCAAGCAGAAATTAATTCATCTCGATCTCGGATGTTTTATTCTCCCTCCATTTACAGACTTCGTGGGGGGGGGGGGAGTAGGGGTTTAAGTATTACCGATTTGTAACATGGGATTGGCAACTTGAAACGGGACCGTCATTAAAAGATACCTGGCCTGTGAATTAACACGAACTCTTCTTCTGAACTTGTAACAAGCGTTGACGTGGAAAAGCTGCAGTTTAACGATGGGTGAAATAGCCGATGTAGAAAAGAGTTGTTAACATTGATCATATTATCCTCCCTGGGACATGAGAAATCTGGTCATCCTACCACAGCCTTTCATATTAGCGTGTTCATTGTTTTAATGTCCTGCCTTTAAAACAATTCTAACCTAACTTCACATTAATTCATTAAATTTGCATATTCTAGCTAAAATAATGGTCATAAATATCTTGGGAATTAGCTCAAAATGGGCAACATCTATCTATGGGGTTATATCAATACCATTGGACGAAAGAGACCGAGAAAGACGAAACGGTGATCAGAACAACACCTATTCCTCGTTCCTCAGATGTTGTCTGACGTTCAGAGTATTTCCAGACTGTTCTGTTTTATTTACGATTTTCATCCGCTGTATCAGTGTTTTTTTAGCGTATGAAGTAAATTTGTTACCGCAGATTTTAAATCAAAAAATAACATTTCAAACTATCCCCAACATTGAGATTTACCTATATTGAACAGAGCCGAGTGCCTCTCACTTTCCGAACAAATATACTCACCCAACACAGTGAGCTCGGAGCCACTTCCATTCCCGATAAATTTTTGCTGATGTTGCAGTTGGCAATAATACACCCCGGAGTCTGCGACACTCACGTTGAGGAGAAAAAATCTACCGTTGCTCTTCTTTACATCAAATTGCCTTCTGCTGTCTGGTACCATGAAGGACTTCTCGCCCTCTTTCCACCAATAAACTTCAACAGTATCGTGTAATAGGGGAAGTCTACACAGGATAGTGACATTGGCTCCACCGGTAACTTTCAAGTGTTTCGGGGATTGATCAAACTTATTCGATGTTATTTTCCCTGCTGTCAGAAAATAAGAGCAGTGAAAGTAGAGATATGCACCGGACAAAAAAAGAAGCAGCACAGCAGAAATACAAAACAATCAAGAAAAATCGACGACTGAATGGGGAAAGCAGTTTAATTAAAACTTCTGTGCGCAAATTCGGTAGAAATTTCTAAAATAGAAATTGTCGTTCAGGAATAGCATACATAGCTTAGCGTACTTTGCCAGAATATACCCAGAAGAACTATGCAGCGAACAGTAACTTTGGACCACATATTGCAAAAGGAACCCTGCTGCTTGCTGCCGTGAGAGTAGTATACTCAAGAGAATTACACGAGTAAGTTTATAAAATGTGTGATCATGACGTACCATATCGCATGATTAAGGCAGAGCAATGTGTGCCAAGTTTAGTTCTATTTGGGAGGGCTGGGAAGGAGGAGCTGTTCGCCCACCCCCATCTCAATTTTCTCTCAGAGGTATAATTCTTTCCCAGTACTGCACACGACACTGCATTCGCATAATCTTCTTTGCTTCCATTTATCAACCGTTCGAATTCATCTCCATTCAAAGAGTGAGGATTCGTACCGGAGCCCTAGGCCTTACATCCACGCTTCATGGTAGAGTTTTCTTCATACAGGAGCTCAATATCTGGATAGTTCCGAGCACTTAAGATGCGTTCGCTTTTTACTTTCTATAATTTCCCGCGTCCAAATAATGGCTGGTGATATCATTGGAATAGCATAGTTTCTTGCAAAGCGAAAATACTTTCGTCAAAGTCAGTCAATTTTATTGTCATGTGCACAAGTACATGTATGCATAGAAGCAATGGAAAACGTATTGCAGCAGTATCACAGGCACAGAGCATCACATAAGCAGCACTCACAAGAAAAACATAAATTATACACGTTTTTACAATAAAAAAACACAACTAAAACAAAAGAAAAGAAAGTCTATTTAAGTGCAAATTGATCAAAATGGTTATAATATTGCTAAACTCCAATGACTAATGTTGTACCAGTTGGTTCAAAAACAGAATGTTGAAGGGAAGTAGCTGTTCTTATACCTGGTGGTGTGGGGCTTCAGTTCGTAATAGTAGGGATGTTCATTCACAAAACATTCCCTTCTATGCTAAATTATGTGGACAGAATCAAAGCCTTCATTGGAACTACTGTATGTTTAGTTATAGCATAGCAGGACTGGACTGTAACACAATTTCGAACGCTGTGTATTCATTTTAATAATTTTTGCTAATCATTTTAAGTTTATGCTTCCACACTCTCTGGCTCAAGAACCGTTTTGTCTTTATTTACTCTAACATAGTTTTCATGATGTTGAATGCTTGAAACAGATTGCTTGTTTCTTTCCTCGCTTTTACTAAAAGATACCGGATTCTCCAATCGCTCCACTTCGCTGAAGTTCTTCACTACTTACGAGTAAATCAATATTTAAACTTCCCCATCTTCCCTACTGTGTGACCCCCCAGGCCGGAGCACATTACTGCCGTATGTCTAACCGGGCATATACCTTCTATAACCCTTCTATTAATAAAGACATGGATCCAAATATTCATTTTATTTCCATTGCTCTGTTACCCTTATGAATTAATTTGCAAACATATAACGACGGTTATCATTTTAGCACTTGCACTTTTATTGCCATAGACCTCATTTTCAGTATTACTGTTTTATCATTTGTGATCAGTAAATTGTGCATGTTTGCAGCTGATTTATCTTCACAGTTCCTTCTTTGGGTAGAGTACGCCAGCCAGTGATATTCCTATTTAGTCTGACCTTGATGATAACTGCTTGATTGTTGCCAGCTTGACTGCAAAGTCCTTTTTAGAATCTCTTTGTTCCTAACGCCTAAGCGGTTCCCCGTTCAGGGCGATAAATCAGTTCTGATTCCCCGTGCTCTCATTTTTGTTAACATACGTTTACATAGAAAGTTATCCAACGCGTCTGGAAGTCTGTACCAAGAGATCCACATTGATAAAATGCATAGACCAGGACTACTAGATAACATTATTCCACCTCAGCTCGAATGTAATTCTGCATTTCTGATCTTCGAAGTACAAGTGTTACAACATGACAAAGACATCATAATACAACCACGTACTCGGGGAGGGGGTGTGTGCATGTGATGATGATGAAAATAAAAGTCCGTTCAATGTTGTATTTTAGGAGATTTTCTACATAACAAGGTAACTTTTTAGAAATATATGATGTAATATATTGGATGAAATTACCAACATTCAGAAAGCCAGCGTTGTTATCCATTTCAACTGAGAACAACTGATAATTTTGCCGAGTGGTCCCTCTGGTGACCGAACACATTGGGAGGGCAGGATAGAGGAGAATACTTTTCCTGGTATTATGTTTCAGAATGATTTATGATACATTATATAAGTGGTTCATCTTCCAATGTTTTCAAAAAAGAATTAGCACATTTAAAGCAGTCATTTAATTGTTATTCAGAAGATTGCTTCATATTTCTTCTTTCCAAATTAAACACATTGTTGCATTAGGAACACAAAATTTTCAAGAGAACTTTCGAAACATATAGTTGACAGAAAAAGGCTTTGAAATAAATTGTTTAATTTACACGCATTTCTTGACAATTAAGCATCAAATGTGTTAACACGACCAGTCTGCAACTTACTTATTTCAAACGCGAGCCATCATCGACCACAGAGTCTTTCCATGATGTCACTGGCAGCCTTGAGAGTGCAGTCTACTCTTCCTCTGTGTGTTACTTCCTCTGAGTTCGAGCTACAACTGCGTTAGTGGAAAGTCAAGAGCTTTGTTGAAAAGCGGCCGATGCTCACACTCAAGCATTAGCAGACAAAAAGCCAAAACAGACCTCTGTTTCTTTTTTTTCGAGGGTGGGGGAGTTTCAAGGGAATATAGAGAGAATAAAATGTGCTTAGTTTCGAATTATTGTAAACGGGTGATGGATAACTCCGACTTGGGCCGAAGATTTCTTTCCGTGTAAATTGACTCTGAAACCTACCGCTTCATGACAATGAAAGATTAGCAGACGGCATTACAAAAAGGACAAAAGAAAATTGAAGTGATATACTCAAGTACACGCGCAGAGACATTAGAGTATTTGCACTAAGTATGTGCACTCACACATTACAGTAATTCCCTGTTTATATAAAACACTTGAACTTAAATTTGACGGATGATGTGCTTCCATATACTCAGTTCTGGGGAAAGTCATCCAGCTGAAATGTTCGCTGATCTGCTGAGGATTCCCGCAATTTGTCCATCTCATTTTAATAAATGAAGCTCCTCGATCTCCAGTCCAATACCCAATCTGCTTTACCACAGCAGTTACACCAGTATTGTTTATTCATGAACTTTATTCCTGCTGTACTGCCTCCTACCTCACGCTCCTCCAAAAATCTCCAAACCTCAACAATTTTAAATATTGAAGGAGATTATTTCTGCATTATTTCTCCACTCTTAAGAGTTTTCGGCCAGGATATACTCTGCAGAATTACCACTTTAGCACCGCGAGGCTGACATCCCAGCCCGTAAATCCAAAGTGCAGAAATATATCATAATTTTCCTTTGTCCTCATTATAAATTAAAATTCTGGGACGATCTGCGAAAGAATTTTTTTTTGATTTTATTAGACAGATAGGGAAAAGTTAAAGCAAACGTTGTGTGGAGCTGGTGAGGTTATAAATTCGCGTTCTGCTGCAGTTGACTTGCACCATACTGTGGCATTTATGTCTGTCGTCATGTAACATTTCCAAACCAAATGTGACACAGAATTCATACTGAGTACAGGTGCACAATGCATTGAATCTGCCCGATACAGAAGTAAGGTGCGCCCTGATTAGGATAATCTGTGGACACAATTCCTGTTGACTGGCTGTATCACAGTCTCTACTGCCTTATCAGAAAAGGAGGTTGTGAGGGTGCCAGGCTGCACAGCTTTAAGGCTGTATCAGCGTCTGAAGACGGCCAATGTCTGATAAACCTTTCAAACCGCACAGAGTTTAAGATTAATAGTTGTGTTTGCTTTGGGGCAAAATCAACTTTGCTTGCCGACACTTATTGGTAGATCACAGTAGAAGCTTCACGACGCCGAAATGCCCTAAAGCTGCATCCAGGTTTTGAAACTTCATTATCTGGAAAGATGGAAGAAGACCAGGAGATATCTCTTCCTTCGAATTCCGCTCAGGTGAACGGAAGATAATGCACGTTCCGCTCAGTAAGACCACGAGATAAGGAAATTTATTTTGTGCGGTATGACGTATAGAATACGTGAAAAGCACTTTATATATGGACGAAATTTTCCTATTTGATAAATGGTGCAAGCCTATGCAAATCGTCATCTGCAATGTATATTTATACGCAGTGACAATACAACTGTTAAACAAGGGTCAACCGGGACAGGTGATTTTAATTGTTAGGATTGAAAGGAGAAACTGAATTTTTAACTTACGGTCAAAGTGGATAAAAATCATGGAAGATTTTCTCAACTAAACGTCTTGTAAGAAAACAATGAAGGACAGTTAGTATCCGTGACCCATGAGTGGTTAACTGGTGGAGATAAATGGAACATTATTTGTTAGTTAACCATGGGGATAGATTTTTTAACTATCCAAGTTGTACAGAAATACAATCTGCCTCCTCTGCCGTTAGAAGAAGCATTATCCATGACACTTTTCAGAAAAAAACCCAGCATATTACTATTTCAGTAATATTAAACGTAGTTGAGAAGAGGGAATGCTTAGGGAAATCCGAATAAACCAAAGGACAGCTACATGCATGCTCTATGTAAAATTGCCTGTCTTTAACATCAGTGGAAACATGTGTCTTGTGAAATATTGGATAGAATGAACAAGAAATACATTTCAGTTTGTATGATATATTATCAAAATGCAACAACACTTTTCATGGACTTAAAAGATTCCGTAGTTTTGGTTAATTATAGCTGAAATGATGTTCTGTGAATACATATGACCGAATTATGTACTTGACTCAATCTTATAGATCTATCTTTACGAATGTATATTCGGACTATTCGAAAATCAAAATACACCTCAAATGATTAATTAATGTTCCCTGATAGAAAATTTGTTTTTGTTACGTTTATTATAATTATTTCAGGATGGAACGAGAAAGATGTATTAAGGGGGAAACAGTGGATTCAGTGAAGTCGGTTTCCAGAAGTCAGTCGATGGATGCGGAAGGGAAGGTTAGCACACAAGTGAAGCGCTTCGAAAAATTGTATAATATATTAGCCTGCAGCAGAAAGTGAAATGGAAAGAGGGTTGAATATGTTATTTTCAGACTGGCAAGCTGTAGTCAATGGGATCAACGCTGATGAGTGTTTTCACCGATTTGTAAACAATATTTATTTCTTAGAAGGGACAGATTGCATTGCAGTCAAATGCCTGATGATACAGCGAACAATGAA
Source organism: Pristis pectinata (assembly GCF_009764475.1). Classification (NCBI taxonomy): domain Eukaryota; kingdom Metazoa; phylum Chordata; class Chondrichthyes; order Rhinopristiformes; family Pristidae; genus Pristis; species Pristis pectinata. Next base: position 44,714,348 of record NC_067417.1, read on the forward strand.
CACATAACCTGTGACGTGGGCGTGCAGGATCCTGCAAGCGGATGCCGTAGAATCCAATGAATCATAAGGAAATAGATAAAAATGTGGGGACAATAAGTGATTCAAAGTAGGTTTAGTGTAACCATGTGTCCTTGATACTCGGCGTAGACTTGGTTGGTAGATGAACCCGATTCCCTGCCATAGTTATCCATGGACTCTAAATTTGTTTTTCTTTGATGTTCCTACGCATGCCCAGTACACAGCATGTTGGTACATTCTCGGGGAAGTACCATAACAATTTTGGGAAATGGTCATCCACACGCATTTGAATTTACTCTCCAAATATAATTCCCTGAGCACCACTGTTATAGACAGAAACAAGTTATTTTCTCACGGAACGTTTGGCTTAAAGTATTAATTTCAAGCATACGCAGTCGGTCTTTTTGAAAAGTAAATGAATAGTTTACTATTGGTGAGGTTATAAGAATACTTCCTTTGTGAATTTATGCGGGAAATCCGCTAGCGCTTTCAACCATAGTCAACAAGAATTACCAACTGGATGATCCGCCTTGCATCTCATCTTCACAAAAGCCAGTCCTTCTCTAATGGAATCTATTCATGTGATATCAAGAAATAACATCACAGAATGGATGCAGCAGAGTCTTTTGGCTCTGACACCTCAGTCAGTATGCCGCTGATCAGTTGGTGTGGAACATAGCCAAAGCAGGATTTACTTGACAATTTGAGATATTATCCAATTCTATCCATTCCACAAATGGAAGAAATATTCAATGCACTCAGTAGATGACCCCCTCTGTCCTGTCTCTTGTCGCTGTAGTATATATATCCCAAAATGTACTCAGGGATTTTGGTGATTTCGCATTATTGCAGTAAAACGTGCTCTTCTTGGAACAGGTAAACGTATCGCTTTGTTTACTGCCAGTGTATCTGTGGTATGAAAGCACATGGCTGTCACGTGACAGTGACAACACTGACCCCTCTGGTCGGAGGACAGCATTGCTTATCGGATCGGAAGTGACACCCCTTGTCAATCAAGGTTCGACTCCACCCCACCCATCAGTTGTGGGCATAGGGATTGGCCTTGGGGAGAACTGCTGTTCCTGGGCCTGCCTGACCGTTGGTCTTGGTAAACACCATTGTCCTTGACCCCCAAGCCACTGGCCTGTCTAAATTACCTGGCCGTGCTCCACCCAGCCTTCCAGCACTATAAAGAATTCTGCACATTCCTGGCTATTCCTCTTTCGATTGCCCCAGGAATAGTGAGACAACGCTGCAGAGACCACTGGTAAGAATATGCATCACCACGTGGTTTGGTAGCGTCTTAGGCAGGTTCCAGGGAGTGTTAGGGCCAATGCTTGTTTGTGTCAAGGTGTTCAGGCATTGAAGTGTTATCCCTTGATAAGCTGTAACTTGTTTATTGTGTGTGTGTATCTCACCCCGTTGCGATTTTCCTTACTTTTGTGATCTCCTGTCTGTGTGTGTGCGAGTGTACATTCGTTCCCATTCATTCTGTTCGTGCGTCTGCCTTTGTGATTAAACTATTTTAAGATCCAAAGCCTGTGTCCAGAGTCCTCCATCTTTAAGATCCCAAAAGAACCTTTTTCACACAACAGCCTCCTCTCTCCCAAATCCATTCATTACCATCCTTCCTCCAGCATGTTCCCTCGGATTGTCATGTTTATGTGTAGTCTCAGCTCCCACTGGAGCCATCACGTTTTCTCTATTACATAAACCCCAAACAGCTGAGCAATGGTACATGTGGCCTCGGTCTCTTGGTTCGACTCTCTATATTCGTCACCTACCAGGGCCGTTGTCACACTCATAGGGATACTGTTAACAATTCTTCACCCCATCTCAGCTTCCAAGGAGGGAAATTTGTAATATAATCTTTCACGTCGGTCTTCATTGAAAGGTTGTGTTTCGTTTATATCTGCCATTCTCTCTTAGATCCCATCTTCCTCACTTTCACTCGCAACGGGGAGCTGACGGTGTGGTCTTCGTCTACCACAATTTTTGTTGTATTATTGGTTTTTATTTGGTTTATTATTGTCACCTTACCGAAGTACAGTGAAAAACTTGTCTTGTATACTGATCGTACAGATCAATTCATTACATTGTGCAGTTACATTGGGTTAGTATAGAGTGCATTGAGGTAGTATAGGTAAGAACAATAACAGTACAGAGTAAAGTGTGACAGCTACAGAGGGAGTGCAGTGCAATAAGGTGCAAGGTCACAACAAGGTAGATCGTGGGGTCAGAGTCCATCTTATCGTATAAGGGAACCGTTCAATAGTCTTATCACAGTGGGGTAGAAGCTGTCCTTAAGTCTGGAGGTATGTGCCTTCAGGCTCCTGTCTCTTCTACCCGATGGAAGAGGAGAGAAGAGAGAATGACCTGGGTGGGTGTGGTATTTGATTATGCTGGTTGCTTCATCAAGTCATCGGGAGGTAAAGAGATAGTCCAAGGAGGGGAGGCTGGCGTCCTTGAAGCGCTGGGCTGTATCCACAACTCTCTGCAGTGTCTTGCAGTCCTGGGCAGACCAGTTGCTGTACCAACCCCTGATACATCCAGATAGGATGCTTTCTATTGTGCATTGATAAAAGTTGGTGAGAGTCAAAGGGGACAAATCGAATCTCTTTAGCGTCCTGAGGCAGTACAGGCGCTGGTGAGCTTTGGTCGTGGGATCTACGCAATTTGACCAGGGCAGGCTGTTGGTGATGTTCACTCTCAGGAACTTAAAGCTCTCAACCCTCTCGACATCAGCACTGTTGATGTAGACAGGTGCGTGTACACCGCTCCCTTTCCTGAAGTCAATGACCAGCTCTTTTGTTTTGTTGACATTGAGGGAAAGGTTGTTGTCATGACACCATTCCACTAAGCTCCCTATCTCCCTCCTGTACTCTGACTCATCGCCGTTTCAGATACAGCCTACAATGGTGGTATCATCTGCAAACGTGTAGATGGAGTTAGAGCAGAATCTAGCCACAGACACGAGTGCATATTGCGCTGGGAATACTATCTACTTATTCATGCATTCCACCTGAATAAACTTCTACCTGCCAGTAATTTTACACGCCTATTTGCATTTCCATCAACTTTGTGATCTATTTCTTCTGTTCTTGTCTTTCCGTTGTACCACTTGGACCCTCGTGCATCCTTCTTCCACATCCCCCAGTTGTCCTGACAGCCAGATCACTTGGCCCAAGCGACTCTCTTTGCAGGTCATAAGGAGTCACTGGGACTCCTTTCATAGATATGGGAACTTAACACATCAGTTAATTTTCATACCATTGAAAAACCTTCGCTTTCTGATATCTGAAACTACAGCATGTATATACCACGCCGGTTGCCATATTCCTTAATCGTTACCCTCTTTCCTCAATTAGACGCGAAGGGATGCATTCATTCTGCTGATCTATTATATCGGGATATCTGTCCGTAACAACCGCTATTACCCATTCAAGTAGGGGCTGTAAGTGTTCCCCAGATGCCGTCGGCAAATGAATTGATAAGGCGAAAACAAGAGCTCCTAACCTGTGCAGCTCTTGATTGGTAAGCCAGATAACATCCTCTTCGCGTCTCGTTCGTCACGACCTTAAGGTTTTCTCTGCTGTATCTGTCTTTGGGAGTAATAACACACTACCCGTGATTGCTGTGGCTGTTGCACTGCTATTCCTATTGTCCTGCCTTCCAACCATTCTCTCTCCTGCTCAGAAGGGGAGGACTGTATATCCCCGAACCATATGTCAGGATTACAACATATGTTAACACAGTCTTAACCTTTGGTGGCTTTACTGTCCGCTTGTTCGCCTAAAGTGTATTTTGTATTTCAATGCCGCGAATCAAACAGCAGATTGTTCCCACTTTCTCTTGAGCAGCTTCTACCACCTGTAATAATGCGACATTGGAACTCTACAACTGAATATTCCATTTTTTTTCAACACTTAAACTTCAGTGTGAAGAGAGATGACAGCTGCTGCCTGGATTTTCTTTGGATATGTGAAACAACGAAAAGGAAAAGAGACAAGCAAAGATGCATTAAATTGAGAAAAATATATGACATTGCGCATTTTGGCAGGGAAGTATAGAAAGAAGCTTATTTAAAAGTTGAGAGGCTGAAGAGCTGTGAGATGCAAATGCATGGAGTGCTCTGGTGAACGATTCACAAAATCAACCTATCATTACGATCTCCCAGATGAATGATTCCTTGCTAACCAAGGGAATTAACGGTCATCTGTTAGCCGGAATGCGAAGCTGACTGTGCAGTAAGATGATCCATAACCGACAGAGTGGCTCACTGGTGCGTTAGATCCAGGTGCTCTAATATTGCTTTCACGGCTGCCTATGGACTGAAAGTTGCTTCAGGTAATTGGTTTACCTGAAACAACTTTATATTGCATTGTAAAGTATCAGATATATTTATTTACGGAGTCCTCTCGCCCCACTCCGTGCCGCTCGCGGTCAGGAAACTCTTCCGCCCACCGCCTAATGTACGGTGTAACAGTATTACAATGGATAATAAACTGATCTTCACACTGCTTTATCTCACAAACCTGCATTGATGCGTCAAGTTGCTCACTGCATGTCAGGAAAAAAAGCAATGTATTCCATTTGAGTTACTGAGCCGTATTGTCTGTCAAATGAATTGACTCTTAAACGTCATTATTTCTGGCAATTATAGATCTGGACCAATGACTCCAATATAAATCTACATTCCAATAAAATTGTGCAGCTACAACTTTTTCCCGATCGCGTTGTTTACTAAAGCTAAATCTGACTTGTAAAGGGGTCAAGAATGGTCTTCTATTGTTCTGCACTGCTTCGCTGTAGCTTGTGACAATCATACAGGGAACAGTGAATCTCTCGTTTGGGACCCCGGAGTTTCCTTCTCTGGCTTGTGTCAATGCAAGTTAAATTCACAGCAAATGATAGCTATCCACCCGTGGATTGATTGGAAAAAGAAGAGCTTTGATGAAATCGAGACATGTGAATATAAAATTGAATGTATTGATATTTATTCTTGAAATATTATTCAGAGGCGATTGATTAAGATGACGTGACGAATTTTCAATAACATCGCAGCATCTATATTGTTCTCGTTTGAAAGCTGACATAAGTAGGCGAGAGCAGCTTTATTACCGACAGCGTGTGTAAGCCGGTCAAGGCTTTAAGCAGAGAAAACAACGTTTAAAACAGAGGTCTGCAGAAACTTCTCTTAGACGATGGAAACAATCTGAAACTTTTACCCAGCAGATTTGCTTCAGCTAAGCGCTTGCGGAAATTCAAAGAAGTAGGTATATTTTTGAAAGATTTGGAACTGAGGTTTGTGGGGAATTGACACAGAAAAGGAGCAGGAGATCAGCCATGTGGTGCCCCTTCCTACTCCTGCCGTTATATCTTACATTAGTTACGAATTTCACCATTTATCAGCTCAGTCGAAGGCGAAAATGACCACTTGGCAGGTTCACACTTGTCACGCCGATCGTCACTACTTGATCTTGATATAATAAATGAAAGGACAGGATATATTGGGTACACAAAGTGATAGTCACAAAATCGAACTGAGGACTCTCAATTTCTTGCATTTTTTGAAATATTTACATCTGCGTGCACCGTGTATTTGTCTTTATGTTCAGATGCTGATGTGTTATTCGATTTGGGATGCCGTACAGCGGCATAAGTCAGCTTTTCAGCACCGCCTCTTTTAGTCTGTGAAAGTATTTCAAAACCAGCTGTTAGTCCATTATCCAATGACCGAGTGGAGCATTCGATTAGAAAATGATATTCCAGTATACTTACCAGTCATTAGTTGCACAATGCTGTCAGGTTAATTAGATTTTATATTACATTTATTTCTACTCATTTTTTTCTGTTTCATATTGAACTTCAACACCTTGCATGCCCTACAGAACAATGCAATTTCGTCTCGTTTTACATGGGCATTCATATGATCGAATTAAGGGAGAAGGTAGATACTTGAAGTAGCACTTATGACACTAAATATTGGGAATAGTGATATTACAAGGCGCCGTTTTGAGGTTCTTGCACTTCATCGCCGTTTAGCCTGCTGAGCCCATAGGATCAGTTCCTAGGCTGAACCTGTTGACACTCCTCTAGTTGTCAGCCAGCTAACTGATTTTCGCAGACACCGCATACATGCCAGATTGAGGTTTTACTCTGAGGCTCAATGTCTAACCGCTTTCATAAGAGTTTGGTATTTCGGTGAATAACCTGAACGCAGGGTTCCTTCTATGATAACCTGGCTTTCGTATTTACGGTGTTGTTGATTATGAGCTCTAGTTAAGAAGGTGGGTTCAGTTTTTTTGCCTTGTTTGTTACTTAATAAGCACTTTACATTTCAAACTAAAGTAGAAAAAGGAATCGACACGTTGACTGCCTGATGGTGTCAAACGTGTGATAGGGAAAACACAACCTAGTTAATTTGTGATAGGAAAACGCAACCTAATTAATTTCAGTAAACGGGGATGAGTTATTATGCTCTCAACACTGTCATTGAATTTCACGTTTATGTGTAGTTTGCAAAAAATAACTTCATTTAGCATAGTGGTCACTTTATATCGTCTTCACAAAAAATCCCTTGGTTTTACCTCTGAATGGACGACATGCATTTCCTGGCGCCGAACTTTGGTAGATCCTTTGTTTTCGCTCAAGTTTAGTGTAGCGTAACTAGGAGCATATTCAATTGATGCTTGCTTCACCTGTTATGGAAAAAGACATTGAATACTCCAAGCGGTGAGTGTGATACAACTAGCAGCGCTCATAAACTAACCGAGTCGGAACATCTAAGCATGCCGACAGACAAATAAATTGGGCCCCATAATATTCTCACTGCGTTCAATGATATTATCCAGTATGTCTTCCCTAAGAAGGTACAGAACAATTCAGCTGTCAAATTGTATGCGTGAATTTTAGATTCAGATGGATATTTCAACAAATTAAAACTCTTCTACGAGCGGGATATGTTTTATCGTCCTAATCATGAGTTAGCCATGCCGATTGTCGTTTGTTTGCATTCAGTGCTGGTATTTCCATCCTTAGGTCTCAATCGGAAGTTGCCAAAATGACGCCTCTCCACTTTTTATTCTTTTCCAGTTGCGGGAATGCAAGAGCTAAATGTGAGACCTGATGCAGTTTTCCAGACTGCATCAGACGCAGGAACAGACGGTCTTGGTATCATCTTGATCTGCTTGCTTGTTACGGGCATGTTATTTAAATTATGATGCAGCAGGTCTATCAATTAGAGTCATAGAGTCATACAGCACGGAAACAGGCACTTTGACCCAACTGGTCCACGCCGACCAAGATACCCCATCCAAGCTGGACCCATTTGCCAGCGTTTGGTCCATAACTTTCTCCACCTTTCCAATCCATGTACCGGTCCAACTGTCTTTTAAAAGTTGTTATTGTACCCGCCTAAACCACTTCCTCTGGCAGCTGATTCCACATAGATAGCATACTTTAGTTAAAAAAGTTGCCCCTCAAGTTCCTTTTAAATCTTTCCCCTCTCACCTTAAACTTATGCCCTCTCATCCTTGATACCACAACTCTGGGGGGGGGGGGGAAGACTGAGAAAAGAAATTGGACATACTCGTCACTTTAAATAATACAAATAGTATTTATCTTGGAAGAGAAAATGGTACAGTGCAAAAATAGAACGTGGTGTTATGTATTTATAAAATAATATTTTGGAATCAGTCGAAGACTTGCTCTCAAATCTTAGATCTACTCTTTTCATTAGTTTCAAAAGTTCAAGCCCTGCGAGAAGTTTCAACGTAGATTTGTCATTTGGAAACCACTGATGAACGAATATGTTGTCCAAGGGAAGTAAAAAGTAGCTACATTCGTATTTTTGGATCAAAAATATTAAATTAACAATTGAGAAAGACGTTAAAACTTTTGAGCGGTTTTGAATTTCTAATTATGGATAAGTTATTTTAACTGGTAAGTGGATTGGGATCCAAATGATGCAGGTTGCAGATCAGAATTTTTAATACATATTTTAGTCATTTTTCTTGGGATTGAAGGTGATATGCCTTCCGCCATCCTTAAAGAATTGAAGATGCCTTTTCATGAATTCGGTTAACGGGTGTATATCAAAGTAAAACGGGTACCAAATGATCTTCCAGAGAGAGGTCTTAATTTAATGGTAAGCAGATTAACTGCCACTGGAGGCCGTGTTAGTCTGCACAGACTTTACTTTAGGTTTGGATATGAAAAGTAAATACAAATGCAAAGGATGTCTCGAGAAATCCCTGTAGAATCCCAGCAAGCTTTTCTTGCTTTCTTAACTTGCTCACTTTACATCACAGTTCAATATAATATTAATGTTCCGAACGGATTTCTGCACTTTCCCTCCCATGGACTAGCACACCGAAATTCCTCTGTACGGTGGTCTTTCCTAACTTCTGTAAGACCTGTTTTTTTTTTATTATTCCCTGGACCACAGTGAACAATTGTCGTTTATGTTCTCACAGTAAACTCTACCCTCCACCTTCTATGATGTTCTGTGGAATCCTTGAAAGAATGCTAAATATAGATTCAACAGGAATAATCAAATGAGTATTGTAAATAAACTTGAAAATAAACAAAACGTTGGGACACAGAATGTCTTCCTTTATTTCTTGAGTTTTTCAAGACTTTGTGGAATGAAATTGATGGATCATTGGATGATTATAAAAATTCTGCAACTAGTTATCCCTTCTTTGAAACAAGAAGATTGGTCTCACTTACCAGTTCTCTATTCTCATGTGCTTCCATCGAAGTTGTGTTGACATCTTTAAAACAAACATTGATTAACAGAGAGTATGCTCTAAAACTGGGCATTATTCTTTGATGTTAATCGATATGACTGCGTGAAGTAAGAACTGCAGAAGTTCCGCATTTATCCGACAGTGTTTAACTGCGCCCAGTTGATCTTGACGTTAAATAAAACTGTTCAACTCTGATAGCACGTTGACAGCCTTTTTACATTTTAAAACTGCACGAAAATTAAAATCAGCGAAACGCATATATCCTCAACAGTGTTTTCTACCACAAATAATACATCATTTCTCTTTTTATAACAACTAAAATGAAAAACGTCTGGCATTTTATCAAAGTTCTTACCACGTGCTGTCTTTAATCTGAGTCTTGTCAAAATAATTATCAGAAGTAAAATTGCTGATCCGCCCACAACACATGCGAAAATCATATTAATATTAGTGCCTTCTGGATCAGCTGAAAAATAAGAAATCATGAAACATTTATACATATCTAAACTGATACACAATCTTGGGAGTCATTAAGGCAGAGCATTTGAAAACTATCTTTCAATTCTTACACTGCAACTTATACAGCACGATACCAAATACAAGTTAGTGATGGAATTTAGAGAGCAAATAAATCACAGTAGGTTGTGCTTCCATCACATGAGGATTGTTTATTCATGATAAGAGGTGTCTTGTTTTCTCTTCGCAAAATGATGGGGAATGATGTATAAGTACTTGAAGAGCTTGAACATTTATCCCTCTCTTCCGATAAATTAATTGTTTCCCTGAGTGTGTGGGAGATTGTGCATTTCTAAAGCGGATTATGTCAATACTGCTCTACTTTGATACCACTTGTAAATGCTTCCAGTCTTACCTCGCTCGACAATGTAGCTGAAAATGGCGGGCAGCGTGAGGGAGACGTGTGTTACCAGGCAGATGTAAACATCTGTGCTTAAGGCAGGCTGCGTTATTTCCAAAAAACTACAGACTTCATACAATCCCTCCGCACTCTTTGTTTTCACTGTATGTATTCCTGTCAGGTTGTCCAAGTTATTTCTTCGCCAGGCGATTTCTAATTTCTCCGGGTAGAAGGCAGTAGTTTTACACACGAGTTTCCGAGGAGGCGAAAACCCTTCAACAGGAACAATTTTCAAGGGAGTGGGGGGAACTTAAGCAGAAAAATATATTTGTTTTCATTAGATTTTCATGAACGTAGTTTCCTTTCTTTCTCAGTGGAATCGTATCAAATCCCTAATATCATCTTAGATTCCCGCGCATCAGTTTTAAAACTCATACTTGTTGCATTACATTATATTTTCTTCCACTGTGGGCAGTAAATTGGCACAGTGAAATCGAACAATACACAAAATCTCAGGGGTGGTAATATGCGTGAAAGGCATTCTGTTATGTGTGGATCTATCAGCTTTATTGCATATCGGCTATTTTGTGACATTTGAATTATTGGAACGACTGTGACGTAAAAGTAAGGATGAAGTGATTTTTATAGTCTGGAGGAAGGAACAAGTTCATTCCTCCAGACTATTAAAATCACTTCATTCCTGTATGACTCTATGACTCTATTGCTTTTAGAGTCATAGAGTCATACAGCATGGAAACAGGTCCTTCGGCCGAGCACGTCCATGCCGATGTGTGGCCCAGCAAGCTAGTACCATCTGCCCGCGTTTGACCCATAGCCTTCTAAATCCCTTCCTATTCATGTACTTCTCTAGAAGCCGAAACATAAATCAAGATTTACAGGGGTAAATGGATATTGTTAATTACAAATACCGGCGACAAGCGTTTCCGCTGCAAAATAAATAAAATAATCTGTGACATCCTACTCGTGTTTTGAAAATTGTATATGTACAAGAAAAAGTCGGCTTAATGTTGGACAAATGTTCGAAACGGACTTGGAGTTACCACGACTAGCATGCCTTGAGGGTAAGAATTTCACTACATCTCTTAGTGGCTTACTAATGTGTTTGCAAAGAAAAACTGGCACAGTCGTCTGAAACGACTGTTCCACTCAGGGGACAGTGAGGAAAAGGAATAAAACATTTCATCCTCGAGGCCGCTTCGCTTTTCAATGAAATATCTGTATTTTCTTTCTGTATAACAGCAAATCCCTACCCTTGATTTCCAGCCTTAAGAGAAATCAGTCCTTTTCGATTTTCAATGGCATTTTGTCTCTAAATTTACAGACTATTCTCCCCCCCCCCCACTTACAGGATGACCATTTACAAATTTGGATTAGCAATTTGAAGCAGAGGCGCCAAAGAGATACATGGTGTGTGAGTTAACAGGATTGTACTTCTGAACTTTTTACAAACGTCCCGTTTTGACCTGGAATACTTGCAGTTTAATGTTGTTAGAAAAACCCGATGTAGATGGGAAATGTTGAAATTGATCCCATATTCTTTCCTGGGAGATGGTAAATCTGTTCACCGCAGCCTTTCGTAATAACATTAATATTATTTCAATATCTTGCCTCTAAATCAAGTCTAACCTAACGTTAACATTAATTCAGTGCATTTCAAGTAACTTAGCGTATCCAGGCAATAATAATGGTAAAATATAACCTACGTAATCGGTCAAATCTGTCAATAGCTAATGCACACGGCTACGTCAATGAGTTCAGAGAAGAATGGAGTGATGAACAGACAAACTACTTCATCTATGTTCTGATTTATTTAGGATTTCCATCCTCTGTAACAGTTGTTTTTTTAAGGTATGAAAACAAATTTGCCACCACGGATTTTAAATCAAATAATAACATTTCTTACTATCTCATCATTGAATTTTACTTATGTTGCCAAGCGCTGAACCTCTCTCACTTTCCGAATCAAGATACTTACACAACACAGTGAGCCGAGATCCACTTCCATTCCTGATATAATTTTGCTGATGTTTTATTTGGCAGTAATACACTCCGGAGTCTGAGACATTCAAATCCAGGAGAGAAAATTTACTGTCACTTTTCCTTACTTCAATTAGCTTTCTGCTGTCTGGTTTTATGAATGTCTTACCGCCCTCTTTCCACCAATAAAAATCAACATCATCCTGTAAAGTAGAGTGTTTACAGAACAACGTAACATTGGTACCGCCGGCTACTTTCGCGTGCTCAGGGCGTTGAATCACTTCGGTCGATGTTATTTTCACGGCTGCAAAAAATAAACAAGAGCACCGTAAACACTTACATGTATTGGCAAAAAAAAAACGAAAGAGAAAAAAATACAAAGCAATCAAGAAGCAGCGACGGCTGAATGGGAAAAACAATTTAAATTAATATGCTGTGCATAACCAGCGTAGAATTTTCTGAAATTGTGGTTGTCGTTCAGAAACAGTATACATAGCTAAAAGTACCTTGCCAGACTATACCGAGAAGAGCTATGCAGGGAACTGCAACTTTGGGCCACATATTACAAAAAATAACTTAGCATTGCTGTAATGAGTGTAGCATACTCAATTGCTTGTGCAAAAAAAAAGGATCTCACCAGTAATTATATGACATGTATTGTCGTGACGTAGGATATCGCATGACGAAGGCAGATTAATGTCTATCAAGTTTAATTCTGTTTGCGTGGGCCGGGAAGGAGGTGCACTGCCCCCTCTCATCTCTATTTTCTCTATGAGGTATAATGCTTTCCCAGTCACAACCGGGATACTGCATTTACTTAACATTCTTTGGTAACGATTAGCAACTCTTTGTCGCATTCTCCATTCAAACAATGACTATTAGTATCAAAGCCGCGGAACTTCCTTCAACTCCACATGATGGAGACTTCTTATTCGCTTCGATCACTTCTAATTTCCCTAATTTCTCGTGTTCACATAACGACTGTTGACATCATTGGAATAGCGACTAAGATTAATAAACCTACAAATGTGTTTCTTTCATTTAAGAGCCGTTGAGTGAAATTTTCACTGTAGTCAAACTTTGGTATGTACACATCCATGCATTTCAATACCTGGTCGTTCATTTGAAATATTAGTTGATAACTGCAGGCGGAATGGTGGAGATAAAATAAGTAGGATGACGTGTAGTTTCTTGCAAAGAGAAAATATATTTCAATAAAAGTGAGGCGGTTCATTCACAGCATTCAGTTTACTGCGGGATTCGAGGCATCATCTTTGATAAATTAAGTGGATCGTATTAGGAGGCGTAAAGACTTCATTGATACTGTCCCGAAGTGAAGAACTGAACCATAACACAGTTCCGAACGTCGGGCCTCTTTGGAAATCATCTTAAATTTATGGTTACCACACCCTCTGCCTCAGAAACCATTTACTCCGACTTAATTTTCATTGCATTGAACATTTCAGTCGAATTCTCCCTATACGTCCTTGTTCGTTGAATGATGCCGGATTCTCCAACACCTCCACTTAGATTAATTTTATCCGCCCCCTTCGAGTAAATATTTTGTGATGGCCAGGACGTATTCAATTGGAACACATTATTCCAGTTGAAGATTTCGAAGGAAAATTTAGCTTGGATACTTGGCCCTTTTTTCAAATAAGGATGTGGATCCAAGTATCCCAGTAAATCTCAACTGTTCTGCCACATTTTTGATTTTGCAAATAAATAACGGTAAATTTCATTTTACTCTTTGTGATGTATAAAGTGTGAATATTTACAGATGTTCGCGTCTACAGCTCATTCCTCAGGTAGAATTGTCCAGATAACAACATTCCTCTTTCTGCCGACCTGTTCTGACGAACTGGTGATAACAGTTTGATTGTTGTCAGCTTCGATTCATTCTTCGACTCATTCGATTCTCTTGGTTCCTAACGCCCAAGCAGTTCTCCGTTTTAGGCAACAACTTGCCTGTAAGTTCCAGCACTCACGTTTTCATTAACACGCGTGTATATCGAAAGTTGTCAAATGCACCTGGAAGTCCGTAATAAGAGATCCACATTGGTAAAAAGCATAGACTATGGCTATCAGTTAAACCACGGAAATATATATATATATTCAATTTCCGTCTTGCTGGAATGTAATTTCACATTTCTGCTCTGCTAATTACAACCGCTACAACATGAAAACGACATTAAAGTACAAAGAGAATTGTTTGGTATTTCTCTTCCCAGAATGAACACATTATTGAATGAGGAACACAGAAGGTTCACCAGAACTTTTGAGTCACTTATTTGAAAGAAGCAGACTTTGGAATAAATTGGTTAATTTGTACTTCATGCTGCATCGTGAAAACAACATTAAAATACAAAGAGATCTCATACTTCTTGACCTTCAAGTAAGTGCGAAATGCGAAACCACCACCAGACTGCAACTTACGTCTTTCAGGCAGGTGCAACTTTCGACCACAGAGGGTTTCCATGATGTCACCATCAGTCTCACGAGTGCATTTCTATACTCCCCCGGTGTGCTGCTTCCTCTTAGCTCGAGTTACAATTGTGTTAGTGAAATGTCCAGAGCTTTGTCGGTAAGTGACTGCAGCTCCTACTCAAGCATTAGTAATAGCGATGTACAAACAGAAAGCTAAAATAGATTACAGTTTCTGGGGAATAATTGAGAGGAATATGGGAAAATAAAATGGGATTAGTTTGGAATTAGTTCCAAAACGGAATTGGTGGATTGAAGGCCTCTTTCGCTGCTTTTTGACTTTAAGGTGCACAGCTTCACACCACAATGAATGGAAATCGAAGCCAAAGGCATTAGAAACAAGGTGAAAGGAAACGGGAAAGCGAGGCGCATGAGTACACGCGCATAGACAGTTTTTTTTACAAGAACGTGGGGGCAATAAAATCATTTAGAGTACGATTAGTGCAAAAACTGAGTGCGTGATCGTCGGTGTTGGTTGGCAAAAGGGCCCTCTTCCTTTCGTATTTGTCTATGAATCTAAGTTTCGTTGGTGTTTGATATCCCTGCGCATGACCAGTAACGGCATATTAGAACTTGGGAAGTCTTGCAAAAATTTTAGGGCATGGTCATCTGCATGGATTTGAAATTATGCTCCAAGTATAATTCTTTGGGCATCACTGTTCTCGACAGAAACAAGTTATTTCTAAACTAAACGACCATCTTAAATATTTTAATTTGAAGAATCCACATTCGGTCTTGGTAAAGAACAATTAAGTAGATTTCTGTCGGAGTGGTTATGAGAACACGTCCTACCTTAATAAATGTGGGAGATCAGCCGGTGAGTGCAAATGACAAGTGTTTGCAACTATAATCAACAAGAAGTACGAGTTACATGATATTGGTTGCACGCTTTTAAGTGTTTTATCTTCATATAAACCAGCCCTTCTTCAATGGAATCCACGAATGTGATGGAAAGAAATGGCTTTGCAAAGTTGATTCTGACTTCTCAACTGCGTACTGATAACTACAGTATTATTTCATTTATGCTTCTGACCAGGTGGATCAGGAATTGGAACATCGCTGGGATGGACTTGACAATGGGGGATATTGTGCAATTATATCCATTCCACAAATCGGGGAAGTAGTCAATCTACTCCATAGATAATACGACCTGACCTGCCTCAGCCATCGGCAAAATGATGGAAGGAGTTGCCCACAGTTCGATCTCATGGAAATAAATCCTCTGTAACCCGCTCGCTGCTGCTTAGTTTGGCTATTACCGAGGCCATATTGATCCAATCCCCATTTCAGCTTTCGACCAAACAGAGATAAAATAGCGGAATTGCATACCTAAAGCTAGAGTTACCCTCATAAAGATACAGGTAGCAATATCATCAAGGATATCATCAAGAGCCACGTTAAACTGAAACTATCAGAAGTCAAAATTGGAGCCATTTCAAATACAAAGGAAGACAAGACAGTATTTACTGAAGATGCAGGAAGCTGGAGCATAATATAAACTCATGGAAGAACTCAGTGGGTGCAGTAGCATCCATGGAGGCAAAAGGATGGGCAAACTTTCAGGTCAAGAACCTGCGGCAAGATTAAGAAAGAGTCCTGGTTGCTGACGGGGAGTCAAAGTATTTGTCTTGTGATCCTCCTCCAGAAATCCTTCATCAATTGCTTTACCTTCATGATTGAACCAGAATGGACGATGTCTACTGATGATTACACTGACGCCATATCCTTGTTAAGTAAAAGAAAAACATCCAAAAGGAAACAATTTGTTCACCTTCCGCTGCCGATGAACTGCATTAGCATTACTAGATCACTTACTGTCAACATGATGGCGATCTGCATTGGCCCGAAACTTAGCTGCAGGGTTGGAGCACATTAAAGTATAAGTTTTCTGGGACAAGTTGTTCAGTATGCACTAATATTGAAACTGTCTAGAAAAATCCTCCAGTTGGACATTTGCGTAATTGATTCGTCCGAAATGGGATACAATATTGTGCCTCGATGAATGCAATTCCAACAAGGCTCGAGAATCTTAACACCATCTAGGATAAACATTTTGTAAACGGTACACACCGGATCAGTGAAAGCTTAAGATAATGTATTTTGTTCTATTATCCATAAATGCAACAAAATGTATTATCTTAAGCTTTCACTGATCCGGTGTGTACCGTTTACAAAATGCACGGTAGCACGGTAGCAACACGGTAGCTTCTTCAACAATCCCGATAGGACCCGAGAAACAAGGACACCGAGGGCATTAGTACACAACTACATGCATGCTCCTCCTTTCATGGACTTGGAACAATATATCTGTTCTTTATTTCGTTTGGAACTCAAGCCGGAATTCCCTACCTAACAGCATTTTCTTGCCTTCAGCACGATCTTCTCAATCCACGAAGTGGTGCGCATTAAATATTGCCCAAGGGAGTCCCAATTATACCTGAAATTATTATAGTTGTGTTGCACTATACTTCACACGAAACTTTGCACGTGAATTCAATGGGTGTATTTACCAGTTTCGATGTTAGTTAAAGGACAAACCTGTCGCAATTTAGGTGTATATTTGTAAAGGATTAACATTATTAGCGATTAACGCTCAATATGTATTTCATTCTCCTTCTGCAATTATTTCTCCTGGATGAGATTTCCCTATATACTATAACCACACCTTTCTCCTTCTACAAAATAACAGTGATAGTTTTTTGGTTGTCTTTTCTTGGCAGTCCTCTTGCGATGATAAGTGTACTTATTCGTCTTTGGAAGAGTGATCCTTTTTGTATCTGCCTGTTGTTGAGATTAAACTCAGTCTGGTTTAAAATAGAGAAAAAATGGCTTGAGTGTTGGTGTCAATATCTGTACATGTGTTTTAGCAAACGAAAAAGCCATCATTCCAGAGACTCAAGGATAACGTGAAATGTGAATGTCTACCCGACATCGTTGCTCACAATTCATCGTTGTACTTCTTGCCTTGTGAAATGCGACCTCTTGTGAAACTATATTTCAATAAGTAGACGATATATTTGCATCCAAGTCCAAAAACTGCATTCCATTGACCATTTTCTTGTGAAATCCCATCATCCAAATTTACCATTTCTGGAACGGTGGTCGTTAATGGAGGGCCATATTTATTAAACTGGCAACAAACTGAAAACAGCTGGCATTAATATCTGCACATTGGTAAGCCCCTTTGTGTTAGCATAAATGTATTTGTTGCCGCCGGCAACCGAAACTGTTTTACATTAGTTTAGACGGTCCGAGGACATACAATGATTCCCATGTTGCCGATCCCACGACATCGTTAGCTTTTCGGACTCCAAATGCAATTCTATCCATTGGCAGTCTGAACAATTGCCCGTCTAATTTATCGATCCCAAGAATTTATTTGGGAATTTCTGTAATCCGCACTGTAGAGGAGAATAGTGTTCTCGTTGCAATAACTAAATATATCTGTATGCTCAGTGCTGAAGTCTCTGCTCTCCCCCACCTACTCCGCCTATTAACTACCACCTTCGCTCCAGCATGTTTCCTCGGATTAACATGTATGAGTGTAATCTCAGTTCCCGCTAGATCCATCACTGTTTGTCTGTTACTTGAACTCCAAAGAGATGGTCAATGTTACATGAAGCCCAAAGCCTCTGAGTTCCAGTCTCTTTAGTAGTCAGCTACCAGGACCATTTGCACAACCATAGGAGATTCAGTTCCTCTCTCAGACTCGAATGAAGGAAAGTTGTGACATATTCTTTCTCTTCAGTCTTCATGGAAAAGTGATGTTTCTTTTATATCCGCTAATTCTGTGAGATATCATCTCTCTCACCTTCGCATTGAATGGGGGAGGTGATGGTGTGCGAGTCCCTCCACCACACCTTTCATTGTTTATTGCTCCAGCAGCAATACCATCCATTTCTTCAACCACAGCTGCTTTAAACATCACATTATAAATCTCCCTGCTTGCCACTCTCCATGGTATATTTGGATTTCCGTCAGGTCTTTGTGACATATTTCTTGCGCTCTTTTCTTGCAAGTGTATCAATTGGGTTGGTCGTGCATTTTTCTTTCACATCCCCTAATTTGCCGAACAATAATATGTGCTGGCTCAAGGGACTTCCTAGTGCAGGTCTTAAAAATGCTCGTCTTAAATGTTGCCCTGCTTCCTCCATTAGGCGCTAAGGGGTACCTTCTTCTTGCCAATCCCTAACATCAGGATAACTATCCGTCACAACAGCTAACATTAATATAAGTAGGGATTGCTCATGTTTCCTAGATGCTTTTTGGAAATCCTTATTTATCATAAGGTCAAGCGAGGGGGCTTCTAACGGCTGGCATTCTTAATTGGTAACACAAATGGCATTCGTTCCCTGGTCACTGAGTCTCGTTAACCGCGCCCCAATGTTTCCTGTGGTAAGTTTTTTTTCTGTATATTTTGTACCTCCCTGTAGGAAGAATCGCACACTATTCGAGACTGTTGTGGCCGTTGTACTTCTGTTCCTTTAGTTTTGCTTCTTACTCCTTTCCGACCATTCTCTCCCCTGCTCAGAGGAGGAGATCCATATATCCCCGTCAGTTATGTCGGCATTCAACTCTTTTATTAAGGAAGTCTTAATCTTTGTTGGCTTTACTTTGCACCTTCTTCGCCTAGTATGTTTTCTTTATATACTTCACTGCAGGAGAACAAACAGCAAGCCTTCACTCCCTCTAGTGCATTTCCAGCTGCCTCTACTAATGCAACATTGGAAATATGCAATTGTAATTCCCTGTTTTCAATGCCCGAACGAAAGCTTGTAATGCACCGTGTTCTATTTGGAACTTCTGAGCGCACTCAGTTATAGCCATGCCACTTGATTTACACTTTCCTCGGGATTATCTGGAAGTTGCATCCATCAATGGAAAGCTACCTTTTTCTAGACGTAACTTTCTGTCACATGGCAGATCACTTCAGCAACCATTTGTAATCTACCTATTTACCAAATTCTGACCCATGCACCATTAACACATGGGTTGATTTTAACAATGGAGACAGAATGGAAACATAGGTCCTGATGGAGTGTTTGGACCCAAAACGTCGACAATACATTTTCTCCACAGCTGCTGCTCGACCCGCTGATTTCGTCAAGCAGATTGTTTGTTGCACTGGATTTTAACAGTGTTGGCTGCACATGTTATGAAGTTTTGATAATGAAAGCAGAATCTATATTATCACTATTCTGAACTGATTATAACGTGCTTGCCGTCTCTCACATCATATTGCTCTGACCGCAGAAATTAATTCATATCAGCGGTACAATTGGTGAACCTCAAAGTGAGTGGCTGATTAATACAATGCCGTATTTGGGGGTTCTGATATTTTGATAATTGTATTGCAGATGGTTAATGGAGTTATTTTTGGGATGGTGAGGAAGTGAAGGGTTAAGAATTGCAACCATACCTATAACTGGCAAACAAAAAATATATATATATGCATTTATATTTCTTTAGCAAGGACTAGCAAGCTGCTGACCCACTAGTTAGGTTGGAATGTTAAGTATGTTAACTGCCTTTATTTCGGGTAACGAACCATTCCGATATGTCAGACGGTGGTGATACTGAGTGTAATTAACATCGAGGTGAAGACTTGGTCTGAACAATGAAGGGTGATACCTGCCTTTGAAAGCCTTGATTATAACTCAACTATACTAAGACAAAAGGTGTGATAGCTGTCTCCGGATCTCTATAGCTTGACCGAAACTCGCGGCGCCGTTTGCATGGGATGTGCGCGACAATTCCTGTATAAATGTCTGTCTGCCCTTTGTTCGGGTAGAACTCGGGAAGCGACTCTTAGTGAGTGATGAAGAGAATTCTCTATTAGCGGTGCACTGCTAATAAAGGTATTTGTTCGAATCGACCTTGTGGCACTGTGTTACTTACAGCGGACGGAAAGGGAAAATTGATTTCGGGACGACAATATGGCGAGCCAGCCAGGAGTCCAAGACGAGGTTTCGGAAGCGGCGTGAGCGACTGACGGGGATAACGGCCACCTGAGACGGACGGATCCACAAGGTACGATTCACCTTGATCCCTCTCAGGCAGTCGGACACCTGATCGATCCCTTCGCCTACCGACAATCCTCTGACGGACTCCTCGCGAACCTGTCCGAGTGGTTCGAGTCCCCAGTTTTGGGTTTGGGATTTTAAGTTGTGAATTTCAAGGTTTTGAGCTCTAGGTTCTGAGATCGGTTCTCCGGTACTACCACCCTGCCTTAGACCGGTTCTTAAGAGGGTAAATCCCCCACGGGAAGGTCAGGAACCTGAAGTGGGTGAAGGAAAGAGACCGATCTTATAGGCAATCGCAGCGATTCGTACCGTCCGATTGGGTGGAATACAAAAATGGGACAAACTCTCAATAAGTCTGGGTCCAATACCTCACTATCTAAGTTATGTAAAGACGATCCGAAGAACGAGAGTAACTTCCGTAAATTATCAGCATGCCTCAATAAGAAATTGGGAAACGAAATATGGCCATTGGGGGGAACCTGGGACGTAGATAAATGCCTAAAGGCAGAAAAGGCAATTTGGGAGTGGAATACAGGGGGAAAATGGAAATTATTAATGTCCATTTGGAGAAAAACTGCCGAAGACCTAACAAATAAATCCAAGCAGGCTAGCTGGGAACATAATGCGCACAGAATGGGAATTAGTGTGTGTGATGAACAGGGAAATCCTAAGAGTTGGGAAGTCCTGAAGTCTCAGTGCGGAGACGACGATGCTGAAAAGAGCAGAAGGGAGAGAGAAGAGGTAAATGAGGCGTATAAGGAGAAGAGCAGAAATAAAAAGTAGTAAGGATAAAGTGGAGGTACCTCCCGACATGTCTGGCGTGCCCCTGTTGTTCCAAAGTAATGATACGGATGAAGAGGAGGAGGATTGGATGGTCCGACCCACAGCCCATACCTACCCCCCCCCCGTTTCATTGCCACCCCCATATAATGCGGCTAGCCCGCCAGCCGTTCCGCCCTTACCACCAGCGACTGCTAGCCAAGTCCCGCCCACAGGACAAGTCCATGGCCCTATTGCGTCCCGAACCAGGATGCGGCTTAGTCGAAGGGAAAGCCCACAGACAGGTGGCTCTAAGGCCACAGACAAACGACGAAGCTTTTTGGCAAGGGACGGTCCTTCAATAGATTCTCAGACGTACACCGACTCTGATTCTACCACTGATGATGGCAACCCTACAGATCCCAGCCTACCAACCATGTTGAATGGGGTTAAGGGAGCCAAGGTTAAGAAACAATTCCCCAACAGGAGTGTTCCCAATCCTGATCCAGCCCAAGCCAGCGCTAATCCTACAATCCACATTTACACCCCTTGGAAGCCTCAGGAGATGTGCTTAATCATGAGTCAGGTGCCCAACCGTAAAACCAACCCGGAGGATTTAATAGATTATGTGATTGGAACAATTCAGATGTATCAGGCCCCCCCCCCCCCCCAAGACCTTTTCAGTCTTTGTTGCATGGCCCTTACGACTAATGAAGTGGCACAGTGGAAAGAACACCTGGGGAACTATGCTGACTGGACAGCCTTTCAGGCGGCCGTCCGGCCTCGGGACCAGGTGGCCACTATTAGAACTGCCCTTCGTAAAACCCTCCAACAGCCTATTGACATAACTAAGGTTTTAGAATGCCTACTGAAACAGGGTGAGGACGGCCCAGATTTTTGGGACCGTTTCTGTTCACTTTACGGTACCAATGTGGGGGATGATGCCTACAACAGAGGCAATGCCTCCCCCCAGTTTAACGCCCTCCTACTACAATGCATCCCTGCTGGAGTGGCCTCAGCTATCCGCACTAATGACATGAACTGGCCTGACCACACACGACAAGCCATGAGGAGGGCGCTAGTCCACTTCTGGAGTAAAGGGCGCAATACGAAAGCCACAAAGGTAAAACAGGAAATGGTGCAGAGACCCCCTCGGCCCCAACCTTCCTACTCTGACAATACGGGCTATCAAATGGAGCGGCAATTTTGCGTTCCAGAAGGGGTTTACTGGTCCAGTAAAGGATACCCACTGTACCCCAATGACTTAAGAACCCCAGTGTACGGGTCCCCTTGTGGACCACCACCACCACCACCCTCTCATAATTACCTAGGACCCATGGGGATAGGAAAAGAACGGTGGCATACTACTCCACTCTGCTGGACCCAGTTGCAAGGGGACTTCCACCATGCTCACAAATGCTTCCAGCCATTTATTCCGTAGTAGCAGCAGCCTCCAATATAACCCTGCAACAGGTAGTGATGGTTTATTCCTCCCATACCGTAATGGCACTCTTAACTTCTCAACAGACACAACACCTCACCCAGGCCCGCTTAAACAGATATGAGGTAGCACTCCTGAATAACCCACTCCTCACTTTTGCCTACTGTACGACCATTAATCCTGCCACCTTCCTAGAGGCCCCACCTGAGGATCTTGTGGACCCACCTCATGACTGTCTAATGCGTAACCACTTTTTAACTGCACCCCGTCCGGACCTTTCAGATAAGGCCATCCAGTCAGCCGACTTAGACCTGTACGTCGACGGTAGTTCCTACATTTCTGAACAGGGCACCCACCTTAGCGGCTATGCCGTGGTAAAAGACTCTCAGAGTGTGGAATCTGCATCTCTGCAGCCCCCAGTCTTTGCCCAAAAAGCATAACTCTTTGCCCTGACCCGAGCTTTCATTTTAGCCAAGGACAAAGTAGCTAACATCTTCACTGATTCCCGCTATGCTTTTGGAGTTGCCCATGATTTTGGCCAACTCTGGGCACACAGGGGATTTATGACCTCTACAGGTAGCCCCATACAGAATGCGGCTTATGTAAAGAACCTCCTCCAAGCCATCCTCCTCCCAAACAAATTGGCCATCATTAAATGCTCCGCTCACCTTTCAGATGCCTCCGTGATAACCCAGGGCAATAACAGGGCAGATACAGAAGTGAAATTGGCAGCAGGCCAGGGGTCTAAAATCGTTTCCACTATGGAAAAACAAGCAGTTGTTTGCAAGCCAAAGATAGCAACGCCGGGCAACCCAGACATGGTCACTGTGCAGCACTTACAGGGGGACGCCCCTGACTCAGAAAAACAAATGTGGAAGGCGCACGGGTGTACGCAGTCTGCGCTACAAGGCCTCTGGGTTACTCCAGTCGGTCAAGTATGTATACCTGATTCTTTATTACCAATGCTTATTGACTGCCTACATTCTGACACCCACCTTGGCAAGGAGGAAATGAGTAACATTTTACTACGTACCTGGTGGCACCCCAGATTGGAGGAAGCAACACAAGGCAAAATACGGTCATGTTTGATATGCGAACAAACCAATGCTGGGAAAGGGGTGAAGTGCACCCCAGGCAAAACCCCCTTGCCAGGTGGTCCTTTTGAATGTATACAACTCGACTTTATTGAATTACCGCGTGTACATTGTTATTGTTATTGTTATTGTTACTGTCTCGTTATTGTTGATGTATTTAGTAGATGGATTGAAGCTTTTCCAACCACTAACAATAAGGCCTCAACGGTGGTAAAGTTATTACTTACAGAGGTTATACCAAGGTTTGGGGTACCCTGACGGATAAGTTCTGACAATGACCCCCACTTCATAGGTAAAATAAATAAGGAATTGTGCGAGGCACTGCATATCGAACAGCAGTTCCACTGCACCTACCACCCTCAAGCAGCGGGTGTAGTAGAGAGAGCTATCAGCACCCTTAAGAATAAACTAACCAAATTAGTGTCAGAGACAGGTCTAAACTGGTTGAAGGTTCTCCCCTTAGCATCATACCATATGAGAATCACCCCCAACTCAGCCACCAGGGTATCGGCTGCCGAAATCGTCTATGGGGGTCCGGGAAGAACCCCATGGGACGCCGCCGCCCAACCCCCCACACAGGTTCACCTTAATATCATGGGGGATGAACTACAAAGGTATTTCAGACAACTTACGTCCTCTTTAAAGTTTCTTCATTCGCAGGTGGAGAGTGCCTTTAAACCACCTGAAGGGCAGAACACGGAATTGCCTGACCTGGAAATCGGAGACTCGATACTAATACGGGATTGGGAGCGCCCTAAACTGGGATCTCGGTGGAAAGGCCCCTTCCAGATACTACTCCAAACATCGACAGCCGTGAAAGTAAAAGGCCAGGAACGTTGGATTCATCTGAGCGACTATAAACGATGGCCACCGGAGGAAAGCTAATACTTTTTAAATTCGGACTCCTCACCATTACTAGTACTCTTGTGTGGGCGTTAGAGGATAATTTGTTTTACAAAATACATATGCAGCTACATGGGAATCGCACCGTTTGTTACCCCTTGGCAGAGTCAGTGGAAGGCCTTTTTGTAGCCACGCCAAGCTGGAGCACCAGTGTCCTCTTAAAGTATGAATTTTCAAAAACAAAGTGTGTCGGGCAGACAGGAACTTACAGGAGGGGGCTGCCGGGTAAATGCTTGCAAGGAACAGTAACAGGACCTAATAGTACGGCCCACCACCAGTCCTTCTCCCACTGCTTCACCGGCACAGGGTGGGGTTGTGGGCTAGCGATTGTACAGCATACGATAGCATGTGCCGCCACTACCTGTACAGAGAGGAATTGCGGGTTTAAAGGGGGATGGTTTAGCTGTGAGTGCGCTGCCACTAGGTGTGCTACGTTACTTGCAGGAGAACGATGGGTTTGTGGATGGGTTTGTGGAGATTGTCTAATGTCTCTTTAGAATGGCTAACCAGGGAGAATTACCTGAGGGAGCATGGGAGAAATGTTGCTGGGATCTCTTGATATTCTCAAATGCCCAGTCCACGGCACTCGGGAAATGTAACCTGCTACCGGGCTAAGGAAGGGTATGTGTTCCTCTTTAATGGCACTTACACCACAGCCACCCCCACTCTGTCAGCCTGGTTTGCAATAGGAACGATCGGGCCAGTCACGGTCCCCTGCCCCCAGAAGGCTCATGTCCGACGAAGACTTGTGTTGTGGTCAGTTAGTGAGGAGTTCTGTGAGGATTGGAGGGATCCTATGTCATTGGAATCTCTCTTAGCATCGTTAGGCTATGGATTCCTGAGTACTCTCTCTCTGGGGGGTTCGGCAGGAACTATAGCCGAAAACAACCGGAACTACCTTATTTGTGGACTGGCTGCACTGTGAAACAGTACTATGGAGGGCCTGAAGACAGTGAACCGGGAACTGGCAGAGCTTCGACTTTATGCCCAGCAGACCCGGTATGCTGTGGACTACCAGTTGGCTCAGCAAGGAGGAGTATGTGCTATAGTTGGGGACAAATGTATCACCAACGTGAGAGACGAGTCCTACAACATCTCCCATGCCATTCAGGACATTCAGACGCAAGTAGATAGCTTTAGACAGGGATATTACAGGAGGGACAAGTTGGTTGGGGTGGCTGCTTGGAGGGTCGTGGGCATCATACCTGCTGCATGGAGCTGTGGGACTAATAGTGATTATAATAGTATGCTATGTGGTGCTGGCCTGTCTAAATACCTGTTGCAAGGTCCTTATTAATGAGCTCTCGGCCCCGTTCTCAGCGCCGCTCTAGTTTATCATGAAATGATAAAAAGGAGGGAATGAGGAAGTGAAGAGTTAAGAATTGCAACCATACCTATAACTGGCAAACAAAAAAATATATATATATATGCATTTATATTTCTTTAGCAAGGACTAGCAAGCTGCTGACCCACTAGTTAGGTTGGAATGTTAAGTATGTTAACTGCCTTTGTTTCGGGTAACGAACCATTCCGATATGTCAGACTATGGCTATACTGAGTGTAATTAACATCGAGGTGAAGACTTGGTCTGAACAATGAAGGGTAATACCTGCCTTTGAAAGCCTTGATTATAACTCAATTCTACTAAGACAAAAGGTGGGATAGCTGTCTCCGGATATCTATAGCTTGACCGAAACTCGCGGCGCCGTTTGCATGGGATGTGCGCGACAATTCCTGTTTAAATGTCTGTCTGCTCTTTGTTCGGGGAGAACTCGGGAAGCGACTCTCAGTGAGTGCTGAAGAGAATTCTCCTAGCGGTGCACTGCTAATAAAGGTATTTGTTCGAATCGACCTTGTGGCACTGTGTTACTTACAGCGGACGGAAAGGGAAAATTGATTTCGGGACGACAGTGGTGAAATCCTATAATGATAAATTTCCTTTGTATTTGTTTTAAAATCTGTATTTAGTTCTTGATAATTACAGATATTTCTGTATTTGGGTTTTACAGACACTAGTGTTTTTTGATCCATACACTATAGACCATGACTTTGAAGACTGTAAAACACCCGAGTAAAGATTCCATTTTGTCTATGTTAAGCATGACGTGTACAAATCAACTTACGGCAAACTGGTGATCTCAGACATGTGTAGATATTTATGAAATTGTTTCGTTTTGTTTTTAAATTCCATATGCGATGGGATTATCGATGTTTCTGTGGTGCTGCTGCAAACAAGTTGCTCATTGCAACAATGCATACATGTACCTGTGCATATGACAAAAAACTCGAAGTTGACTTTGAAACCCTAAAACTAGCCACTCATTCAGCCCCGCACGAATCAACCACCTCAACCCATTGTACAAGAATATAAAACATGCATTGTAGTGCACTGCTGCGTGCAGTGCTCTGGCGCACAAAAATACTCGAATTGTCAGAAGTCAGTCCATTTGTTCAGAAGCGAATGAAAAACAACTGCAAGACGAATTGTCCTTGATCTTGAGGGTTAATGGATCATCTGCAGATCTGGGTTTTCTGAGCAGTTAGTGGGTCATTGGAGTATTCATACTTAGCCTTTAGAAGTGGTTTTGCTGTTTCTCTTGACCATTGAAATGTCTTTTAATTGTCTATACAGAACAATGCAATATAATTTGGCGTGAAAAGATTTGTTTATTTCCTCCCGTCTCACTGAATTTCCAACTATTCGAGTCACTTCTCTGGAATTCCAAGAGATGGGTTAGAATTTGGGAGTGCTGTC
Source organism: Pristis pectinata (assembly GCF_009764475.1). Classification (NCBI taxonomy): domain Eukaryota; kingdom Metazoa; phylum Chordata; class Chondrichthyes; order Rhinopristiformes; family Pristidae; genus Pristis; species Pristis pectinata. Next base: position 44,741,432 of record NC_067417.1, read on the forward strand.
ATCATGAGGAGGAGAAACTACAGAAGAAGTTGCTAGTGCTACATGGGAGGGTTTAAACTAGGTTGGCGGTGCGGGGGTAGCGATGGGACTCTGAGCAGGAGCAAGTCATGGGATAAAGCAGTAGCCATCAAGAACCAGTATAGTAATAAGGATAGCCAGGGACACAGTAAAGGCAGGAAAAGGAATACTCAGTTGAACTGCATTTCAGTGCTCGAGGTTTAACAGGAAAGGCAGACGAACTCAGAGCGTGGATTGGATCTAAAGACTGGAATTTTATAGCCATAACTGAACATGGCCAAGGAAAAGGCAGGACTGGCTCAATATTCCAGATGCTCTCGGCGTAACCGAGGTACAGGTAAGCGAGAAGGGGTTGTAGCGTTTTTGATAAGGGATGACATAACAGCCGTAATTAGAGATGAAATCTTGGGGAATCGACCTGTGAGACCATATGGGTAGAACTTAGAAACAAGAAGGGAAAGATTGCTCCAGTGTGGTTGTATTATAGATCCCCCCCCCCAACAGTAAGGGGAAATTTGAGGAGCAAATGTGTAGATAAATTGCTCATACTTGTAAGAATAATAGGGTTGAATTTGTGGGAGATTTTAATTTTTCCAGGCTTGACTCGGTCATGCAGATTGTTAAGGGCCTGGACGGGGACTAATTTTTGAAATGTGTCCAGGAAAGTTTCCTAAGTCAATAGACTCTGCTCGGGAGGGTGCAATAATGGACCTTCTCTTAGGGAACGAGGCAGGGCAAGTAACGGAAGTGGCAGTCTGGGGCACTTTGGCTCTAGTGAACATAATTCTATTAGTTTTAAGATAGTGGTGGAAAAGGATGGGTTAGCTCCACAGGTTAGTGTCCTAAACTGAAGTAGGGCTAATGTTGGAGGAATTGGACAAGATCTAGCAGAGGTCGATTGGGTGAGCCTGTTTGAAAGGAAAGGAAGGAATGGCAAGTGGGGAGGGGGCTTTCACGCACGAGATAGCAAGTGTCCAGGAGCAGAATGTTCCTGTTAGGGTGAAGGGTAAACTTGGCAAGTTAAGGGAACATTGGCTGACGTGAGATATTGAAGCTCTGGTCAATAAAAAGAAGGAAGCATACATTGGGTCTGACATCTCCGGATCAAGCGAATCCCTTGATGACTTTAAAAGGATTCAGAATACCCTTAAGAGGAAAATCAGAAGGGCAAAACGAGTGTATAAGATAGATCTGGCAGGTAAGGTTAAAGAAAATCTCAAGAAGTTCTTTCAAAATATTAAGAGTAAGAGGGTGGCTAGGAAGAGAGTAAGTCCCCTTAGAGATCAGCAGGGCTGCAGGAAATGGTTAAGATTTTTAACGAATATTCCTCCTCATTGTTTACTGAGGTGAAAATAATAGCTGCTCAAGAGATCAGGGAAACAAGTGGAGATGTTTTGGAGAACATTCATATCACCAGAGAAGAGTTATTTGCAGTCTTACAGCGCATTAAGGTGGATAAATCCCCAGGGCCTGGCCGACTGCATCCTCTGACTTGGTGGGAGGCTAGAGAGGAAATTGTGGAGGCCCTTGTGGAGATAGTTGGTTCATTGTTAGTCACGAGTGAAGTTCCCGAAGACTGGAACGTAGCTAATGTTGTTCTGTTGTTTAGAAAATAGTAGCAAGGACAATCTAGGGGACTGCAGGCCAGTCAGCTTGACCAATAGTGGCGAAGTTTCTGGAGGGATTTCTAAGGGACAGGATTTAGACGCATTTGGATAGACAGAAACTGATTATGAGTCAGCATAGCTTTGTGCATGGGAAGTCGCACTTGACCAACCTTTTAGAGTCGTTTTGAAGAGGTAACCAAATAGGTAGATGAGGGTAGGGCAGTGGATGTTGGACTTCAGCAAGGCCTTCGACAGGTCCTGCGTGGTAGGCTTGTCTGGAAGCTAAGGTCCCATGAAATCCAGGGAGAGCTAGTTAGGTGGATACAACATTGGCTCAGAGGTAGGAAATAGAGGGTGGTGTTTGAAATTTGTTTATCAGAATGGAAGCCGGTGACCAGTGGTGTGCTGCAGCGGTCGGTGTTGGGTCTCTTGTTATTTATTGTTTATACAAATGATTTGGATGGGAATGCACAAGGCTTGATCAGTAAGTTTGCAGATGACACGAAATTAGGAGGTGTAGTTGATGGTAAAGAACGTTATCGTAGATTACAAAGGGATTGTGATCAGTTAAGGAAGTGAGCCGAGGAGTGGAAAATTGATTTTAATACAGATGATTGTGAGGTGATGCAGTTCGGAAACTGAAACCAGCGTTGGACTTATACTATGAATGGTTGGGCACTGAGGAGTGTGATGGAACAGAGGGACAAGTGCATTGTTCCTTGAAAGCGGCGTCACAGGTAGACAGGGTGGTGAAAACGGCGATTAGCACGCTGGCCTTCATCAGTCAGGGTATAGCATAGGAGTATAGGAGTTGGGACATTATGATGTAGTTGTCTAATTGGTTGGTGAGGCCGTACTTGGAGTACTGTGTACCGTTTTGTTTACCCTGTTATAGGAAAGATATGGTTAAACTGGAAAGAGTGTGGAAAATATTTGCGAGGATGTTGCCAGGACTACAGGGCCTGCGTTATAGGGAGAGGTTGGCCGGGTAAGGTCTTTATTCCTTGGAACGTAGGTGAATAAGTGGTAACCTTATAGAAATGCTTAAAATTGTGAGAGTCATAAATAAGGTGGACGGTAACAGTCTTTTCCCCAGGATAGGGGAGTCCAAAATTTGGGGCATATATTTGAAGGTGAGAGTGGAAAGATTTAGAAGGGACCTGAGGGGGTAACCTTTTGACGCTGAGGGTTGAGGCAGGTACAGTAGTATCATTGATGAAGCACTTGAACAGGTACATGGAGGGGCGAGGCTTAAAGGGATATGGCTGAACGCAGGAAATTGGGACTAGTTGGGGGGTGGGCACCGTGTTAGGCATGGACTCGTTGGGCGGAAGGACATATATCCGTGGTGTATTGCTCTGTGACTCTACGACTCTATGAAAACAATTTCTTGCTTGCTAATCGCTAATATTCTTGGCCATTCTAGATTCTGACACGTGACACATATATGAAGCTACTTTCCAATTCGTGTGGGCATTGCATCTTTTCCCATCACGTGGTTAGATGACCCGATAAATATTTGTTCTCAGAGGACCAGGAATTAATTTTCTATTTGTCCTATTCTGTAGCAACAAAGGTGGTGCTAATTTTATTAGAAACGATACATTTCCTTCGTCTTTTGTTGACTAAGATTTCCTTTTCTAGCATGCGCCAATGCACCTGTATTTTACAGTAAATGATATCACTTAAACCGTGGATTGATTTGAAAGACATGACCTATAATTAAATAAAAGAATGAATTTACACATTCAATAAAAATGCATAGAGATATACTTCAGGAACGGGATATGACGAGAGGAATTACAAAACTTTGCTAACACCACACCGCACCATTAATATTATTTTCATTTGAAAGCTGATGGAAAACAGCGAAAATACATTTTTAATTGGCAGCTCGTGTAAACCTGTCGTTCTTTCTGCATAGGAAGTTACATTTAAGAACGAGGTGAGCAGAAATTTCTTCTCACACACAGCATTGCTTCCAGCAATTTTCTCCTATAGGGCTGTGAAGGATAAATCATTGGGGATATTTAAAGAGGATGTACAAAATTGCTAAGTTCAGTAAATTGAATGCTTTGATGAATTGGGAAAGAAGTAGAAGATTAGACGGGTGGCAGATCAGCCATGATCATTTTGAATAGCAGGGCAGTCTTCTGACGCCGGCTGGCCTGCACCTGTTCCCATTCTTTATATTGTTATATTTACATACGGTGTCAGTGCCAAATTCTGCGGGTTTATCAGCTCATGGTGTTACGGACTCGGTGAATGTCCCTTTAAGATAGAGTTAGTTGTGTGTGTGTGTGTGTGTGTGTGTGTGTATGTGTGTGTGTGTGTGTGTGTGGCGTGCTTACGTCAACAGAAGATAAAGGACGTAATGACGTTGTTGAAGAGGTCAGTCGAAGTCGAAGAGGGAGAGAACGAAAAGAGAGACACCAGCTTGCTAGTTTCTTATCGATGGATGAGAAACAATAACTGTGTCTGTTACTGCAATCCACGAATGAAAATTGGAAGCAATCCGGTGGAGTTCACTTTGTTGCTGACCTGTAGAAGGAAGCAGGTATTTGTGTGGACGGCCACGATTCAGATGCTTTTCGGGGTGAGGAAGTCACTACCGAGTAAACACTGAAGTGTCGTTTGGGTTCCATCGTGGAACATTTGGATTTCGTAATTACTCTCTCTATGTTCTCTACATCTACGTCTTATCTTCAGACAACGATGGTTGTCGAAGAAGACTTTGCTCATGTTTCACCTTATGGCTTGCTGAACTGAACTTTAAGAACCATTCCTGGACTTGGAGTTTGGGACTTTGCCACACACACACACACGAAGAGTTTAGTTTTGGGGTTAATGTTCAAGGTTTAACATTTTTACTTCTAACATACTAACATTTTTACTTTTATTTTTCGTATTATCATAAGTAGTGATTAATAAAATAGTTTTTAACACTGAATCATGACTCAGTGTGTTTCTTTTGTTGCTGGTTCGTAACAATGGTTGAAGGTAAAACGAGCATTTCATTTCCCATGTTCGCACTTGTGATATCGATCGTCACTCCTTTGTCTGGATGCAATAGGTAACCGAAAGGATACCTTGGATCTACATTCATTGATAATCTACAATAGCGAACTGTATTTCGACTCTCAGGTTTTAACTTTCCTTGAAATGTTTACACCAACGTACACCGCGCGTTTGTCTTCGTGGTTAGATGTTGAAGTTTTATTGGAGGTGGGATGATGGAGAGCAGCGCAGCTTGTCAAATCCGCTCCATTTAGTCTGTGAAAGTAATTCAATATTGGCCGTTAGTCCATTATCCAGTAACTATGTGAAGCAATCAATTTTAAAACGAAACTGTAATATATTTAGCAGTTATCAGTTTAACATTGTTGCCAGTTTACTCAGATTTTATATTAATTTTCTTTCTACCTTTTCCTTTCTGTTTACAGGAGCGTTCTTGTGCCACAGAACAACAACAGTTTCTCTTGTTTTATATGAACAATAATTTAATCGAGTTGACAGGGCAGGTTAATATTTAAAGTAGCAATTTCGGCACTAAATACTTGGAATACAAGCATTGCAAAACGCTGCTTCTGATTACTTGTGTCGGTTGGCTGACAACAAGTTTGATCCACCGAGCACACGGTGGAGGTTCCAAAGCAGAACCCTGCCGACACATTTACAATTTTCAACCGGCCCGTAGATTGCTGTACCTATGGTCAGTTGACATTACACAGTTAATAGAAAACTTTGTTTTTTAATACACGGTGTGAACTCGTTTAGTCACGAGTCCAGTATTTCTGTGAATAACCTAAATGTCGGCCACTGTCTGGTTTACCGGGTCATTAACTACCGTTCATCTTTTTTCATGACGCTGGATGTGAAGGCTAGGTGGTATTATTTTTTTTCTTTCCGGTTCCTTTCTTTTTTTTTGTTTTAATTTTCAATTGATATGACAGAGTAATCGCTAAAAAAACCAAACCAGAACAAGGAAAGGAAAAAAAAAGAAACCATATAATGGCATCATGTTCCGTGACAAGGATCTCTCAATGTCAAATTTATTTCTATGTATTGAGATTGGTTATCACGCACTTAACGCTGTCATTGGTGTCAACATTGTGCCCATTTTTCTGTACCGTTCGTCAAATTAGCTTCCATTCACATACTATTTATTTCATATCTTATTCACACCAATCATTAAGCTATGTCCAGGAATAGATGTTATGTCCTTCCTGGCGTCCAGTTTTGGTAAATCCTTTGTTTTCGCTCAAGTTTAGTGGAGCGTAGTCAATGCTCTGTTCAGTTGGTGAATGTACAACTTGTTCGCAGAACTTACTTAAAACTGCTGGCGGTGAGGCTGATACAGTTCCATAAACTGGAACTGAGTCTGAACATTTAGTCAAAGCGGTAGGAAATAAAACTGTATCATCCATGCTTTTAGCACCACAGAAATTCTAGATCTACACAACTTTCTTATGCTTCAGAATCATAAGAAGCCATGGTCTACAGTTTTAAAAAGTCAAAACATGAAGAATTTCATATGGTTTAAAAATCAGTGGCGCAGATTGGTTAATGCTTTGATTGTGAAGATAAAATATTTGAATTTTAAGATCCAATTTTTATTTTCACTGACAGATTTCAATTATATCTCATTTCATATCTTAATATGCAATAAGTGATATTTCTTCCTCTGAAGTCGAATACCATTAAGACGTTATTTCTTTTTACCAACAGCAATGAAAACACAATAAATTATCAAGTTGCTTACCATGTGATGATTTTAATCTGAGTCTAGTCAGAAATATCATAACTAAAATTGCCGTTCCGCCCACTGCACATCTGAGAATCAATTCACTGTCGGTCCCTTATAAATCAACAAAGAAGAAACTGTGAAACATTTATTAATGTGCATACAGATAAACGCTCCCGAGAGTCAACAAGGCAGAGCATCTCAAAGTTGCCTTTCAATCCTGAGTATAGAAAGACTCAAAGGTGTTTCACAATATACCATTTGCTAGTTAGGGATAGCATTTATGTAGCAAACAATGTTGCTCTACGAAAAGAGAGGTGTTTATTAAGTTAAGAGGAGCGTTGCTTTTATTCTAGCATTCTGCACCTGACAGTAGATATCGACTGTACACATAAAGCTTAGACTTGTCTCAACAACCGCTGCTCAATTACAATAATGTGCCCTTGTTGTTTTACTCGGGCTTTCTTTGAAATAAAACAACCGATAAGTTACCTTGTAGTTGCATGTTGACCTTTTGTATTTATACAAGCTGTAAATCTCTACACGTCATTTACAAGAATTGAGCTATTTAAAAACATTTTCCTGCTTTACCCGCTTACACGATTCTACAGGTGAAACGCCCAATTTCATGCAAAACACGGGCGAAGACCCATTCACCCATCACACTACTGCGTGCTTATTCATATGGGAACCTATTTACGCAGATGCTGCAGCTTCTCCAATTTTGACCAGTTCGCTACCGCGAACACAATAGCTCCACACGGATGTTACCTGCCGCGCCTTAACGTTCTAATATTTCCATTCTAATGCTTTACTCCATAGTCTTGAGACCCTGCTCATTCGATTTGCAGTTGAATATTTGCTTCTTAACACTTGAATCAAAGGCTCTGGTAGCTGATAGTTTCTTGGCAGTATATATAGAGTGCGCTTTAATTCATCTTAATTTTTTTGTTGCAAAAATGGCAGACTACTGTAATGGCTTTTCAGCGCTTTTCACATTGATGCAGCTCTGCTAATATATACGGTTGACATATCCCCATTTCTCTCGCACTCCCACCTAGCTCGGACTTAAACAGCTGTCCAACTGCATTTCTAAACCCACTTTGATCTATCCCGTTCCTCCCACTTATACAGTAAATGCTTTCAGTATGACTTCTCTCGACGATGCAGCTGAAACTGGCGGGCACCTTGAGGGCGACGTGCGACATTAGGCAGATGTAAACATCGTCGTCCCCGGAATGATGAGTTATTTCAAAAAAAACATCTGGAAACCTCATATCATCCCTTGGCGCTCCGGTTCTTCACTGTTTCTATCCCCGTGAGAATTTCTACGATATTTCTTCGCCAGACGATTTCTAATTTCTCCCATCGTCTTATCGCAACTACGGACCTGCTGCAGGGCAGAACAGGTTCATAGATACAATCAGTATTCATATCTATTTAAATTACATCACTTTTTATTCTTGTTTTGTCTTGTGAGGTCAGATTTTCACATTCAATTCTCTCTCATACAGCCTCATAGGATGCTCCTCTTGGAAACAACCTATCAAACCTACAATACACGACCTCTGAGTCAAGAAGCTTCTTCTATATGTACGGAGACTGCCATACAATTGGAATAAGATGCCCTTGTTGTTGTACTCGACCTCCTCTTTCTTGCAATGATAGGCGTCAGATAAATCGCCTTCATCACTATATGCTGTACTTGTATGTTAATTTTGAACATTTATACAAACACGCTGTAGCTATCAATCCAGTAATTACTAGTACCAAGCTGTTCTTAAACATTTCCTATACTTCTCGCTTCCTCTTCCCTCATCGTGATACGCCCTAGTCGTAGTCTAAGGGTCTCTCATATGAAAGGAATTGTCAGCATTAGTGCGCGTTTGGGTTTGGCGGTAACATTTTGTGTTTAAACAAAACTGGCAAATCTCGGAAAATTAATTTCTTACAAAGGCTGAGACATAAAACCTAAATATGTCAGATTCCCATAATATGAAGATAGGATGCATTTACACATAAAGGTAAGAATACGGTCTTTGAAATTGTTTAGGCAACGTTTAAATGCTTGAAATGGAAAAATCCGATTATAGACTTCCACCAAGAGGGAGTCCTCCGGGATGGTGACCAATGGCTGGAACGTTATTCATGTAATGAATCTGTTACATTGGAAAATCATAAAATACATGAAAAATAAGGAAAATAGGATATCAAAAGTAAGCTCAATAGGTCTATAGTTTTGCCGTTTTCAAAGTGCGTTCAGTCTGCAATGCAAAATCGACCGCAATGAATCGGCAGTGCTACACCGACGTCAATGGAATCGATAGTCTAGAGAAGCACAAAACGAGGAACAGAATACGCTCTGCTGCTCACTCAACAGATTCTACTCATAAAAGTGCTATATTTGGCATTTACGAACGTGGATCCTCTTCCGTTATAGCTGCAGTCGGTGTTTACCTGGAAAGAGCGTCCATTTATTTTGACAGTTCATTACAAGCAGTGTCCTTAGCATTTTTTTCTGTTTTAAGAATTTTTAATTTTCTGTCTTCGCAGTAAAAAAAACAAATTGAATTGGTTTATCATTAATTTTGAACTAGATTGTAACCTTTATCCCTGGACACCTAGAAATCACTGCCAATCAGAACTCCAGATTTCTCTATAATTTTATGACTGATCTATTTCAAGCAATAAATGACACAGGAGAAGTTCAGGGCTGTTTTCTTCTCGTGGTTTCAGAAAGTTAATCAAGGCTTTTGTGGGGTAAAGGGAAATCGTCAGTTACAAATCCTGACACCGAAGTGTTTTGGTAACAAGAAATAAAATGAATCGTTGATATGCATTCCTCGTTTTGCATATTTTAATTATCAAAAAATATGGACCTGGAGTAAGACAGATATTCAAAATGAGCTCTTTAGTTCTCGGAGCAATACACAAAAAAGCGCTGGAGGAAATCAGAAGGTCAGGCAGCATCCATGGAGGGAAATAAAGGGTCTCGGTCCGAAACGTTTAATGTTTATTTCCCTCCATGGATGCTGCCTGACCTGTTGAGTTCCTCCAGCACTTTTTGTGTATTGCTCCAGATACATCCACCATCTGCAGAATTTCTTGCGTTTCATTTTAGTTCTCGAGCTTGGATACCTTGAGGGTAAGAATTGCACATCCCTCAATGGGATCCAAGATGTCTTGGTAGTCTGAAACGAAGGTTGAAACCGATGACCAAAAGCAGACCAGTTAACCCTCGAGGTCTCTCCTCCGTTCAGTTAAATGGTGGGTGATCTGCGCTGCAATTTCATTTTCCCGCATGTCACCACCCTTTGAGTTCACACAGCAACAAAAAATTAATTCATCGCGATCGTCAGGGGTCTGTGTCTCCTTCCATGTACAGAAGTTAGGGGAAGGAATTACAGTTTTTGGGTAATTCGGCGTAACAAGCATTGGGTTGGCAACATGAAGCAGTGGCATCAAGAAGATACGTGTTTGAATTATCACGGTTACATTTTTACGTTGTTCTTCTCAGCTTGTAACCGAAGTACCTTGCTGATGTGGAATAGTTGTCTTTTAATATTACCTGACAGACGAGATGTAGAATGGAACTGTTATAATTATTCCCATTGCTCTTACTGTTGATTAAATATCTGACCATCCTACTACAGCCATTCATATTAGCACGAATATTATTTCAATATTCTGCCTAAAAACAATTCTAACTCCAGTCCAAAATCAATTTGTTCTGACTTCTACCATTATCGCGTATCCTGGCAATAATTGAGGTAAAATTCGTCATGGGCATTAGCTCAAAAAGCATGATAACTAATGAACAGGGTAACTGCAATGTCAATGGATTTAAGAGTTCCGAGAAATGTAATACGACGAAAAGGGCAAAGTTTATTTTACGTTCCACTGGTGCGACTTAACCAACTGATTATGTCCAGTCTGTTCAATTTTATTTTGAATTTCAATTCTCTGTAATTGTTTGTTTCAACGGATAAAAGAAACTTGTTATCATTCGGTTTTATCAAGTAGTAATATTTCATATTTACCCCATCACTAATTTTTAATTGTATGACCTAAAACTTAAAATCGTTCAGACTGACCAAACACGATGAGCGTGCAGCCACTTCCATTCCCGATAGATTGTTGCTGATGTTTTGCTTGACAGTAATACTTCCCGGAATCTGCGGCACTCACATTCAGGAGATCAAACGAACCGCTGCCCTTTGCTAGTACGCTCTGCTTCAGTCCAGGCTGGGACAGTTACATAGGGAGTGGTTCATTTCTCTTGGAGACACAAGAAACTGCAGATGCTGGAATCTAGACCAACAATTTGCTGGAGGAACTCAGTGCGTCTAGTAGCATCTGTGGGAGGAAATAAATTGCCGACGTTTCAGATCGAAACTTCAGGGTTTTTTTCGACAATTTCTTTGATTCCACAGATTCTGCTCGACCCATTGAGTTCCTCCCTCAAATTGTTTGGTGCATTTCTCTTGCCTTTTGGGTGCCTTGGATTTCCTTTGCTTGCTTGTGCCAGTGCAATTATATTTTACAGCAAATTATAGACATCAAGCCGTTGATGAATGTGAAAAACAAGAGTTTTAATTAAATGAAAATCTGCATTGAAAATTTCATCAATTGACGTTTACTTATCACTCAGGGACGAGTTATCGCGAGAAAACCTTGCGAATTTTTGACACCGTCCCGCTATCGTTCTCGTTTGAAAATTGACATAAGTGAGCAAGATTTGCTTTTTAATTGGCGGCACTTCCCTGCGTAGGAAGTTTTTCTCGCCGATCATGGCAAGTCGCTGGATTTTGTTTTCTCCCAGAGGATAGTGGAGGCAAAAGCATTGGGGGGTATTTAAAGGGGAGGGTGATTGTTTTGGAAAAATCCGGGAATGGGCAATTGGCACAAGAAGAGGAGATTAGGCCTGGGCACATCAGACATGATCACCTTGAATGGCCGGGCAGGCGTGAGGGGTTGAATGGTCTTTTCCTGCTCCCATTCTTAATTTTCTTACTTTATTGACAGTATCAGTGACAGATTCCTCCAGCGAATCAGATCAGCGTCGAAGTTGAAAATGACCACGCTCGTACTTGTGATATCGATTGTCGCTCTTTGCCTGGATGCAAGAAATGAACCGAAACAATGCCTTTTCATGGGCCTGCACTCATTGATGGTCTACAGCTGTGAACTGTATTCGGATTCTCAGTTTTACACCTTTTTTGATGTATTTATTTCTGCATATGCCGTGTGTTTGTTTTTATGTTCGGATGCTGATGTTTTAATGAAATTGTGATGCTGCACAGCGGCGTAAGTCAGCTTGTCAGTTTCGTTTCTTTTAGTCTGTGAAAGTAATTCAAAATCAGCAGTTAATAAAGTATCCAGTGACTAATTGAAGCAAATAAGTGTAAAATAAATGAGTAGTGTACTCATTAGTTATCAATGTCAGATTGCTGCCGGTTTACACAAAGTTTATATTCATTTTCTTTCAAAGCTTTTCCTTTCTGCTTCATATTGAATTTCAACGGCAGGAGCCTTTTTGTCCCACAGAACAATGAACGTTTCTTTCCTGATTTTAAATTAACTAGAATATAATCTAGTTAAGAGAGCAGGCAAATATTTGAAGTAACAGTTATGGTGCTAAATATTTGGCAGACTCACAATGCAAAGCTCATTTCTGAGGTATTTGTGACTGATTGGCGCAACCTGTTTCGTTTACAGAGCCCATGGGGTGGTTCGTCGGCTGAACCTGCCAAAACACCTCCAATTGTCAGTCGGCTCAAGGGCCGCTGTCGTTAGTGGTCACCACATATTTGATGGAATGAAAAGTGGCACTTTGTTCCCTGCGGCCCTGTATTCTCAAGCCTCGCCACATGCCCTGTATTTCCGTGAATAACGTGAATGCTCGGCTCGTTCTTGCTTTAGTATTTATCTTGGAGTTGATTATGAATGCTGGGTCGGATGGTCGTTCCCAGTTTGTTGCTTTTTTGGTTTTTTCAGTGCAAATTACATTTGAAATTAAACCCGAAAAAGCAAAGGAAAATAATGTTTGTGAGGGTGTGAAGTGGGTGACAGGGTTTATTTCGGTAAAAGGGGATTCCTTATCGCGCACTTTACATTTTCGTACAGGGTCAAAAGTACGTCCAGGTTTGTAAAATTAAATTCCTTTGGAAAAATGTTCATATTATAACTTATTCATGCTAATCGCTCTGCTCTACCTGGGAATAGACGACGCACTCTTCTTGTCGACCTTTGGGAACTCCTTTGCTCTCTCGCAGGGTTAGTGCAGCGTAGGCAGTGGTATGCTCAGCTGGTGCTTGTCTAGCCTGTTAGAAAAATACATTTAATACTGCTAGTTGATAGAGCGGACAGTGATCATAATCTGGATCTTAATCTGAAAATCGAAGCATGGAGAAGGATAACATAAAGGTCCGAATGACATTCTGTCTGCACTCAGTGATATTGCCCGTATGTCATCCCGGAGAAAGGGTGGACTAAGATAGTTCCATGGGACTAAGATAGTTCCATGGTTGAAGACACGATGTATATTTTAGATTCATTATGATTTTGAAACCACCGCTTAGAGCAATCCTACGAGTATGACGGGTTTCTCAATTCCTGCTCTCTCTTCTTCACCGCTTATCTCCATTTTCTTATGTCCCTATAAGTCTTGTGCCTGGGCAGCAGCCGCTGTCCTATCTCTCACGCAAGTATTACTGTACTTAAAGGACTGATCAGACATCGTCAGGTGTAGCTGCTTCCGTCCCTAGCTTGCTACCAGAAACTATGACCCTTACCACTCACGTTGTCTGACTTCCCATGTAGGGATGTTAGAGCAAATAGCAAGACCTGATGCACAGACCCATATTGAAGTAGGCAGAACAGTTGGACGCTCGCGGTACAGTACATAGTAAAATTAGTATTTATTTTGACTCAAATAATGGTATATCATTCAAGAGCAATGAAGTATACGTAAAATTTTAATCGTGAATGTTTCGGCTTCAACTTAAGTATTGCTCTCAGATTTAGATCCTACATTTCAGGGAGAATTTCGAATCTTGGTAAAAGTTTTAAAGGAGGTTGAGTATGATGAAATCAGTCATGTATGACCACCTTATCCAGGTGGAGTGAAAACTGGCTGCAGACGCTTTCTTTGTATCAAATATGGTGAAGTAAAAAATAAGGAATTTTTATTTGACTAAAAAATTAGTCAAACATTTCCCGTCGTAAATGGATGAGTATACAAATGATTCATGTTTAATATATAGATTGCCAGGAAAATCCAGGTGGGAACATTTATAAAAGATGGAAATGCCGGAAATCTGAAATAATAGAAGAAACAGAAAATCTCAGTAGATCAAGCAATGCATGTGGAAAGAGAAAGGGTTAACGTTTACGTTGCGTTCTGAGGAAGAGTTTTCGATCTGAAAAGTTAACTGTTTCTCTTTCCAAAGATGCTGCCAGACCTCTGAGGTTTTCCAACTGTTTCTGTTTGAATCCAGATGGGAGATGACAATAGTTTAATATGTTTTAGGCATTTTTTTTTATTTTGGAATTTGAGAATGGTAAGCCTTCATCTCAGCCTTAAGAATGTGCCATTGTGTGATTTCTTTTAATATGTGGTTATCCTTGTACACTAGATTCCACGAGGTTTTGTGGCAAGCAGATTCGATCGGGGTCCAAAACTGCATATAACATTGTCTCAACAAAGCACAGTGGATTGTCAGCAAGACCTCGTTGCTTTTGTACTTTGTTTGCTGTGCGTTGAAATCAAATGTAACATATGTATTATGAACTGATTCGTGCACTTACTTTCCCATTGACCAGTACATCACGATCCCTCGTACGCTAACTTTTGATTGTTTCTCACTGTCTAAGATTTGTATTTAATTATTCCTCCTACCAAAATGACTAACAGCTTAACTTCCCTTAGTAAACGTTACCCTTCACCTTCTAACACAATCGGTTATGATCTGGGGTGGAATCCTGAAAGGATACGGCAAGCAGATTCAGCAGGAACATTCAAATAAATATTGGATATGGGCTTGAAAATAAAGAGTTGACAGAGAGAAGGGCTTCATTATGCCCTACAGCTTTCGAAGATTTTGTGGAATAAAATTGATTTGTGATATTTCTGCGATGAGTATCCCAGTTTTTAAACAAGAAGAGCCACTTCACCTACCGGTTCTTCATTCTGACATGCTTCCAAAGAATTCGTGTTAACCCCTTGGGGATAGAAATAAAAAAAATTAACGATTTGAATTGTAAGAATTGATCTGGAAAATTGGACATTTTTTTGATATTAATCGAATTTATTGCGTAAAGTAAGAACTCCTGAATGTACGGATCTATCTGAAGGTATTTGGCAGCACCAGTTGTTGCAATATTGTGTGTTCTGCCTTGACCTCGTGATGCTGCGCGGGGTGGACTTTGACTTTTAATGAAACTGTAAAATGATGATAGAGTATCAGTGGCCGTACTACATTTTAAACTAAAATGGAAATTAAAGCAAAGGATACGCATGAAAGTTCGTCAATTTTTTTCACCATCCAGAAAGTCTAGATCGTATGAACTGATATGGATCTTCCATTGTATTAAAAACGATATTTGAAGAAACCCAGAGGGATACAAATAATCGTGAATGAGATATATGAATACTTCAAATGGGCTAGTGAAATAATTGAACTTTAAGATCCATCTTATATTGTCACAGACGGTGATTAATGAAATCATGCTTTGGACATCTCGTTTTATGCCCAGCTCGGCCGTAACAGACATTTATTCCTCATATATCATTAACGCATCCTTCCTCATTTGGAACAATAGAGGTGATATTTGTAAGGTATCAAGGTTCTTACCATGCAATCTCTTTAATCTGAGTTTTACCAAAAGTATTATTAGAACTAAAATTGCCGATCCGCCGACTGCGCATGCGAGAATCAGTTTAGTATCCGCGCCTTAAGGATCAACAGAAAAAAAGAAACCATGACATATTTATGCATCAAAAAACAAATAGACACACGAAAGTCAACAAAGCAGAGTATTTTAAAGGCGCCTTTGAAATCTCACTCCCCCAAGATTAGAAAGTATAGCACAAGACACCAAATGCATGTTAGTAATGGAATACATGGAACAATGAAATCGCATTATATTGTGTCTCCATGCACACGAGAGTTGTTTACTGAGAATCAGAGAAAGTTCACTTCATCTTCCTCTACTTCGCCAGGCAGTAGCTATCAACACATCCATTCAATGTGTTATCATAAAACATAATGAGATCCTCATGTCGATTCAACCTATAAAATTCCCTCAAGTCAAGAACGTTCTCCAATATGACCAAAGCTGTACTGATAACTGGTTTCAACAACCGCCAAGGGAGTCCTAGAGCAGTAACAAATTTCTTCCTATTGCATTCTACACTTGCATGCTAAAGTTTTGAGTCTATAAAAGGACGCTGTAACTCTCCGTGCCTCATGCATTTGCGTCGAGACGTTTAAGTGCAGTTTTCGATTGTTACGGCTTCCGCGGATTAACCAGTGATAAGCCTGAAATCACGCAAAATTGCACAATCAAAGCCCAGACCAAGCTCCAATCACTCATCACAACTGTGTTGCTCACTCATATTGGAACCTAATTACAGAGATTGTATCTTGCCGAAATATGTCCACGTGAGCTTTCCAAATACATTCGCTCCACATGGTAACTAACGGTCACCCCTCAATGTTCTGGAATTCCCATCTTGATCTTTTTTTTTTGCCTCTTCGCCAATGTTCCTCCACTGAAACTGTTCATTAAATACACCTTACCGCACCAGCAACGGGTTCTCTCCTCTGATCGCTGTGCGATTTAGAGTTCAAGTCTTGCTTTGTCACATTTTTGGTAAATTTTCATAAGTTGTTACATTACAAATACTGCATGAATTCAGTTTGTTAATTCATACTACGCCTATTTTTCATGACAAAAAAATTGACGGGAACAATACATTCGCTTTTCAACAGCGTGCATTCTGGGCTTAATTTTCACTGTGGATATCTACGCTTCAAATTTTGCCCTTCTCCCCGTGTTTGGACAGCATTCCAGCCACTGTTCTGAACCAGGTTATATCGACTCTGCCATTCTCAATTGTAAACGTTTCCAGCCTTACCTTGTTCCAGGAGGTAGCTGAAACTGGCGGGAACCGTGAGGGAGACATGGGACACCAGGCAGGTGTAAATATATTTTCCCGAGGCAGACTGCGTAATTTCCAAAAAACTGAAAGCCTCATACAATCCCTCCGCGCTCCGGTTTTTCACAGTTTCTATTCCAGCGAGAATTTCCATGTTATTCCTTCGCCAGAAGATTTCTAATTTCTCCGGATAGAAGGCGGCCGTTTTACACATGAGTTTCCGAGGAGACGAAAACCCTCCAACAGGAACAATTTTCAATGGAGTCGGGGGAGCTTGAGCAAAAGAAAACGTTATATTGGGTGTTCTTTATGCATTTCAGTGTAAGTATTTTCCTTTGTCTCACCGCCAAATGGTCTGACACTCCCACTATCAAATTAGTTACCTGCCAGAGTTTGCCATTATTTTATAAATTCTTTCAGGGTGGAGAGCCACATAAAAGGACGAATTCAAACAATACAAAAAAAGGCGAATCTAAGGCGTGCTCAGTAAGGAAGACGCTCCGGTTTGAATCGACGTCTAGCCTTACCGCGCGATTGGGTTTGGCGGCAGCTCGTTGTGCTTATTGAAAACTGGCCATTCTTGGATATTTCATTTCCTATCAAGACTGAATTATGAAAATCGAAATATCACAGATTTCTATCGTCCGAAGGCAGGAAGCTGTTACACATGGAGATTAATACTCTGGCCCTACAATTGTTTAGGTAGCTTTTCAGTGCCTGGGATGGAGCTTTCCAATCATAAACTTTCAGCAACAGAGCCTTTCCCAGAATGCGAACCACTGCTGGAACATTTCTCCCGTATTGAATGTGTTGAATGTGGTAAATCATAGCCTCCATAAAACAAGCAACGCAAATTGGACATTGATGATAAGCACGTCTGTTCTATATTTTTATCCTTTCTTAACTCGGTCGGTCTGCAGCGCGAAATGGGCGACAGTGAATCGGCAGGGCTACACTGACGTTAGTGGAGATGATACCCACAGAGGGACATAACAAGGAACAGAACAAGCTCCGTTTCTCACTTCACAGATTCTACTCAGATATGACTACTCATCTAAGACCAATATTTGCAATTTATAAACGTGGACTGCTTTCGTCTGAGCTATGGTCAGTGTCCAACTGGTGCATAGTGGATTAAGTTGCTTTATCAGTTTATTGCAAGCCATGCCCTCAGCATTTGGCTTTGCCCGCAATGGCAATCCCGAGCTCCCGGTTGCATGAAATCTCAACTCCTCTTCCCATTCCCACTCCGACCTCTCCGTCCTCGGCCATCTTAAATGCTAGGGTGACGCAAAACCAAACGAGAAGAACAACACCTCATATTCCGCCTGGGAAGCTTAGAAGCTAATCGCATGAACATTGGATTGTCCAATTTCAGAGAACACACACATCCTGTGTCCCCATCCTCTCCTTTTGATTCTCCTCTTATCCTCCCATTTTTGTTTCCTTTCCCATTTCCCCTCTAGCCCCCAATTAACCATTTTCGTCCCCCTCCTCCTCTTACTTCTATCCACCCTCGTCATACACTTCACCCATTGGATTCCCTACTCATCTTATTCCATATGGCCTTTATCTCCCCCAATGTATCCCAGTATCAGCGTCCTTACATAACGGATTCCAGAATTTGTCGCCTTCGTATCTCCGCTTATCACTGTCCAGCCTTTTGTCTTTACCTGTACTCTCTCTTCCCCGGAACCAACGTCCTTTTTGTCTGCTTCACCTATCACCCGTTTATCTCTTCTCCAAACTCACCCTTTCTCTCTCTCTCTCTCTCTCTCTCTCTCTATCACACACACACACACACACACACACACACACACACACACACACACACACACACACACACACACACACACACACACCACACACACACACGCACCTGGTTCTTCCTGCGCATTATCCGCCATCGCTGGTTGGTCCACCTACTGGTCCTTGTTTCTTTCCACCCGCTCTCCTCTCCATACAGGCTACCTTCCCTCTACCCTGTCAGTTATGATGCAAGGTCTGGACCCGAAAAGTAGATCATTCCTTACTTTTCCCACATGCTTCACAGTTCACTGAGTGCATCTAGCAGGCTTTTCTTTGCTGCTTAACATCTTTCTGTTTAGAGAATTCTTATTTCCCCTCTTTGCATTAACAACGATTTACTAAATTAGGATTATCACTATCTTTGAAAGATATATTACTGTTTATTCCCAGATGCAAGTGTTTTCTGCCGTCCTAATTGTTTGACGATGTTACTGTGGATCTATTTGAAATATAAGTAATCGGGGGAATTTCGAATGAGGGTGTCGTTTTGTTGTTTTTTTCGGAACGTTAATCAGCCGTTGGTGGAGTAAAGAGAAATTATGAACTACAAATATTGGTGCCTATCGTTAAAGGAACAACAAACAAAATGGATCTCAGTTGGCCAGGCAGCAAAATCCCTGACATCTTCCTGTGCTTTGCAGATACTGAGTGTAAAGGAAAAAAGTCGGCTCGGAGTTAGGCAGGTGCTCATACGGAGCTATTAGTCTCCCAGACGAGGATCCTTAAGGGTAAGAATCACACTACTTCTCTCAATGGGTTCCAAGATTCATTGTGGAAATGCAAGTCTTGTAGTGTGAACTGGAGGTTTGGCTCAGGCGATTGGCCGTAGAATCAGACGATAGAAACTTGTAACCTTCGAGAGCACCCTGATGGTGGGTGATCTATGTTTCAATGCCTTTTGTCTGGAACTCTCTATCGCTTGGTTTGTAAGCCTCCCCAAAATCACCTCGATCTCGAGAGATTATATTTCCCCCCATTTACAGGTTTATGGAGAAAGAAAAGTAGATTTCGAACAATTCGGAACAACAAACGTTATAATGACGGTTTGAAGTAGGTGCGCCAAATAGATTCTTGATGTTGGACTTAACACGTGTTGGAGCTGAGTTTTGTTCTTCTGATCTTGTAGGCTCATTGATATGGAAATAGAACACTTGCATGACAGGGCCTATAATGGGGAAGTTAAAATTGTTCATATTTCCCTTCCTGTGCGATGAGAAATCAGACCATCATACTGCAGCCATTCACATTATTATTTCAATATCTTGCCTGCAAAGCAAATTAAATTCACTGAAAATTAATTCCTTGGTTTTGAAGCACTTTCGGGGTTTTAATGGTAAAACACAAGGGTAAAACCAATTTTGGGCATTAGCTTTAAATGGGAGACAGCTAATCGACAACAATGGAAAAGAGTATGGAGACGCACGATAAGATAAACAGAATAAACTCCATCACTCGCCTCACTAATGCTGCCTGAACTGTAATTATTTTCTTCTGCTCTCTTTAATTTTGAATATCGAGCCTCTGAAATAGTGTGTTAACGTGTGAAACAAATTTGTTCTCACTGTTTGTTTTATCAAGTAGCAACACTTCATATTAGCCCCACCGCTCAGCTTCACCTAAATGGCATAGAGCCGAAAATGTCGTACTTTCCAAACAGACACACTCACCGAACACAGTGAGCTGGGAGCCACTTCCATTCCCGAACGATTGTCCCTGATGCTTTGCTTCACAGTAATACATTCCGGAGTCGGCGACATTCACATTCAGGAGAACAAATATTCCCCTTCCCTTTTCTACAGCAAATTGTTTTCTGCTGTCGGGTTTTAAAAACGACGTCCTGCCTTCCTTCCACCAATGAACGTCAACAGTGCCTTGTGATATTGGAAATTTGCAGAACATGGTAGCATTGGTACCACCTGCAACGTTCAAGTCCTTCGGGAATTGAAGCACTTTGCTCGAAGTTGCTTTGGCGTCTGTCGGAAAATAAGCAAGAACATTAAAAACAGTGGCACACAGTGGACAAAGGAGAAGAACAGAGAGATGTACAGGACAAAACAACTAAGAGCCAAACACGGTCGAATAGCTGCACCACTGTTACTAATTATGCATTGCACAACCAGGGTTGAAGTTTATAAAAGAGGACATTCAGAAACGGCACACATAACTAGGCATACCTAGCCAAATAATGGCCAGAAGCGCTATGTACCAAACTGTAACTTCATCCGACATGTTACAGAAACCTAATTAGGCAATCTCTGTAATGTGAGCTGTCTTCTCAAGATTCTGTGTGAGGAAAAGGACGTCATGAGTAAATATACGAACCGTGTCATCATGACGTTGGATATCGCATGACCAAGAGAGAGTAAAGAGTTATAAGTTTACTTTTGCTGCGGCGGGGTGGGAAGTAAGTGCTCGGTCACTCCCAATTGTTACATGGCCTACCGAGTACTTACAGCATTATGTTCACAGTCTTCTCCTTTTCCTGACTTCAGGAATTATCCCAATCTTTATCCAGATTTAAATACGATTCTGTCCCCTGCGCAGTTATCCGCAACTAAAAATGTGCACAGGAGTTGAGAAGTGTCTGTCAAAAGATGGGCGGACAAAAGTAACATCAACCTTCTCTCATTCCCGATTTACTTTTGCCCCTTTCCTCTCTTTCATTTGTATACATTCGGTCAATTATCATCCTGCTGGTTTTTCCCCGCCAACCCGCTCCCCCATCCGCCCCCCCCACCCCCCACACCGTCCGCTGAGTTCGTCTGTTTATTTTTCCATCTCTCTCTAGCTTTCGAACTACTGTTGATCTGGCAAGGACATTCAAGACCTGCAAGCTGAACGTTGATAGCTATGATTCCTACCATTCTTGTAATCACCATTGCAGTTACGTTTCTGGAAAACGGGAAGACCAGCTGCTCTAATACAACAAAAAGAAAGGCTTTAAACTGCGACAGCTCGGGTAGTTGCATAAATGAACTGTATTTGTTTTCTTCATGCTCAGGAGAACAATGAACTATTGCTGTTGACATTCACACAAAATGAGAGAATAGGAACCTTAAATATGGCGGAATTCCCGAAGTAAACAAGGAGATTCAAATCGGGTAGCCAACCTGATGAGGTTTTGTTTATAAGTATCCGATTAATGAACTACTGCTTAATATTTGGACTGAAGAACAAAAAGGAACGTGGTGAACGAGACTGGTTTGAACAACATATGTATTCCCTCGGTCGTAGTTATGCTCAAGTAATCCGGTACAAGCTAATAGTTTTGGATTCTGAGCATTCATGAAAATGCACGAACAGAAACAACACATGGTCGAGCAGTAGGCCTACTAGTTCAGGAATTTGCAGGTAATTGAAGTGCTTGCCGTCCCTCATTTGGAGGCTGTATACATTGGCTGAAATGAAAGGACAATTACGTGAAAATTACATAAATTTATTATATCGATAGTTTTCAGTACTGGTGTTTGAAATGATCTAACAGTTTTTCATTGTAAGGCGTGTAAGCCCGCGGTTTCTCACCCGTTGATATGACCAATTCGCACCAAGACCAAGGTGAGGAGCAGCAACATATTCAGTATCTGATGGAAAGCCATTCCGAGTGGAGGATGTTGATCGTAATGAAGAGAGAGCTTCGAGTTGAAACTGCACGTTACTCACAGTTTAATGATGCCGGTAACAGAGAGATTCAAGAGATAGTCTGAGAAAACGTATGCATCTAGGAAGCCTTAGCTGAGTGACTGGAGTCCTGGGGCTCCATTTTAAAGATTACAATGCAGTCCAATAAACCGGAACAGAACTGGGAGGATGCTGCTATTTCAAATATCTCTGAAAATCCCACAAAGCAAAAGAGAGACAATAGGGAATCTATCCGAGCCAATATGCATTAAACTGACACAGAAAAGAAGACATTCGGACGATTATCATGCTGCCATTTGTCTGACCTGGCAGTGCACAAATGATTATCCGTTTCTAAAATGAGAGTACTGAGTGTACTTCAAAAGCAACTTAGTTGGCGGTAAATCAGTGCTGCCGATCTAATGGCTATTAGTGTTGAAATTAAGCCCTCTTGTTTTGAAACGGCCATCAGCTTTCGCTCTTTCTGGGCTTCTGTGTGCTCCCAACGGACAGTCAAAGTTCTGATTACATGCTGATCGCTCTCCCATTTTGTGCAGTTATGCGCCTTGACTTTCCACGAATCGGTGGGGATGTTACACTTTATTAAATAAACTTTGTGACCATCATTGAATTACATCTCCGCTCCGCTCAGATTTTGGAATTGTGTGGCTGTTTCGAGTCTGAAGTTGTCCATGTGTAACACATGTTTTGTCCATTGGATCCGACTGATTGTAATTGAGGCCTGATTGTTGTTGAGTTTGCTCGGGAGATGATACGGACGTTGTTTAGCTTATCCTACTGCAGATCCGGATGATTTTGCGGAGATGATTCTAGTAAGAGATAGCTTAGTTTCACCTTTCAGTTCCTTTGAGTTGTCGAATTCAGAAATCTGTCTGCGGCAGAGATCACTATTTCCTGTAGATAAATTCTATGCCAAGATTGGGTTCTTGATCTTCAGATACCTCTTTTCTCAGAAGGTCACACTGCAAAATTGACAGCAGCTTTGGTATTTTTGTGCATGCATACACGTTACGGTGAGTAATTCTCCATTACCCGCGGCTGTCCTCCAATTATCGAATCTTCGTGGTGTCCAACAGAGGAGCAGGGACTTGGGCCAATTGTTGCGCGATGACAAAGGTAAGCCGGCCCGTAAAATATGTGCCACGTTTGAGCACGTGTGCGGAATATATTCCTATTGATTAATAGAAGGGATTGTTGTGGTAGCGCTGAGGCGACAATTGAATAAGATTACAGATGCGTTTATAGTTTAAAATATCATTTTAAATGTTTCCGAGATAGTCCCTGCATCTCAAGTTTTGTTCGAATAGATTTGTTCAATGTTAACCGGCGCGGAAAAGTAAAGGAAAGTACAAGAAAATGTGTATTTTTATGTGTTTAATTTATTTGTTTTCGTTTTCAAATGTTTGAATATTTTTGATAGTCTCAGGAAAATCAGGATATTTTTAAATGTCAGGTACAGTTCTGGCCAGATCTGTAGACTAATTGTGAATCTCGTTTTCTATTTTGTAAGTGAGGCAATTTTGCCCAGCCCACGAGAAAATCCTTTGTAATGTCAAGCCCTAAAGCGTGCCTGTCCTCGTTTGCAGAGAATATTCCCAAATGTTTTAAACAAGGTCCTATTAAGATAAATGTTTCAAGTAAATTATAATTATTCTTTTGGTAAGGTCATCAGGGAGTTGTGATGGATTTCTACTGACTGTAAAATTAAAGCTACTCTTTACTGCCATTATGTAGAAGTGAGTGGAAACACTCAGAAAGTCAGGCAGCAACGGCGGAGTGAGAAATCGTGTTACCCCTTGAAGTTCATAATTTTTCACTGGGTAATGAATAGAAATATTTAATATTTTTCTCTCTCCACAGATGGGCATGGGATTTCCAATATGAGCTGAACATTGAGGGGCGTGACCCTTTTCCCACTTCATTCAAGACTTTAAAAATATAGTGAAAAGCTTTAGCCCAAAAGTATATTCCCGACGGACACCAATTGCCACATAAATCCAGTTTGACTACATGTTCCCTATTCCATTCACTGGGCTCTTAATCGAACATGGACTAGTACAGCACAAGAACAGGACATTCGACCAAGCTGTATGTGTCAAACACGATGTCAAATTAAACTAAATCTCTTCTATATGCACATGATCCATATTCTATAATTCCCTGCATATTCGTGTGTCCATCCAAAAGCCTCTCAAACACCACCATATTATCTTCTTCTACTTTAATCTGCCTTAATGTCTAAGCAATTTCCCACTCCTGCCAGTAAGTTACCTCTAATTCCCAGCGCTCTCTTTTTTTATCGCGAATAGAATCCTTTGCAACAACTTGTCACATGTTCCTGAGAGTCCGTATGAAGAGCATCCACACTGGTTAAGTGCAAGGCAGGACTTTCAACTAACACTCAAATATGTTTTCCACCTATTCTTAGTCTGCGAGACACCCCACTTCTGTGTTCTGCCAAGCACAAGTGCGACCACACTTCAGAGTCACCAAATGACAACCTAGTACTCTGTGACACCAAGCTGACATTATTTCATGTAATATAGGAGTTTTTATTGTTTTCTCAACAACATGATCACTCCTTTGGAAGATATTGTGCAATACAGTGGAAGATATTACCAACCTGCCGAGGGCGAACGTTATCCGTATCACCTGCAAATGGCCAGACGATTTTCTAAGTGGTCCCTTATGTAAGCGATCACAAAGGAATTTTTTTTTCTGACATTCAACTTACAATGTCTTTTAATGCGTAAAGTAAATTATTCACCATTTAATGTTCTCAGAGAATGACTAAAACATTAAAATCTGCCATTTAGTTGTTATTAAGAACATTGTTTTGTATATTTATTTACAGAATGCACACGTCGCAGTATCAGGAAGTACAAACGTTGCAGTACAACTTTAGAAACATTTAGTTGACAGAAGCAGGCCTTCAAATAATTTGCTTAAATTAAACTTCTCGTCCTTCTCCTAAGCGCCAAAGCTGATAACACAAGCCGTCTGCAATTTACATGTATGAGACAGGCGCAATCTTTGACCACAGATTTTCCATGATGTCGCCAGCAGACTTGCGAGTGAAATTCTATTTTCAGGCGGCGTGTTACTTCCTGTTAGCTCGAGGTACAAATACATTGATAGTAAGACAATAGATTAAAGAAAAACTCAATTACAAACCATCTTTTTATAGAAAACTTGCAGGAGCTCGCACGCAAGCATTTATAGTTGTGAATTACAAACAGAAAGTTAAAATAGATCTGTTCGAGAGGATATAAACTGTCATCAGAATGGAAAAAAAAACAGAAGCCGAAGGCATTTAAAACGGGCAGAGCAAATGGAAAAGCGAAATACCCAAGTACGCGCGAATATACACATTTTTTCCACATTGATTTAAATGCTTGAATTTATAATCCACAGATGTGGCGGTGAGGTTCGAACTCGGGTCTCCAGATGCAGAATTCAGAGGAATGTCATGGAATTGAAATGCTAATTCTGTTTCTCTTGCTGCACATGCTACCTTGACCTGCTGAATATTCCCAGCATTCTGTTTTCAATAGTTCAACCATCCAGACCATTAGTCCACTGAATTTGGAACTTTATTCACGGTTTTCCGTCCCACCGTAATCAGTAAAGCTCCTGATCTCCACAGGTCTAAATATTCCAGGAGATGAGTACCCCATTTGGAAGAGCTTTCATCTCGGTTATATTTTGCAGAATTCTCGCTTTATGAACGCCCGACCGGCCCCACCCCTAAAGTCAAGATGCATTATTATATCAGTTCTATCTCTTGTATAATTTTCCTCTTTTGTCCTCATTATAAGCTAATATACGTCGTGTAAGTTGAAGTGTTTCTGTCACTACCTACAAAAAGTTTTGAATGTTCTGTTTTAGTGGGCAGAGGGAGAAGCTAGAAGATATGAGGGTAAGGTTATAAATTCGCATTCTTCTGCAATCGAATTATACCACACAAGGGCATCAATGTCTGTCAGTCTATAAAATTGTCAGGACAATTCTGGCGCAGTATTCCCAGGGAGTCCAGGTGCGCAGAGCAGGAGTGTGGTTTGGAGGTTGCGGGGATGGGGTGTTGTCTGCTTCTGGAGTCAGGCAGGTAACTAGCAGGGAGTAGTAAGGTACCTTTTATTCATGATACTCTGTGGACACAATAATTGTAGGCTGGCTCTGTCCCAATCTTTGTTGCCGTAACTGGAAGGACGATTGTATGGGGCACCTGCTTTCAGAGTTTTAAAGCAATAATAACCATTGAAGATGGAAGATGTGTGGTAACTTGCAAACGTTTTTGGTTATGTTCGCTTTGAGGCAATATCGATTTGGGATTTGAATTCTCTTTCAGAAGTCATGATACAAGCTTCACGGCACTTTCATATCATGTACCTGCACCTAGGCTCTGGGATTTTATCCTACAGCAAGAGGGCAAAACAGACCTCTGCATTCTAATTCCTCTCAGTTGTTCTGGCCGCACTCGATATTTTGAAGAGATTTTAAAAACAAACCCTGCACGATTGCGCTGTTCATCTTCTGAGAAGTTAATTTCATGCAGATTTGCTCACTTTGATGTCAAGAGAATGACAATTGGTACAGAAGATTTTAGTTTTAGGATTGAAAGTAAAAACATTTTTTGTTAGAGCGTGGGAGGCTGAGGGGTGACCATTTAGGGACATGTAAGATCATGAGGGGCGTATATAGAGCGGATGACCTTTTTTCCCCGGAATGAGGATTCTAAATGTCGAGGGCATAAACTTAAGGTGAGAAGGGACCGGCATAGACTTAAGGTGAAAAGGGGCCGGAGGGGCAACGTTTTAACACGGAGTATTGTGCATATATGGAACGAGATGCCAGAGGACGTTGTGGAGGCGGGTACAATTACAATGTAAAAAAATTGGACAGGTCAGTGGATAGAAAAGGTTTAGAGGGATATGAGCCAAACAAAGACAAGTGGGGCTAGCTCAGTTTGACATCTTGGTTGGCATCAGCCTGTTTCTGTTCCGTTAAAAAGTCTCTATGACTTTCTGTTATCGTCCATTTTGAGGGAGATTACATACGAAAATGGACTATGAAAGTATATATGGAATGATGCATTTCTTTTGTTGTTTAGGTGCCTGGAATTTCCTTCTCTACTTCGTAGCAGTGCAGGTGTAATTCATAAGGAATGGTAGACGTCGAGCTTTGAATGCTTTGGAAAGACATATTTGAATTAAGTGATTATATTTTCGTTTTAAAATGTTGAATAATCAGCATTTTTTCAATAAACCATTTAGGGGCAAGTTTTTACAAACGGATCTTGCGGGATATTGATCATATCGCAACAACTAGACAGTATTCTTTTGAATGTCATTGCAACTGGAAGAAAGCAGGTTTTGAATTTGCAGCCTGTGTAAAATTGAAATTATTGTCCATGCTTCCTGCATTAAAGGCAAAGATTATAAATTGGATCGGCTATCAATTCTGACAGATTATCCCATATTTCGTCTAGGGTGAAAATGATCATTTCACTTCCCACCATTGTAGGTGCGTTAGAGACTGCCACTCCTTTCAATGCAGCAATACATCATTATATGCAATACTTTTAAGCTGCCCTCATTAGTGGTCCACACAACCGAACCGTCAATGTATTACTCACACATTGCGGAAAATAAAATTAGAATGTCTTCATTAATTATCAGTTTCAGTTTTTAAAAATAATCGCGTTGGTGTCTGGATGCCGCTGACAATGCCAGAATTTCCCCCCATGGAATAATTGCCCTTGAGAAGGTGGTGGTGAGCTGCCTTCTTAGACCAAGTCACTATTTCTGTTGAAAGTGCTACCAGAGTGATATTGGGGAGGGATTCCAGGATTTAGACTCAGCCAAGATGTTGTACGACCGTGAGGGGACACTGTAGGGTGGTGGTGTTTCTATACACCAGCTGCTTTTGTGTGCTTTTAGTGGTAGAAGAGGGGGTATTGGGAAATGTCTTTGGAGCTTCTTAGGCGAGTAACCAAAGTGCATTTTGTGATTGCTATTCAATACAGCCACACTGCAATGTTGGCGGAGGGAATGAATATTTTTGGGCTGTTAATGTTGTGGGATCCAGCAGGTTGTTATTTCTTGGAAGATGTCTAACCCCTTCGGAGTTGCCGGTCCTGACTCGTGTCTCTTAAATGATGGCAAGGCCTTGGTGTGTCGGGAGTTGACTCATGTGCTGCGGGATAGGCAACCTCACCCTGCTCTCAGAGCCATGATATTTGGCTCGAATGTTAATTATTTGCTATGCATTCTCTTCCATTTGCCAGTTCATCACGATCACGCCTTACACCAATATTTATGAGTTTCTCGATATCTAAGTCTTTTTTCTTCAAACCAGAATGAATAACCCCATATATTCACACATTCTCCTCCATCTGACTTCCTTTGCAACAAGGCAGATGGAGGATATGTTAATATTCTAAGCATAAGCATACATTAATACTTATGATCTGGAGTATATTTCTGTAAGTACACAAGCTTCTAAATGAAATTTCAAATGAAGATGGTATACAAACATGAACATTAGAAGCCTACACAGAAAGAATCGCTTCCTTCTGTATAACATGCTATCATTCTACGAAAATCAATTATGCTTTTCTTTGCTGAATGTAATACTGTTTTCTATGATTCCACCGTCACATGACTTGTTTGCACAGAATGTTCATGAACCCCTTTAGAAAACATAAAGGAACACACGTTGGATAGAAGACAGTATGCAGGCCAAATAGAATAAGCAGAGAAAATAAGTTCTCTCATTTTGATGCTAATCGGTTATTTCCTAATATAAGGATGTCTGAATGTGCACGTTTACCTGAATGAGTTTAGAAGTACAAGTTGTCGTAATATCTTACTTTGTTCAATATCTCTAATGTTCTTTAATAATGCTGTCCAAATTAATGGATCTTGAATTAGAGTGAAATTGCATAATGGTGATAGAGTGTCAGCATTTAGGTTATCCTTCAAAATTAGGCGAAAATCAAGACCAAAGAGACTATACCAGATGCTCAATAAGCTGTCACCTATTTTGCTTCACCAGAGAAACTCCAGATCTGGACCATTTTCTTGCCGCATGATCTCGACGTGCAATGGTATTTTACATGTGTAAAAGCCGAATAATGCCAAGGCAAATTGAATTTAGAAGTGTGGAAGATGAGTGAATAATTCGAATGGCAAGGTAAAACATTTGTATTTTAAGTCACAGTTGACAATTTTCATAGTGGGTTAGTAACCATCCAAGAATAAAGGTCATTACAAAGACATGGAAATACCTTACTTTGTCATGACCTTTATTCTTGGATGGTCCAATACTTTAAACCATGCCTCCTCTATTTGAACATAGGATGCTCAAAGCGGCTGCGCAGGTTGACTCTGTGGTTAAGAAGTCATATGGTGTATTGTCCTTCATGAATCGGGGAATTGAATTTAGGAGCTGTGAGGTATTGTTGCAGCTATATAGGTCCCTGGTAAGACCCCACTTGGAGTATCGTGCTCAGTTCTGGTCGCCTCACTGCAGGAAATATGTGGAAGCCATAGAGAGGGTGCAGAGGAGATTTACAAGGATGCTGCCTGGAATGCGGAGCATGCCTTATTGGAGGTTGAGGGAACTTGGTCTTTTCTTCTTGGAGAGACGCAGGACGAGGGGGGACCTGATAGAGGTGTATACGATGATGAGGTATTGATCGTGTGGATAGTCACAGACTTTTCCCTCGGGCTGAAATGGTGGCCACAAGAGGACATTGGTTTAAGGTGCTGGGGAGTAGATATAGAGGAGATGTCAGGGGTAAGGGTTTTTTACTCAGAAAGTGGTGAGTGCGTGGAATGGGCTGCCGGCAAAGGTGGTGGAGACGGATACGACGGGGTCTTTCAAGAGACTGTTAGACAGGTAAATAGAGCTGAGTAAAATAGAGGGCTATGGTTAAGCGAGTAACTTCTAAGGTAGGGACATGTTCGGCACAGCTTTGTGGGCCGAACGGCCTGAATTGTGCTGTAGTTTTTCTATGTTTCTATGTTTCTGTGAAAACACTAGGTAAGATAGGTAGCGTTCTTACCATATGATGTCTGGTAATTAGTTCTGCAAAAATTATTAACAGCGCTACGATTGCCAGTCCGCCCTGTACATGTATGGAAATCAGTGTAATAGTATCAGGACCCACAGGAACAACGTATTAAACAGATGAAACAGACGTGTTTATAGAAATACATACATACGCACGCGGGAGTTAGGAATCGCCAGAACAGAGCATTTCAAATATGCCTTTCAATCCGCATTGTACAAGAAGTACAAGATATTCCAAGTGACACCGATTGCAAGTTAATGATGGAATTTATGAAGTCCTATTAACCAATGGGTCGTTCCGCCAATCTTATCTATGAAGATGATAACCATCTTCGCTTTTCTGTTAGCTTGCTACACCACTGGATAGAAGCTTCAAAAATAATTATGCCTTCTGTACTCCAGAGGGCTAACATCATAATAAGACATCGAAATAGAGAGTTAACAACGAAATTGGACACTATGCCATACATTGGGAGATATTAAAGGAGATGACGCAGTGACTGGTGAAATGAGTGCAGTTAATGAACATTTTAAGAAAGGGTGGTGTGTCAAAGTGAGTTAAATAAGGAATTCTAGTGTTTAGAGTATAAGCAGAAGGCACGGTGTGCATAAAATGAATGAACATGATGGCATTTGAATGTGGAAAGTGAAAAAAATCTGAAAAAATATGGACACTTTGTACTGGATGCAAATCCACAAAGTCCATACTGGATTAGATCATGTGACCCCCTTAACCATTTTGCACGGTTTTGGTTGATCTTCAGTTATAGTCCATTTTCCTCCTTAATGTTCACAGACCTCAGTTCTCCATTTGTTCGAAAATCTGTTGTATTTTGGTCTCCAGTGTCAGTGTATTCGCCGTGCTTTGTGGTAAAGAATTACAAACACTCACAAACTCTTGAGAATGAAACTTCTGCCCGTCTTAATCCTAAAGAGATGAGCGTTTTCTTGATTATCAACCTCATTCTAGCTGAGAGGATATAGTCCTTGCACAATTTCTCTAGATATCTCTGTGGAATCTTATCTCTTTCTGTAAGATCGTCTCTTATTCGTCTTACTCCAGTGACTTTAAACTCATGCTACCCAATATCTTCTCGAAGAGACAGCCTAATCATCCGGGAATGAATCAATGAACTCAACGATGTACTACTTTCAGGACAAGCTTTCTTACCTATGGAAAACTAAAATGTGTACCCCACTGGAGTTAGTCTGACCAAATCCCAAGGGAATTGCAACATGATGTGCTTGACTTTGCACACACGCTCTCTTGAAATAAAAGCCAACTCACTGTGTGTCTTTAATTATATGCTGTATCCGCGCGTTAACTTTCTGGGTTTGAACAAACAGGCCGTATTCCCTTCATTTATCACTAACCATCTCGACGGGTTTAACAAAATATTCTTCCTTATCTTGCAAACAAAATTGACCTCATAATCTACCTCGTTATGACCTTGCACCTTACTGGCTACCTACAATTTCTCTGTAGCGGTGACACTTTATTGTGCTACCTCAATGCACTGTGTAATGAATTGATCTGTACGAAAGGTATGCAAGACACATTTTTCACTGTACCTCGGTACAATTGACAACAATAAACCAATTCCAATTCCACAACAGGCACACATTTCATGTAACCTACTTTTACAAAATATCCTTCACTGCATAAAAATCATGATTGATTATTTAGCGTTAAAGCACTTTTCTTAAGTAACGGTGTATCCATTAATTATCCGAATATCTAAACCTTTGCTTTGAGTATACTCAACGACTGACCACCCCCCCCAACAACACACACACACACACACACACACACACACACACACACACACACACACACACACACACACACACACACACACACACACACACACACACACACACACACACACAAACCCTAGGCACAGAATGATAAAGATTCACTGCTCTTTGTGTAAAGATATTTTTCCTCATCTCTTGAATAGCTGACCGCATTCTTGGAAACTGTAAGTCTTCGTTTTAGATACTTCAGCTATGGGAAAGGTTTACTCTCAAGTTCCCTTTCAAACCCTCTAATACTTTTGTATGTTTCAAGACATCGCCTCTAATTTTTCTAAAGTCAAGTCAGCAAAGGATAAATAAACAATCTCTCCACAAAGAACAAGTTTTCCATACCAGGAATCAATGTGGTGACCCTTCGATGCATTCTCCAATCACATGTTTGGAGAACTAGATCTGCCAACAGCTTTCCAAGTGCAGTCTCAGCATGACACTGTATAGTTGGAGCAAGACATCTCCACTCTTGCCCTCAAATTCTGTTGCCATTGCGGTCATCATAAAGTTTTCCCTAATTAATGCTGGATTCTTATTTTAAGTTACAATGATTCACATTTGGGGGTAGCCAGGTCCCTTTCAATCCTTCATCATTGAACAAAAATATTTCAACTTTCTGTTTTTTTTAACCAAAATGGATAATATGGCATTTCCATCTTATGTTACATTCATCAGTATTTCGTCAATTCAGTTAGCCATTCCAGAGAAACGCTTCTTCAACTTCTTTACAGTCCGTATTGCCAATTAGCTTTGTAGCATCAGCAAAGTGGAGAATCGACATTATCCTTGGTGTCCTCATCCAAATGATTGATACAGATTGTCAGCAACTCGGGCCCCAGTATCAATCCCAGGGGCACTCTGTTTGTCATAAGTTCCCAATCCAAAAACGATCATCTTGATCTTATTCTCTCTTCTCTGCGAATCCGTACCAGTACAATATCCTCATTACTGTGAATTCTAATTTTATTTAATAAACAGTGTGACATCTTATCATGGACGCACAAACTTATTATGGAAGTCAGAACCTTAATAAATTCCATCAGAATTGTGAAACGTGACTTCTTTTTCATAAATACGTGTTGACTCTGTTCTAACCGTGTGCAGAATGGACGATCTTTCAGTTGCCGGATAGCTCAAGTTCCAACAGCACTCAAGAATCTCTTCACCATACAGGACAGTCAACATACAGGACAAATCGTACCCCTTGACTGACACCCCATCCAGAACTTTAAATATTCCTTCACCCCACCTCTGTTGGACCAGACTGCAATACTTACCAAGGATCCTTACTCATAAACTTATAATCTTTCCTTCATCATCGCTGGGTCCAAATCCTGATACTCCCTACAAAGTACGTTGTGAGATGTATCACCACTTCAAGAACTTCAGCAGTTCAAGTAGATGTCACATTACCATCTTCTGAACGGCAATTTGCAGATTTCCTTAATAATAGCCTCCAACGTTCCCTCTGCTCTTCCCGCCCCCTTCCAATCCATAACTGTCTCCTGCGTTCTCTACTGGAACAGGTGCTAGGTGAACTCTAACTTTAGGTCAGCTAACATGGAATGCTTCCATTACATCTGCGTGGATTAGGAGGAAAATGATTAGATTTTAAGTATTCACAAAGGTAATAAGAAATGAATCCTTACTTCAGGAGTAGGTTTTAAAAATGCAGATTCTTCCGCGGGAGTGTCCTAATTTTGGCGAAACTTTCAACTGAGGCTAAGCCGGCACCAAAGCTCCACGCACCCTCCCAAACATCTATTCCGAATCCCACCCCTTTTCACACACTCTCAACGGTACATGTTTGCTATTGCAAGTGAATTTGTCGTGAAGAATTCAATGTAACGAGAGACAGTCTTCGGTCGAGAAATCATTCCATACTTAGCACAAATTGGAGTGGATATTGACCTTTTGCTTTTGAACCATTCGGGGCATAATTACCCTCTGTCGGTTTGACATCTCTCCTAATTTTATTTCTATTGAAACAGAAGTCGCTAACTTGCTTTGATTTGTTTTAAACTGTACCTCCAAACTCAGCATCAAACTGAAGTAACTAAAGATTTCCCTTCTTGGATTGTATAAGAAATCTACAAGCATTTTCTGTCCAAAGGTTTGTACAAAAATTGCAAGTTGGAAATCTCCTCAGTTTATCGACAATTTCACCCTCGGATAGATTAAAGCGAAATACCAGAGGTTGCAATTAATGGGCAGAATATCATTCCAGCACATTTCTCCACTTCTAGTATTTTATTAATACCTTGTTACACGATTAACATATCGGCACGTGTAACCTACCAGGTACAAGAAAATATAAACTAGTTCCGTACCGCTTATTCTTCCTCGAGAATACAAAGAAAAGTAAAAGGTGCCAGAGTCTTTGAAACTGACGTTCAAAGAATGGAAGGTGGAACGGCCTTTGTAAAGCTGATTCTGTTGCCTCCTGTTCGATATGTCATTGTCCGAAAAACCGTTAGTCACTTCACAGTCACTCTTCTCCTGAACCACTATACAGTACTTGTCGCATCTTGAAAGTTCGGGAACGTAATATTGCTGGCGAAGAAAACGCAATTTTGCTACCTGATACATATTTCCCTTTCCTCCTCCTTCAGCATTTTCAAAAGAGCTTTTTCTTGGCGACTTATATCTCAAGGGACTACATTTTTTGTCAAGCCACTTTCTCATGGATCCGCAATTCATTAAGTATCTACTTTTACTTGCTCCGTTCCCATCAACCAGGGACCCAAACAGCCCTTCCAGATGAAGTAATGATTCACTTACATTTCTTAATGTAATGTACTACATTTGGTTCTCACAACATGGTCGGCTCTAACTTGGAGAAACCAAACTCAGAATGAGTGACCCTTTCCTAGAGCACCTACGTTGAGTCCGCAGGGTGACTCCGAACTTCCATTCGTCTGTTTCTTTAATACTCCATGCTTCTGCCATTCTGATCTACCGGTTTATGGCTTCGTGTGCTGTTATTGCGACACCTAGTGAAAGTCTGAAGAACAGGACCTCATTTCTGATTTGCAGCATTGCACACTCAATGTTGAGTTCAACAACTTAGTTTGCTCGCTTTCTCTAACCAGTTCTGCTGTAGACATCTGGTTCTATGTTAATTATGTGAAGTTCTAGATTGACTTTCTTTACTGCTGGCACGGCCTGACCTGTAGGACATTTCGCAAAGCTCTGTATTTCGCTCTGTATTTAATGTGGAAAGAGAAACAGTGCATACTTAGTGCTGAGAATCGTTGATCAGAACTAGGAAAGTGAGAAAACGAGTTCGTGCTATGTTACGGAGAAGGTGGGAGATGGAAGGAAAGATAAAAGAAATATGTCGAACAGCGTGAACGCAACGTTGACCAGATGATCCCAAAGTGTATCCCAATGTGATCCCTGGTAATCTATCAATTTACTGATTAGTAGATTACCGGGGGAATTTAGTGAATGGGTAATCAAACAACGGCGCGTGATAAAGCTTTGAAATACATATCAAAACTACTGGTGAGTTATAAAATACCAGAGACTTCTCAAAATCCTAGAATATCAGTGAAGAGATAAAAAAAGATTTGGATTTACTGATGGATAACTTCACAGCATAATTAGCGAGGTTTAATTGCTGAATTCGATATTTAGGCTCAAATACTGCAACGCAATTACACAGACTATTTGGTGATGTTCTTCAAGATTGCATCGGCGTTCGTTGTAATAGTGTCGCATAGACATACGTCAGAATGGGAGAGGGATGGAGAATTAAAGTAACAGACAAGTTCAAGGTTACCCTGGCAGACTGAGTGAAGACGTTGGCCAAATTTTCCATTCAATCAAGTTTTAGTTTCTCAAATGTAGAGGAGAATACAGTTTGAGCATACCAAATGCAATAAACTAGACTGGGAAAAGTGAATCGTTGCTTCAGCTGGAAATACCGCTTGGGCTTCCAGATCGTGGGACGAGATGAAAGAATCGGTTAAAGGGAAATGATTGGGCGAGTGAGACTGATGGGAATGCACTGAGTGCTGATTTTGACCCAATCAGTAAAATTGCCTCCTTGTCTGTCATAGGAAATTACAAGAAAATAAAAAAAAACTAATGTTGCTTGCTATGTGCATGCATGGAAAAGTGCCGTGAGAAGGGAAATGGTTAGTGAAGATGGAATAATGGATCAGAGAGTCAGAAGTTTGAAAGAGAATCCCAGGAAAACGTGTGCCTGATGATGGAATCGTGTTGAAACTGACATAAATTGGGAAGAATGATCTGTTCAATCCAGAGGTTGGTGTACATAAGGTGACGGCCAAGAGAACCATAGCTTGCAACGGTTGAGAAGAGACTGAATAACAGCAGCTGTGTTGTAAATGCATCAGATACTTCCAAGAGCTCTCTCAACTCCGGTAGAAGGAAATTCGCAGTTAAGGAAAACGACGAGATTTCAGAATCACCTGTGTAGAAAATCTCCTCATCAGAACAGATACAACGGAGATGGAATCAATGGGATAATGGACTTCGTCCTTAAAGGAAGCAGAATAATCGAGATATCAGTGGGAATTTGTGGGCTTGTAATGTATATCGGTCGCAAACTAAGTGTTGAAATGGAGGCTGAAAAACACTACAAGGGAAGCGTCTGAGATGAGCCATGTGCAAGCCAGAGCAAAGTGGAAAGCGGCCGCATAGTTAATGAAATTTACGAGTTTTATATAAGTTCTGCAAGCAGTGCCACAACAGTTGAGGGAAGTAACAACAGAAGGACTGAAGCAGGGACTGTTCCACGTATTCCAGGAAGAGGCAGTGACAGCTACCAGGATCACCAGAGAAACCCTGATTTCACCCAATTGGAAATATCCCTTTTATCCATTCAGTCTTCTTCCATTCTCTGCATTGTAACACTAACTCACACTCATGTGTTCACCATTCTGATAAAGTGCCTTCGATCTGAAACGTTATCTTCGCTTCCTTTTACTTGATGGTTCCTGAACATTTAACGGAATTTTCTGTGTTTCTTTTTATTTTAGCACCTTCCCCCACCTCCAGCCTCTCCCGCTTTGCTGATACAAATACAACTCGTTTCTTCTGACCAAACAGAATGAGGTCTGAGCGCTCTTAAATTGCAATGTTGATTATATGGCTGGCTTTAGTGTCCTCTCACGACAGCGCTTTTCTGTTGTTTGCTGACTTGACCGTTCAAAAGCAACCTCTTTCATTCGAAAAATTAGGTGCTTTAGAAATAATTTGGGTGATATCGAGGATGTTGCGAAGGAATGTCGGAGACGCCGAATTGTGAAGAAGCAGTAAAGAGCACCAGAGTGAGTGAGGCGGTGAAACAGTGAGAAGTAAGGGAAGTGCTGTTGGGTGCTATAAATATTGAGCATTCAGAGGAGGCAGCAAAGATGACAGAGCCTGGAAGGGAGAAAAAGTGAATTTGGGAGAGGGGATAAAGTTGTGTCAGATTAAATAGAGGCAAGATATTGAAAGAACAAAGAAAGTAATATTCTAAGGGGTTCCGGTGAAAAATAGTGCTTGCTACATGATGGATACTTCACATAAATGCTGCTTGAAAGAGTTTTGGATTGTTAATCTGGCCTGCTCCATGGAAATGGCAGTGCGTCAATGATCACAAATTGTACTGTGATTACTGTCCAAGTTTATGTCTTCAGGAACACATCTGGGATGTTGTCTAGGTATCCAGCATTTTATGTGTGAACTGTCTGAGCTATTTCTTGATCTACTTTGTTTGGAATAAGGGTGGTGCATTCTCCATGCAGGATACACACGTTGCAGTTTAGAGTGAAAGATGTGGTGCCATGAAGTATATCACATGGTCTGGATATCGTTGAGCTTCTGGTGCATCTTTGGTGGTTCACTAATCCATCCACCATAATCCTGCTTTAAGGCTTGTAATAGTACAAACATTTTCGTGTTTCGGAGTGGGATATGCAAACTCTTACCAGCTCACTTTACACTCCCGCCTTTCCTTACGATATAATGTCATTAAGCCCATCAAGTCGATGACAGCTCTGGAAGTAATCAAATTCACCCCATTCCACCATTTATTTCCTTGCAATTCTCAGTCTCATATGGGCATCATTTGCATTCTAATTCTCTTGATACGAACTACACAAAGGGATATCTTACAGTAGCCAATTAACCTACCAACTACAGCACGCCTGGGATATGGGAAGATACGGACATCTGTAGGAAACCGGTGCAGTCATTGTAAAAACATTTGAAGTCTGTACGGTCAGCACTAGAGGTCACGATGGAACCCACCGTTCTGGAAGTTTAATCTTTTGCAACAGTGGCATCCTGGAGCACCATTAGCCGGACAATAAAATGGAATATCTACATAAGTACTGTATAATGGCCGCAAGAGCAGGGCAGAGTAAACTTATTTTGTGGCAACTGTATAAACTCTAATCCTGAATACTCTCTGCCTGCTTGGATGAAAGCAGTTCTCAAGATTAAGAGGTAGCCTCCATGCCAATACAGGCCAAATCTGAAACTGGGAGCTTGATTTCGAAAAAAGCGAACAACAAATGTACATTAAGAGGCAACTGTGGTAGATTGGGAAATTGCATTAAAAGGTGTGATAATAAAACGCAATGGCGAACTTTGAAATAATTAGCACAAAACCAACTTGTATTCACGTAGTCAAGACCATATAAAAAGTGGTATGGTCGTGGCTCTGAAGATAATTTAAAGATAGTATTAGATCAAAAGAAAGTTGGATAATTTTCTCAAAAACTTGGCAATGCCGAAGATTGGGGAAAAAATCAGAAGAGGGCAAAATATTTTTTCAGTATCTTGGACTATTTGCCACTGTGTGTCATTTGACTGCACTGGGATTTCAGGTCTAGTGAATGCTGGTGACAGGTGCAAATAATGTATTGTTCTTTACAGCTTAGATGGTCTCCTTGTCCTTTAAAATTTTGGCTGGCAAGTTTTTTTTGCGTTTCTAAATCTAGTTGTTCCGTAGTTTTATTGAAAGATTATAGGGTTTAAATGATGGGAAGTGTGTTTTATTGCATTAGCAGTGTAAATAATTTAGGATTAAATATGGCAATATTCCACAATACACTAACAGGTCTCCTGCTTTGATTATGGAATGGAAAGAAACTACAAACGTTGTCTTGTGTTTGCAAAAAGATAAGATAACGGGTATAAATTTTGGTTTAGGCAAGTATCTGACAAATTTAGCATAATGTTGGAATTTGTGACATTAGCTATACTGGCAGTAACGTGAATAAACAAGCATATAATCTGAATGGTGAGAGGTTGCAGAGCTGTGAGAAGTAGAACCGCTTGGGTGTCCTGATGCACGATTCGCAGAAGGCTGCAATTAAGATACATCGAGTAATCTGCAAAGCTTAAAGAATGCTGATATGTTTTTGAGGGAAAGTAAATATAAAATGGGGAGCTTATGCTTCAGTTACACAGGGAACTTATGGTATCATGTCTGGAGGACTGTGCACAGTATTAGCCTGCTAATTTAAGGACGGGTGTAAATGCGTTGGAAGCAGCTGAACGATAGTTTACGAGAATGATATGTAGAATCGGCGAATACTCTAATGCGGATACGTTTGATCGGCTAACTTTGTATCCGCTGAATTTTAGAAAAGAGAGAGAAATTGATTGAAATAATATAATAGCTTATAATAGCTTATAATAGCCCAAGGGGCTAAAAGGGGTAGCTATGGAAAGCTGGTAGCCCCTTGTTGAGGAAAGATATATTGCATCGTGAGTATTTGGAACTCTCTTCCTAAAATGCTATTGAAAGCGATGTTTTTGGATAATTTTAAGGTAGATGATAAAAGGTACTTAGGAAACACGAGGGCGAAAGTTACTGAGGGTGGGTAGGATGTGGAGCTGACGTCACAGTCAGATCAGTCATAATTTTATCGAATGACGAAACACTCTGGAGAAACCGAGTGGCTTACTTTCGCTCTAACTCCTATGTTCGCATGTTGTTTTCCATGGTTGCCTGTGGGCTGTTAAAGTTGCAGCTATGTAAATGCACAGCTCCGTAGTGTCAAATATTAAATTTCATTTTCTATCGAGCCATGTCCAACATCTCGCTGCAGCCAGGCACACCCACAACCCCCGCATTTTGCCTTAATGCCAAAAATGCATATGATTCTGTTACCTGCACTGCTCCGTCATATAGATACATAACGTGTATTGATGTCAATGCGCTTTCTCTGCTGACAGCAGTTTATGTAAATGCTGGGCAGACTTCATCGGGGGCACCCGTTTTACTAAGTGTGTTATTGAGTTATTGTCGATAATCTGGTAGCTAAAGACCATGTTTTTAGCGATTATGGATTTCAACAACTTGACCTGACTTTTGAATCTAGGTGTGTCCCTGGAATGTTTTCTGAATATGTGGTTAAGATAACCTAAACAATATGTTTGCAGTACTGGGACCAGGGATGCAGCTTGAATTTACCAGCTCCAGTACAGCACTTGTCAATTATTCAAGGGCAGCGCGTGTGTATTGTAGTTTGTTTGCCTCCATTTCCTTTTCTAGTTCGTGTTATCGTTGGTGCAATTCGTAGCAAATGATAAAAATCAAGGTTTGGATGCATTTGAAAGAGTACAACTTTTAATTTTGTGAAAAAAAATTCATTAAAAGCTTGAATTAATTGGCGTTTTGTTGGCACAATTAGGAGACAAGTTATCACCAGCTGACGCTGCGATATTTTTTGATAAGATGTCGCCAGCGATATCGTTCATATTTGAAAACCGACGTAAAGGGACATGAACAGATTTTTACTTTCCTCCATGTGTTAACTGACAATTTTGTCCCTGTTTTCAACATTGAAAGCATTGATTACTCATTGATCGATGGCCACCTCCGTCTGAGCAGAGGCTCAAGGAAGATGTAAGAGACATTTCAAATCCCACAGTTGTCTCTCCTAACCCTGGCTACAATTATTTGAAATTGACAATATCTTGGGTCTGTACTTATTCATAGACCACTTAACAGAACCTTGCTTCCATTCTTATCTTCTTGTCTTCTTTAAAACATGCACATTTGCAGACACTGCAAGTTCGTCTTTCTGGATAAATGGTGATGTGTTGTTGGAGCTGGGAAGCCTCAGAGCAGTATAAGTCACTTTGGAAACTGCACGGCTTTTAGGCTGTGAAAGTAATTCATTTCGGCCATTAGTCCATCATCCAGTGATTGCAGAGACAATCGATTTTGAAATAAAATTGTGACATTCTCATCGATTATCTGCGACAGATTGCAACCATACTTTTGTCATTTTTAAAATAAATGTTCTTTCCCTGATTTCACATTCATACTGAAATTCTGTGCTAAGATCCATTCCTGCCCCACAGAACAATGTTAGTTTTCTTGTTGACCTCCAACCTTTTAAATGAACATTAATGTAATTGATTTAAAGGAGCAAATAAATAATAAGGTCAAAGTAGCACTTATGCACTAAGTGTTGATAATGCTAATATTGCAAACTATCAATTTAAGGATCGCCGACGGTCAATTTGACCTGCTGCGTTCATGGTTAAGTTGCAGATTGAACTTGTCTTGACAATTGTCAGAAAATGCACTGATCGCTGGGGAATAGAGTTGGATCATAAACCGACACCCCAGACTTGGTACTATGAAAGGTGGATCTTTGTTTCCTGGGACTCAGTATCTTCCTGCTTTGGCATAAATTCGGTCTTTATGTGAATAACCTGAACGCGGGGTTCTATCAGTTCTTTCGTGGCATTATCTGGCTTTTTAAAAATTGTTTGTGGCGCTGTTTATGGATGCTGGGTAGAATGATGTTTTCCCAGTTCCTTTCCTTATGTGCTTTTTAATTTGGAAGTTATTTTTTGTGGAATCACTATCAAAACTATACACCGAAATTAAGTGAAAGATAATATCGACTTCGCAAAAGGGCCAGACAGGTTAAAAGCAGCGTGCAATCTGCTTTACTATCCGGTGACGTGGATTCGCAATCTTTGCAATTAATGAAACGTCCAAAAATATCGAAGGATTTACACTGTCGCACTAGATTTAAATGCGTGTGAAATTATCTTTTTGTTATCAGAAAGTCAATTATTTAAAAATTGTATATTTTCGACAATCAGCGAATAACTGCAAAAGTACCCACATTAATGTCAACGCTCCACAT
Organism: Pristis pectinata; assembly: GCF_009764475.1. Lineage (NCBI taxonomy): Eukaryota > Metazoa > Chordata > Chondrichthyes > Rhinopristiformes > Pristidae > Pristis > Pristis pectinata. Next base: position 44,783,432 of record NC_067417.1, read on the forward strand.
TCCTGCACACTCGCAGAATGCTTATGAGACAGTTGCATTCCTGAATGAATGTTCAATGCAGTTTCAAGAGGAACGTAAAATTGCCATTGTAGATATTATGAAAATAAACAGTAAATGCAGTTAGATTGGGTTCTTTCTGTGCTCCAGCGTTCTAAGATTCTAAAGAATTAACACGATATTTCCTTTGCTGAATGTGGTACTTCTGCTACTGGTCCACTCTTCTTAGAAATCTGAGAAACCGTTTGACCACACCAGATTTGTTTTATTCTCACTTCCTAACAAACAATTAATGCATTCTGAAAGGAACATGGAGAAGAACTCATATGCCAACGAGATGAACATTATATTATGATGTAAATCGATTTTATTGCCCAAGGTAAGGACTCCCGAAGGTAGAGCCTGGGGGTGTGCAGCAGTACCCTTTGTTGGAATGCTGTGTTTTGTGCATTATCTTCTCGTCCCCTTTCAAGATGTGAAACCCAATGTATTTGATCTTGATTTTAAATAAAACTGTAAAATGGTAAATGACACAGCCGTCATGTTATATCTCAAAATTAAAACTGGGGTGTTCATCAGGACGGCAATTAGCAATCACCTGCTTGGAGCCAACACAGAAAGTCGAAATCTACACAGAATTGTTTATGCTTCAAAATATGGACCTACAACTATAATATCTGGTTGCAGATCATGAGCAATAACAGATGGTTGTAAATATATATATATAGTTGTTGAATGAACTATTCGCACGAGGAGTCAACCACATGATGTAGTGAAGGCCCGTTTCGTTCTCAATGTTTAATTTTCGCAGTGAAAATACGTAAGGTTCTTACCATGTTGCACCTTTCATCTGAGCCTTATCAAAATTATCGTGAAAACTAAAATTGCCAATCCGCCAACAGCGCATCCGATAATCAAGTTTTCATCAGGGCCTTATGGATCAAGAGAGAAAAATGAAAATGTGAAGCCCATAACATACAGAAATATATACACATGCATGAATTTGGAGACAACACAGAGCTCTGCAATGGGTATATTCGCTATTGAGTATCTTGTACATTGCTCTTTCATTATGAAGAAATATGGTTCATATTTTCCCCTTCCCCTCATGTTTTAACAGCTATCGATTTACATCCTAATCTAGTTAGACCTGTACAAATGTTCCCAGCTGTAAATACTTCCAGACTTACCTTTTTTGATGACGTAACTAATCGCCGCTGGCACCGTGAGAGAGGTATGTGATACCAAACAGGTGTAAACAGCAGGTTGCGTTTCTTCCAAAAAACTGGAAGCCTCATAGTACCCTTCCACGCTTCTGTTTTCCACAGTAACTATTCCGGTCAGAATTTCCTCATTATTTCTTCGCCAGGAGATTTCTAATTTCTCCGGATAAAAGGCAGCCGTTTTACACACTAGTTTCCGAGAATGCGGTGAGACTCTTTCAATGGGAATGATTTTCAAGGGAGTTGGGGAAGCTTTAACAGAAGAAAAATACATTAGATATTTTCGTTTCCATCCAGTGAACGTTTTCTCGCGTGTCTCGCCAGAGAATGATGTCACACTGCTATTATGATGAGTTATCCGCACTGTCGTTTTAAACGTTTCAGCTGATCCTCATTTTGTAAACTGTTTTATGGTCTGCGGGAAACTAACAGAACTAATTCAAGCAATACAAAGAGTGCGAATCTAAGAGCTGGTGGCATGCGAGGAATACGTCTCTGGTCTGTGGAAATGTCAGATTTAGTGCACGATCTAAGTTGGCATTGGACATCTGTGCTTACTTCAAGAATAAACATTTTGGACATTTTATTAATTTCAAGGATAAGGGTGTGTGCACAATCCAAGTTGTCACAGTTTTATACAGTGAAGGGGTATGGTGCGGTATGGTTGGAAGTCGTGTCCTCACAATTGTTTAGGCAGCATTTTAGTGCCTGGGATGAAATTTTCAGTTGGTGAAAATTTCACCAGCAAAGATTTCTCCCGAACGTGAACTAAGCGATGATTATTTGCCATGGATTGGAAGTGTTATTATACTGGTAAGTGAGTATCGCTGTATGGAGCATCGCACCCATTGAGATGGAGGAACTCAAATGGAAAATCAGAACTCCGTGCATTTCGTCTATTCTACCATCCTTTCGACTTTTCTCAGTACATTCGGTCAGTAACGCAACTTGTCCTGCTGAAATCGACAGGTTTACACTGATGTCAGTGGAGAATCACAAACGCGGAAAAGAACAACCTCTGTTTCTCTCTCAACAGATACAACATATATCTGTCGTAGTTTGAACATTTGCGAAAGTATTGGATTCAGCGCGTCCTAAAATACGTATGGCGTTATATATTTTACTTCTGAATGTTTAATAAAGCTATCTTGCTGAAGAGAAGCAGTTGCCTTTTAATGCTGCATAATGCACCCGAACTAGGCAGGAGGTTGCACCCATTGTCCTTCATCGGTGATATGGAATCTGGCTTGAGGTTCTTACTGTCTATTTTGTTTCATTATATTTCCTGGAAAATAATTCTAACAACATTTCAAGATGACTACTTTAGATTTAAGACACCTTCGAATATCACGAGTATAATCCTGGGCAGTAGCGCAAAATTGTGTAATGCGAATCGAAAGGTCCACGCCGACTTGAATTTAAAAAAACAGTCCGGAGAAGCATGAAAACACAAAAAGAGCAAACTGCTTCTCTCTGTATAGATGCGGCACGACCTGTTGAATACTCCCAGTATTGTTTGTTTTACCTGGAATTCCAGTCTCTGTAGTTGTTAGTTTTCAAGGTAAAAGATGAACTGAATGCCACCGGACCCTTGTTGGGTAACAATATTTTCATTTTATCTCAATCAGTGAGCTTTACTTACATGATATAGGACTGAAAATCTGGATTTCACGGTACGAGGACACTTACCGAACACAGTTAGCTGCGTGCCGCTTCCATTACCGATATAATGTTGCTGTAGCTTCACTTGACAGTAATAGATCCCGGAGTCTGCGCCAGTCACATTGAGCAGAGTAAATGCACCCCTGCCTTTGTTTACATTAAATTGTTTTCTGCTGTCTGGTTCTATAAATGTCTTCTCGCCCTCTCTCCACCAATAAACATCAGGAATATCTTGAAATAACGGATAGCTGCAGAACATGGAAAGATTTCCACCTCGGCGCACGTGCAAATTTGCAGGGAATTGGTCCACATTGCTTGAGGTTACTGCGGCAGCTGCCAAAAAATAAGCAAGAACAGAGAAAATAGTTGCACGTGACGGACAAGGACAAAAAGTGACACAGAAGACAGAAATAAAATTAAGGGCTAACGAGAGCGGCATTGAATATGTATTACTATTAAATTTGCAGTACACGATCAAGGTAGAATATTCTAAAATAGGATTTGGTATTCAGGAACTAAGCCTACCTTGCCAAACTATGCCAAAAAGCGCCATGTGCCGAATTGTAATATCCACACACATATTACAAAAAAGTTGACCACTGCAAATTAGAGTCGGAGGTAAGTCGAATAAATAAAAGTTCATGAGTAAGTGTATAAAACATACGATGACCACAAAGGATATCACATGATAGTGTAATGGATTTTGAGTATAGCTCTGCTTAGGCGGAGTGCCGTGTCAGGGCTGGGTCTCCTCCCATCTCTTGGTGCTTTCTTTCAGTCTGAGCTGCAATGCTCTTTCAGCAACTTCCGGGGTACCAGGTTCAAAAATCTACTTCACGCCATTTATTCGCTCTTTGCCTTCTTCTAGATTTTGAACATAACGATACGGGCCAGTGCCATGGTTCTGTCTCCAACACATCAGTGAAGGGACTTCTTCATACTGGAAGAGGTATAGTGAGGATAGACAAGTATCCCTTGCTGAGTACATAGATGATTGTGAGCTTCGAATTTCTCTCAGTTTCGTCCACTTCTGGGACGGCCAAATCAAGAGGGAATTGATTCAGTTTGCTCATTTTAATCACAAAGGAACAATAACATCAATCGGGAATTTAGTCTGAGGAGCCGATTTTCTTTCATTGACATCTGTAAACTAACTCCATAACAGTGGTATTGAAAATGTTCTTCTGTTTGTTTTAATTGTGTTTCTTAACATTATCGAACTGGTAGATTTTATTTATTAGCGTAATATGCATAACAATTCACAAATGAAATAAACGAATGCCCGAAATATAGAAGAAAGATAGGAAATAAGTCATCACACTCGTGAGGTTCTGTACTGAAAAAAAAGTGGATTAACCAGTTATTGCCTCCTTTATGCTCGCAGACTGATGAAGTCAATTAAACTGGTTTGAACCTGTCTTACTTTCTGTCGGACGTAGTGTTATTGTGATACAACTAACACTGCGATAAACTCTATGATTTTGGATTCTGAACGCACATTAAAACGTACAGAAACAAGGCATACAGTAATACGGATACTATTTCAGTCCTTTGTCTGTAATCTAATTGTCCGTTGTTTATCATCTGGACGTTATAAGTACTCCTCATTACGAAGGAATAATTGTTAGAGTTACGTATTTTTATATTGTGGATATTTTTTCATTTTTTTATGAATTAATCGAGCAGTTTTTATCAAGGGATATTAAATAACAATGTGTCATTAAAAGGTTATAGGCCTGCTCCTGCCTCGTCAATGTGACCTGTACAAACTAAGAACGAGGAGCAGAAAAAAGAACAGTCTGTGATGACAATACTTTCCAGGTTATGGAATATTGACTTTAATGAAGATAGAGCAGAAAATTATTTTTTTTAAGTTTAATGTTGATGCTAACACAAAGCTGCAAGTATCAATGCGAGCAGTTCTCTGCTTTGGGGCTTGGGGTGTGCTGCCACAGTGACTATGTTTCTGTGAAACAGAGTGTTGTGATTGCTAACCCCATTTCAATTACTTCAATACAGGCTGATATGCCAATGAAGTAAAGAGGAGTAGTTGATCATTGAAATGTTTGTTAAAAATCTTCTTTGGTTGCGGAAAAATAATATTGAGATGAATTGATGAACGGTACGCTCAAACGAATGAGACTTGGCTGAACACAAAACATTACACGCTTTGTAAATGACAACACTGAGTATTGTTCAAGACCAATCCAATTGACAGTAAAATGGAGACAAGAGACTGCAGATGCTGGAATCTGGAACAACAGACAAAGCGTTGGAGGAACTCAGCGCGTCAGGTAGCATCTATGGAGGGAAATGGACAGTCAAGTTTCAGGTCGAGACCCTTCATTGGATTTCATCTAGTCCGGACGAGGGCTCTCGACCCAAAACGTCGAATGTCCATTTCGCTCTGTAAATGCTGTCTGGCCCACTGAGTTCTTCCAGTTGGCAGTAAACACGCCAGGAAATTAGAAGGTTGGAAATGTCGGAATTAATCCTTTTAGTCTTCAATCCTGGCCTTCTGCATTCGCATTTATAAATATTGGAAAGTTTGAAAAGATTTTAAGGGGTTTTTAATTTTTGATATTTAAATTACAGTTTATACATGGATATTTTAATCTTTGGATATTTTAAATGCTTTTCGAAGAAATGTTTTGCCAATCTGGATCAGTCTAGGAATTGACTCAAATTACTTTTCTATTCTATATGTGCGGGTATTTTGTCCACCCCTCTTGATATCATCTGTCACGAACCAGCAACAAAAGAAACACACTGAGCATGATTCAGTGTTAAAAACTATTTTATTAATCACTACTTATGATAATACGTAAAATAAAAGTAAAAATGTTAGTATGTTAGAATTCAAAAATGTTAAACCTTGAACGTTAACCCCAAAATTAAACTCTTCGTGTGTGTGTGACAAAGTCCCAAACTCCAAGTTCCGGAATGGTTCTTAAAGTTTAGTTCCGCAAGCCATAAGGTGAAACATGAGCAAGGGCTTCTTCAACAATCACCGTTGTCTGAAGATAAGACATAGACGTAGAGAAACATAGAGAGAGTAAATACGAAATCCAAATGTTCCACGATGGAACCCAAACGACACTTCAATGTTTACTCGGTAGTGACTCCCTCACCCCGAAAAGCATCCGAATCGTGGTGGTCCACACACAAATACCTGTTTCCTTCTACAGGTCAGCAACAAAGTGAACTCCACCAGATTACTTCCAACTTCCATACATGGATTTCAGTGGCAGACACAGTTATAGTTTCTCATCCATCGATAGAGAAAACTAGCAGGCTGGTGTCTCTCTCCCTTCTCTCTCCCTCTCTCCCCCTCTTCTGACTTCTTCAACAACGTCATTACGTCTTTTATCATCTATCGACGTAAGCACGCCCCACACACACAAACACACACACTGTCTATCTTAAAGGGACATTCACTAAGTCCTTTACACATCTTATAATATTAAGCTCTTACTATGTACATGGCCTCATCACAGAAGCATTTCCAAATGTTCCTATGAGCTCTAATTTGGAGAATTGCTGCAGATAATTTTGTTTTGCTCTCTTACCAACGTCACTAGCGAGCTCTGTCGGGTTGCCACTGACTACATAATCAACGCCAGTGTTTACTATAAACAATGCAGAATATATTGTAAGTAAGCAGTGGGTTTGGCAGGTTCTTCGGAGAGAGAAATAGGTCGAGAAGCTTTCAGCATGTCATAATCCCGAAAAATTAAACCTGATTTTGTTCTCCACAGATGCTCCCTGACTTACTGAGCATTTTAAGTCTTCAGCATCGACAGTATTTGCTTCCATCCACCTTCAACCCATCCACACCAACCACCGCCTCCACCATCTTCGCCCCACCGCTACCACTTCGCTGCCTTGTGTCCTTTCGCATGTCATTTATAAACACAGTGAAACGTCTTGGTCCCAGAAGAAACTCCAAAGGGTCACCAATTAGCACATCTCTGCAACATGAGTACATGTTCATTAATCCCATCTCTTGAGTCTTAACGTTTTAACTATTTCCACATTCAATCCAACAAATTACTTGCAGTTCTCATTTTGTTAATAGACTCCTATCTGGAACCTTTTCGATACTTTTCTTTCAATTCTGTATTAAATAAATGCACTATGGTAAAATGCTTGTGTCCACAAAGTTCAATTATAGCTTTTTGTTTTAACTGAGATGGCAACGTTTCCTTCAGTTCTTGAAGCAAAAACTCCTGTCCTCGCTTCAGATCTCTGTTCTTGTGATAAAAGTGTGACAACACCCAAAAACACACTTAATTCACAATTAAGTATCCTGAGACCTATAACGGCCAGGAAAATATATACATATAAAAACAGTATTTGTGGCGCATTTTACGAGTTTTTCTTCCATTCACACAAGGTAATTTGTCCTTTTAAGTGTATTATCTTAGCCTTAAATGGCAGCACTCAAATTCCGAAAGGTAGCATCATTTTCTGTTTTAGATGAAAATAATCGACATTTTTTCCAACTAGGCCTTTTCATGACACATTAGATTGGCGGGATAAAAGAAAATATATCATCTGACATCGATTTTATGCTGTCTAGTACAGCAAATCGCAATCAACCGGTGTTCCGAGAAAAATCCGAATATTTAAAACTGGCATTTAACTGATATCAAGATGACGGATTCGCATTTGTGTTTTCAATGACAGTCCGTGAATACACGAAACACACATTTTTCAGAAATACATTCTTTAAATTAACTTTTTTTACCTTTCACTTAAGCTTCAAATGCGGTAACTTGAGCATCTGCAACCTACTTGCTTGAGGATGGTGAAACATCTAACCACCGGGAGTTTCCATGATGTCACCAGCAGACTCGTGGGTGCATTTCTATTCTCCCGCTGTGTGTCACCTCTTGTCAGCTCCATATGCAAAATACAATTGTGGTGGGTTATTAGCTTAAAGTCACTAGTTTAGTTAGGATTCATTTTTTCATTTCAAAGACAGAAAAGTTCGCACTAAAGGATTTGTAATCGCGTTTCACATACAGAAAGTTAAATAGGTGTCTCTTTAGATAGATGACGGACACCTCCATCACAATGGAACATTGTGCAAAACAAATAAACATGCAGCAATGTTGCACAATAGGTTCTACACTTGCGGCATAAACTTTCATTTGGATGGCGTTTTTAAATCATTACCACAACTCGATGGAGCACAGCAGGAAGCGTTTTAAACAAGTTCTGATTCTGAGCCACTATAGATAATGTGACACGTGAGTTAACGGTTGAGCACAAGAAAGTGGTATACCAGAAGGAGTTCAAATAAGACGAGAAGCAAGAAGTTTTGTGGAGGAAATTCCAGAGTTAAAGTTCGACATGATCCACAGTGGGAAAGGGATGATAATTAGGGGTACACGGGAGATCATTTGAGGTGCACGATGAGTTGTAGGCCTGATAAATGAGATAATATCTGGAGGAGCGAGAGCATAGAGCGATTTGAAAGCATAGATGACAAAAAAAACTTCGGGGTTTTGCCGCACTCAGTGTCAAAGTAGGCCAGTGAGCGCATAGATTGCAGGTAAAACGGGACGTCTTGCGACTCATTCACATCTCATAACCACTCACATAGTCATATAGACAAACACACAGAATTAGTCTCACACATCGGCACGCATATATCGGCCTGCAGAAATGTAATTGCGCTCACGAGTGCACACAGAAACACAAGCACAGACACACAGGAAATACAGTGGAGTATAAGAACCGACCTCGCCGTTTGCTTTGTTCTGCACCTACTGGTACTGCAATGCCCTGTTTGGAACGGTTCAATCCGATTCCCTCCCGCCACGACATCCGTGAGACTCAAAGAAAAATCATCTCACGTTCCTTGTGACGGTGACGCCACATTTTCTAAATTATAAAGAATCTCGACTTGCATTTCTGTGACATAGCCTATCTCCACATCTGGATTTCTGTAACAGCACTATCTTCACTGATAGCTGCCCACGCCGTTAATCCTCATCTTCCATTAAGTTACGTTCATTCAAAACTGTGTGGTCTACCACATGGCATTTCATGCTGACCTCTGGTCCCAGTGCTCAGGACCTGAATTATTTAAGGTGCTCACGCTCTTCAAATTTACAATCGCCAGCTCATATAAATGTCTTCATTCCTTTTTTATTTCTTTTCTTCAGTAATACCGCTAGTCAGGCCCTCTTCCGTCTCCTCATCTCTCACAATGTCGAAAGATGTTTCAGGTGTTTCCTGTCATGAAAACGTGCATGAATCCATTCTACCTAATTAATGCCAACCCGCTCACTCCTAATAATCTCCAATAAAAATGATGGTCGGCAGAAAATGTAATCATCTACTTTTGGGATTGAAAGGCAATACCATTTTTGTGTTCGCCACCATCAATATTCTGGGGGGTCGCCATTGACCAAAAAATCAGTTGGAACAGATGCATAAATACCATGGCTGCTAGAGCAGGTGAGAAGCCGGCTATCCTGCGCCGAGTGATCAGGGACCGTTCATTCGAATATTCGGCTTTCGAATAGAAGTGACCCGCAGTCTTCCTGCTCACCGTTAAATTTTATTCCTCGCGATGACGTAGGGAGATGCACAGTGTCTATCTGATCATTATGGACAATCCATTTAAGCCGTTGCTTGAACACCGCTCCAAAGCTTATGTGAGTTTATTATCGTGGGTCATGTTTCCCCAAACATGGGTGTATCCCATCTGCACAAGCTCTTCAACAACCAGGTTTGTGACAGGTAGCTTTCCATACCTACCTTCCGTAAATTAAGTGTTCTCATTCAAATCGCACGTTTGCATGATGACAGATTGCACGGCTATTTATCATGCCCTGCATGCATTTTTTAATCAAACTCCAGTTCTTTAAGTGTTCCTTCTGATCTGACCTGAGAGACTACAATTTTTGTAGCTGCAATTTTGGTAGCGGCCACAGAGGGCTATCAAGGCCAAGTCATTGGGTGGATTTAAGGCTGAGATTGATAGTTTTTTGCTTAGTATAGCAGTTAAAAGTTATGGGGAGAAGGCGGGAGAATGGGGTTTTAAAAAATTAACCACCATTGAACTGCGGAGCAGACTCCATGGGCCGAATAACCTAATTCTGCTCCTATATCTCATGGTCATATGGCCACTGAAGAAGTCTTGAAAGGTTACTGGACTAATTAATCCATTTTATAAAAAGTGGTGTAAAAATCATAGAAAGGCGTGAATTGTTTGTCGAATCACGTTGCCAGATTCCATATCTTTATTTTTTTGCAGATTTCTCAAAATGAAATGTGACAAAATGAATCCATTTTTCACGTTTGAGCATTGTTTTCCGTAAAGGTAATATAAACATGTTTCTAAAGTAATCAAACTCGAAACTATTCAAACACAGCTAATAAATGGAGTTTGAATACAAGGTGGTGGCGTATTTATTTTTTATCCAATCATGTCATAACAGAAAGAGATAGATGCCTTTTGTCTGCATTGCTCAATAGGGTAAAGCCGTCATAACCCCACTTCTGAATGTATAACCTTTATAAAATTATCCAGAGCCATGTAGTGGAGGAACTGTCTGATAGCGCGAATTACAGTCATTTTCATATCATTGTAATTGAATTCAGGTCATTGAATGGGAATTGTGCATCTCCCTCCTACATAAGCTTCGCGTAGAGCAAAGACGGTGAGAAGGGGCTATAATGGTTTGTTTTAAGAAGGTATAAACACGGTGTTTCCTATTGTGGAAGAATCTAGAAACAGGAGTCACAGCTTACTTATAAGGCGTTGTCCTTTTAAGAGAGAACTTCGGCAAAATTATTTCTCAGGGATTTTTGAATATTTGAAACTCTCTTATTCAATAGGTGCTGGAAGCAGGGTCTGTCAATTTTTTAAGGCATAAGGCAGTGAAATTCTGGATAAGGAATGGCGAGGGGCAGTACCGACGTCGGAGGGAATGCGTATCTAATGTTACAGTCAGATCGCCTTTGATGTTATTGAATGGTGGCCAGAACGAGAAGGGCCGAATGGCCGTTCCCTGCTCCTGATAGTTATGTTTTATTTACGGTTGTTCCACCGACGCTAAAGCAGTGGCACCGATTTGGCGTAGTTCTGTCTTGTCAGCTAGTAGTTTTATTTAGTTATCGAGCCATACGGTAGGGAAACAGGCCGTTCGGCCCACCTAATTTACCATGACCACCAAGCATACATTCACACTAATCCTATTTGATTGTCCCCACATTGCCATTAACTCTTCCCAGATTCTACCATTCACCTATCCACGGGCAACTGTGTAGTTTAAGAGTAATCTACCAATCACCGCCATTCCTCCCCCCCACCCCATCCTTGTAGGAAAGAGGAGCGGCCGTAGGAAACCCACACTGTCAGAAAAAGAACGTGCAAAATCCATACAGACAAGAGCAGAAATGCTGCAGAGCAGAGCAATCCATACAGAATGAAGCGGAGTCGCTGGAGCTATGAGGCAGCAGCATTATTAACTGTGCCACAGTGCCACCCGATGCCTCCAGCATCTCCCTCCAATACCCGAACCTATTGTACGGCAGTAGTAAATATCCATATTTTCCAGGCTCTGCTCATTCACACAGACCTATAAAAGTGCATTGCATCAATGCGTTCTACAGCTGACACCAATTCATGTAAACGATAGGCTAACAATAAAACAAACAATTTCTTCCAGAGCAACTGTTACCTGCTGATGAGCAGGTCCTTAAAAGTCAATATATTCTTAGCGGCAGGCACGGTAGTGTAGTGGTTTGCATAACGCTTTACAGCGCCAGCGACCCGGGTTCAATTCCGGCCACTGTCTGTAAGGAGTTTGTACGTTCTCCCCGTGTCTGCTTGGGTTTCCTCCGGGTGCTCCGGTTTCATCCCACATTCCAGAGACGTACAGGTTAGGAAGTTGTGGGCGTGCTATGTTGGCGCCGGAAGCGTGGTGACACTTGTGGGCTGACCCCTGAACACTCTACGCAAAAGATGTATTTCACTGTGTACTTCGATGTACATGTGACTAATAAAGATATCTTATCGATTATGGATATGCATCTTCGTGTTATCCTCGTATTGTTCAGGGCAGTCTGTGACAAGTTATTATGGAATGACGCATTTCTCACATGGTTTCCTGCCTGGGATTTCTTTCTCAACTTCTTAAAATGTTTAAAAAATTTTATTTAGCGCGTGGTAACAGGCCCTTCCGGCCCAAAGAGTCCGCGCCGCCCATTTGAAACCCATATTAACCTACCCGTACGTCTTTAGAATGTGGGAGGAAACCGGAGCACCCGGCGGAAACCCATGCAGACACGGGGAGAACGTACAAACTCCTTACAGACAGCAACGGGAATCGAACCTAGATCGCTGGCGCTGTAATAGCGTTGCGCTTTCGCTACGGTCAATGCAGGTGTAAATCACAGCAAATAATAGACGTCGAGCCATAGATGGACTTTAAAGGACAAATGATTTAAGTAAACAAAGCTATATTCTTATTTTTTATTTCAATTATTAGCATTCTCTTACAAGGCATTATTTATGAACAGATTATCACAGCAACGTATTGTGCTCGTTTGAAAGTTGTTGCAAAGAGCGAGAGCAGATTTTTCTTTTAATTTCCAGCTTCTATAAAATTGGAATCGCCATCCTTGCTGTCCGCATTGTAAACATCGGCTATTGATTAGGCCGGCTACCAATTTCTACCAGATTATCTCCTGAGGTGAAATTGATCATTTCATTTCCCAGGATCGCACAGGCGATACAGCTCATGAGTGCTTAAAATGGCTGCAATGAATGATAATGAATATTACTTTGAAACTACATTAATTTGTATTCCACAACAGCGAAACATATTTATAACCTTAACTTCTTACAATTCAAACATTTACATCTGCATTCGCTGTGAGTTTTTCTTTACGTTTATGTGCAGATTTTTCTTTTGGCGTTGGGAAGCTGCAGATCGCCAATTCCGTTAGTTATAGTCGAGAAAGTAATTAAATATCAGCCGTTAATCCATTACTCCTTCATTACCTAAAATAAAATTATAATGTATTCATTAATTATTCCCGTCAGTTTTAAAGAAGAATCATTTGATGTCTGACTGTCGCTGAAAAGCCCAGAATTTAGTATCCATTACTACTTCCCTTGAAAATGTGATGGTGAGCTATTTTATTTAACAACGTTAAACTCGTTAAAGAAAACGGCTCACTATCTCTAGTCTCCTTCCATAGATATTACCATGGTACTTCTCGGGAGGAGTTTCCAGGATTTAGCCTCATGGAGACACAAGAGACTGCAGATGCTGCACCTGAAACAACACACAAAGCGCTGGAAGAACTCAGCAGGTCAGGCAACATCTACAGAGGGAAATGGACAGTCGACGTTTCGGGTCGAGACACTTGATCTAACCTGAATGGTGGTGAACTACTTCGGAGTTGCTGGTGCTCCACTCATCCAGGCATATGGAGAGAACTTAATCACACTACGGTCTCGTTCCTTGTATAGGGCGGGGGTGTAATAGGGTGTCAGAAAGTGAGTCACTTGCCACAGGATATCTCACAGTTGACCTGCTCTTGTAGTCACTGTACTTATTAGGCTGATTCAGCTGAATTTTTGGTCAATTGGTGATCCCCGGAATATCGATTGCAGGAGGCTTAGCCATGGTAATACCATTGATTGTCAAGGGTAGCTAGTTAGCCTCTCTTGTTGGAAATGGTCATTACCTAGCGCTTGTACGGCATGAATGTAGCCAGCTCAATTAGAGCTTATATTAGTTCTCTTTATGCAATTTTCTTCTTTGATACACGCTGAAATTCAACGACAGAAACGATTCTTGGCTGATAAAACAAGTTTCCTTATTTAATTGCCAACAAAATTTGTCGTGAACGTTAATAGGTAAATACTAGCACGAAAGCACCGCTTTAGTTGGGAAACATTTAGAATGCTAATATTTCAAACCGTCCAGTCGAAATATTTGTGTCTGATCACTTTCTGCCAGTTTGACAGTTTGCAGATTTGCCCCCGCATGTGTAATTCTGCTCAGCCTCCGGATTGTTGTACTGTACTAAATCAGCTCACACTATATAAGTTAATGGATGGAAACTCTGTTTCTTTGTTTCCTCAGGCTCAGTGACCACGCACCTTAGCACACGTCTGCTATTATTTTACATAATTTGAACTGCACCTGGATTTACACTATTCTCTCTGTCCACTTTCTGTCGTCCCTGCTTTCGTGGTGCTGCTTATATGTACTCCAAAGGATCTATTTTCAGTTGCTTTAATAGCTATAGTACCGAGGTCTTGTGCTCCAGAACTTGCTGCGGCTTTAGGAACTTTGCTGTCGTGCATTTGCAACACAAGCATCCATCGGACAATGTGGAAAATGGTTCTGATGTGTTGTCTTCGAAAACCATGGCGAAGCCAATCGGCTAATTACTGCGATTCTGTCTACTTTCAATCATCAGGACAGGAGGTGTTATAAACAGTGTTATCAAGTGACACTTGCTCGCAAATAACTTCTCAACAATACTCAGCTTTGGTTTTCCCAGGAAAACTCTGCTCCACTGTTTGCTCGAAAAAAATGGGGCAATGGGCTGAATTACGCAGCTCAGGTGAGAATAACTACACTTTGCATCAAGTAGCTGATTTAAGATAGTACAGCAATTAATAGGTTAATTTTCAAAAAATGCAGACGCGTGGGCAATTTCAATCTTGGAAAACAGGTCAAACAAGTGGCCAATGATCAGGTACAAATACCTAATCTGGGTGCTTTGCAAAATTATTGTTCCAAACTACTCTTTACTCAACGCAGCATTTGACTAAGTGTGGTATGAACGAACCCTGGTAAAACTTAATTCAATGGACATCAAAGGGAAAAAAATCCGACGGTTGGGGTCAGATCTCTTTCGGGACAAAAATGATTGTTGCTCGAATTCACTGCCCCAGGACATATACCAGCTTCGGGACATCACTCTAGATGTTCTCCAGGGTAGTATCCTATGCCCAGCCATCTTCAGCTACTTCATCAACGAATGTCCCTCTATGATAAGTTCAGAACTGGGGATGTCAAATGGTTATTGTTAGATGATGTTTGATGGTTTTATTGAGTACAGGTAAGGACTACTGCATTTGGAACACCTCAGCAAATGCAGCAGTCCATTCCTGCACTCAGCAACACCTGGACAAGATTTAGGTATTGACTCTTAAGTGACATTCATATCACACAAAATGTCTCAAAATGATAACTACGATGACAGAGAGTGTAAGCCGTCCCCTTGAAATCCCATGGCACTCTATCGAAAAATCCACTAACATCAGTATCTGGAATCCAGAAATTCAGCTGACCTAGGTATCCCGTATACAATATCAGGATAAATTGCAGTGCCAAACTCACCTCCTGCCACCCTGAACCTTTTCTTTAAGTTACGAGGTACAAATCAAAACGTGATGGAGTACTTTCCAATTGTTTGGATGGGTGCAGCTGAAATATCTTAAAAGGAGTTCGGCACCATCCAGGGCAATGGAATTCTCTCGATCGGCAACCAATCAACTACAGTCATTCCTTCTAAAACATGTGCTCAGTGGGGAAGTGTGTATCATCTACAAAATGAACTGCAGTAGCTTGCCGAGGCTTTTCTGATTGCACTGACCAACACGTGACTTCTATTGAGAAGGAGAGAAATGGCATATAGAAGTCATACATGGGAACTCGATACCTGCAGATATCCTACAAGTTGTATACTATCTGGGTTAGGAAATATATCACCAATTCTTCGTTGAGACTGGATCTAAATTCTAGAAGTCCCTACCTAACAACGCTACGGAGGTGCCTTTGCTTAAGAGAATGCAGCAGTTCAAGAAGCCAGCTCACTACGACCTTCTCATAGCAATTAGTGTTGGGTAATAAGTAATGCCCTGCCAGTGATGTCTCCATAAGGAAAAATAATTTTAAAATATTGCTGTTTTTCTTTCTTGTTGGAAAAAGTGCACCTAATATTTCTGGCTGCGAGTAAAATACAGTTAGCTGCAAGAATAAAATGGAGCTTAATCTGAAATTCTAAACATACCGACTGATACAACTGGGACATAATAAAATTCGGACTGTCCGAAATGATTTTGCCCGGTATTTCATCCATGAGAAAGTGCGGTGTAAGCAGCAAATAGGAACACCCAAGAGCTCATTTTTTTTTACATGCAATTTAGAATCGGGTTAATTCTCAAGCAATAGTTGAAAACTCTCTCATGAATGTCATACATTTCTCAATTTACCGCACCTCTATTGGGAAGAGACACAATGGCATTTATGAAAGAGTCACAAATGGGAACTCGACCCCCCCCGCCCCTCCTCCCCCCCCCCCCCAAGCCCTCTCCAGGACGCATCTTACACCGTTCTATTCTTCAGGCAGCCCCGGTAACTGAAGTACCTGATAGCGTTCCAAAGATTATCATTTGCCCTCGCACCACTTGCAGGTACGGAATCCCATCCGTGGTTCTCAAACAGAAGCTGTGATCCCTGGCTACTCTCTTTCCTCATTTGCAAAGAAATAAGGAATTAATACCCACATTTTATAAGTCACTGCTCGGGCCTCAGTTAAACTCTAGCACCCCAAGAAAGGCAGAATGTCAAGCACTGGAAGAGCTTGTAAAGAAGATTTAGGAAATACCCCTGTTCTTAGGCAGTCTGAAGTAGCTTCAGACGTTCTTGTAGCAAATAGAACTAATTAAATATTTAACTTTTTTTTTGAGTTCTTTTGATTGAGTAAAAGAAGATAAAAATTTCCACTGGTGGATGTCTACTTTCCAAATGATATACATTCAATAAGATTGCCGGAAAAAGAACAGACGACAACTGAGAATATTTTAAACTTCTTCTGTATAACCTGGGGTCGAGGATGACATGCTATCATCCCAATTCTGAAGAACAGAAGATGCTTGTGCGTGAATTCTTTGAACACCCTGTGACCGTTGTACACTCGAGGAACATCACAGTCTTAACAGTGTGGGATCTTAGTTTAAGGGCAATCAGATCCTATACAAATGAAGACCAAGTTCTGCTGCGGACTTTTTTCTTGGTAGGAGGGCTAAACGGCACAAAGCTCAAATTTGTATTCATCAAAGCCCTATATAATCTCGCCAAGTATTTATCCGCCCTGAAAGGAAGTCCAACATACCATATGTCAATGTAGTTACCTGCTGTACTTTCTCTTCCACTCCTCACAGCGATTACTCTGCATACTTACATTTATTAGTTTCTCGCTAAGTATTTTTTATTCTTCCTACCAGAATGAATAACCGTATATGTCCCCAGATGATCGTCCATATGCCTCCTTCTAACACCTTTCCTTAATGCTTTTGATCTGGAATATATTTCTGAAAGTATTCTGTAATAAGATTCAAAAGATATTTCCAAATGTCTATATAACACATACTTAAACAGAAGTTGATACTGACGGGACAGCTTCTTTTCATATAACATTCTAAGATTCTGTGAAAATCAATTTTTTTTGCTAAATGTGTCACAATGTCGAGAAAAGAGCATGATCACAGAGAACCTAAATGCGGCGCACCGATATGAGACTGGCATCGGGGTGCTTCCATGGAATCGAAAGCAGGCGGTGACCAGAAGGAATCTTGCCTCGGGGCTCTGAGGTAGAGTCCCAACGTGGAAACAGAATATCCTCGGGGAAACAGCGAAACCAGGACTGCTCTAAAGTATACCCAAAGTTTGACCAATACTCTGGCAACTAGTGCCAGTGAAACCAGGATTCTTATGCTAGTCTCCTGATGGGGCTCAGGTGTGTGTTGTTATGCGATTAGTAGTGCATAGAATCCATGTGCTGCACAACGAGACACCATCAATGGAGCCAAATCGAGACCAGCATTCGGAGCCATGACAGTGCCCCCTCCTCTCCAACGGGAGCCTCCAGGTGACCCACCGAGCTTATCTGGATGGTTCTGATGGAATTACCAATTGAGGGAGGGGTCCAAAATGAAGGAGCGAGGAACCCAGGAACGTTCCTCCAGATTGTATCCCTCCCAATCGACCAAGTACTGCAGGCCCCTACCCCGGGGGCGTAAATCCAGTAAATGCCGGATGATGTACGCTGGGTGGTCGTCAACAATCCAGGAGGGCGGAGAGGGATTGGCTGGAGGGCGCAGTGGACTGCTAGCCACTGGCTTCACCTGAGACACGTGGAAATTGGGATGTATACTCAGAGTCGTAGGCAATTTGAGCCAGACTGTTGTGGGATTGACGATCCACTCAATTTCAAAAGGTCCCAAGAAGCGAGGAGCTAGTTTCTTGGGCTCATCCTTGAGGGGGATGTCCTTAGCCGAGAGTCAAACATTCTGCCCAGGCTGGTATACTGGTGCGGGAACCCACTGCCAATCGGCAAATCTCCGGTTGTGGTCAGCAGTATGGAGCAGAGCCGCTCATGTCTCCTCCCAGACTTTGTGGCAATGGCAGAGATGGTCCTGAACTGAGGGCACAGCGATGTCCCCTTCATGGATGGAGAAAAGAGGAGTTTGGTAACCGGGTGAGCATTTGAAGGGGGAGCTTCCAGTGGCGGTGCAGACCAGACAGTTGTGGGCATACTCAACCCAAGTGAGGTGGGTGCTCCATGTCGATGGGTCATTCACCGTTGTGCAGTGTAGTGCTGTTTCCAAATCTTGTTTCGCCCATTCCGTTTGGCCGTTCGTCTGTGGATGGAAACTGGACGATAGGCTTACGGACATTCTGAGAGCCTGACAAAAAGACCTCCATACTGCAGAGACAAACTGGGGACCACAGTTTGAGACAATTGTTACGGACTCAGTGGAAGTCCCTTTAAGATAGAGAGTGTGTGTGTATGTGTGGGGGGCGTGCTTACGTCAATAGAAGATAAAGGACGTAATGACGTTGTTGAAGAAGTCAGGAGAAGGAGAGAGAGAGAGAAGGGAGAGAGACACCAGCCTGCTTGTTTTCTCTATCGATGGATGAGAAACAGTAACTGTGTTTGCCACTGAAATCCATGTATGGAAGTTGGAAGTAATCCGGTGGAGTTCACTTTGTTGCTGACCTGTAGAAGGAAACAGGTATTTGTGTGTGGACGACCACGGTTCGGATGCTTTTCGGGGTGAGGAAATCACTACCGAGTAAACACTGGAGTGTCGTTTGGGTTCCATCGTGGAACATTTGGATTTCGTATGTACTCTCTCTATGTTTTTCTACATCTACATCTTATCTTCAGACAACGGTGATTGTTGAAGAAGCCCTTGCTCATGTTTCACCTTATGGCTTGCGGAACTGAACTTTAAGAACCATTCCGGAACTGGGAGTTTTGGACTTTGCCACACACACACACGACGAGTTTAGTCTTGGGGTTAACGTTCGAGGTTTAACATTTTTGAATTCTAACATACTAACATTTTTACTTTTATTTTACGTATTATCATAAGTAGTGATTAATAAAATAGTTTTTAACACTGAATCATGCTCAGTGTGTTTCTTTTGTTGCTGGTTCGTGACAAATTGTCTGCAGTGATTCTGTGGAGGTGGAAGAAGTGTTGGACGACCAGGTCGGCTGTCTCCCGAGCTGTAGGAAGTTTGGGAAGGGCCACAAAATACACTGCTTTGGAAAAGTGGCCCACTATGGTGAGGAGAGCAGTGTTTCCGTTAGAAGAGGGCAGTCCCGTGACAAATTCCAGGGTGATATGGGACCACAGATGGCTAGGTACGGGGAAGGGACGAAGAAGTCCAGCAGGTGGTCAGTTGGAGGCTTTTCCACAGGCGCAGACAAAACAGGCAGAAACAAAAGAATGGGTATCAACGTCCATGGAGGGCCACCAGAAGTGTTTCTTCAGGAGGAAAAGCGTCCTATCAATCCCCGGATAGCAGGCAAAACGAGAAGAACGTCCCCACTGCAGAACCTGAAACCGCACGGACTCTGGTACAAAAAGGCAGTTGGTTGGTTTGTTACCTGGGTCAGGTTGGGTTGTTGGGCATCCTTCACTACGGACTCGATCTCCCAGGTGAGGGCCGCCACCACACAGGATGGGGGAAGGATGGTCCGGGGCTTCCTGTTCTTGGACCCAGGACGATATGTTAACGTAAACTAGAACCTGCCAAAAAATAATGCCCACAGGGCTTTACGGGAATTCAGGCATTGAGCAGTTTGTATATATTCCAAGTTCTTCTGGTCTGTCCAAACGATAAATGATGCTCCGCTCCCTCTAGCCAGTGCCTCCACTCCTCTAACACAAGCGTGACTGCCAATAACTCCCGGTTCCCCACATTGTAATTACGTTCGGTGGGGGACAACTGGCGAGAAAAAAAACAGAGGAGCAGTCTCTGATCCAGACCTGAGCGTTGAGAGAGGACCGCTACCACCCCGGAGTCAGAGGCGTCGACCTCCACAACGAATTGGCTGGAGGGGTCTGGTTGGACCAGGATGGGGGAGGACGTGAAACATTTCTTCTGGTGCGTGAACACTGAGTCAGCTTCGGGGTTCCACAGGAAAGGGGTCTTAGGTGAAGTAAGTTGAATAAAGGGCACTGCCACCCGACTATAATCCGGAATGGAATGGCGATAGAAATTCACAAACCCCAGAAACCATTGCAGTTGCTTGCGAGTCGTGGGTCAAGGCCACTCTGCCACCACCCGGATCTTCTCGGGATTTGCCCTTATTCATCCACTCTCAATGATGTATCCTAAGAAGCTGACAGAGGGGACATGGAATTCACATTTCACAGCCTTGAAGTGCTTGTTTTCCCAAAGACTCTGGATGACCTGACGGACATGCTGGGTATGTTCTTGGAGACTGCTAGAGAAGATCAGGATGTCATCCAGATAGGACATCATTGACCAGAGCTTGAAAAACAGCAGGAGTATTGGTGAGGCCGAATGGCATTACTAGGTATTCGAAGTGGCCGAGAGGGGTATTAAATGCTATTTTCCACTTGTCTCCCTCCCTTATCCTGACCAGGTGGTCAGCGCTTCGTAGATCAAGTTTAGAGAATATGGTGGCCCCGTAAAGTAGTTCAAATGCGGAATTGATGAGAGGCAGTGGGTCCTTGTTTTTGACGGTTATGTTATTTAGACCCCAGTAGTCGATACACAGACGCAGTGAGCCGTCCCTCTTCCCCACAAAGAAGAACCCTGCACCTACCGGGGAGGATGAGAGGTGAATAATGCCTACCCAGAGACATTCATTTAGGTACTTCTCCATTGCTTCCCTCTCTGGTTAGGACAAGTTATATAGCCAACTGGTAGGTAGCGGAGCTCCAGGAAGAATGTGGATTGCGCAATCGTATGGCCAGTGTGGGGGCAGGGAAAGAACCCTTTGTTTTCTAAATACTTGCCCCAGGTCGTGATACTCCACTGGGACCCTGGATAAGTCTGGGGTTTTGGCGGCCGACAAACTAGAGGTAGCCTGTACCGGAGAAAGTGCCGACTGGAGACAAGTGGAATGGCAGAATGGACACCAACTGACTATCCTGCCCGTGGCCCAATCGAGGTGGAGATTGTGGCTGGCTCAACCAGGAGTACCCAAGGACCATCAATGTCTGTGGGGAGTTTATCAGGTGAAATTGGACCTGTTCCCGATGGTTTCCAGAGATCAGCAACGACAGTGGAGGTGTACGGTGTGTGATTCGGGTCAACAGTCTGCCATCTAGTGCCCGACCTTCTACAGGGGTACTCAGTGGCTCCCGAGGAATCCCGGCCAGGGAGGCTGTCTTCATCCAACAGATTTCCCTCGGCACCAGAGTCCACCAAGGCAGAAAGAGACAGGGACTGTTGGAGGTGTCTTATGGTAGTTGGGATCAGCAACCGGTCTGGGAGACATTAGGGAAAGTTGCCTGGCTCACCAGGACCCCTTCTCTACTGCTGAGCACTCTCCTCTTGGAGGAAGGGCACAAGTGGCAAGAAAATAGCCAGGCTGGCCACAATAGAGGCAACTCCCAGCTCTTAACCTCCGACGTCATTCGGAGGGAGAAAGGCGGTTCCGTCCCAGTTGCATTGGTTTTCTACGAGGTGGTGCAATCGGCTGGGTCAGGAGCACCTCTAGGGGCAGAAGGAGAAGGAGCAGAGGGGCTCGGGCCAGGAGAGGCTGGGAAGGTCACCCGTGGGGTGAATGGAGGTGTTGGATGAACTGTCCTCTCTCTGCCGTTCCCGGAGTTGGTTGTCCAGTCTGGTAGCTAGGGAGATCAATGCATCCAGACTGGTTGTCTCATCTCGTGCCGCCAACTCGTCCTTTATCCTGTTGCCAAGGCCTTGCCGAAAAATCCCCTGGAGAGCCTCCTCATTCCACCCCGAGTCAGCCACTAACGTCCGGAACTCCACGGAGTATTCTGCGACTCTGCGACGCTGCAGGAGCCCTGATGAAGGGTGAGTAGTAATTTGGCTGCCTCTTTACCCCTGATGGGATGGTCAAAGACATTTCTCATTTCCTCGATGAAGGTGTGAAATGAGGAGCAGGTCTCTGGCTGATTGTCCCAGATGACGGTGGCCCATTCCAGCACACTTCCTCGCAACAACCCCATGATAAATGAGACCTTGGATCTCTCAGTGCTGTACGTGGAGGGCCGCTGCTCAAATACTAACAAGCATTGTAGCAGGAAGGACCAGCATTTTCCCAGATCCCCAGTGTAGGGTTCTGGGTCAGGTACGTGCGGTTCCTTGGGTGGTCGGGTCATCGAACCGTAGGGTGATGCTGCTACAGATTGTCCAGGCTGGTCAGACAGAGTTCTCAAAGTGAAGGAGGTAAGAAGAGCAGAGTCTCGGCTGATCTGTTCACTGACCTGCCCAACATTCGCTGCTAGGGTACAGCAGTCTGCCATAACCTCCCGGAGCTGCTGGTCGTGCCAGCCCAGAAGTGAGCCCTGGCTAGCGAGAGCTTCATACAGAGGATTCATGTCTGCTGGGTTTATGGTGGACAGAGTATTCTATCACAGTGTCAATCAAAGAGCAAGATCACAGAGAACCCAAATGGGGTGCACCAGTATGAGACTGGAGTCGGGATGCTTCCTCAGAACCAAACGCAGGCAGTGACCAGAAGGAATCTTGCCTTGGGGCTCTGAGGCAGAGTCCCAACATGGAAACAGGATATCCTAGGGGAAACAGCGAAACCAGGACTACTCTAGACTTGACAACTCGAAGCGGCCAGGAGACAAAGTATACCCAAAGGTTGACCAATACTCTGGAAACTAGTGCCAGTGAAGCCAGGGTTCTTATGCCAGTCTCCTGATGGGGCTCAGGTGTGTGTTGTTATGCGATTAGTAGTGGATGGAATCCATGTGCTGCACAAGGAGGCACCATCAATGGAGACGAATCGAGGGCCAGCACTCGGAACCATGACAAAATGTCATGCCTCCGCTACGAATCCACCCCTTTTTCAAGCATGAATGTAAATGACATTTCCTCCCTACCCGTTTTTCACTTGACTTGCTTTCATGGACTTTCTATTAATGCCTTGAGGGGAAAAAAATCACGAAATATGTTGAATAATGATTAGCAGAGAACATGAAGATTACGCTTTTGGTGTTAATTGAATTTATTTCCTAAAGTAAGATATTCTGAATTTAGGGCTCTATCTGAAAGTGTTTACAAATACCAGTTGTTGCAATATCTTCACTCTGGTGTTTTAACCGTATTTCCCCCAGTGTAGTGGAGATTGAATTTGAATGAAACAATATGATAGTAATAGCGTTTTTGCATCCGCGTTATCTCTCAAAATTACAACAAAAACGAAGACCAAATGGCCAATAAGCTACCAACTGTTACAAATCACTACAGAAGCTCAATATCTGCATCCTTTTTATGCTGCCCAATCTGGACGTAAAATGACATTCAAGAAGTAAAAAAAGGACAATTGCAGGTAAAATTGCAATATAGAATTGTGGAAGGTGAGTCAATGGCCGAGTGAAATATTTACATCTTCAGTTACAGTTTATATGTTCCTCGTCAATTACCAAACACATAATGCTATAGAAATGCCATATCTGTCTTAATAACGTTTAATTTTCTGTGGTCGAGCACCATTAACCCATACTTCCTCTTTTTTAACATTAGGAGAAAAGAAATGAAAACACTTGGTAAAAGAGAGAGCGCTCTTACCATTAGGTGCCTTGTATATTCGTTCTGCAATAATTATCAACAGACCTAAAATTGCCAATCCACCCTGGGTGCATGTGAGAATCAGCATTATGACATTATGATCTACAGGAACAAAAGATTAAACATGTGAAACATATGCATGTATACATACCTACACACATACTAACATATATATACATACACACGAGTACTGGATGCCTTTCAATGGTAACAGTACAGAAATTACAAACGATGCCAAATGACACCAGTTGGAAGTTAATGATGAGGTTTATGAAGAAAACAAATCCTATTACAAAATAGTTCTTTCCACGAAGGTTACTTATTAAGGCAAAAAGACGATACCTAACATTTCCCTCAACCCGAATAGCGAAGATTTACAGAGAACCGTGAGAGCAATAAGAAAACCCAACAGGTCACATAAATGTCAATAAATAAATTTGACACCAAGCCATGCATTATGAGATATTAGAAGATGTAACTAAAAAAATGTTGAAAAGGCTAGAGCAAACAGGATATTTTAAGAAGAGGTTGTGAGACAAAGGTAACGGGAGGAGGAACTCTAGAATTCGACAAAGGTAGCTGAAAGCATGGTGTGCTGTAAACAGATGACATTCAAATACAAAGGGTGAAAAAAGAAATGAAAAAGAATGGATAGACACTTTGTACTGGATACAGGTATATGAAATAGAAATAGGATTAGATCGTTTAACCTCTTAAGACATTTTACATGATTGTGATTAGCCTGCAGTTGTAATTCACTATCCTTCCTGATGTTAATCCCCCTATATTCTTTGCTTGTTCATAAAATCTATTGATATCAGATTTGCATTTATCTGTGTATTTGTCATGTTCTAAACTAGAGAATTACCTCCAAGTAAAAAAGAATTCTCCCCATCTCAATCATAAAGAAACAACATCGAAGAACAAATACGAGAGTCGACAAAGCAGATTATTTAAAAGGCGCCTTTGAAATCTCACTCCGCCAAGATTAGAAGGTACAGCACAAGACACCAAATGCATGTTAGTAATGGAATACATAGAACAAAGAAATCACATTATGTTGTGTCTCCATGCACATGAGAGTTGTTTACTGAGAATCAGAGAAAGTTCGCTTCATCTTCCTGTACTTCGCCTGGCAGTAGCTATCAACACATCCATTCATTGTGTTATCATAAAGCATATTATGATCCTCATCTCGATTCAATCTATTGAATCACCCTTAAGTCAAGAACATTCTTCAATATGACCAAAACTGTATAGATAACTTGTCGACTGGTCTCAACAATCGCCAAGGGAGTCCTAATGCAGTAACAATTTGCTTCCGTATCACATTCTCAACTTTCATGGTAACTTTCTGAGTTTATATAAGGACGTTGTAATACTGTGCCTCATGCATCTGTATCGAGTCGCTTAAGTGTATTATTTGATTGTTACGGCTTCCGCGGACCAACCAGTGATAAGCCCGAACTCACGCTAAATTGCACAATCAAAGTCCAGGCCAAGCTCCAATCACTCATCACAACTGTGTTGCTCACTCATATTGGAACCTAATTACTCAGAGACTGGATCTTGTCAAAATCTGTCCTCGTGAGCCTCCCAAGTACATTCGCTTCACATGGTAACTAACTGTCACGCCTCGATGTTCTGGAATTCCCATCTTGATCTTTTTTTGCCTCTTCGCCAATTTTCCTCCAGCAAAACGGTTCATGAAATACACCTTACCGCACCAGCAAAGGATTCTCTCCTCTGTTCGCTGAGCGATTTCGAGTTCAAGTCTTGCATTGTCACATTTTTGGTAAATGTTCATAAGTTGTTCCATTACCAATACTGCATGAATTCAATTTGTTAATTCATCCTACGCGGATTTTTCATGAAAAAATTGACGGAAATAATACATTCGCTTTTCAACAGCGTACATTCTAGGCTGAATTTTCACTGCAAATAACTACGCCTCAAATGTTGCCCTTCTAATGCATTTGGACATGTGTTTGGACAACTGTCCAGCCACTGTTCTGAATCAGGTTGCATCGACTCCTCCACTCTCAATTGTAAACGTTTCCAGCCTTACCTTGTTCCAGGAGGTAGCTGAAACTTGCGGGAACCGTGAGGGAGACATGGGACACCAGGCAGGTGTAAATATATTTTCCCGAGGCAGACTGCGTAATCTCCAAAAAACTGAAAGCCTCATACAATCCCTCCGCGCTCCGGTTTTTCACAGTTTCTATTCCAGAGAGAATTTCCATGTTATTCCTTCGCCAGAATATTTCTAATTTCTCCGGATAGAAGGCAGCCGTTTTACACATGAGTTTCCGAGGAGACGAAAACCCTCCAACAGGAACAATTTTCAACGGAGTTGGGGGAGCTTGAGCAAAAGAAAAAGTTATATTGGGTGTTTTTTTATATATTTCAGTGAAAGTATTTTCCTTTCCGAATCGTATGACACTCCCACTATCAAATTAGTTACCAGCTAGAGTTTGCCATTAGTTTAATAAATTCTTTCAGGGTGGAGAGCCAGATAAAAGGAAGGATTCGAGCAATACAAAAAGGGGCGAATCTAAGGGGTTCTCGGTAAGGAAGACGCTCTGTTTTGAATCGACTTTTAGCCTCACCGCGCGATTAGGTTTGGCGGCCGCTTGTTGTGCTTATTGAAAACTGGCCATTCTTGCATATTTCATTTCCTATCAAGACTGAATTATAAAATTGGAAATATCACAGATTTCTATCGTCCGAAGGCAGGAAGCTGTTACACATGGAGATTAATACTCTGGCCCTACAATTGTTTAGGTAGCTTTTCAGTGCCCGGGATGGAGCTTTCCAATCATAAACTTTCAGCAACAGAGCCTTTCCCAGAATGCGAACCACTGCTGGAACATTTCTCCCGTATTGAATGTGTTGAATGTGGTAAATCACAGCCTCCACAAAACAAGCAACGCAAATTGGACGTTAATGATAAGCGCATCTGCTCGACATTTTTATCCTTTCTTAAGTCGGTCTGTCCGCAGCGCGAAATGGGCGACAGTGAATCGGCAGGGCTCCACTGACGTTAGTGGAGATGATACCCACAGAGGGACAAAACAAGGAACAGAACAAGCTCCGTTTCTCACTTCACAGATTCTACTCAGATATGACTACTCATCTCAGCCCAATATTTGCAATTTATAAACGTGGACTGCTTTCGCCAGAGCTATGGTCGGTGTCTAACTGGAGCATAGTGGATTGTTAAATTGTTTTATCAGTTTATTACAAGCCATGCCATCAGTATTTCGCTCTACCCGCAATGGCAATCCCGAAGCCCCTTTTGCCTGAAATTTCAACTCCTCTTCCCATTCTCAGTCCGACCTCTCCGTCCTCGGCCATCTTAAATGCTAGGGTGACGCAAAACCAAACTAGAAGAACAACACCTCACATTCCGCCTGGGGAGCTTAGAAGCCAATCCCATGAACATTGGATTGTCCAGTTTCAGTGAACACTCACATCCTGTGTCCCCATCCTCTCCTTTTGATCCTCCACTGATCCTCCCATTTTTGTTTCCTTTCCTATTTCCCCTCTAGCCCCCATTACTCGTTTTCGTCCCCCTCCTCCTCTTACTTCCATCCATCCTCGTCATACACTTCACCCATTGGATTCCCTACCCATCTGATTCCATATGGCCTTTACCTCACCCAATGTATCCCATTATCAGCGTCCTTACTTAAGCCATTTCAGCATTTGTGGCCTTCGTGTCTCCACTTATCACTGTCCAGCTTTTTGTCTTTACCTGTGCTCTCTCTTCCTCGGACCCATCTTCCTTTTTGTCTGCTTCGCCGATCACCCACTTATCTCTTCACCAACCCCACCCCCTCCACACACACACACACACACACACACACACACACACACACACACACACGCACGCACACACACACACACACACACACACACACACACACACACACACACACACACACCTGGTTCTTTCTGTCCATCATCCGCCATCGCTGATCGGTCCACCTACCGGTCCTTTTCTCATTCCACCCGCTCTCCTCTCCATACAGGCTGCCTTCCCTCTACGCTGTCAGTTATGATGCAAGGTCTCGACTCTAAAAGTCCATCATTCCTTTCCCTCCACACATGCCGCATAGTCTACTGAATTCATCTGGCAGGTTTTTCTTTGCTGCTCCAGAGTCTTCTGTTTTGAGAATTCTTAATTTTCCCTCTTTGCATTAACAACGATTTATTAAATCAGGAATATCACTAACTTTGAAAGAGATATTACTGTTTATTCCCAGATGCAAGTGTTTTATGCCGTCCTCATTGTTACACAATGTTACTGTGGATTTGTTTGAAATATAAATATTCGGGAGAATTTTAGCTGAGGGTGTCGTTTTCTTGTTTATTTCGAAACGTTAATCAGCCGTTGGTGGAGTAAAGGGAAATTATGAACTACAGATATTGGCACCTATCTGCAAAGGAACAACAAACAAAAAGGAACTCAGTTGGCCAGGCAGCAAAATCCCTGACATCTTTCTGTGCTTTGCAGATACTGAGTGTAAAAGAAAAAGGTCGGATTGGAGTTAAGCAGATGTTCATACGGGGCTATTCGTCTCCCAGACATGGAACCTTCTGGGTAAGAATTACACTACTTATCTCAATGGGTTCCAAGATTCATTGTGGAAATGCAAGTATGGTAGTGTGAAATGGAGGTTTGGCTCAGGTGATTGGCAGAAGAATCAGACGATAAAAAATATGTAAACCTCGAGAGCACTCTGATGCTTGGTGATCTATGTTTCAATTCCTTTTGTCTGGAACTCCTTATCCCTTGATTTATAACCCCACCCAAAATCACCACGATCTTGAGAGATTATTTTTCTCCCCATTTACAGTTGTATGGACAAAGAAATGTAGATTTTGAAGAATTCAGAATAACAAACGTTAGAATGACGATTTGAAGTAGGTGAGTCAAATACATACTTGATGTTGGACTTAACACGTTTTGGAGCTGGGTTTTGTTCTTCTGAGCTCGTAAGCTTATTGATATGGAAATAGAGCGCTTTACTGTTGCTTGACAGACCCTATAATGGGGATGTTAAGATTGTTCGTATTTTCCTTCCAGTGTGATGAGAAATCGGGCCATCCTACTACAGCCATTCACATTAATATCAAATTTATTTCAATATCTTGCTTGCAAAGCAACTTAAATTCACTTGAGAACTAATTCCTTGGTTTCGAAGCACTTTCGCGGTAATAATGGTAAAACACAAGGGTAAAACCAATCTTGGGCATTAGCTTTAAATGGGAGATAAGTAATTGACAACAATGGAAAAAAGTCCGGAGACGCACGATAAAATAAACAGAATAAACTCCATTACTCTCCGCATTAATGCTGCCTGAACTGTAATTATTTTCTTCTGCTCTCTTTAATTTTGAATATCGAGCCTCTGAAATAGTGTTAACGTGTGAAACAAATTTGTTCTCACTGTTTGTTTTATCAAGTAGCAACACTTCATATTATCCCCATACTAGGCTTTACGTAAATGGCATAGAGCCGAAAATGTCGTACTTTCCAAACAGACACACTCACCGAACACAGTGAGCTGGGAGCCACTTCCATTCCCGAACGAATGTCCCTGATGCTTTGCTTCACAGTAATACATTCCGGAGTCGGCGACATTCACATTCAGGAGAACAAATATTCCCCTTCCCTTTTCTACAGCAAATTGTTTTCTGCTGTCGGGTTTTAAAAACGACGTCCTTCCTTCCTTCCACCAATGAACGTCAACAGTGTCTTGTGATATTGGAAATTTGCAGAACATGGTAGCATTGGTACCGCCTGCGACGTTCAAGTCCTTCGGGAATTGAAGAACTTTGCTCGAAGTTGCTTTGGCGTCTGTCAGAAAATAAGCAAGAACATTAAAAACAGTTGCACGCAGTGGACAAAGGAGAAGAACCGAGAGATGTAAAGGACAAAACACGGTCGAATAGCTGCACCACTGTGACTATTTACGCATTCCGCAACCAGATTTGAAGTTTCTAAAAGAGGATATACAGTTCAGAAACGGCAGACATAACAAGGCATACCTAGCCAAATAATGGCCAGAAGCGCTATGTACGAAACTGTAACTTTATCTGACATGTTACAGAAACCTAATTAGGCAATCTCTGTAATTGCGCTGTCTTCTCAAGACTCTGTGTGAGTAAAAGAACGTCATGAGTAAAATATACGAACCGTGTCATCATGACGTTGGATATCGCATGACCAAGAGAGAGTAAAGAGTTATAAATTTACTTCTGCTGCGGCGGGGTGGGAAGTAAGTGCTCGGTCACTCCCAATCGTTACATGGCCTACCGAGTACTTACAGCATTATGTTCACAGTCTTCTCCTTTTCCTGACTTCAGGAATTATCCCAATCTTTATCCAGATTTAAATACGATTCTGTCCCCTGCGCAGTTATCCGCAACTAAAAATGTTCACAGGAGTTGAGAAGTGTCTGTCAAAAGATGGGCGAACAAAATTAGCATCAACCTTCTCTCATTCCCGATTTACTTTTTCCCCTTTCCTCTCTTTCATTTGTATACATTCGGTCAATTATCATCCCGCTGGTTTTTCCCCGCCAACCCGCTCCCCCATCCGCCCCCCCCCACCCACCAAAACCGTCCGCTGCGTTCGTCTGTTTATTTTTCCATCTCTCTCTAGCTTTCGAACTACTGTTGCTCCCGCAAGGACATTCGAGACCTGCAAGCTGAACGTTGATAGCTATGATTCCTACTATTCTTGTATTCGCCATTGCAGTTACGTTTCTGGAAAACAGGAAGACCAGCTGCTCTCATACAACAAAAGGAAAGACTTTAAGCTGCGACAGCTCGGGTAGCTGCATAAGTGAACTGTATTTACTTTCTTCGTGCTCAGGAGAACAATGAACTATTGCTGTTGACATTCACACAAAATGAGAGAATAGGAACCTTAAATCTGGCGGAATGGCCGAAGTAAACAAAGAAGATTCAAATCGGGTAGTCAACCTGATGAGGTTTTGTTTATAAATATCCGATTAATGAACTACTGCTTAATATTTGGACTGCAAAACAGAAAGGAAAGTGGTGAACGAGACTGGTTTGAACAACATATGCATTCCCTCGGCCGTAGTTATGCTCAAGTGCTCCGGTACAAGCCGATGATTTTGGACACTGAGCATTCATGAAAATGCACGAACAGAAACAACACATGGACGAGCAGTTAGCCTACTAGTTCAGCAATTTGCAGGTAATTTAAATGCTTGCTGTCCCTCAATTGGAGGCTGTATACATTTGCTGAAATGAAAGGACAATAACGTGAAAACTACCTAAACTTATTATGTTGACAGTTTTCAATACCGGTTTTTGAAAAGATCGAAGAGTCTTTCATTGTAAGTCGTGTAATACCGAGGTTCCCCACCCGTTGATATGACCAATTCGCACCAAGACCAAGGTGAGGAGCAGCAACAAATTCAGTATCTGATGGTAAGCCATTCCGAGTGTAGGATGCTGATCATAATGAAGAGAGAGCTTAGAGTTTAATGATGCAAGAAACGTATTAAATTTGCATCGAGGAAGCCTCAGCTGAGTGACTGCAGTCCTGGGGCTCCATTTTAAAGAATACAATGCAGTCCAATAAACTGGAACAGAACTGGGGGGATGCTGCTATTTCAAATATCTCTTAAAATCCCACAAAGCAAAAGAGAGACAACGGAGAATCTATCCGAGCCAATATGTATTAAACTGACACAGAAAAGAAGGCATTCGGATGATTATCATGCTGCCATTTGTCTGACCTGGCAGTGCACAAATGGTTATCCGTTTCTAAAATGAGAGCACCGAGTGTACTTCAAAAGCAACTTAGTTGGCGGTAAAACAGTGCTGCCGATCTAATGGTTATTAGTGTTGAAATTAAGCCCTCTTGTTTTGAAACGACTATCAGCTTTCGCTCTTTCTGGGCTTCTGTGTGCTCCCAACTAACAGAGTCAAAGTTCTGATTACACGCCGATCGCTCTCCCATTTTGAGCAGTTGTGCGACTTGACTTTCCACGAATTGGTGAAGATGTTATACTTTATTAAATAAACTTCGTGACCATCATTGAATTACCTCTCCGCTCCGCTCAGATTTCGGAATTGTGTGGCTGTTTCGAGTCTGAAGTTGTCCATGTGTAACACATGTTTTGTCTATTGGATCCGACCGACTGTAATTGAGGCCTGATTGTTGTTGAGTTTGGCCGGGAGACGATACCGATGTTGTTTAGTTTATACTGCTGCAGATTTGAAGGACATTGCAGAGATAATTCGAGTGAGAGATAGCTTAGTTTCACTTTTCAGTTCCTTTGAGGGGTCTAATTCAGAAATCTGTCAGCGGCAGAGATCACTATTGCCTGCAGATAAGTTTTCTGCCAAGATTGGGGTCTTGATCTTCAGATTCCTCTTTTCTCAGAAGGCCACCCTGCAAAATTGACAGCAACGTTGGTACTTTTGTGCATGTATAGGTGTTACTGTGAGTAATTCTCCATTAACCACGGCTGTACTCCAATAATCGACTATTCGTGGTGTCCAAGAAAGGACCAGGGACTTTGACCATTTGCTGCGCGCTTACAAAGGTAAGGCGTCTGGTAAAATATGTTCCACGTTTGAGCACGTGTGCGGAATATATTCCTGTGGATTAATAGAAGGGTTTGTTGTGGTAGCGCTGAGGTGACGACTGAATAAAATTACAGATGCATTTTTAGTTTGAAATACGGTTTTAAATGTTTCCGAGATCCCTGCATCTCTAAAGTTTCGTTAGAATAGATTTGTTCAGTGTTAACTGGCGCAGAAAAGCAAAGGTAAGTATAAGAGAATGTGTCTTTTTAAGTGTTTAATTTATTTATTTTCGTTTTCAAATGCTTGAATATTTTCGATAGTCTCAGGAAAATCAGGATCTTTTTAAATGTCAAGTGCAGTTCTGGCCAGATATGTAGACTAATTGTGAATCTCTTTTTCTAATTTTTAAGTGAGGCAATTTTGCCCAGCCCACGAGAAAATCCTTTGTAATGTCAAGCCCTAAAGCGTACCTGCCCTCATTGCAGAGAATATTCTCAAATGTTTCAACAAGTTTCTAATAGGATAAATGTTTCAATTAAATTTGAATTGTTCTTTTGGTAAGGTCATCAGGGAGCTGTGATGAATTTCTACTGACTGCAAAATTAAAGCTACTCTATACTACCATTATGTAGAAGCGACTGGAAGCACTCAGAAAACCAGGCAGCAACGGCGGAGTGAGAAATCGTGTTAACGCTTCAAGTTCATAATTTTCACTGGGTCGTGAATAGAAATATTCAATATTTTTCTGTCTCCACAGATGGGTCTGGGATTTCCAGTGTTTTCTGCTTAATTTCAGATTTCGAGCATCTGCAACGTTCTGTTTTCCATTAGTTACCCTATGAGCTAACTTGATATGAGCTGAACATTGAGGGGCGTGACCTTTTCCCCCCTTCATTCAAGACTTTAAAAATATTGTGAAAAGCTTTAGCCAAAAGTATTTTCCCGACGGGCACCAATTGCCACATCAATCCAGTTTGACTACATGTTCCCTATTCCGTTCACTCGGCTCTTAATCGAACATGGACTAGTACAGCACAGGAACAGGACATTTGACCAAGTTGTCTATGTCTCAAACACGATGTCAAATTAAACTAAATCTCTTCTATATGCACATGATCCATATTCCATAATTTCCTGCATATTCGTGTGTTCATACAAAACCCTCTTAAGCGCCACCATAGTATCTTCTTCTACTTTAATCTGCTTTAATGTCTAAGCAATTTCCCATTCCTGCCAGTAAGTTACCTCTAATTCCCAGCGCTCTTTTTTCGCGAATAGAATCCTTTGCAACAACTTGTCACATGTTTCTGAGAGTCAGTATGAAGAACATCCACACTGGTTAAGTGCAAGGACAGGACTTCCAATTAACTCTCAAATATATTTTCCATCTCGTCTTTGTCTGCGAGACACCCCACATCAGTGTTTTTCCAAACACAAGTGCGACCACACGTCAAAGTCACCAAATGACAATCTAGTACTCTGTGACACCAAGGGGACATTATTTCAAGTAATCTACGAGTTTTCATTGTTTTCGCAACAACATCATCACTCCTTTGGAAGATATTGTGCAATACACTGGAAGCTATTACCAAAATTCCGAAAGTCTAACATTGTCAGGACAAGTCTGGTGCAGTATTCCAGGGAGTCCAGGTGCGCAGATCAGGAGTGTGGTTTGGAGGTTGCGGCGGTGGGAGGTTGTCAGCTGATGGAGTCAGGCAGGTAACTGGCAGGGAGGAGTAAGGTACCTTTCATTCATGATATTATGTGGACACAATAATTGTAGGCTGGCACTATCCCAATCTTTATTGCCGTAAATGGAAGGATGGTTAAATAGGGCGCCAGTTTTCAGAATTTTAAGGCAATAACAGCCATTAAAGATGGACGATGTGTGGTAACTTGAAACACTTTGGGTTCTGTTCGCTTTGAGGCAATATCGATTTGGGATTTGAACTCTCTTTCGGAAGTCATGATAGAAGCTTCACCGCACTTACATGTCACATAGCTGCACCTAGGCCCTGGGACTTTATCGTACAGCAAGAGGGCAAAACAGACCTTTGCATTCTAATTCCTCTCAGCTGTCTGGCCGCACTTAATATTTTGAAGAGATTTTAAAAACAAACTCTGCACGATTACGCTGTTCATCGTCTGAAAATTTAATTTTATGCAGGCTTGCTCACTTTGTTGTCAAAAGGACGACAATTGGTACAGAAGGTTTTAGTTTCCGGATTGAAAGGAGAAACATTTTTTTCTTGGAGCGTGGGAAGCTGAGACATATAAAATCATGACGGGCGTAGTGTTACGGACTCGGTGAAAGTCCCTTTAAAATTGTGTGTGTGTGTGTGTGTGTGTGTGTGTGTGTGTGTGTGTGTGTGTGGTGTGCTTACGTCAACAGAAGATAAAGGACGTAATGTCGTTGTTGGAGAGGTCAGCCGAAGTCGAGGAGGGAGAGAGAGAGAAAAGGGAGAGAGACACCAGCCTGCTAGTGTCTTTATCGATGAATGAGAAACAATAACTGTGTCTGCCACTGAAATCCATGTGTGGAAACTGGAAGCAATCTGGTGGAGGTCACTTTGTTGCTGACCTGTAGAAGGAAACAGGTATTTGTGTGGACGACCACGATTCGGATGCTTTTCGGGGTGAGGAAATCACTACCGAGTAAACACTGAAGTGTCGTTTGGGTTCCATCGTGGAACATTTGGAATTCGTAATTACTCTCTCTATGTTCTCTACGTCTACGTCTTATCTTCAGTCAACGGTGGTTGTTGAAGAAGCCTTTGCTCATGTTTCACCTTATGGCTTGCGGAACTGAACTTTAAGAACCATTCCTGGACTTGGAGTTTGGGACTTTTCCACACACACACACACACACACACACACACACACACACACACACACACACACACACACACACGCGCGCGCGCGCGCGCGCGCGAAGAGTTTAGTTTTTGGGGTTAATGTTCAAGGTTTAACATTTTTACTTCTAACATACTAACATCTTTACTTTTATTTTTCGTATTATCATAAGTGGTGATTAATAAAATAGTTTTTAACACTGAATCATGACTCAGTGTGTTTCTTTTGTTGCTGGTTCGTGACAGTAGATAAAGTGGATGGTCTTTTTTCCCGGGAAGGGGATTGTAAATGTTGAAGACATAGACTTGAGGTGAGAAGGGAAAGATTTAAAAGGGACCAGAGGGCAACTTCTTCACACGGAGTATTGTGCATATATGGAACGAGCTGCCAGAGGACGCTGTAGCGGCGGGTACAATTACAATGTAAAAAAAAATGGAGATGTCTGTGGATAGAAAAGGTTTAGAGGGATATGAGCCAAACAAAGACGAATTGTGTTGTAGGTTTTCTATGTTTCTATAAGTGGGGCTAGCTCAGTTTGACATCTTGGTTGGCATGGGCCTGTTTCCGTTCCGTTAAAAAACCATTTGTCTCTGTGACTTTCTGTTATCGTCCGTTCTGAGGGAAATTAAATACGAAAATGGACCATGACAAGTATATATGGAATGATGCATTTCTCTTGTTGTTTCGGTGACTGGAATTTCCTTCTCTACTTTGTAGCAGTGCAGGTGTAATTCATAAGGAATGGTAGACGCCCAGCTTTGAATGCTTTGGAAAGAAATATTTTAATTATCTGATTATATTTTCTTTTGAAAATGTTGAATAATCAGCATTTATTCAATAAATCATTGAGGGGCAAGTTATTACAAACGGGTCGTGCGGAATATTGATCATATCGCAAAAAGTAGACTGTATTCTTTTGAATACCGTTGTAAATGGAAGAAAGCAGGTTTTGAATTTGCAGCTTGTGTAAAAGTGTGAGTATTGTCCATGCTTCCTGTATTAAAAGCAACGATTATTAATTGGATCAGCTATCAATTCTGATAGATTATCCTATGGGTGTCTAGGGTGAAAATTATCATTTCACGTCCTACCATTGTACGTGCGTTAGAGACTTTACCTCCTTTAACTGCAGCAATACATGATTATATGCAATACTTCTAAGCTGCCATCATCAGTGGTCCACACAACCGGAGCGTTAATCCATTACCCACAAGCTGCGGAAAATAAAATTAGAATGCCTTAATCAATTATCAGTTTCAGATTTTAAAATAATCGCGTTGGTGTCGGGATGCCGCTGACAATGCCAGAATCTTTTCCTCATCAACTAATTGCCCTTGAGAAGGTGGTGGTGAGCTGCCTTCTTACACCACAGCACTCTTTCTGCTGAAATTGCTACCAGAGTGACATTGGGAAGGGATTTCAGGATTTAGACTCAGCCAAGATGTTGTACGACCTTGAGGGGACACTGTAGGGTGGTGGTGTTTCCATACACCTGCTTTTGTGTCCTTTTAGTGGTAGAAGAGGGGGTATTGGAAGTGTCTTTGGAGGTTCTTAGTTGAGTAACCAAAGTGCATTTTGTGAATGTTATTCACTGCAGTGACGCCGCAATGTTTATGGAGCGAATAAATATTTTGGGCGGTTAATGTTGTGGGATTCAGCAGGTTGTTATGTCTTGGATGATGCCGAACCTCTTCGGAGTTGCCGGTCCTGACTCGTGTTTCTTAAATGATGGCAAGGCCTTGGTGCGTCGGGAGTTGGCTCACGTGCTGCGGGATAGGCAACCTCACCCTGCTCTCAGAGCCATGATATTTGGCTCGAACGTTAATTATTTGCTATGCATTCTCTTCCATTTGCCAGTTCATCACGATCATTTCTTACACTCATATTTATTAGTTTCTCACTATCTAAGTCTCTTTTCTTCCAAGCAGAATGAATAACCGCATATGTCACACATTCTCCTCCATCTGACTTCCTTTGCAACAAGGCAGATGAAGAATATGTTAATATTCTAAGCATAAGCATACATTAATACTTACGATCTGGAGTATATTTCTGAAAGTATACAAGCTTCTAAAAGATTTGTCAGGTGATGATGGGATACTAACATGAACATTAGAAGCCTACACAGAAAGAATAGCTTCCTTCTGTATAACATGCCGTCATTCTATGAAAATCAATTATGCTTTTCTTTGCTGAATGTAATACTGTTTCTATGATTCCACCGTCACATGACTTGTTTGCACAGAATGTCCATGAACCCCTTCAGAAAACATAAAGGAACACAAGTTAGATAGAAGACAATACGCAGGCAAAATAGAATAATCAGAGAAAATAAGTTCTCTCATTTTGATGCTAATCGAAGTTATTTCAAAGTGTAAGGCTTCCTGAAGGTGCACGTTTACCTGAATGAGTTTAGAAGTACAAGTTGTCGCAATATCTTACTTTGTTCACTGTCTCTAATGTTCTGTAATAATGCTGTCCCCATTTAATGGATCTTGAATTGAGTGGAATTGCATAATGGTGATAGCGTGTCAGCATTTACGTTATCCCTCAAAATTACGGTGAAAATCAAGACCAAAGAGACTATACCACATGCTCAATAAGTTGTCACCTATTTTGCATCACCAAAGAAACTCAAGATCTGGACCATTTTCATGCTGCATGATCTCGACGTACATGTGTAAAAGCCGAATAATGCCAAGGAAAATTGAATTTAGAAGTGTGGAAGATGAGTGAAAATAGTTCGAATGGCAAGGTAAAATACTTGTATTTTAAGTCTCAGTTTACATTTTTCGTAGTCGGTTAGTAACTACATAATGCTATGGATATAGAATATTTTATAATGACCTTTATTCTTGGATGGTCCAATACTTTAATCCATGCCTCCTCTATTTGAACATTCGAATTAAAATAATAAAAACACTGGGTAAAATAGGTAGCGTTCTTACCACATGATGTTTTGTAATTAGTTCAGCAAAAATTATTAACAACGTTACGATTGCCAATCCGCCCTGTACATGTACGGGAGTCAGTGTAATTGCATCAAGACCTACAGGAACCACGTATTAAACATATGAAACAGATATATTTATAGAAATACACACATACGCACACGGGAGTTGGGAATCGCCGGAACAGAGCATTTCAAATATGTCTGTCAATCCACATTGTACAAAAAGTATAAGATATGCAAAGTGACACTGATTGCAAATTAATGAAGTCCTATTAACCAATTGTTCATTCCTCAAAACTTGACTCTGAAGATGAAAAACATCTTCTGTTAGCTTGCTACTCCAGTGGATAGAAGCTTCAAAAATAATTATTTCTTCTGTAGTCCATTATTTTCATCACTATATGACAACCGAAATGAGAGTTAACGACGAAATTGGGCACCATGCCATACATTGGGAGATATTGGAGAAGATGACACAGTGACTGGTGAAACGAGTGCAGTTAATGAACATTTTAAGAAAGGGTGGTGTGTCAAAGTGAGTTAAACAAGGAATTCTTGTGTTTAGAGTATTAATAGCTGAAGGCACGGTGTGCGGAAATGGATGAGCATGATGTCATTTAAATGTGGAAAGTGAAAAAAATCTGAAAAAATATGGACACTTTGTACTGGATACAAATCCACGAAGTCTATACTGGATTAGATCATGTGACCCCTTAACCATTTTGGTTGACCGTCAGTAACAACCCATTTTCCTCCTTAATGTTCAAAGATATCGATTCTCCGTTTGTTCGAAAATCGTTTTATCTCGGTCTTCAATATCAGTGTACTCGCAGTGCTTTGAGGTAAAGAATTACAAACACACACAAACTTTTGAGAGTGAAACTTCTCCGCATCTTAATCCTAAAGAACTAAGTGTTTTCTTGATTATGAACCTCATTTGCACCATCTCTCTGGATATCTCTGTGGAATCTTATCGATTTCTGTAAGATTGTCTCTTATTCGTCTTACTCCAGTGACTTTAGACTCATGCCAGCCAATATCTTCTCGAAAGACAGCCTAATCATCCGGGAATGAATCAATGAGCTCAACGAAGTACGACTTTCTGGACAAGCTTTCTTTCCTATGGAGGACAAAAATGTGTACCTCACTGGAGTTAGTCCAAACAAAACCCAAGGGAATTGCAACATGATGTGCTTGATTTTGCACACACCCTCTCTTGAAAATGTTCGCAGTTAAGCAATCGTAATTTCGAATTATAAACAGAAACCAAAATTAGTTGACACATTCGAGAGGACGTGCCCCTCCATCATAATGCAACAAATTAGAAAGATAAGAAGTTTAAAAAGGAACAGAACAAACCGTAAAGCGAGGCAAATAAGCAGACAATCGGAAATGCACGAACACACATTTAATAATTGACGTGATACTGCACAATGCTTCCCACAAACACATACAGCATCAACGTTGATGTACACAACGATTTTAAACTATCACATTTACTCGATGGCGTTTTACAGAAATACTATGATCTGAGCCACATACGATAATATTAAGTGATGTGATTGAATGCCTGAACAAAACGCAGCTTCTAAGTAGCGTCCTTTTGAAGAGAAAATCGGAGATTTAGGGAAGAAAGTTCATAGTTAAGGTTTGCAATCGTCATCAGTTGCAGAGAGATGAAAATCGGAGGTGCCCAAGAGGCCTTATGAGGATTACTGAAGGTTGTGGCTGAGAAAGACGACATAGAGATAGGGAGACGCGAGGCCATGGAAGGATTTGAACGCAAAACTGGCAATGAAGGCTTTGCTGACTGGACGCAAAAGCAAACCGACGAGCAAACGGGCAATGGATGAACGGGACGTGCTACGTATAATGCACACATTGTTAGTACAGGTCAAGAGACCTATGGACGCAACAAGTGTACAGAAAAGCACACCCAAGCACCTATTATGTGTACACAAACAGGCGTGCACACACAGACATTGAGGAAGTTAAACTTGCCTCTTCCCTCACCCATATATCTATTTTTCCCTCACCTGTCCCTTTGCTCCACGCCCATTCTACTTTTCTATCTTTCCAATTAGGTTTCCGTGTTGCCACAGCATCAGTAAGATCCAATCTAAAATCTCCTCACATTCACTGTGATTGTGGATTTTACTTTCACCTCTCAAACAGTGTTCATCTTCACCCCTATTTTTTGTTATATTAACTATATTCACCCCTGTCACACCAATACTTTCATGGAAGGACACGCAGAAGGAGCCTTCTGACTTACTTCTGTTCCTATTTTCTCGTGCTCTTGTGTTCCCGTGGCTTCTTTTGGTGTTGTAAACTCTATATCCTTTAATTGTTGCGGGAACTATTTCATTGGTGAATATCTGTCAGACAAATTGGTAGTTCAGGCATAAGTATTCAGAAGTCCCGGAAAAGAAAACATCATTTGAAAAGGAACACAAGAATGCCTATTTATGACTCTAAATTTCGAAGACTTCTCCAAAATGTTTCAAAATTCCCAACTGTGAACAAAATTCACCTGATCAAGGAATATGTGGAAAAGCCAAAAGCTTCATTACAGAAATTTAAAACAAAAACACTACAATACTCAGTAGGTCAGGCCACATCCATGGGATGAGAAACACAGTTAATGTTTTAGGTCTGATGCAGTGTCTTTGATCTGTAACATGAACATTGCCTGTTTTTTTCCACAGATGCTGGACCTGCCGGGTGCCTTAGGGATTTTCTGTCTTTATTGCAGATTTGCAGCATGTGGATTTTCTTTCCACAGAACAATACAGCACAATACAGGCCCTTCGGCCCACCATGTTGTGCCGACCACCTGCAATAAAGAGATGGGTTTAACGGATAAGCTAAGAAGACCTGAGACAACGCAATTTCATGCAAATTTAGTAAGAGAATTTTCAAACATGTAGTTTAGGCAATGTTAGGGCATGGTTCTACATTGAACATTCAAGGTGTAGAATGATGCGGGAGATGCTGGCTGGATGGAGCTATTGAGACGGGAAAGAACAAATGAATTATAGAATTAAAATAACAATAATGTTTCTGCATTTAAAGAGCTGGGGTACTAAAGCCACTTACATTGATGAGTTGCCTGCTTGG
Source organism: Pristis pectinata (assembly GCF_009764475.1). Taxonomy (NCBI): domain Eukaryota; kingdom Metazoa; phylum Chordata; class Chondrichthyes; order Rhinopristiformes; family Pristidae; genus Pristis; species Pristis pectinata. Next base: position 44,824,909 of record NC_067417.1, read on the forward strand.
CTTCTTTCTGTGTTGTAAACTCTATATACTTTGATCTTGTGTAATTTATTATTGTTGGTAATTAATGTTCAAGGAATCAAGTTGATGATACAAAAGAATTTGGTTTATCGGGAGGAGGATGTAAATAGCCTTCATGGGGGACATAATCAAATTACGTGAATGGGCAACGAAATGGCAGATGGAATGTAATATGGAGAATGTGATGTTATCCACTTTGGTGTGCAAAACAGAAAATCAGAGTAAAATTTAAATAGTGAGAAACTGAGTCATTTTGATCTTCAAAAAAACTTGAGTGTGTTTTAACTTACATCACTGGACAACAAAATGCCCTGCAGCATGTGACCAGGAAGCCTTGGTGAGACCATGGAATTGCAGGAATAGAGGCAATTATCTTAGGATCTACCTATAGGGACAACCATCTTATGGCAATTACGCTGGGTCTTTGTGACAGCTCGCCTGGAGTATTCTGTGCAGTTTTGGTCTTCTGGGTTATGAAAGTATATGTCTCACTCTCTAACTGTTCCCGTTCACTCAGTGCCCAGATAACCTTACTTACTGCTTATCGCCATGGTCATCCGAGTTTTACCCTATTACAGACACCCCCTCCCCATCTTCGTTGCAGCTTTACGAGCTTATTTTTTCTCTTTTTCTGGTCTGATGAAGGGTCTCCGACCCTCAACGTTGACTTTTTATTCTCTTCCCATGGCTGCCAGAACACTCTATGTAAAATGTGTATTTCACTGTGTGTTTCAATGTACACGTGACTAATAAAGTTACCTTATCTTATCCATAAACATGCCCAAATGTCTTTTAAACATTGTAATTGCACCCATATCTACCACTTCGTCTGGTAGCTCATTCTATATACCCACCACTGTGTGAAAATCTTACCCTTCAAGTCCCGTTTAAATCCCCCCACCCCACATCAATTTAAACCTGTGCCCTCTAGATTTAGATTCCCCTACCGTGGGGAGTCTGTCCTTATAACTCTCTACTTATAACAGAAGCCCTCCAGTTTCAGCAACACCCCTGAGAATCTTTTCTGCACCCTCACTGGCTTCAAAGTCGAAGTCGAGTTTATTGTTATATGCACAAGTACATGTATGCCCTCTCCGATGAAGGTATGTGTGCCATACATCTTCTTCACCAATTTATCTACCTGTGTCACCACTTTCCGGGAAATATGTATTTGTACCCCTAGATCTCTCTGTTCTACAATACTCCCCAGGGCCTTGTGATTTATTGTGGAAGTCCTGCCCTGGTTTAACTTCCCAAAATGTATTACTTCATACATTTGAGTTAGATTCTATCGCAGATGTTCATCAGTTGTTATGATCATGACTGATTTGTTCTCAGAATGATAAAAAGACTTGTCATGGTGTTCTTTCATTTCATTGATACGACAGTCTTCGGCCTCCTCCACTGCAAGGAGAATTCCAAGCGCAAACTGGAGGAACAGCACCTCATTTTCCGTCTTGAAACCTTGCAGCCTAACAGCATGAACATTGAATTCTCCCACTTTAGGTAATCCCCACCCCCCTCCACACCACCCCCCCCCCCCCCCACCATGCTTCTCTTATTCCCTTTCCTAGCCTCTTTTTTTCTACCTTTTTTTCCTCTCTCCGTACCTTTGACCCATCCCCCGGTGGATCTGCTCTCCCCTCCTCCCCCGCACCTGCCTATCACTAACTCTTACCTGCTTCTACCTATCACCACCCTGTGCCCACCCCACCTCCCCTCTTTTGGCCACCTATCACTGCTCTGCTTTTCCCTCCTATATACTGGGCTTCCCCTTTTCCTATCTTCAGTCCTGAAGAAGAGTCCTGACCCGAAACGTTGACCGCCTGCTTTTCTCCACGGATGCTGCCTGGCCTGATAAGTTCCTCGAGCATCATCGTGTTTTTAATCTAGGTCCCAGCATCTGCAGTCCTTTATTTCTCTTCCATTTCTTTTACTACAGCTGGGAGGGTATCACTGCATCGCACAAATTGGTCCGTGACTGGTGGCGCAGTTGTCATTGACCATCAGTGGGGGCACAGCGGGACGGGAGGCGCAATCTGAGTGGCTGCAAGTGTCCGACCTTTAAGCGGCGCTGCTCAGGGAGTGACGTAGCGTTGGCGCACGGCGGGGGCTGCCGGGTAATGTAGTTTGAGGGGGAACTGCGCACGCTGGAGTTAATCGGGATTTGAATCGCTGCTGTGGGATTGGCATGAGCTCTAAGAGGCTTCGGGCTGAGCCGGAGAATGGGGCTGGAAGGAAGAGGCAGCTGAAGCGAGAGGTTGCGGAACTCAACCCGTTGTTGGTGGAAGCGAAGGAGCGAGTGAGCGAGGCCTGGAGCCGGGGCCTCGAGTACTCACACGGTGAGGGGAGTGCTGAGGGCCCCGGAGGACGGGCTGCAGCTCTCAGACTGCAAAGAGCGGCAGGGGGGTTTTCAAAGCAGGACAGGCAAAGGTGTCGAGGTCGGAAACACGAGAGACTGCAGTTGCTGAAATCTGGAGCAAACCAAACTGCTGCATGAACTCCGGCTCGGGCAGCATCTGTGCGGGGAAAGGAACAGTCGGCGTTTCGAGTCGAACTCCTGCATCAGGACTCGGGCTGGGTCTCCACCCGAAACGGCAACTATTCTTCCTGCGCCCACCCCACCCCACCCCACCCCGATGCTGCTCGACCCCCTGAGTTGCTCCAGCAGTTTGTTTTTCAAGTGTCAGTTCGGCGTAATCTTGTATCAGTTGGAAGGTCATACTCGAATCCCATGCAAAGATTTGAGCTAATCAGGGCTGACAGTTTAGTGCGGTGGAATATATAAAAAAAACACGTGAAGTGGAAGCAATAGTGGACTAAACAGTCCCTTGAGACTGTTTCACCAAATGTTACGATGAAACAGCTGGCTGATACTATCCCTGGTTCATTCCTGCCTGATCCTCAAATTCTCTGATTTCCTTAGTGTCTGAAAATCTATTTATTTCAAACTAATATGCTCAATGACTGAACAGCCATGGCCCTATGGGCTGCAGAATTCTGAAGGTTTGTAATGCTCTGCATTATGAAACCTGTCATCATTTCAGTCACCTGAACAGCCAGTCCCTTATTTTGACACCTTCCCCACTAACTCTGAATTCTCAAGCTCGGGAAAGAGCTTTTTGTGATCTACTTTGCCAATCTATCAAAGAATCTTGTACGATTAAATGAAATTTCCTCATTCTTCTAGTCTTCAATGGATATTGGCCATTCTTACTCAGTCTTTCTTCACTGAACTGCCTTCTCATTCCAGAAATTAATCTAATGAGTCTATGCTGTACATATTGAAAGGCAAGTATATTCATTTATAGGAACAGAGAACAAAAGTGCACATAGTTCTCAAACTGATGTCTCAGCAAAGTGTCACAGAATTAGAGCGAGTCTTTCTTTTGTTTCCCATTGTGCCATTTGCCTTGAATTTCTTGCTGTATCTTTGTTTACTTTCTGCTCAAGAACCAGTGCAACAACATCCTTTCGTTTTCCAATATTTATCAATCTGAACTATTAACTCAGTTTCTCTCCTCTCCTCCTCCCTCATTTGCTGAGTGTCCCCTGTATTTTTGGCTGTATATTGCTTTTATTTTTCGTCTGCTCAAAGATCATTCCTCACAACTACCTTGATATCATTGTTTAAAAGTAGTCTATCTTTACAATTTGGCTTGTATCTTCTAAATGTAAAGTTTCATGGAATTTTTAACTTCTAACTCCTCCAAATAGTGGGTGCCACAGGAATTAGTGGTGAGGTCCAATTTCACGCAATATCAAGAGTTCAGATGGAATCAATATTAGTTTATCCAAGGTGATTAATGTTACAATGCTGGGTGGCAATAGTGAGTTGTAAGGAGGATGATAGAGGCTTCAGGCTAAATGAATGGGTGAAAATGAAATGAATAATATAGAGAAAATATGAGCTCATCCACTTTGCTAAAAAAGATAGAAAGGCAGAGTAATTTGTAAACAGTGAGAAATCAAAATGCTTGTTCAGAGTGACTTGTTTGTCCATGTGTATGAATGTAAGTAGGCTAATGCTATGTTGGCCTTTATTGCAAGAAAATTTCAGTGTAAAAGCAGGGTTATCTTGCTCCAGGTTCCTTGTGAGACAGCTGGAATATCGTGCATCTTTCTGGTCTCCTCACCTACAGAAGGATACACTTGTGACAAAGGGTTTGCAGTGAATATTCACCAGACTGATACCTGGTATGGCAGGTTTGCCATATGTGCAGAGAGTAAGTAGGCAGAATCTATACCATCCTGGATTTAGAGGAATGAGGGATGATGTCATTGAAAGACTTAAAATTCTTGGTCCTAGGTGGCAATGTGGACTGTGAGGGGTTGTTTACCAGTTTAAGCCTAAGTGAATTGGCAAGGTTATAGCGGATGGAATATATCGTGAAAAAAATGCGAGCTCATTTACTGTAATAGACAAAGTAGAAAGGCAGATGATTTTTGTTTGAGGTTGGTGGTGTTTTCACAACTTGCAAGCTGTTTCCAGTTGGAGACTCTAATACATAAGACATGCAAGTTGGAAATGATTTGGAATATATTTTACTCTAACTTTTGACTCACTGAAAAATAGTTTCTGCTTCACAGTGAAACTATGGTTGCAGTATGAATCTAGGGTTCATTTTACCTTGGATGGAAATGATGTGATGTTCTCTAGAAGGAAAACAGAATACTGGAGTGGGGATGAGGAGTTGATCTTTCCCTGGACTTCAGTATCTAAAACCTGGGTCACAGTTTCAAAATAGGATCAGACATTCAGATTGGCGATGAGAAGAAATTTCTTCACCTCAGAAGCGGTGAATATTTGGAATTCACTGACTAAGAGGAGTGTACAGAACTCAGTAGCCCACGCTCAGATTGATAGGTTTTTGTATGTTAGAAGAATCTAGGGATATTTGGATAAGTGCATGAACTTGGCACTGAGGTTAACTATCAGCCATGATATGATTGAGGCTGGAACAGGCATGAGAAGCCAAAATTAGCGCACAAGGTTTGATTGAAATTGATGTGGAGTACAAACACAGTGATCTGCACATCTTGCATGTTCAAACATTCATGCCTAGGTGTAGAGCTCTGCACATGCTGAGAAGAAGAATTCAAGTGTAGACCAGGCAAGGCAAGTGAAACCAATACTGCATTTATTGGTACTTGTGATAGACAACAAATATTTTCCTTTTATATTCTTTAGATGACTGTGATCATTCAAATTCCCTTTTGTTTTTGCAAACAATCTAAATTGTAAGAAAAACATTCTTATGCCTAATTTATTGCAGCATGACTCCTCCTTGACAGGATATTTACCTCTGCCTTTCTGCCTTCCTTTACAGAGCAGGGTCTGCTGGTCAGCACTCAGCCATTCACACACTGTGTGATACCAGATTTTATCCAGAGTCAGTCGTTCCTGACAGGGCTTCAAAATGAGCTTCTGCAACTAAACTTTCATGAAAAATCCAATGATCTCTATAAATTTAAGCAGGTGAGAAGCAGATTATGCAGGGAGCGAATAGAAGGGTTGATTGTAGGGAGAACAAAATTAAACTGATATACCAAAAGAACAAGGCCTTTTGCTGTGTGCATGTTAATGACTTTGTGCTGAGGAGTTACTGATTTTATTGCTTTGAATGCATGAAGCCTGTGTGTCATGCTGCAATAGATACTTAAGAATGGTGTAGACTGTGGGGTTCTCACCAGTAAATGAACTAGTTGCCCAGTGTAGACAAGAGAATCATTGTACAACTGACTCTTGAAGTGATAGATGTATGAACAAAAGAAAGAAAGAATTCATCAATTTTCACTTACACAACTTTTTTACAGCCAAATGACTGCTTTTATCGTGTTGTCATTGTTATGCTGTCAGAAAAAAACTTCATACAAAGCTTTGGAATGATATAAACTGAGACAATGAGCAGAAACCCTGAAACATAGGATGAGGTGTGCAGTTTTAAATTTTGCAGTGACCTGGGGCAATCACATTACTTTCCAGTTATAATGGTTGCTGGCATTTTTTAGTTTCTTAACAGAGACAGCAGGTTGCGAGCATTTTAAAAATATTATTTAGAAGTCTTTATTAGCTTATTCAAGGTAAATTGGAGAGCTTAAATCTGGATAGCATAAGACACAGCCAACCTCCATGCAATGATGCCAAAAATGACTGTTAGTTGAAGTGATGAGATGCATTTCTGAATGTAACTATTCTGACTGAGCTAACAGAATGAGGTTCCAGATGAGTATTCAGAGCTAACATTTTGATGGAGCCATTGAAGGGACAGTTCTAGTAGTAAATATACAGTTAGAATTGATTGACTTTTTTTCTATGTTAATGTTATGTTTTGTTTCCTGATAGTCAGATGATCTCAGGAGGAGGAAAGAGTACCATATCTCAGCACTAAGGTAAGTTACTGTGAACCCAGAGCTTATCCTCTTGTGGAGTTCCTAGTAAAGTTCATTGACACTTCCAGTGAAATACATTGCCCTGTTACAGTAATGGAAGATATTACAGATATCCCTCAATTTACATGTATTTTATTTATGGGTTTTGGCATAATGCATTTTAGGATACATATTCAACAAGCTGTAGAAAGGGAGCATGGGAAATGGGGCCCAGAGCGTCAAAAGAGAAAACAGGAAACAGGTCCCAGGTGAGGTTAAAGAGAACACTGAAAATAGGTCCCTGGTGAGTAGGAGGGAGCATGGAAAATGGGACTGCAGTGTGTTTGAAGGGAGCACAGGAAGTGGGGCCCCAGTGTGACAGATACCTAACCACTGGGACTTCTGAGCAATCAAATAGCAGATTATTGGAGTTTTACTGTATTCCTTCATGTTTACCACACCTCTGTAGCTGGTAACACCATGATTTGTGTCATTCCGTCTCTCATAATCTCAACACTTGCACAGACCTTCCCTCTGGAACTTTCTGCCTCTTCCTGCTGTCTCCGCAACCTAATAATTTTTATTATTTCCAACTTTTCTCAATTCTAATGAAAGATGATCAATTAGAAATGTTTCCCGCACCACAGGTGCTGCCTGATCTGCTATTTCCAGTATTTTATGTTATTATTTTGCATTGGATGCCTTGTGATTATAATTTATCATAACTTCAGAGTTAAACTTAAACTTTATTTATACAGCACGGTAACAGGCCCTTCCAGCCCAACAAGCCCGTGCCGCCCAATTACACCCATTTTTTGGTTGCAAAAAGTGCTTGGCAATGCAGGGAAGAATTGATATTCATTTTGATCAGTGTGCAGGGAAAACTGCATATGTAGCATTGTGCCGTCAACTCTCAAAAATTGAGTGTTCGAATCTTAACAACTGGCATCAAGAAACCCAGTAATGTGCAAAAAATGTTTTGCAGTTGCTTATTGTTCGCATGTAATATGTTTTCACCCAATCAGTCTTTAAATTTAGTTAATTTGTGATCTAACATATTTAGTTGAGATTAAGCTGTTCATATCTTTTTCTCAATATCTCTCCAGGAAAATACTTTATGAAGACTTTCGTACATGGCTTTCAGATATTGCAGGTGTAAAACTGGAAAGCACGGTTGATATATCCAGCGCTAAGTATGAATACACAGGTATGCAGTGATAAATGTATAATGTGGTACATATTGGGGATATTGATTGCATGTCATTTTACTGTGGGTGCTGCCTATGTTCTATTACATGGGACATATGGTGTCACAGTTGCAATGTTGTATGACAATATGCATTTCATTGACTCTGATATGCACAGAATGAATATTTTTGCTGAGTTGCAGATATCCAAGTAATGTCTTGCACTGGGTGTACTATAATCGCTGTATCAAAACAGCGATGTAAACTAGACATAACATATATGATAATGGTATGTTAAACCATGCAGTAGAAATATTGCATACAATTAACTAATTTGAGACTGCTTTACGGATGGGTCTTTAAAGTTATCAGAATAGTCAAATACGAAAGTCCTTAGGAAAGAGATATCCCAATTTTAAAAGTCGGTTTGGAAGCTGTGTTTAATGTACTGGGTGTGCCTGGAGAAAAGTACGGTTTACATCTAATACTATTTTTAATGCTTAACTGGTGGAAAGCCTGACAAAACTTGGGTTTTTGATAAGGAGATAGACTTCTGCTTTCTCACATCATTTAGAAATGTTAGAAAATGCTTTGCATACATTGACTTGCCATAAAGTGGTTGTCTTGCTAGATAGGTAAAATTGACAGTACTTTTATATATACTCATGAGGTAAGTAATCAATTAATTTGCTTTTGGTTTTGGTTGAGTGAGCATTGATAACTGGGTCACCAGAGTTTTTTTCTCTGTTATCCACTCAGAGCCCTTGCAGTCATCATGCCCACCTTTCGCAAGCTCATGTCATCCATGAAGAGGATTGTTAGAGCTAGATAAGTGGTCATTATAAAGTTTTGGCAATATAGGGAAGAATTGATATTCAGTTTGATCAGTGTACAGAGAAAACTGCATGTAGCATTACACTGTCAACTCTCAAAAATCAAGTGTTCGAATCTTAACAACTGGCATCAAGAAACCAGTAATGTACAAAAATGTTTAAGGCTAATTTCCACCTTCTCAATGCCATTCCTTACAGCATTGCAAAGACAAATTTCTAGGCCCTTTGTATTTCAAGGGATCCTTAGAAGATAAATGAGAAAGCACTTCTTTCTTTTCCCTGAAAAACAATAATCCCTGTGTTTTGCCTCATGTCCCATATTTGCACACATTATTATTGCTCATCTGAGTCTGGAATTTTTGTGTAAACAGCTTATTTAATCACAAGGCAATTGCAGCTGTTTTGCTGTTGCTGATGTATCTTGTCACAGGGTCCATTGAATTGAAAGGTGAGGACAGTTTGTAGACTTGCTTGTTGCCAGGAGAAAACATAATACAGACCAACACTGGATTAAGGAAGCTGCCTGGTTTAAGTGACGGTGCGCAGAATGTTGGATGTTACCAAACCATCAACAGAGGTTACATGGTTTCGAGGAACTAATTTTAAAAAAACTGCATATTTAACAGTGACATTTGTTAAACTGAAAATGAAATACTCAGCACTCAGTGCTCAATACTCTGTTTAATCAAACATCATTTAGCTAGCAACAACACTGAAATTTTGAACCCAATGCTGTTGCAGATGTGTTGCTCTGTCATGATGATGAGTTAGAAGGGCGGAGAATAGCATTCATCTTGTATCTTGTGCCTGAGTGGCAAGCAAGTGATGGCGGCACCTTGGACCTTTTTGATGCAGATGGTGAGTAGGATCTATGATGTATCAATGCCGTATACTGCTTTTGCCATGACTTCCTGGTGACTCTACCCAAGAAGTGTCTATCTGATATTCATCATTACGATGGGCATGTTTTGTGCTGATTTTGTGATTTTTGGTTCTCAGTAATTAATAATATGAATGCCTTGGCAACACTCTACAATCAAATATATATAAGCATAATGTGTTATTGATGTTGATAGAATTTACTGTGGGGCTGCGGCAGGGTAAATGGGCCTAGCAGACTCAAGCCAGTTTCTAATGGTGGAATTCAAAATCAAAATTACTATTGTGACAAAATTAAAACAAAGAAGGAACAAACAATTATTTATGTACAGTGAATTTAGGATGCTGCTATTTACTATTTTTCAAGTCTCTTTTTGGCATTTAATATGAAGGTCTCCATTTAGATATAGAAGTGAATGGTTTAGTAAAATAGAAAATTACCCATGGTCCCTGATTGTATTGGCAGGTGAGTGTCAATCAAACCACTCTCATCAGTGTGGATCCAACAACTCTCCAGCAGTTTGATGCTATGCAGAACAAAGCAGTTCATCTGATTTGCATCTCATCAACCATCCTAAACATTGACTCCCTCCATCACCAGCACACAGTGATTGAAGTCGATGAAATGTAGTGCAGTTACTTGCGTGGGCTATTCCAACATCACCTCTAAACCCATGATCTTACCACAGTCACGAGGGAACAGCCCTGCCTGCAGATTCAGCACCAATTTGCTACCATTCTTTTTGGAAATATATTGCACATGCTTCATTGTCTGGTTCTAGATCATGGAACTCCATTCCCTACAGCAAAGTGGGAACACCTTCACTAGTTGATAAGACTTCTGCTTTCACTTCTAGTCCTCAGTGGAATGTCAGGGCAGAAGATGAGGGTGTATGATCTTGCTTGTGGGTGTGAGAAGTGGTATTTGGGCAAATCTGAAGTGATGTATTCCTGCTACTTCTAGCTAAATAAATATATTCTAGTTTCATTGCGTGGAAATTGCAGGCTTACCATTATGCTTTTGAATTAATTGTCTTTTACAGACCATTACCAGCCTTGGCAGATTGTCAAGTCATTAACTCCTTCGTGGAACACATTAGTTTTCTTTGAAGTTTCTCCTGTCTCTCATCATCAGGTACAGAGGTGAAAAAGTTCAATGTAAGCTAACTGTGGACAAACAGACAAAGACGTTTCAGATAAATACTTTAGACTCACTGTATCTTTGTTCTTGTTTCCATGAACTTGGCTTAAGGGTGTTGTGACAAGTATTCTGTCATTGATGTGCTTTTCCAATATGTCCACAATATTATAAGAAAAAGAATCAGCTTTGTATAAACGTATAGGAAAGGAAGAGTAATAGAGAATGCCAATTAGTACAGGCAGCACCTGAGTCAGGCAATATCCAGTCTTGCAGAGAAGGATGCATCCTCCAACTGGGGATAATGGGGATAATTCTGTTGAACTGACTAAGTAAACATTGGAGTTAACAAAGTATCAACATGAAGCTGTGCCACCTGATACATGGATGATAGCTGACAAGTAGCAGAAAATCTGGCACTACCAAGGGTTAACTGTGCTACCATTATGATCGCCTCCTTCAGGCATTTGGTAATGCTATCCCAAAGATGTAGAACCTTGGAGGTTTCCATCTTTGCTTTGAGCTCGTTTTGCACTTTATCCACTCCCACAGCAGTTAAGTGGGGTTTGGACTATAGCCTCACCCCTTCACTTGGCCAGGCACTCTGCTTCAAGCCTTCTGATTTGCTGCCAGCGAGTGTGTTTTGCCTGACATTTTTGTTAACCAAGCAGCTGTTAAAATATGCATTAAAACTACCGCCAGTCTTTGCGAAGATGAGGAACATTTTAATTCCCATATGACCTTCAAGATTTGGCTTGTTGTCAAAGTGTAGTTTAATGAAACTATAAATGATTTATTTTCAGTGCACCATGTAATATGACTCGCTGTATTTTAGCATTCACTTCGTGCTTTACCCATCCAGGTATCTGAAGTCCTGGTAGAGGGAAAGTGCCGTCTTTCTGTCAGTGGCTGGTTCCATGGGCCATCGTTGGAGAGGCCCCCTCGTTATATCGAATCTCCTACTCCTCGAATGCCACATATTGCGTGTGATGTAAGTTAAGATCTATCTCACTCACAGCCTGCTTCAAATAACCGTCATTGTTATCAAATACACACAGAAAAGGCAAAAACACTGTTGAGGCCTAGCGTAAAGCCTCTCTTACTCTGGCCAAGAACACACTTCAACTGCACTGAAGTATCAATCTGATATTTTCCTATCAGTTCCAGCCACCTTTGAAGCCTTTCTAATCAGAGCCAGTTTGTGCTAAATCAATGCCATACTGATACAGTGGTTAACACCCCTTGATTATTTTGTTTACTGAACCTTCTTTAACACCCACCCTGTGCATCATAGTCCTTCAGTTCAGCATTTGCAGAGTCTGCCAGGTCCACATATGGCTTAATGGCTACTTTGATACACTCAGTAATGGATGCAAGTCATCTTTGAGCTTGGAGAACTCAAAGCCAAGGAAGGGGAGACCCAAATTCCACAAGAAACAACAATATTTTCAGTTTTCTGCTTGAAAGCCACCATATCTGCTCAGATCTGCTGGTTTTTACCTACTGAGCTAGGCAAATATTTGGCTCAGTCAAATGCTGCATGAACATAGAACAGTACAGGCCCTTCTGCCCATGATGTTGTGCTGACCTTTTAACCTCTAAGATCAATCTAACCATTCCTTCCCACATACCTCTCCATTTTTCTATCATCCATGTGCCTATGTAAGAGTCTCTTAAATGTCCCTAATGTGTCTGCCTCTACCAGCACTGCTGGCAGCGCGTTCCAGGCACCTACCACTCTGTGTGTGTGTGTGTGTGTGTGTGTGTGTGTGTGTGTGTGTGTGTGTATGTGTGTATATATAATATAAAAAAAACAACTTGCCTCTGATATCCCCCCTGTACTTTCCTCCAGTCACCTTAAAATTATGCTCCTTTGTGTTAGCCATTTCTGCTCTGGGAAAAAGTCCCTGGCTGTTCACTGGATCTATGCATCTTGTACACCTCTATCAGGTCACCTCTTATCCTCCTTTGCTCTAAAGAGAAAAGCCCTAGCTCACTCAACCTATCCTCATAAGACATGCTCTCTAATCCAGGCAGCATCCTGGTAAATCTCCTCTGCACCCTTTCTAAAGCTTCCACGTCCTTCCTCTAGTGAGCTGACCAGAAATGAATGCAGTTCTAACTTCTGCTTCATCGAGTCATAGAGTAATACAGCATGGAAGCAGGACCTACAGCCCAACTTGTCCATGCCAACCAAGATAACCATCTAAGTTAGTCCCATTTGCCTGCATTTGGCCTGTATCCCTCTAAACCTTTCCTATCCACGTATCTGTCCATATGTCTTTTAAATATTGTCATTGTAACTGCCTCAACCGCTTCCTCTCTCAGCTCATTCCAGAAACTCACCACCCTTTGTTCGAAGAAGTTACGCCTCAGGTCCCTTTTAAATCTTTCTCCTCTCACCTTAAACCTATGGCCTTTAGTTTTTGATTCCCTTTCCCTGGGAAAAAGACTGTGCCCCTCATGATCTTATACAGCTCTATAAGGTCACCCCTCAGGCTCCTACACTCCAATGAATAAAGTCTTGGTCTGCGCTACCTCTTGCTATAAGTCAAGCCCTCAAGTCCTGGCAACGTTCCTGTAAATCTCCCTTGCACTCTTTCCAGCTTAAAGACATCTTTCCTATAACAGGGTAATGAAAACTGTATATAATACTCCACGTACGGCCTCAACAACATCTTGTACAACATCCCCACTCCTTTACTCAGTGCCCTGACTGATGAAGGCCAGGTTACCAAACTGTACCTGCATGGATTTATAAAAGGGAAATTGCATCTGATAAATTTGTTAGAGAGTTTTGAGGTTAAAACTAACACGTCTTTTTCACCACCTTGTCTACCTGTGACGCCACATTCAGGGAACTATGGACTTGTACTCCGAAGTCCCTCTGTTCTACAACACTTGCCAGGGCCCTACCATTCACTGTGAAAGTCCTTCCCAAATTGCAACACTTTGCACTGATCTGGATTGAACACCATTTGCCAATCCTCTGCCCACTTACCAAGCTGTTGAAGATCCCCTTGTAATTTTTGGTCATCTTCTTCACTGTCCACGATACCATCTTTTTAGTGTCATTTGCAAAGTTCTAACCATGCCTTGTACATTTTCATTCAAATCATTTATATAAATAATGAATAACAATGCGATCTCTGTAGTACACCACTAGTCACCGGCCTCCCGTCCATAAAACAACCTTCTACAATCACCCTCTGCTTCCTACCATTAAGCCAATTATGTATCCACTTAGCTCGCTCTTCCTGGATCCAGCTGAGTACCAATTACTTAGGATGGAAAGTATGTTCAATTAGCCAATTCAAGCTTTATGTTGCATGTGTCCTGCAGGCCTATTGCATGCAGTGGGAAGAAGCAGGCATGAAAAGAATCATAAATAGAATTTAATGTCATATTTCCTTGTAACATAGAACATAGAACAACTACAGTACAATTCAGGCCTTTTGGCCCACAAAGCTGTGCTGAACATGTCCCTACCCTAGAATTTACTAGGCTTACCCATAGTCCTCTATTTTACTCACTCCATATACCTATCCAACAGTCTCTTGAAAGACCCTATCATATCAGCCTCCACCACCACTTCCGGCAGCCCATTCCACGCACTCACCACTCTGAGTAAAAAACCTTACCTCTGACATCTCCTCTATATCTGCTCCCTAGCACCTTAAACCTATGTCCTCTTGTGGCCACCAATTCAGCCCTGGGGAAAAGCCTCTGACTATCTACCCTATCAATACCTCTCATCATCTTATACACCTCTATCAGATCGCCCCTCATCCTCCGTCTCTGCAAGGAGAAAAGGCCGAGTTCCCTCAACCTGCTTTCAAAAGGCATGCTCCGCATTCCAGGCAGCATCCTTGTAAATCTCCTCTGCACCTCTCTATGGCTTCAACATCTTTCCTGTAGTGAGGTGACCAGAACTGAGCACAGTACTCCAAGTGGGGTCTGACCAGGGACCTATATAGCTGTAACAATACCTCCCGGCTCCTAAATTCAATTCCCCAATTGATGAAGGCCAATACACCATATGCCTTCTTAACCACAGAGTCAACCTGCGCCGCCACTTTGAGTGTCCTATGAACTCGGACCCCAAGATCCCTCATCCTCCACACTGCCAAGAGTCCTGCCATTAAGACTATATTCTGCCAACATATTTGACCTACCAAAATGAACCACTTCACACTTATCTGGGTTGAACTGCATCTGCCACTTCTCAGCCCAACTCTGCATCCTATCTATATCCCTCTGTAGTCTCTGACAGCCCTCCAAACTATCCACAACACCCCCAACCTTCGTGTCATCCGCAAACTTACTAACCCACCCCTCTGCTTCCTCATCCAGGTCATTTATAAAAATCACAAATAGTAAGGGTCCCAGTACAGATCCCTGAGGTGCACCACTGGTCACCGACCTCCACTCAGAATACGACCCCTCAACAACCACTCTTTGCCTTCTGTGAGCCAGCCAGTTCTGGATCCACACTGCAATGTCCCCTTGGATCCCATGTCTCCTCACCTTCTCCATAAGCCTCGCATGGGGTACCTTATCGAACGCCTTGCTGAAATCCATATACACTACATCTACTGCTCTCCCTTCATCGATGTGCTTAGTCACATCCTCAAAAAATTCCATCGGGCTCGTAAGGCAGGACCTGCCCTTGACAAAGCCATGCTGACTATTCCTAATCATATTATACCTCTCCAAATGTTCATAAATCCTGCCTCTCAGGATCTTCTCCATCAGCTTACCAACCACTGAGGTAAGACTCACCGGTCTATAATTTCCTGGGCTATCCCTACTCCCCTTCTTGAATAAGGGAACAACATCTGTAACCCTCCAATCTTCTGGAACCTCTCCCGCCTCCATTGATGACACAAAGATCATCGTCAGAGGTTCCGCAATCTCCTCCCTTGCCTCCCACAGCAACCTGGGGTACATCTCATCCGGTCCTGGCGACTTATCTAACTTGATGCTTTCCAAAAGTTTCAGCACCACCTCTTTTCTAATATCTACATGCTCAAGCTTTTCAGGCCACTGCATGTCCCCACTACAATTACCCAGATCTTTTTCCGTGGTGAATACTGACGTAAAGTATTCATTAAGTACCTCCGCTATTTCTTCTGGATCCATACACACTTTCCCACTGCTGCACTTGATAGGCCCTATCCTTTCGCATTTCATCCTCTTACTCTTCACATACTTGTAGAACGCCTTGGGGTTTTCCTTGATCCTGCCTGCCAAAGCCTTCTCATGTCCCCTTCTGGCTCTCCTAATCTCTTTCTTAAGTTCCTTCCTTTTAGCCTTGTACTCCTTCAGATCTCTAACATTACCTAGCCCTCTGTACCTTTTGTATGCTTTTCTTTTCCTTTTGACTAGATTTATTATAGCCTTCATACAACACGGTTCCTGTATCCTATCATGACTCCCCTGTCTCATCGGAACATGTCTGTTCAGAGCTCCACACAAATATCCCCTGAATATTTGCCATATATCTTCCGTACTTTTCCCAGAGAACATCTGTTCCCAATTTAATCTTCCAATTTCCTGCCTGAGAGCCTCATAATTCCCTTTACTCCAAGTAAACACCTTCCTAGCCTGTCTGTTCCTATCTCTCTCTAGTGCCAACGTAAAGGAGATAGAATTATGATCACTATCACCAAAATGTTCACCCACTGAGAGATCTGATTATGTAATTTTGCTGATGATAGCTAGGTGGCAGTAAGGGCTGTGAGGATAACAAAGACAGGCTTTAGGGGGATACAGGCAAGTTAAATGAATGGGCACACAGTTGGCAGGTAGAATATAATGTGGAAAAAAACTGGTAGAAAAAATTGCAAGGCAGATTTTTTTTTAAATAGTGAAAAGTTGAGAGGTGTCCTTGTACGTGAATCATTGCAAGTTAGCATGCAAGCAATTCAGAAACCAGACAGTACGTTTGCCATCATTGCAAGAGGATTTGGGTACAAGAGTAGAAGCATCTTCCTGCAATTAAATCGGGCCCTTGTGAGACCGCTGCCGGCCAGGTTTTCCTCCTTAAGGAAGGTAAAACTTGCAGTAGAGAAAGTGCAGTGAAGGTTCACCAGATTGATTACTGGGATGAAGGGGTTTTTTATATGAATAAAGATTAAATAGACTGGGTTAGTGATGCATTGAGTTTATAAGAATGAGAGGTGATCCCATTGAAATGTACAAAGTTCTTACGGGCTTTGACAGAATAATGCAGCATTCTGGTGGGGTGGGGGGGGGGGGTAGGTGGTGGGTTGGGGGGTCCAGAATTGAAGGTCAGAGTCACAATAAAAGAAATCAGTCATTTGGAACTAAGATGAGAATAAATTCCTTGACTAAAGGGCAATAAGGCTTTGGAATACCCAAGAGGTCTGTGAAAGTACAGTTGTTTGTGTAAATAAGACAACAATGGTTTAATGTTAAGATATTGAGAATTAAAGGATAAGGGTTAGTGTATGAGGTTGATGGTGAGGTAAACGATCAGATGTGATCTTTATGATGATATTAGCATTCAGAAGAGACCTAATGGCCTGTTTCTGTGTCTTCAAAGAACACAGCAGGATGTTCAAAATCGATATTTATGAGACACTAATCCTCTGTTATGTTTTGTCTTACAATGTTTCAGGAAGAAATTCTTTATGAATGGATCAATCCAATTTACATGGATATGTCAGCCCAAGCTAATATCCAGGAGCAGTTTGAAGAAAAATCTGAGATTCTTCTAAAGAATTTTTTCAAGGTAAGCATTTAACAGTAGATAAATTCAGCTGAATTTAGAAAATGCCTCTGGAGAATGAACAGGAAAATAGACATGGTTATGTCACATTGTCCTTGGGAAAGTCTTTGGAGTAAATTCGTTCCTTTGTTAAAATGTCAGTTTATGGTGCCTTTTTTTTCCACTGTTAACTATTTTTGTGATGTTTATCATTCACAGATGGTGGAATCCACATCTGGTTGCTAGGAAGTTTTTTATTTGATTGAATGCTGACAGTCAAAAGATTGTAGACGTTGAAAGCTTTGCTGGATTTTGGAAAGTTACTGATTGCTACAGGCAGTGAAAGGCAGAGATGGGTGATTTCAGGGAAGATACTGTCCTATCCTGGGTTGTAGGGAGAATGCAGAGTTTTAACCTGTTTAGATAATGTCAATTGATTGACCTATGTAGAACAGAGTATTTTTTAATGTTATGTGAAGCTGTTTGTATGGATTTAAAGTAAGTGACTTTTCCTGTACATTTGAACTTACTGAAACTTATTCTGTACATTTCAGTTTAAGAATTTAAAGCAATCTTTGCTTCACCCAGATTATGTCAAACCATCTTTGGAGAGATCAAAGAAACAAAAATTTAAAAGGCACAGAAATCTAATCTAGATTGCAAAATAATTCTTTCGTTACAACCCTTGGTTTTGCTTCAAGTGGCCATAGGGCAGTCTAAGTCAATGCCATAAAAATAAGATCCTCAAAATCAAATACTATTGGTGCCAGTAAATCCAAAACTGTGTGTCACATTTTCAGATTTCAAAGCTACACAAAGACCGCAAACATCCTTAACTGTCATCTTTGTTATATGTAGGGTAAGGTATACAAGGAACTGGTTGAGATTTTTCCTGCATTTCTGCTTCTTTGAATTAGTAAATTTAGAAAGAAACCACATTTACACAGCAACATTTGTGGTCTTGGGATGTCCCAAAGTGCTTCACGGCCAGTGTGGTATTCTTGGAGTGAAAATCAAAAACTGCTGATGTTGGAAATCTGAAATAAAAACGGAAAATGTAGAAGTACTCAACAGGTCGGGCCATGTCTGTGGCAAGATGAGGTCTGACCTGCTGAGTATTTCCAGCATTTCTCTGTTTTTACTTCAAGTATTCTTGGAGCGTACCCGTTATGTAGAGGAATGTATCAGTTAATTTTTGCATGGTAAGCTCCCATAAATTGCAATAATGATGATATAATCCCTTTTTAGTAATGTTGGTTCGTGGAAAAATGTAAGCCAGGAAAAAGCCTCTTGCAAGAGAAGGCCTCTTCTCTGCTTGTGTGAGCTTTTGGTCAGAGTTCTGTGGAGGTAGATGAGATGGGACCTTGATTTACAGTATCATCTGAAAAATAGCATCTCAGTGCGATTCTCCCCCAATCAGTACTGTCCTGTCAACTCAGATTATTTAAAGGCATAGTCATGGAGGCATACAGCACAGAAACAGGAACTTCAACACACTGAGTCTGCACTGACCATCAAGCATTCATTTTAATCTAATTTGTCGAAATCGCACAACCATCTGACTTGGGTAAGAATGCTGTGCCTGAGCCAAAGTTGTCACGGTAAAATTTGAATGCTGGTTTCAGTTGTTGAAAGTCATTAATTATTAATAATTTTCCTTTTGAAATGAAGGGAGAGTTACTGGGCATCCTTAGTCTTCTCAAGTAAGCAGTTTATCCTGATTAACTATTGGTCCAGGGCTAATTATTAACTGTGACCAGTTAACTGTTCATTTTTTAAATGAACTGATGCTGACCCTAACTATAGATTAGGCTTGACCCTAATAAATGATTTGTATATGGTGATGTTTTAGCCTGAAATAGAAGAATCCATTAACTGTCTTGCATCTTGTGGCAGTTTTCTCACGAGGACGCATTAAAACCTTTTAGTTAAAAAAAAATGCAGAATCTGGAAATACAAAAGAGAAACAGAGAAGACTTGCAGCACTCAACATATAGCGCTGCACATTTGTGGAAAGAGAGTCAGGGTTAACCCTTCAGATTTAAACCTCTTCATCAGAATTGGGGAAAAAGGGCAAGCAAGTTAGTTTGAAGTTGCAGAGAAGGTGGGGGAAGGATGGATAGAACAAATGGAATATCTCTGATAGGGTGAGGCCCTGGTTGCTGTAGGAATAAGTTATGAAGGTCATCTGGTTGGTGGGTTAATGGGGATAATTAGAGATAGAGAGAGGGAGAGAGAAAATGAATAAAACCTATGAAATAAGGGCAGTTAGAGAATGAGATTACAAAGGAACATAAGTTGTGAAATGCAAAATATCATACAATTACTATTAATGTGTGGGTACCACAGAGCGTAAGCGTAACCATAACACAAACATTTTTCTGCACCTGATCAGAAAGAAAAATTTCAGATGATATATGAGGCTCTATCTAACCCGAAGATTAAATGGAAGAGAAGAGGACCTGCCAATAAAAGGTAGATGGATCAGAACTCTGAATACATTGGCATTCATGAATATTGAAGCTGTTGAGTGATTGAAGACACTTATCAATGGTATGCTTTGCCCCAAAACACCTGTGTAGAATTTATAGCAGGGCATTTCTGTAACTGCATCACTCCAAAAATTAAGGGCATCTAGATCTGGAATGGAAGAGAAGGGCACCGTCACCACACTTACACTTCATTATTTCAGGAATAGGGAAATTACTGTGCGTACCACAAAATGCACATTGAAGCATTGAATGCACCATTTTTTTTGAATCCCTCACTTTTTCGTCCTATTAAGTAAGATCATAGGATCAAAGCCCAGCCAATATGTTGCTGACGTAATGCAACTGGCCTGGCTTTGACTCTTTGTTTAAAATGTCATTCTCCACAACAGTGTGCTCTTAGAATACTGCACAATTGTACAATTTAATATCTTTCATACTGTTCTGTGCTACCATCCTTAGGTGCTATAATGTGGTGCTTCTGTATTTTTACAACAGGAGCTAACTTAAGCTTCTGCTCGTAGCAGATGGATTGCCAACCTTTGTTATTGTTGAGGTGTCTGACCTTTTATGTCCTGGATTTGTGACATGCTCTCTGATAGTGCCTCTTTGCTTCATAGATGCTATGATCAAGCAGAGGAAGATGGCCTTCCTGACATTCTTGCCAAATGTATGAAGCTCTTTCGTTCTGAGGCCATGTTCCTGCTTCTGTCCAATTTTACTGGCTTAAAACTGCATTTCCTCGCAGCCTCAGATAATGATGAAGACGAGCAAGAGGATGAACTAGAGCTGTCCAGTGGAAATGAACATGCATGTTCTAGCACTGAAAAGGATGGCAAATCAGATTCAACATATCCTGAAGGCAATGAGAGCAGAGAGGGAGAAAAAGCTAAAACAACAGAAAAAACAATGCCAGGGGACAGTCCACCAGGTAAGATATATTGAAAACTATTTTTAGATATGGCAGATCCTATAGGGACTTCATAAATGATGTTATTTGAAGGCATGTTGAAATGAATTTTGTAATTAATCTCTGCTTTCAGAAGCCGCTACTAGCCTTTGAAAATATTTTATATTTGGACTTCTGTTAAGACTGTAAACTGTGTAGGATATTTATTATTAGTTATTAGAATGTATGTTTCAGCTGCAAAGCCAACAATTATTGCTCTTGAAGTCAGTGGCTGGTTAGACCATTTCACATTGGCTCATGTTGCTGTCAGCCAAACTGCATAGGGGTTCAGTTTTCCTTCACTGAAGAATATTGAGGAACCAGATGAGTGATTGCAACAAACCCAGAATTTCATGGTCACTAATTCTAATACTGCCTTTTGTATACTACATTTATTTAACTAACTTAATCTAAATTCTCCATCTGTTTTGGTGTGATTTGACCCAGGTGAAAACTTCATCCAAATCTCTTTTCCAATCCTTTGCATTACTTAACCAGTAGCAAAAGCATTGTATTCCTATTGCTGTTATATAGGACGTATACAGTGAAAGTCAAAATAAAACAATAGTTGGTGACCTCTGAACTTGAGATTTGGAAGATATTACATCTATACTGCATGCATGGAATTCAGTTGTGTGCATTTCAATGGATGATTTAATATACATTTGAGAGTAAATATCAAAAAGGGTGCACATATTAGAAATCTGAAAAGATTCAACTGGCTGAATGTTTCCAATACTTTCTGTTTTTATTTTATATTTGAGAGTGTCTCAGTGGCATGGATGGATAATGTCATGTCCTGGTGGTACTGTGGTAAATCAAAAAGAATTGTCTGAATTAGATGATATTAGTGAAGCTGGTGAGACCATTGCTGAATTTTAACTAAAGGGAAGTTCGTGTAATTAGGTGTAATGTAGGTTTTGCACTGTCTAATATTGCTCTCCTTTGAATTCAGTGGAGAATAAAATTGGATGGGGTTTAAAGCCAAAATTGTATTTAAGCTTGTTAGTTATTCAGTGGCAGATTAGATTAGAGTTCCTGCTTGACCGTGGAGTTTCAGAAATCAGTCTGTGATTGATGAAGGTACAGAGAAATGTTTAATGGCAACCATGGTGTGAAGTTAGCAGGTCAATTTGTGTAAGAGAATGAAGAAGATATTCAACTGCCTGAATAAAGATTCAACAAGACACTGAGTTGAAGTGGCACTTGGTTCTGTCTGGATATGTCGCCAGGGAGATTGATTTAAATCAGATGGAGATGTTGAATAAGTTGACATCTTATTGTTAGACTGCAAGAAGTGTTAGCTTCAATGAGACTTCATATAAGATAAGCAATCATTCAGCATATCAACATAGTTGGTACAGTCAGCACAGGTGGTACCCAGGTTAATGCTGCTGGCATGTGAGGATACTGACCTCGTGCTTCAATGTGATATCACTGATGGGGTAATGTGGAATTAAGAATGGGAGCAGAAAGCCACAGCTGTAGGTCATCCAGCAGGCTATTTAAATACATCTGAGCATCACCGACATTGGAATGATGCCAGGGTTTCTATGTGTTGATAGGTGAATATTCCATGGCAACTAAATAAAAAAGAAAAGATGATGAAATTAAAAATAACAGATGGAGACTCTATTTGGTTCCTCACATACTCAATGAATAGCAAATTAAAGGGTATGAAGGTGCATCAGTCATTTCTTCTTTTTCAGAGTCAAGTGTTCCTGTTTGCCAAGGAGAACTACGGCATTGGAAGAATGGATACTACACCCTTATCCACGACACCAATGTGGAAAACACAGAATTTGCCCTGGACCTGTTGTTGAGCTGTGGCTGTGAAGGTAAATGTTGATGATTTTAGTCTACATGTGCATTACAAATCTAGTGTGATTTTAGTGATTATTAAGGAGATCCCTGTTGTACAGCAACTGGATGTCATCAAGCTGGCTGACCAAACAACTACTTCAAAAACTTCTCTCAGAGTACAGTTCAGAAAAGAGAAAGCTTCTACTTCAAACATTAACAGTCTGCTTCTTGCAGATTAATCAGAACTATGTGGAGAGCTGTGGAGGTGAAAATGCTGGATCTTTTATGAATTGGATGCTGAAAAGGGAGGAACTTGCCCATTCTGGATGGATGAATTTGAGATGGCGCAAGAGGCTTTCTTCATCTGTGTGATCAGTTGTCTTCTTTTCCAAGAAGTCATGGAACTGCACTCGTTAGAAGACATTACATTTTCTCCAATGAATGTAAATACCTCCCTAGAGTAATCTCTTGTATCTTGAATTTGTACTTCGCCCACTCCTTTCTGATGAATTTCATTCTTCCTCCAACCCAGATTCTCCAGAGATGACTATTATGTACATTTCTCCTTCATTTCATACCTTTGGCTGATTACTGAAACTAGTAATATTCTTGATAGTTGTGCAGTGCCAGTAATTGGCAACAGTTCACAGACTGCTGGGTTAGTTCCTTAAACTTGTTGATAGTTGTTGACTAACATTACTTGGTACATAAATATTGTTGATATAATTATAGATTTAACTGGTTTTGGTGGAAATGTTATTCATGATACAACAAACTAATGAGAATTTTTTTTACTAGCTGTACTTTGAAAATCAAAATACTGCACAGAATTTTTCAACAATAACATCCTTTTTTTATTATGTACATTCAGTTTTGTTTTAAATATTTTTGTTTGAACTGCAAACACTGATATCACCAGGACTGATGATGCTAAAGGGTGCCAAAACAGAGCAATAGGGGAAATATTAATTACTGCCCTGGTCAAAAAAATATTGAAATTAGCTGTGTGATGCAAGCACAATTGATACAAATCGTTCTTGGATGGTACTGTTGGAGGATGGTTTGTAATCTCTCTCTGATATTACAATTGGCTTGGGTGATTCCTTCAAACCATTACTCTCAATGCTATAATCAGCACTTGAGCTAAGATCATTTTAATGTCTTTTGAGATGGAATTCCTCATGCTAACTTGTTTCTACTGTAGTACGTAGCAATTTTTGGATAACATACTTCTGTAATAACCATGTTTAAAAAAAGAATGGTCATTTTGTTTTGTTTGGAATGTAGTTTATAATTTACATTGCATCAGGAACTGAGAGGATTGAATGGTGGTTGTACTGGCCTAAACAATTTGGGTTGGGAATCCCTTCCTGAGAAACCTAAATTAGATAGTGCCCTTAGAATGGTTGCATTTGAATTGACTACCTGTATAAGGTGGTTGGCTTAGTAGATTTGCTGATTAATTTAGTGATGGAGACTAGTATATTGAGGACAGGGCCCAGTTTGCGCTGCAAAAGCCACCATCCTATCCAATAATCATTGGGTCACGTTATTGGATACCTAACTTGTCTCATGCTATTGTGGGGAAGAGGGAAACATGGCATTGGGAAGTACCAGCAAGTGATCTGATCAGAAGAATGAACTTATGTGTATTACTCTGTTTCAGGCTGGGATGAGGAATTTGGTGGTGTCACTTCATACATTGCAAAAGGGGAAGATGAAGAGGTATGAAATAAATTCATTCAAATTCTGATCTGTCAAGAACGAAAGAACTTGCATTCACAATCTTGTGGATGTCCTAAGGAGATTTGAAATTGATGAAATAATAGATCTGTAATGAATATTGTGATTTTTGGAATCCCAGCAGCTAATTGTCTGCAAATTCCCACAGACATAGCATTCTGTGTCCAATCGGGTAATGACATGAAAGTCAGATTTACTAATGTTGGTTGAGGGATAAATATTGATAATGATACAAGGGAGAACTCCACTGCTCTTCAAAATAGTGCTGTGGAATTCTTTGGTATGAAAGTGTACTTCAGTGCAAACAGACATATGCATAGGAGCATAAATTACTTCAATGATTCTGTTCAATAGTAACCCAAACATTCTACGACCAAGGAGAGCATTGTAACCCAGCCTGCCAGAGATCAACATTTGCACTGACCACTAGAATACATTTGTTTTTCTTGGTGGAGCATGTGTACTCACATTAATATTGTGGGATCAGATTTGCAATATTAATAGTGTCTTTTTGAAATGGAACGGTATTGTCCTTAAATGTATCAGATGCTTAATTTGTGTCTGCAGTGGGGTGGCATGATTCAAAAAGCAAGAACCAATGTCGTAAACTCATAGTTTTAGCCAAGTTGCTGAGAAATGGTAGTGTAGCGGTTAGCGTAACACTATTACAGCGCCAGCGACCTGGGTTCAATTTCGGCCACTGTGTGTAAGGAGTTTGTATTTCTCCCTGTGTTTGCTTGGGTTTCCTCTGGGTGCTCCGGTTTCCTCCCACATTCCAAAGATGTACGGGTTAGGAAGCTGTGGGCATGCTATGTTGGCTCCAAAAGCATGGCGACACTTGCGGGCTGTCCCCAGAACACTCTATGCAAAAGATGTGTGTTTCGATATACATGTGACTAATAAAGATATCTTATGTAATTCTGAAGAAGCATGAATTCAAGGTCAGGTATTATGGCATGTAGAAGGAACAAAATTCATTACAGTGACTAAATTGTTTATTGCAGTAGATGCTTGTGGGTAAAAGAGAGTTGCCAAGTGTTCAATGCCAGCACATTCTGCTAAGGGTGAAAGGCAAAGATGGCAAAATTAAGAAACCTTGGATGACAAAAGATATTGAAGGTTTGATCAAGAAAACAAAGGAAAGATATGGGAGGTACAGGTAATTGGGATCAAGGGAGTCTCAAAGAATATTGAGTGTGTAGAAGAAAACTTAAGAAAGAAATGAGGAGGACAAATAGTGGCCATGAAAGATCCTTGGGAAGTACAATTGAAGAAAATCCCATGACATTCTGTATCAGGAGCCAGGGGGTAGCCAGAGAAAGAGTTGTCCACCTTAGGGTCCAAAGGAACAATCTATGTGTGGAGCCAGGCGATGTGGGCCAAGTCCTAAATGAATACCTTGCATCTGTATTCATCAGGGAGAAGGACGTGGAAGATAGTGAGTTCAGGGAGGGTATGTGGATAATCTGGAACAGGTCAATATTAAGAATGAAGTGGTGTGAGATGTCATTGACACATAAGGGTTGATAAATCCCCATGGCCAGATGATATCTATCTCAGGTTATTATGGGAAGCAAGGGAGGAAATAGCTGAGGCCCTGACAGAGATTTAGCATCTTTGTAAGCTACAGCTGAGGTGGCAGAAGACTAGAAGATAGCTCATGCTGTTCCTCTATTTAAGAAGGACAGCAGGGATAAACAAAGTAAGCCAGTAAGCCTTACATCAGTGATAGGGAAATTATTAGAGTAGATCCTAAGGGAGAGGAATTATGTATACGTGGAAAGACAGGGCTTATCAGGGATAGGTTGGATTTGTGCAGGGAAAATCGTTTCTCACTAATTTGTTTGAGCTTTTTGACAGGGTAGCTAAAAGAATTGATGAAGGCAGAGCAGTAGACTTTGTCTATATGGACTTCAGTAAAGCATTGGACAAGGTCCTGTATGGCAGAATGGTTCAGATGTTTAAGGCACATAGGATCCAAGTCAAGCTGGGTAATTGGATCCAAAATTTGCTTGGTGATAAGAGGCAGAGGGTATTGGTGGGAGGATGCTTTCTTGATTGGAAGTCTATGAGCAGTGATGTACCTCAGGATTCCGTGCTAAGACCCTTGTTGATTATGATGTATATTAACAACTTGCATGGGAATGCAGGAGGTTATGATTAGTAAGCTTGCAGATGGGATGAAAGTTCTTGGTGTTGTGAATAGCAAGGAAGGCTATCTACGGCTACAGCAGGATATAGATCAGATGGAAAGTTGGATGGAGCGTAGGCAGATCAAATCTAACCCCAACAAGTTCGAGGTGATGCATTTTCAATGATCAAATAGTGGCAGGACAATAAATGGTTGGGTGCTAATGGATGCTGATGAACAGAGGGACTTTGGGGTTCAAGCCCATAGTTTCCTGAAAGTGGTAACGCAGAGTGTTAGGGTTGTGCAGAAGGCACATTGCATGCTTGTCCTCATAAGTTGGGGCATAGAATATAAAACTGGAATGTTATTGTTGCAACTTTACAAAGCATTGGATGGATCGCAGTTGGACTATTGTGTACAGTTCTGATTGCCACATTAAAGGAGTGATGTGGTTGTTCTTGGGAGAGTACATTCAGCAGGATATTAGCTGGATAGGAGAGCTTTAGTTATGGGGAGAGATTAGATGGGTTTGGGTTGTTTTCCCTGGAGAAAAGGAGGCAGAGGGGTGACCCGATAGATGTGTATGAAATTATAAGGGGCATAGATAGTCATAATCTTTTTCTCACGCTAGAAAGTATCAAACACAAGCAGGCAAAGGTTTAAGGTGAGAGGAAATAGTTTTAAAGGGGGTTTGAGGCAAAGGTTTTTACACAGATAGTCATTGATATCTGGAACTGGCTGCCACAGGAGGTGGCAAACAATTGTAGCACCATTTAGATGGACACTGAAATAAGCAAAGCACAGAAGGATATGGACATAATGTGGGCAAATGGGCTTAGTGTAGATTGGCATGGGCATGGTGGACTGAAGGACCCAATTCTGTGCTGCACAACTCAGACTCTATGACCTGCACAGGAAATCCCTGCACTAACCAGCTCTCAGCAAAACATCAGGAGCCTGGGGTTTGGTCATGCACCTTTAATCTTCTCCAGAAGAAAGGAAAATAAATCAAATGTCATCTTACTATAACATTATTCATTCTTAATTGTTTATGTTGCATTTCAGTTACTTGCCCTTTGTCCAGAAGACAACGCATTGGCATTGATCTACCGAGATAAAGAAACACTGAAGTTTGTGAAACATGTTAACCAGAGGAGCATCACTCAGTTTAACGGGAAGCATGAGGGGAGGGGATTCTGGGACTTTTCCTTTGTGTATTATGAGTGATGGTACATCTGCCTTCTCTTCCTAAGTCGTTGCATCTGATGTGGGATGAAGCATAAAAGTGTTCAACACTATGGTCTTCCTGAAAAAGGTTTTTGCAGCAATATGTGTGAAGCCATTCAAAAACCTGATACATGATGGTTGCACTTAGATCACAACTGGATTTCAGATGGGCTGATAATTGGCTTTGCCAGTTGGTTGACTTGAATGAGGACCTACTTGGACTGGGAAAAGGTACTGTTAAAGTCCCAATTTCATATAAATCACTGACATCTGTTTTGAACAACTGTGGCCTTCTACTTCCCTATTAAAAATATGTTTGAACAGAAGTGAATTAAGTCTCACTTAATTTCTCTTGTCTAACATTGGCTGCACTTTGCAAACATCCATCCTTAGCTTGCAAGTGTACATTCAGCTTTGGGAGCCCCGTAGGTTTCATGTACTTCATAAAAAGAATATCGCAATAAATGTATAATTGTTTGCAGCAAAGTTGGTGATGTTGCTATTAATATCTGCTTAATTTGATTGTGATATAATCTTGTAATGGTAGATACTTTTTGGATGTATTTTTTCTGTTTGTGTTTCCTCTGGTTTATATTCTTTTCTATCTAACTTTGTTCCCTGTCATGCACCAGTTCTTGGCTGAGAGGGTGGGTAGCTAAGTTGTCTGCCCTCTGCCCCGTGAGCTCTGAATGCTATGTGGGAAGCCAAGGCAACTGTTCCTTTGCTTTTCCCTCCATAATGAAATGATGCACAAAGTAACGTGAATTTGATGGTGTCACTCAGAAGCAATAAAGATGATTGGGAAGCACAATTGTTACCGATGTGTAAGAGGCCACTGTATTCAGCATAGGGATTTGGATACATTGTCTTCATCTGATTATGTTGTTGAAAAATGGTAGGAAGCCTGATGCTGGCTGTCAGTGCACAGAATAGAAAATGGATCCCAACCTCTCACTGCAATCATCCCACATGGTAAAGAATGCACTCAGTTGGTTAACTGACTGGTGTGGCTGCCTTGATTTTGGGCACTAATCTTCTATGCAAAGAATGGTACAAAACAAAGATTTGCGATATCAGCCCTGTTGACATTATAAAACTGGGAAAGTCAAATGGGATGTCAGCCTGTACTGGAAAAGAGCTTTAGTATAACTGTAAGGAAGACATTGCAATTACATGGTTCTCTGGCAAAATGAAATCTAGAATATTGTGCACAGTTTTGGTCTCCAGACCTTGGGGGGTGGAGGGGTGGTGGTGGTGGAAATTGACTTTGTGGCATGCAACGAAGGTTTACTAATTTACTGATTGATTCCTAGGGTAAGAGGATTCCATCAGAAGAGGTTGGGTATAATGGATCTCTGTGTTTGTTTGGAATAATGAATGACTGACCAGGAAGGCTCAGAGACGAACTGGCAATGAAATCCTAGCAAAGACAAGTCAAGAAAATTTTAAACTAATATCATAGTACAATTCCATTAGCAAAATATTCTGCAGAGTTTGTTCTAATTAGTTAGGAGTTGAACTAAGATTGTGCAAATTAACTTTTTTAAAAAAACACCTTTCAAGTTAATATCAGATACTCCAGCCAGCCCATCAGCTTATACAGTTGAAGGATAAAGATGATAATTGAACCTACTGCCCTCCATACTTTCATTTTAACTTTCACAGAAAACAGGTCAGATTCAACTCTGGATGGTGCTTGACAACCAACAGTCTCTTGGAATCAGAATGCAAAGTGCTGGAAACATTTTGTACATCAGGCTTGACACTGAGCACAAGGATAAATCTGTCTTTTTCTTGTGGAGCATGTGCACTCACAGTAAAGTCTCAGAAAAAGATTTGCAATATTAATAATGTCTTGGGAATGGAAGGGCATTGTCCTTAAGTATCAGATCCCTAATGTGTGGCTGCAGTGGGACAGCAGGGTTCAAAAAACGAGAACCAATATAGTAAACTTCTAGTTTTCACCAAGTTACTGAGGAGTGAACCATGTCATCCTAAAGAAGCATTAATTGAAAACCAAGTGCTTTGATATGTGGAAAGAACAAAATTGTTTACAGTGACTAAATTGTTCATTGTAGCTTATGGTAAAATGACAACTGAGAAGTGGGTGTCTTTGAAAACAGTAAGAGTTCAGGAATGGCATATTCTCGTAAGGGTGAAAGGCAAAGATGGAAAGATCAGGCAACCTTGGATGACAAAGGATATTGAAGGTTTGATCAGCAAAAACAGCAGAACATATGGCAGGTATAGGCAACTGAAATTGAAGGAGTCTCTTGTGTGTGTAGGAGGAAGAAGGAAATTAGGACAAAAAAGGACCATGAAATAATCCTGGCAAGAAGGATTAGGGAGAATCCCAAGACGTTCTACAAGTATATCAGGAACAAAAGGGTAGCCATGAAAGAGTGGATCCCCTTGGGGACCAAAGGGCTAATTTTTGTGTGGAACCAGGCGATATGGATAAGGTCCTATATAATTACTTCTCATCTGTATTTGCCAAGCAGAGGGACATGGATGATAGTGAATTCAGGCAGCAGTATGTGGACAGGTTGTACAGTTAAGGAAAGCAGTTAAAGGATAAAGACTATACTTGAACCTACAGCTCTCCACATATTCACTTTTAACAAGCAAATCAGATTCAACTTTGGATGGTGTTGAGTAACTGCAGTCTATTGGAACCAAAACAGAACAGCTGGAAACATTCTGCTGATCAGGCAGTATCTGTGACAGGAGAAACAATTAACAGTTCAGGTCAAAGACCCTTTGTCAAAATGGTTTGAGTGCATCTAGAATTTTACATTCTTATTTCATATTTTTGGTATGTGCAGTGTTTGTTTATCTACATTATATTGGAGACATGGAATGATGGCCATTGTTTCTCCTATTACTCAGTTTTGGACCCATGGCTCTTGGAAATTAATTGCAGACTTTTTTCCCCCTAAATTTGCCAATGTTTTTTTTTGTTTTGGATCTTTTCTAAGAATATCCTTTGGTGGGAGAGCTTTGTGTATCATGTTATTTGATGAGTAATATGCTGAATGAGTCTTGAGTTGGCAGCTGTATCTGGGCTGAAGCCAGTGCTATCAGACTGGATCATATCGAGGGAGTAATGTCCAATTCCCCCTCCCACTTCCCTGTTTTTTTTAATCAATGTATCATATAGACTAAGATAAATGTAGCAGCACAGAAAACAAGCCATTTAGCCCAACAGGCCTATAACTGGGTTTATGTTCCATGCAAACCCCTTTTCGTCATACTTCTAACTGAATATCATTTTTTTTCTCTCTTTCAAATGTGTTTATCTAGCTTTTCCTCAAAAGGATCATTTTGATGGTTCACAAATTCTTAGTTTCTGCTCAGGTGACAAATGGTCATGGATTATCCTGGTTGCATTGTCAAGTGGGTGTAGTGTCAAGCAAATCCCTCTTGGTCTTTTGTTTGTAAAATTGCAAATCCTAAAGCTAAGTAAATAGGGGTTAAAGAATTGTAAACCATATATGTTCTGTTAATAGCAGTGAGTCCTTGGTCTTGTAATTACCTTAGCAGATGCTACAGAACTGAGATGAGGTGTAAATGCCTCTATTGAAATACTTTTTATGCAATAACGATTAATGGAATCAATTGTCAGTTTGTTATTGAGAAAGTTTGTGAACAAGGATAAATCAAACCTGTTTGGTCATTAAGTTGGCAGAGACAAGGGGATAGTAGCAATTGTTCACAAGACTCGGTCTTCAGGAAGAATGAGGTAGGGATGGAAAAGTAGAAACAATTGAACAGAGACTTGGAGGGGAGATCTTCCAAATAGAAAATGTTTAATGTATTCAACAAGCTGTCTGCCAATGAGGTGTGCTCTGTTAGAAGTCATATATTGATTGAGTGGGTTTTGTTTGAAGATTGAAGGATATATGGAAGAAAGATTCACATGAGTCTGAGGACCACATGGGAGGACAGGAAACAGAATAGGTTGAAGACATCATCACCTATGTTCACCGGGCTTCAGAGGCCAAGGGTTGCCAGCGATTTATCAACTCTGATAATTGACTCACTAGCTGTTTACTTTGATTTCTGTCCTTTTATCATAGATTATTCTATCAGGATAGTTGTAACAAACATATTATTTTTCTCTTGAAAGAGCAGGCTGAAGAGTGACTTGATAAAAGTCTCAGATGAAAAAAGTTAGACAAGTAGACTTATGGATAGAGCAACATTGGGAGCCAAAAGTTTAACATAGTCATTAATAAGTTCAGTAAATATTCAAAAAAAACCTTAATGATGTTGGGAGCAGTAAGAATGTGAAACACACCATGATGGGTGGTGGAAGTGGCAACTGGTAAAAAGCAAGAGACGGAAAGTAACATTAGAGAACAAAGGACTGCAGCTGCTGGAATCTAGACGATAGTAATATGCTGGGCCAGTTTCATTGAGGCTGGTTGAAGGCTTCTATGGAACAGCATATTGTGCTTCTACGCTGTAGGTCCTGTGTAGCTTGTACTAAGTCCTCTGATCACAGTTTGATCAATCGTCAAAATAGCTGCAATTCCTCTTATTCACACATCTTGTGGAGTCAACAATATTTTGAAAGTGAGCTGCAATTTGTTATCAGTCAATCTCAAGAAAAGATAGGTCACTTCCAAAAAGAGATCAGAAATGAAGGGAGTTCTTTGAGGTTTGAATTGTGGCAAGACCAGACACTTTGCCCAGGATTGTTGGAAAGCAAGAAAGCTTGGATAGAATCTGGTTCATGTAGAATATTTGTATGTGTTTGCATGATCAATAACTCTGTGGGTTCCTTTATTTTATAATCTTAAAGTTTTAAAGTCTCCTTTATGTAGAATATTTGTATGTGTTTGCATGATCAATAACTCTGTGGGTTCCTTTATTTTATAATCTTAAAGTTTTAAAGTCTCCTTTAAACATGTATTGATTATATCTTTGTTGTCTGGCCTCTCTAACCTTTGAGAGTGAGTCCTATCTTTGTTCTGAATTGAGTAAGAATATGTAAATGCTCTGCGAGATTTTAAAAAGTTGCTTGACAGTTTTTGAGTTCCTCTTTAAGTGACGAGAGAGAGAGAGAGCAAGGGAGGAAGTGAAAAAGCCGTTAGGTGTCAGTTAAGCCTGTGCTGAGAAAGATGAAACAAGACAGGTGGTAGTAAAAGGGAAGCTAGATTCAATTTTTCAAAAGACTTGTCTGAATGTTTGCCTTGGAATTCCATGTCTGAAAATACATCTTTAAAAGGAGTGTGCTGTTTATGTTCAATTTCAGCCACTGTTTTCTTCACAGCTGTTAACCCCTTGCAGTAGTTGTTATTGTAACTGTGTTCTGAATGCAGGCATTCTTTTTCTTGAGATAATTCAAAGCTGTTTTAGATTGGAACAATTTTAAATGGTATGAGTATTTTAAATGTTCCTTGAAAGACTGTAAACTTGTGAATTCCTAACCCATTGCAAAGACTGATATTTCTAAGTCATGTAAAACAGTGTGGATTTTTTCCATGCCCAATCTCAGGGGATGTTTTGAGCTAAGATTGAAGTTTTGTTTGCAGACATTTGTATATTTTCTATCAACAAAGAACTTAATGACAGCTGTGAAGAATTAAGAGGGTTTGGAAATACTAAGTGGCCTTGTTTATTTAATTCAATGTGGTCTTAACAGATAAAATCATTACTTTTTAGCTTTTAAGGAGGGGTGAATTTTAAAACTCTTGGGTGAAGCTCTGTAAAGCTCTACTACTTTTATCCCCCTTGTACAAGAATTTTAAAAGTTTTGATCATGTAACTTTTTTTATTTAGTATTATTACAGGTAGTAGATCTAACAGAATCCCAAGGTACCTGTTGAAAGAATGACATGTTCTAATTTACAGTGTTTGACAGCAAACACACACTCTTTCTTTATTTCATGTCTTATTTTATATGGATTAAGTTTAGAAGCAATAAGGACCAGAGTTCCACAATGCCTGTTGTGCAATTCCAGTTAATGTTGTGAAATATGTCAGAATTTCTAATTCTGGATATGAGATGCACATGTATTAAAGAAAAGTGGCAACTTTTATTTTTAATTGTGTTATGTGAAAAAGTTTGAAACAGTTACTGTGTAATTTCAAATATTGTTGGAATGAAGATTGTTAATCCTTGGGTTAACATGATGTTAATTATGGCTTCTGATGTTCAGTTTGATTTTGTATACCTAATGTAGTGTTTTTATAAGTTTTGAAAGTCAGAAAGCAACATAAAAGAACATGCTTATTTGAATACAATGTTTAGGTCATATACGTTGTGATTCTATTTGTGTGTATAAACCAACAGAACTTGACCTTTGCTGTTGACAGCTCTTTTGCTCTGTTTATGGTGGTTAATTTAAATTGTTGTTTTACTTGTGACCAGTTAACACTTTGGGGCCTTAAAAAGCCATAGATTATTTTTTCCTCTGTATAAACAGATGGTAACAACTTTTTTGAAGCAGAAATTCTAAGAATTTAAGAAATCGACTTTAGATGCCAAATGACACAACAGTTTGACAATTTGAATGTAAAACTTTGCCAGTTAGAGTGGTCCTTTCCCAAAACACATTACAATAAGGAGAAAGTCCAAGACGATCATCAAATCTTGACTGGAACAGAGAGGTGAATTCTGAGGGTGGGGCTAGGGTCGTCCTTGTTGCATATCAAGGTATTAATTGGGAAACAAAATTGAATTTTGTTGGACTAAGCTGATTTGTAGATGTTTGGATTCAGGATTTTGAAATGGATGGAAGCACGAAATATCAGGCATTATGAAAAGGCAGAAGATGAGGAAGAACTGATCAGGGAATTATTATTGTTTCTGAGAGTGTCGGGTTTTAAGGTTAGTTACCACCTGTTGAAATCTGCACTAATATAATTCATTCATCATGACTCCATGTAAACTAAGGAGTCAAATATGGAGAACAGGTGATAGTAATAAACTACACAAGGTGGGAATTCTTGGAGAGAAAAACTGAGTCAATGTCACAAATGTGTGACCTACAGCAGAACTGACCATTTCTGATAAAAGCAGAGGAAAGTTGTTACCTGAAGTTGTTGAGTTCAATATTGAGTTAAGAAAGCTGGAGTGATCCCAGAGGAA
The DNA here is from genome assembly GCF_009764475.1 of Pristis pectinata. Lineage (NCBI taxonomy): Eukaryota > Metazoa > Chordata > Chondrichthyes > Rhinopristiformes > Pristidae > Pristis > Pristis pectinata. The sequence continues at coordinate 44,859,510 of NC_067417.1, forward strand.
GGATGAAGTGTTATTCCTAAAGCTGTAGGCTTTGTCTTAACAGTGGAGGAGACCACAAACAGATGGGGCACAGTGATAGTGGGATGGAGAATTAAAGTGAGGGATTGTGATCTTGTTCCCCTCCAGTGGAGTGATAAAGGATTATCCACCTAGCTACCCCCCCCCCCCCCCCGCCCCAAGTGAAACACTAATCTGATGGTGGTTCCTTCCCAGTTACATTCACAAGATGGAACAGAAACCAACAGAGTCCTTATCACCACATGGTGTGGGGAAAACGCATGAGAAATAAGATAGAATGAGAACTGGGCTACAATGTGGAGTATCAGAGGGGGCAATGTTCTACACTCTTGGTATCTTCTGCATAGGATCTGTGGACGGGTTGGTCACCCACATATTTTTGTGCAGGTACAGCACAACTCAGACTGTGCGTGTGTTTTAGGTCAGGGAGGAGTAGGAAATGTTTTTTATTAAACGTGAGCTATAATTGAACTGTGTGGATATAATTGTTTCCAGATACCCCCTGCACAGAAGCTTCAAAATACCCAGAGAGATGTAATGTGAGATGTTACGTATATTAAAAAAAACACAACACTGGATGAACTCAGCGGGTCAAGCAGTATCTATGGATATAAAACAACACTTGCAACATTTGCCCCCACAGATGCTGCTTGACCCGCTGAGTTCTTCCAGCGTTCTGTCATATTTTAATTTCAGATTCCAGTATCGACTGTTTCTGTTGTCGTAAGAAAATAGTTGCAGGGGAAGGCAATTCAGCCGCTCCATGATCATTATCATTTATAACATTTGCAGTTTTTTGCCTTTCGATGGTGATGGACGTATTCGAGTTTCAGCTGCCTCTCCAATATTCCTATTTGTGGGGAAACACTTCGCTTGAAAGTGCAAAACAGATCCTCTTCGCCTGGAGAAGATCGCAAAAAATAAGTACAAGCGCCGCACGCTGTGTCTGCCTGCCGAGGCTGTTTTAAGCCACTTGTGTATATTTGGCTTCTCGCGTACTTGTGAACGTTTCATTTGCGCAGGGCGGGAGTCTGCAGATCACGGAACCGAAGAACAGAAACTTGCTGAGCCACACAGCTCACTGCCTCCACGCCAACACTCCCGCCGCACACATCTCGTGACATTAACACTGCTGTGGATTTTTTTTAAAAACTTCTTTGAATTGGCCTCAATCTACATTTCTAGCACTGAGCACGTGTATTGCAGGTTTCAACTGACGCTCGCCAGTGCTGAAACCGCAAGGCTCCTAGTTTGACATTTAGCTTCGATTGTACATTACGCTTGCACCCCCCAATCAAAAAAATACTCTCCGCTCCCCACCGATATCCCCTCCCACCCTCCCAAAACAACGCAGGGTCTGTTGTCTCGCCGGTCCTCAATTTCGAAAGTCGGTGCTCAATATGTTTGGAAAAAGCGAATTTAACACCTTCTTCATTCTGGCCGTTGTTTGCACAGGTATTCTTTAAAAATTCTTGCACAAGAAGCCGAAAATTAACTTGGCAAACTAATTACCATTTATGTAAAATTGTTTCAAATTAATTTGCTGTTTATGATTGAATCCGTATTGTATCGTTCTTTGCAGGGTATACATTCCTCCGGTGTTTGTATATTAAGGCAATTCACTATTTCCAGGGAATTGTTGAAATCAGCTGAGCAGCCCTCAGCGACTGGAGAGGTGGTGGTTGTACCGAACCTCCCGTCCACAAACATTCACGTTTTGTTTTCGTTTATTTTTATAGCACTCGCCGAGGCTGCTAGGGTGAAGCAAAGACCGGAGAAAGTGGAGGTGCTCGTGGGAAAGGATACGAGTCTCTACTGCTCGTTCCCGCTGGTTAGAGATCAATCTAAAATCAGGATCTTTTGGTGGAAAGATGGAGAGCGGGAATTCTACAAAGCGAGGCAAGATCCCAGGAAAAGTTTCGAAGTGGAATCCAAAGCGAACGGCGTGTTTCGGATTCGGGACGTGAGATTCCGAGATGCCGGAGTCTATTACTGCAGAGTGGAGGGTGAAATCACTGGAAATGGAACAGGCACAACTCTCACTGTAAAGGGTAAGTGATAATTCTGGGCGTCTTGCAGTTGCATCTGTTTATAAAGCGGAGCCAGGGAGATGGGGTACGGGTGTAGTGCGGCGGGAGAGAGGGACGGGGTGGGGTGGGGAAAAGTGGATTAAACGAATCTCCTTCAAGTTTTTATTTGCGGCTCATATAGTACACTAAAGAGTGCTCCGTGCCGGGCAGAGCCTTATAGCAGTGACAGGAGCTCCGAGGGAACATTGGTGCAACCGTACTCGTTACCAGGGGAGAGCGCGGCTCTGGTCCAATAAAGTCTGGGGACACTGGAACAATGAATGAGTGCAGAGTGCATATCTCGTTTCATCCATCAGCATTCCTCTCTAATTGTGTAACCGCAGGCATCGGCTGAACATTTATTTCGAAATCATTTGCTACTTTTTAAGTATATGTCGCAATATGCTGTGCTCTGTATTTACAAAACTTCGATGTGAAATGTATTAAACATTTCCCAGAACCCATCTCCTCCTGTCGTCCCCTAGACCTTCACTGTCATACATTAGAACGAAATACTGCAATTTAGTTATCTGTTATTGTTGACCCTTAAAACTACTAGTCGCGGGTTTCTGTTCGCTGGGCAATGCAAAATCAGAAATCTCGACAGCCGTTTATTCGATTTCTTTACAGACAAATTTGAATTGTTTCTTTCAAGTGCAGTTGTTCTACTTGCTAGAGAACAAGGCCTTAAGCAATTCTGATTTATTTGCTGCATTCTGCAGAAAGGAAATCCATATCCAGGATGCATTGGAAGACCTGCGATAAGAATTGAAGGCCGAATGAACTAAACTGACCGAAAACGGCGATGCAAGTTATTGATGTATATTGCTAAATTATTAGTGATCTTAATAATATAGATAGGTCTGCTTAAAGGGAGAGTGGAATATTGATTGACTCTCGAGTATGCTGGGGTAGAATTTCTCAGCACGGACACGTGTTGACTTTCCCCTCGGAATGTACTCCCACACGGAGACCAGAACAATCATTCGTGGAAGGGGGGTTGTAGTGGGATAATGGCCTTACGCTGTCTTCAGTTGATGTTCCACATATGCCGTCAGTCGGTGCTGTCAACCTGGCAAGAAACATATTAGCGAGGCTATTAGTTGGTACCTTCTGAACTGAGTATGTCTGCAGATCTGCTACTTTCATTTAATTTGTTTATTTCTAATGCTAACAAGCGTATATCAGCCAGTCAATCAGATACTTCGCACATTCTTTGAAATTAAACGTTCTCCCCCAGCCACCTGGCTGCATCAGAGATGCGTTTCTATGTAGCCCGGTTGTTTCTGAAGTGGGGCAATTTTGACCGCGAAATTGTGCAAGAAGCGCGTCATTTTACTTTACACTTCTCCTGAGTTTTATTTCCATCCACATTTTTCATTTTCCAGTGTCACCCAAAGTCGAATTACCAATCAAGCCCAGACCGCCTTGGGGTCACGTTACAAAATATATTGGAGAGCCGTAGTTAGAGAATTTCAAAGCCGAGCTACGAGATATCAGGACTGTAAATTGGAGCAATTCCACCTTGAACCATGTTACAAAAATATTTTAATGTGTTGGCATTGCGCTGTTACTTAAGGGGTCGTGGATGTCCCAACGGGGAAGGGATGATGAAGGCTATCTAATACAACTGGCCCGCCTTCTCAAATTCCATTCCTCTGGTCTTACTTGATTAGTCCCAAATCTAAACCACAAATCCTCCAATCACGGAAATATTAATCTCATTCCAATTGGAACTTTTAACAGTTAAAGGTTGAAACGTGCCCACTCCCCTCTCTTCCCATCCACTAGATGGATACAAATCCGAGCACTGGTGTTTCAAAACGTGTGGCTTGGATGATTTGAGGTGCCAACCAACGATCGGCGACAAAAAGAAATCTAATTTCTGGACATATGAGTTTTAATCGCCATTTGAATCGCCTCCTTTAGGGGTCAGTTCTGGAGTGTATATCCTTATGTAAACTATGATCTGTAATTTCGGATTCCAACAAAAAATGGTTCATTTCTGGCGTCGTTTCTACCAGTTTCCCATTGCCATTACTGGTTGGGATCTTGGTGCAGTTTAAAAGTAGTGGCACTGGCCCGAGGTTAATTATTTTATTATAAATGCAAGGGATGTGACAGCTTTCATCCAAACTATAGTCTTAGCCTTACTGCTTTATCAAAAGCAAATCAACTAGCCCTGCGTTCAACCGATAAACTATTGTCAGCATGCAACAGGAGGGTATTCTTTAATGAAAGGGCGCTTCATGTTTCGAAAATACATGCATTTATTCCATGGCATTTTCTGTCAACTTTTTTTTACCCTTCAATAATATTCTTTGGCTTCAGATTAATGACGTATAATTTTATTGACTTGTTTTAAATCTGGACGTTTATTAAGTGTTTTTTTGACTGCGGATGCAGCAGAATAAATGCACAGCTGAAATGTATGATTAAAGGAGAGACCCCGTTAACTATTAGAAGTGTGTTTGGTGTGGACTTAGTGGAAACAGTGTGAGGATTTGGAATAAAAACCAGCATTCCCGTGAATAAAGACTCGTATCATCTGAATGATCCTGACAGCCATTTTCCCACATTAGGAATTATTATACAGTTCTACATTGTAAGTTATGTATTTTCAATACTGTGAATCATTCCTTAATTAGACAGTACTTTTCTAATAAGCACAAAGGATAGTGTATGCTGAATGCAGAGCCTGTCAATTTGCTTATGGCAACATCTTTGGTTCTGAGTTATTAGGATGTGGGATAACCTGCAATTTATAGACTTAACCTGAAACCTGAGTTCCATCTGGAGCAAAAAGCATTGTACATGAATGTTATTTGACTGAAAGTAAAGGATGCCATCATGACCTATTCATCTTATATTATTTACCAACAACTAATACCATAAAAATTCATTAATTTATTTTGTTTCACATTGCGGAAATTTGCTTTGTATTTCAATATTGTCAAGTGCTTTTGTACACTGTACAAGCTTTGTTTTAACAGAGATGTGAATTTTATGTGACAATGGAAGATATTTTTTGGGAGAACAGGGGTGGCCTACTTTAAAAATGTATTCATATTTAATTTCTCAAAGGGAACAAAGTATATTTAAGTGCAAGAAAGGCATAATTAGAATTCAGAAGGCACAACTTTCTGAATATTCCAGTTAATTGATATCTGAATTCTTGTTCTGCTGAAAGTCTCCTTTTGGGAATATTCCTTATTCAGTTACTGCACACAAATAGTGATGTGTGAGAAAAAAAAATCATAGATAAATGCATTAAGTTTAGATTGAGTTAATAAAACATATGGGTTCAGGTCAGGGCATGCCATTCCGTGCCAATCTAGCTCAGTACTTAATCTGGTCAGGCTGATTTACTTTATCGTGTGTACATGCTGTTCTTGATCAAAAGCATTGTACGCACTGGCAAAAGCATCTTTCCCTCTTTCAGCAAATGTCTTAAAGTGTCCTTTTCGGTGGTGTAGGGAAAAAAAGTACCCAAGCTCCAATTGGACTTGAATCTATCATTTTGTACTGAAGAAGAACTTAACAGTGTAGAACAGAACACATTTATCCAATGAGTCTGTACAATTACATTTTTGTGTGTGGTGCTGTTAGATTATTATGCCAAAATGTTCTGTTGTTCACAAACACCAGCAAATGGTTGCTATTAATTTTGTAGGAATGAAATATTAGAAAAAGCAATATTATTAAACAAAGCCCAGCAGTATATATCAGTTCACACATTGTATCCAACGTTGAAATCAAAATTTATCTTTCTTCTTTAAAATTTTCTACAGCTTCCCCAGAGCCTTTGACTATTTCTCAAAGACAACCTGCAGATGGTTCTCTATGGTGTAATACATCTGGATTCTATCCTACTGACTATACCTTGTCTTGGTATAAAAATGGTCAAGAAGTTATGACTGGAGTAAAGAATATAAAGGGGACAAATAATGAGGGTCTAACTGTAGTTTCCAGTATTTTGAAAGAGCCGCAGCCAGCTCAGCATGGAACTGTCTACCTGTGTAAGGTGTCTCACTCCACGCTCCAAGTTCCAGCTTCGACCAATTATACTGTCAACATTGCAGGTAGGAACATTACCTATTTGGTATGATTCAATTTGCATAGATTACACTGTGTCTGGTTGAATGCTTTTCTTTGTTTTTGCATTGTAATAATACTTAGCAGGCAGTGAGTTCAATCCGAGTTTGCAGAAACTTGAGTTTGCTGGGAGTGTTTTAGGTTGATAGCACGTTATACTAGCTGCAGCTGCTAAACTCAGTGATGGGACCTTTTGACTGCTACTTAAAGTCCACTTTTATTCAATATTTCCCTTTTTGTAAATTGGTCCTTGGGTGCATTAGCTGATGCACTCTTACATCATTGTTTTAAGTCCAGTGATCCCCCACTTATAAAAAAAAAACCAGAAAATGCTAGAAACACTCAGCAGGTCAGGCAGCATCTGTGGAAAGAGAAATAGAGTTAAGAATAGTCTCTAACATAAAACCATTTCAGCATTATCTGTTTTTATTTCAAATTTCCATCATCTGAAGTTTTTTCTTTTGATTTTCATACCACAGTGAATTACTCACTCTGTATATTTGATTGATATGCCATAGAATCATAGAATGATTACAGCACACAAGGAGGTCATCTGGCCTATCGTGTGTGTGCTGGCTTTCTACCAGAGGAAATCTCTAGTCTCCACACACCAGCACATTCTCTGTAGCCTTGCAAGTTTTTCTGCACTATATATTTATCCGATTAATCTCTTGAAGGGTTCAATGGAACCTGCCTCCATTACATCTGCAGGCAGTGCATTCTGCATTCCAACCTCTCACTGCATAAACATGTTTTTCCTCATGCCATTCTTAATTTTCTTTCCCCTTTGTTTTATAACTGTGGCCTCTGGTCCTTGCCCTTCACTATCCACTCTATACACTCTCTATCCCTCAACATTTTGTATTTTTCCATCAAATCTACCCTGAGATTTCTCTTCTCCAAAGAAAACAGTCCCACCCAATCTAATTTTTCCTGGTGACTATAGTGCCTCATGTTGTGAATTTTTTCTGAACCCTCTCCAACATCTTCACATCCTTCCAAAATCATGGTGACTAGAATTGAACATAATACTCCAGCTGAGGCCAAGCAAGTATTTTATAATGGTTCAGCAAAATTCCTGCTTTCATACTCTATGCCTACATTAATTAGACATAGAAATGTGTGTGCCTTATTAACCGCTCTCTCAACTTGCCCTGCCACAATTAATGATTTTTGCATATGTACCCCTAGGTCTCTCTGCTCCTGCACCCTTTTAGAAGATTATCCTTTATTCTATACTGCCTCTCCTCATTCTTCTAAGTAAATTGCATTACCTCATTTTTCTCAGCATTAAACTTCATCTGTCACACATCTGACCATTCCACCAGTTGGTTTATATCTTGCTGCAATCTATCACCACCTCCTTTGCAGTTCATAATACTACCAACTTTTGTGTCATCTCTAAAATTAGAAATTTTAGCTTGAACACCCAATTCTACGTCATTAATATAGATTATATAAAAACTGACTCCTGGGAAACACTGCTATTCACCGTCTAATAGTCAGAAAAACAAGCATTCACTACAACCCTCTGTTATTACTTAGCCAACATCATATCCATGTTTTTAATGTCCCTTTTTAAGAAGTATGCTTCAACTTTATTGATAAGCCTGGTATGTGGTCCCTAACCAAAAGCTTCTGTATTTGCCACAGTCAGCAACTCTGTCACCTCATCAAATTGGTTCAACATGATTTACCCTGAAGAAATCCTTATTGGCATGCCTTAAGCGTTTTCTTCCAGGTTACTATTAATCCTGTCCCAGATCAATGCTTCTAATAGCTTTCCCACCACTGAGTCACTGTAACCAAATCTAGTTCAGTTTTCATACTAAAATCACAGACCCACTTGCTCACTCAAAATTAGTTTGGAACTTTCCATGAATCAGTTGAGCAATTTGTTCTTAACCCTTGCAAGATGAAAAGGAAGAAGACAAGAATAAAAAAGAAAATTATACCAACAGAACTCATTGTGATGAATTAACTCAAGAGTTCATATCCAAGTGGAACCAGAATCGGACCCTTATTGCCCCAGTCTGACTGCCAATGTAGTTAAATTAGGTTCTCAGATGATTAGTGAGGACCACAACATGGAATTGACATGATAATTATTGATGGTAATTGTTGAAGACTAAACCTAGAATTAACATATGGATATGTGAATTAAGAGTAGCAGTAGGCCAATGGCCTCTCAAGACTGTTCTGCCAATTAAAAATATCATGGTTGATCTGACTGTAATGTGAACTCTGCCTTCCCATCTATCCACTGTAACTTTTCAGCTCCTTGCTTATCTAGAATTTCTCCACCTCTGCATTAAAAATATTCAAAGACACTGCTTCCTTTGCCCTTTAAGGAAGCGAGTGCCAAAGTTTGCAGCTGTTGGAAAGAAAAAAAAATCCCCTCATCTGTATTAATTCAGTGATTCTTTAGTTTTAAACAGTGCCATCGAGTTCTAAATCCTTTCCACCTTCACTCTTTCAAGACTTCTCAAGATCTTTTATTTGACATTCAGGTCCCTTCTCATTCAGCAGAACTCCAGCAGATACAAGCCGAGCCTGTCCCACCCCTCCTCATAAGGCAGTTCGCTCGTTAGTTGAGTAAACTTTCTCTAAATTCTGTGAATTCACTGCCTTTACTTAGATAAGGAGGCCAATAATGTACACAGTTTTCCAAGTGTGGTTTCAGCAATGCCCTATATAAATTAAACATAATCTTCCTGTTTTTGTATTCAATTTCCCCAGCAACAAAAGATAGCATTGTGATACATTTGATAATTATTTGCCCTAACTGCATACTAGCCTGTTGCAGTTCATGCTCTCGATCACCCAGACTCCCTTACATGTCAGAGCCCAGCAACCTCCTCTTAACTGTTTTATATTTACTCGACAGGAATCATGTAGTTTTGTATGCCTTTACAAGTAGATGTTAAATTTGCCAGGGAATTTTTGAAGAAGACCAGTGTTGCAACCAACATTAATAAAATTGATAAATTGGCCAAATATTTAATTGTTTAAATTTTATGTGTGAAAATTGACTGCCATTTTCCTCACATTGAAACAATTTAAAATTATGTCCTTTGCTAACATGATGAAAAGTTCTTTGATTATGCTGGGTAGATGGAAATATTATAATAATGATCCAAAGTATTTGTACTTAAGATTAAAGTCTCAATTTCTACTGTTGAGGGGTAACATGCAAGATTCTAAGCAGGGTAGAGTCTGAGATGTTTCCACTAGTAGGAGAGTTTGAGTGAGGGGACATAGTTACAAGATAAGGGATGGTCATTTAAAACTGAAGTATGTTGAGAAATCTTAGAGGGTGGTGTATTTCTGGAATTCCCTCAAGGAAGGGTTGAGAAAGGTATATCACTGCAGGTATTTAATATTTTGAAAGATTGGGGAATTGAGGGCATAATGGTACAGGTACATAAGAGGAATTGTGACCTGGGAAGATCAGACATGATCGTTTGGAATAGCATGACAGGCTTGAAGGGCCAGGTGACCTACTCCTCCTATTTTCTTGTGTTCTTATGTATTATATTTTGTATATATCAAGATATAGTGCAGTTGGGCTAAGACACATCATTTTGAGAGTTCAAGTTTACTCTCTTCCACATTTTTATAGCATTTGTGTTCTTTACCAACGTTTTCTTAATTTCTTTAAAAATGGAAGATTTTTGCAAAATATTGGCACTATAGGACTGCTGTTATTTCTTGTTTTCATAAATTTATTGTTTCATATTTTGTATGCCACTATCATCGTTTCATTTACTGTATTATTATTTTGAAGCTAGTTTTCAGATGTCAAAGTCGAGTTTATTGTCATATGCACAAGCACGTGTTCACAGGTGCAATGAAAACCTTACTTGCAGCAGCATCACAGGCACATATCATCGTATAAGCAGCATTCACAAGAAAAACACAAATTAGATGTTTTATTATGTTGCTTAGGCAGTTTCCTTGTTTGAGCATCAAACACTTCAAATGCTTGATAATGTAAGATATTTATTGCTCTGATTTGAGAAGAGCACAGTGACCCAGCTGGGAAGCAAAGTGGTGCAAATCATCGAACCACTGCCTCAGTTCCAGCAACCCTGGTTCAATCCTGACCTCTGGTGCTGTCTGCGTGAAGTTTGCAGATTCTTTCTGTGACCATATGGGTTTCTCTGGGCATGTTCCAGTTTCCTCCCACATTCCAAAGAGGTGCAGGTTGGTAGGTCAAGTGGCAATGCTAAGTGACTTCTAGCGTGTGAGTGAGTGGTAGAATCTGGGGTAGTTGATGGGAATGTGGGGAAACTAAAATAGGAGTAGGGTAGGTGTTGTGCATGGGTGGTTGCTGTGAACTTGGTGGCTGAAGGGCCTGTTTCCATACTGTATGAAATATATGATAATTTTTGTATCTTTTGGCCAACCTTGTGCTTCCATGTGTATGAGATAAGTCATACACATCAAACATGGAAAGAGGCCCATTGGCCCAGTGAGCCCGCATCAACCCTCAGGCACCCAATTGCACTATTCGTACACTAATCCCATTTTTTTCCTTCTTCCCACATTCCCATCAACCCCATCCCCACCCCCCTATCCCAGTTCCCTGAATTCTACCTCTTGCCTGCACTCTAGGGAAATGTAGAGTAGCCAATTAACCTAACAACCTGCATGTCCTTGGAGTGTAGGAGGAAACTGGAACACCTGGGAGAAACCCACATGGTGATAGGGAAACTGTGCAAACTCCACATAGTCAGCACTAGGGTTTAGGATTGAACCCGGGTCCCTGGAGCGGTGCTGCAGCAGCACTACCTGCTGCACCGCTGTGTTGGCCTTAACCATTTGACTATAAATTCAGACCTAACTCTGAAAGGATTTGAACCACACCAACCAGCAACAGGACTGAGATTCTCAAACTCTTTACATGTAAAGCTGATGAGGTTTTTCTTAACTAGGCTTCATTGTACTAATATTTATCTTTGTTAGATGAAATATTGGTTTGAACATTTGTGCTGTTTTTGCGCAAGCAGGTTAAATTCATAACATAATTTGTACAGAGCTCCCAGAAAGTAGTAACCTCCTGAATCATCATTTGTGTGAGTGAATGAGTGACTTTATTTCTCCATATTATATCTACTCTCCAGGCACCAGTAAAACTGCCCATCTTCCCTGGTGGATCTATCTTTGTGGAGGAATTTTTGTCCTGCTTCTGATTACTTCAATAATCGTTTATTGTAAATTCTGTAAACGCAAAGGTAAGAGACAATCTCTTTTCAATGAGTCTAAATTTAATATTTATTTGGTTCAGGAATTATAATCAGAATTTTATTGTGAATTAACCATTCTATTATTCTGAAATAGCTGGGCTTCAGGATCAAAAATTCTGTTCTGTGTGATTTTTTTTTTCCCCCCATGAGTTGCTCCAAGTAAAAGAGGTTAGTTTTGTAAATTGTACACTTCCATGATGGACATTGAGTTTTCAGATTAGGTGTAGCACATCTGAAGGCAAAGTATCCAGTGTATCGACTGCTTTCAGACATTTCTTGATATCATGCAGAAAGAACTGAATTGATAAAGGTTGGCTTCTGTGATGAAGGGTATCTTAGGACGAAGACTCATCTGTTTGGCACTTCTGACTGAACATAGCTGTGAATGCTTCAGCTATGACTCTAGCATTCATATGTCATCATTGAATTATCTATCTCCATTCACAATTAGATTTTGTGGGAGTGCAGGACTTCAGACTGATCTGTTTGTTTGAGAATGCTTAGTTCTGTCCATGGCATGCTGTTTTTGCTGTTTAGCACAAGTGTAGTCCTATGCTGCAGCTTCACAAGGCCAATACATCATCATTTTTGGACATGCCCAGTCCTGCTCCAGGCATGCCCTTCTGCACTCCTCACTGAACCAGTGTCAAGCCCCAACTTAATTGTAATTGTAGGGAGAGGGAAATGTGAGTAAAGAACTTTGTCTCAATGATGTCCATGCTGTGGTCACTTCTACCAATGCTATCATGTACAGATATGTGTGCCACAGGTACTTGTATCTGTATGTGATCGGACTGGTGAGAAGGAGGTCAAATCAATTTATCGCTTGTATTGGTTCACTATCTGCCCTAGTCCTAGTCTTTCAGGAGTTGGCCAGCACTGGTGCTACAAGCCATCTTTGGTGATGGAGAGTCCCCACCCAGGATATATTTTGTACCTTTGCTATTTTCAATGGTTCTTCCATTTGTTGTTCAATGTGAAGGAATTCTAATTAATGTACTGATTCATCAACTGACAGGATGATAGATGGTAATCAGGAGATGGCTTCTGTGCCCATGTTTGGCCTGATGTCACGAGACTTCACAGGATCTGAAGTCAATATTAAGAACTCCGAGGTCTGCGCCCTTCCACCTGTATGCCACTGTGCTGCCACTTCTGGTAGACCCGTCCTGCCAATGAGACAAGATTGTACCCAGGGATTGTGATGGAGGAGTCTGGCACATTGCCTGTTATGTAGCTGGGTTCTTAGTGACAGTCCCTTAATATTTATTGTCAGCAGCACTAAGACTAGTTGTTGTCATTCCAAATTCCACATTTGCCGTATGGGATTTGTTAGTCCAGGTTTCTGGATTACTAATTTATCTGTGGTGTTAGCACTTACTGTTGGCATTCTTATAGCCAGCAGATGATTTCAGCCCATCCTTCTAGAGTGTTTGATGTCACAAGCCACTTTTTATTTGTCTGCACCAACTAACAACTTATTGTGTTCATTATAAATTATTTTTTTCTCCACTTGAGGCTACGTTCACAATTAGAAAAGTGAACATTATTACTTACCCCCCTTTATTATTCATTTTTGGCATCTAGTAAATGTCAGCAAGGCTAACACTCACTGCCCATTCCTAATTGCCCTTGAGGGGTGGTGGGCAGCTAATGTCTTGAACCACTGCCATCCTTCTGGTGAAGATTCACTCTCGTGGTTGTTGGGTAGGGAGTTCTACAACCTGCAGCAATGAAGGGCCAGCGATATCATTACATGTCAGCATCAGGTGTGCTTTGAAAGGGAATCTGAAGATGATGATGGTCCCATACAGTTGCTGCCCTTGTCTTTCTTGGTGGCAGAGGTCATGGGTTTGGGAGGTGCTGTCAGAGGAGCCTGGGGAATAGTCTATTTTGTAGATGGCAAACACTGCAGCCACCAAGGGAGAAATGTTCATGGTGGCTGATAGGGTGTCAGTCAAGTGGACTGCTTTGTCCTGGATAGAGTTGAATTTGTTGGAACTGCACTCACCTAAGCAATGGGAGAAGATTCCATCGCTCTCCCAACTTGTGCTCGGCAAGCGCTTGAAAGATCTTAGCATATCAGGAGTGCGAGTTAAAGTCACCACAGGATATCCACCCTCTAGCCTGCTCTTCTAGCCATGCGATTTATCGGTTTGGTCCAGTTGAATTTATGCTCAAAGGTGATCCTCGGGATATTGATGGTGGGGCTCTTAATGATAGTAATGGCATTGAATGTCAGGGGTAAATGGTGAACAAATGCTGGGTGTCCAAATGCTACTGAAGGAAAATGGTTCTTGGGGGGAAAAAAAGCACGTGTTACAATTCATTATGCCCTCACTGCTCTATCTTCTGACAGAAAGACTTATGAAGGTTCAAAACTCTGAATAATTTTGGACTTTGGCTCATGTTTTTTTCGATACAATGACCCAACTTTTATCTTCATTATAACTCCAAAACTAAAGTAACAGAGTGTTAAATTAGGTGAAAGTTAATTTGGTATCAGTATTTCTTCAGGCCTGAATTGTGTAATAGAGCTTTTGTTTTGTGCAATAAAAAAAAATGTTCAGCATTTTTAAAATGGAGGAATGGAAGTTTTCAATTGTCCAGTAGGTAGGCCTGCTGAGAACCAAAATCAACTCATATCAGAGAAACCCAATGCTGTAACCCTTTTCGTTATTCACAAATTAATTGTCACCCATCTTGTTGTTTTTTGGGCTCATGAGTGGAAGTAGTAAAGTTGTGAATAACATCTGGTTCATCGTACTCACCAAAGTGTGGAATCTTGTATAGAGTTGCTGACTGTACAGATAAGTTATGAGACAATTAATCATGCACTTTATACATTTTAAACCAAACACAATTTTACCTAGGCATTGACTGATCATCAAACTCTATTATCCAAATTATAGGGATGTAGAAGAACTACATCTATTGTCTCCTAGCCTACTGATGTTTTGAACTCATTACCCCTGTTTCCAATTGTTTTCACCATTGGAGCCATGTGCAAGGATAATAACCAAGATTACAAGTCGTCAATCATATTTATCAGACACTGCCATGTGTTTCCTCCGCTCCTGTTTATGTTATTTCTTCAAGGCTGAACCGGTACTATATTGCTGTTCCTTGCTGTGAGTGTGTGTTTGTAACTGAGAAGACCCTGCTAGCTTTTTATAGCTTGGATTTTCACTGTGCTGTTAACCCTTTAACAGTCAAGGGGTATTAAAATAATTATGTTGCCAATTTGCAGTAATACTGAATTTTACATCTAAAACACCCCAGCCCACTTGTTGACCACCAGGCACACGTTATTTCATAGGTGGACATATTAGATATTTAAAGGACATTGAATATTTTCGGGGAATCTCTGGGTGATTTTCTCTGCTCTGCTCCCCACTCTCTCCCCACCCATAATCTTGGTCTCTTATCTCTTTAGAACTGAATTTGTGTACAGTTTTAATATTCCATCTTTCCTGTCCTTATAAATCAAAAAATGTTACCTTTTATCCTTTATTAAATCTACTGTTCTTCATTCTGTGAAATCTTACTTTATCACTGTATTATCCAAAATTCTTAAACCTCCACCACTAAATTTACTTCCAGGAAGCTTAATTTCCTCTTTACTGCCAAACACCTTTTTTTTTACACATTCTTGGTTTAAATTAGCGCACAAGACTTAAATTCCATTTTTGTTATTTATTCATTTCTGCTGATGTAGGTGTCACTGTAAAGACCAGCATCAGTTGCCCATCCTAATAAATAGAAAGGCTCCTATGTTCAGTGTCATATTGCTTCTCAATAACTTAGTGTCACTCTTTTCCAGCTCCCTTATTTTGGTCATTTTTGTTTTATAGAATACAGAACAGAACTGGAAAAATCTTAATAATTGTTTAATTAGAAAAACATTGAAGTATGCAGACATTGAAATGTAACAAAAGTAATAGTTGACTCAGCCACATTCAGTGAAAATGTTTTTGATTCAGTAGCGTTGATTTTTAATGTTTACAGGCTTTGTTGGCTGGATTTTCTAGCTGCTTCACCTCCACCATCAGATTTCTGAACAATGACGAACCCATGAACACTACCTCATTATTCCTTTTTTTTGCACCATTTATTTTTGTAATTTATAGTAACTTTGTCTTTGCACTGTACATTGCTGTAAAACAACGAATTTCACGTCACAAAAGTCAGTGATAATTAATCTGATTCTGACAATATGCAATAACTTCTATTCTCTCACCCCATTTACTGCAGTACTCCACTCTTAATATTCAGCTTCAATTATTTAAGATTGTGTTCCTGTAACTTATGACCATGTGGAATATAATTACATATTTGCCATTGTGACAGGAAAGAGATTCGAGCATAGAAACTTGACTTACAACCCACTGGAAAGAAGTGCTCAGTGTCTTTCATCTGAGATTTTAAATTGACTTTTCATCAGCTCTTTCAATTGAATACAAAAAATTCCAAATAACATTTTAAGAAAATCAGAGTAATTCCTCTCTGAATCTTCAATCTATGTTTATCTCACATTCAAAATCACTGGAAGTTGTTGTCTGGTCAGGTTGCCCACTCGTACTATTTTGTTGTTGTTCATGGAACAATGGCATGGGTATAATAGCTGATATGCAGAGAGTAGCAGGGTCTACATTTTTTTTAAAGTACTTTGGTTGCAGAGCACTTTTGTTCATTTTGAAAGGTTTTATCTAAATGCAGCAGTTTATAAAGTGGATTCATTTAGTAATTGACAAAAGCTCAAGGTTGGACTCCTGACCTTCCATTCTGGAGAACACAGCAAAATGGCACCCTCTTTCATGTGTTTCTTCCAAATTCCCACTCTCCACTTGTAACAGTAGCCAGACTTTTAAAGAGGCTGTTCCTGATTTCACTGTAACTAAATGTTTCACACGTGCAGGTTTGTAATCAACAATGACAGGACTGGGAATTCTGCCTGATCTTTCCAGTCTTTAGTAGCCCTTGGACACAAGGACAATTTTAGTAGTCCTACAATCATCTTGATGATATTGCAATGTACATTTGTTGGGTCAACACTACTTGGTACTACTAGTGCACCAGGTAATAAATTTAAAGATATTTCAGGAGTGTTTCTGCAATTCCTATTTTTTACAATGAAATATCTGCCCCTTATATTTAATATTATTTCACTTGCAGCTCATAAAGACAAAGTTCAAACTAAGACCTGTGTACGGTGTACTCGACCAATAACAGCAAAGCCTAATGAAAGAATGAAACAGGAACCAGTAAAAGATAGCACACAGATGACAACGAGGAACCCAAGCAGAGCAGCAGCTGATATCAATGCCCCGCCAAAGGTCAAAAAACATCGCAAAAAGAGAAGTGAACCAATGGGTGTTTGATCCCATTAAATAAAACAATCTAAGAAGCATGTTATAGTAATTATAGCTTTTAAATAATGCATTCAATGTTCATATAACCATACACTGAGTAATCAAAAAAATCTTGTATTGAGACATCATCAGGTTACTGCATTTTATTATATTTATTAACTTACTAAAATATTATTCTACTTTGTAATACTGCAGAATTTATAATACTTTTTTTAATATGGTTAGAAATGGGTCTTCAAAGGACATTCACATTTAACTTTTGGAGGAATTCAAAACGTAAAGAAGTGCAAACCCATTTTGAGAGCTTTGTTTGGTATGGGATTTTCATCTAAATTAAATAGCCTTAGTCACATTTTGTGTACAGAATTTGAGTTCTCCTTTGGCTGCCATTCATGCACATTGTGTAGAATTCAGAATGTTATTTATTTGTGGAAGCTTGATGTTTACAAATTATCTGCCATGTTTCTTATTTATATACATTACATCAGTGCTTCCTTTGGTTTATACTTTATCTATGCAAGCTCCTTTTTCTGCTCTTTATAAGCCAATATTCCATTTAAGCCCAAATTCAGCTATCAGGTTCTATCCCATCCATTATACATTGAAACTTGTTATAAATCAACTTTACACAGTTATGCTAAACCTAAGTATAAATGTATCTTAACTCAAAAATGATGAAATATGAGGGATAGTAATGTGATCAGTGTTCATAGAAAATGCTATAAACACTCAGCAGGCTGGCGGGATCTGTGAAGAGAGAAACAGTTAACATTTCAGGTCGAAGATCCTTCATCAGAACTGGATAAGTGAGAAAAGAAATTAGTTTCAAATTGCAGAGAGGGATTGATTGGACCAAGGGAACATCTATGATTGGGTGAGGCTGGGTTGCCATGGGTATATGCAGTTTACAAAGCAGCCTGATTGTTAGATTAATGACGGAAGTTAAAGAGAGAGAGGGAGTGAGAGAAGAAACAAAAGGACATTTAAAGTTACGAAATGTTTGTCAGGTCTGTTGCAGAGAGGTGAGCCAAAAGGAGAATGATGGAAATGACCAGGAGATCATTCAGTATCTGTGGAGAGAGAAAAACTCAATTAATATTACAGATGGATAAACTTGTAGCGCTTAAAAACCCATTCCAAATTCATTTGATTGATGTTTGAGACTCAGATTTCCAGGGTTTGGGTAAAATAGTGTGAATATTTTGGGTCTCGTAATAAAAATCCACCATAAGGAATAACAAAGACAAACAACCTTCTGCCATGCACTACCAGTGGCTGTGAAGGCCACAATTGCTCTCAGTGCTGATGCTACATTTCTTTTTGTAGTCAGTAGCAGAGAATATTTCTATGTTCTGATTTCCTAAGTTATCTTGTACTTTGCTGAATTAACCTCAGCTGCAGCACCCCACACTAACTGTTGCAAGCAGGCAGAGAGACAAGTGAATCAGCTTCATTGCCGAACTCTTTTAGTCAACAAAGCAGTGATAAATCATTGATTTCTTTTGAATACCTTTGCAAACAAGGAATCGCTGCTTGCTGTATATTTATTTTATATTTGTTGCATATTATATATGCTTTGTTTAAATAGCTAATGGTAACATAATGGCTATTAATCTTCACACACTCTTGAGATATGAGTTATGCATGTAATTAGGCAGTTTGTGCATTTGCATCATTTCAGAGCTTTTATGGGTGGTTCCCTGTGAAAGCCACAAATACAGCTAATCTGTAGAATGTTTGTCTCCTGATATTTATGCTGTTGTTTCACTTCACTTTGAATAAAATTCAATTTTCCTTTGTAAAGAGAAAACTCTGTGTCTGTGTTTGTAATTAAAGAGGAATTGGTTCACTAATTAGTATATCCTCAAACCAAAAGAGGATGTAAGTAATTTTAAACAACTCAGAGATCAAACTCATTCAATGCTTGTAGAGAGTCCTGTGAATTTGTGAAAGTTCTGCATTTCGGTCAGTACGTAAGAAAATAAGGAACTGAGCAGGAGTAGGCCACTCAAGCCCCTCAGGCCTGTGCCACCATTCATCATGATAAAGGCTGATCAGCCCATGGCCACT
Organism: Pristis pectinata; assembly: GCF_009764475.1. Taxonomy (NCBI): domain Eukaryota; kingdom Metazoa; phylum Chordata; class Chondrichthyes; order Rhinopristiformes; family Pristidae; genus Pristis; species Pristis pectinata. The sequence goes on from NC_067417.1 coordinate 44,878,383, forward strand.
TCACTCCTGTGCTACTTCCCCTTAATTCCCTGATCATTCAAGAATTTTTTAAACACCCCCAATGACCTAGCTCCACAATCCTCTGCGGTAGAGAATTTCAGTGATTCACCACCCTCTGTGAGAAGAAGTTCTTCACCTCACTTTTAAATGGCCACCTTCTAATCTTGAAACCATATCCCTTGTTCAAGACTTTCCCACTGGCGGAAATTTCTTGTCATCTAGCCTATCATTCTCCCAAAGGACCTTCTATGTTTCAATAATATCTCCCTTCATTCTTCTGAATTCCAAAGATCATGGATCTTATTTAAGATTTTTATTTATTAGTCACATATACATCAAATCACACAGTGAAATGCATCTTTTTGCGTTACTGAGAATGTGGTAGGGGAAGCCCGCAAGTGTCGCCACTCTTCCGGTGCCAACAACTCCTAACCAGTACATCTTTGGAACGTGGGAGGAAAACCACGCAGACACACGGGGAGAATGAAGAAACTCTTTACAGACAGTGGTGGGAATTGAATCCGGGTCGCTGGTGCTGTAATAGTGTTACGCTAACCGCAACACTACTGTTTGCGACGGTTCAACCCCCTTATCACAGGAATTAGCCTGCCAACTTTCCTTTAGACTGCCTCCAATGCCGATATATCCTTTCTTAAATAAGGGGACCAAAATGTGCACAGTATTCTAATTGGTGTCACAAATACCCAGTACAACTATAATAATACCTCCATCTGTCTAAACTCAACCCTTTTGCAATGAAGGTCAATATGCCATTTGGTTTCCTGATCACTTGCTGTACCAGCCTGCATATTTTTTGTGATTTGTGCAGAGGAACACCAAGATCCCTCCGTTCATCTGCAGTCATTCTCCATTTGGGTAATAGTCTGCCCTTAGATTCCTTTTACCAAGGTACATAACCTCACTTTCCCACATTAAACTCCATTTGCCAAGTTTCCACCCCCTCACTCAACCTCTCTATACCCAATTGCAGAGTCCTCATATTCTCATCGCAACATCCCCTTCCACCTATTTTGATGTTATTGGCAAACTTGGATAGTTTTCACTCTGCCCCCTCCTTGAGGTTCTAATATAAACGGTAAATAATTGAGGGTCAAGGGTGTATCTTTGGGGAACTTCACTTCCAGCCTGAAAATGCCCCACTGAGTGAGGAATTCAACACCTGCCAAACCATGTCTCCTTTCCTTAAGAATCTGACATATTCAGGGGAATCTTTCACATTGAGTCACCACTTTTCACTATGCTTGTTGGTAATTTCCTTTAAGCCAATGTAAATGGCACAAAAAACACAACTAAGTAATGATTTACAGAGGAATGAGACCATCTACCTATCTTATGTGACAAAGTGCATAACTTTCTCTTGTGATTAATATTTTGAAGAATGTATTAAAATAGAATTAAAAGTGTTGGTCTCTTGTATGAATTTGCTAGTGTTACGGGTTAAGTTACTATTGGTGAATATCCCTTTAAGACATAGCACAGTAGTGTGTGTGATGTGATTATAACAACAGGAGATAAGGACATGATGACGTTTTTGGAGCAGTCAGTCAGAGAGATAGAGCGAGGGAGAGAGAGAGACACCTGCCTGCCGGTCTCTGTATCAATGGATGAAAAACAATGACTGTGTCTGTCAGTACAATCCACGTATGGATTTTTGGAATAATCCAGTGGAGTCCACTTTGTCGTTAACCTGTAGAAGGAAACCGGTATTTGTGTGGACGGCCACGTCTCGAATGCCTTTCAGGGGAACAAAGCAGTGGAGTAGTCACTGCTGAGTAGACACTGAGGTGTTGAATGAGTTCCATCGTGGAACATTTGGGATTTCGTAATTACTCTCTATTTTCTCTCTACATTTCCTCTTCAGTCAACAGTGGCTTTGCAAAAGCCTTTGCTCATGTTTCACCTTATGGCTTGCCTAACTGAACTTTGAGAGCTATTCCTGGACTTGAAGTTTGAGAATTTGCCACACACACACATTGAGTTTAGAGATTTTGGGCTTAGTGTTTGATATCTAACATTTTTACTTCTAACATTCTAACATTTTTATTATTAGTTTTCTTATTATCAGAAGTAGTTATTAATAAAATAGTTTTAACACTTATACATGGCTTGGTGTGTTTCTTTTGTTGCTGGTACGTGACACTAGAACAATATACTTATACAATCAAGTCCAAAGGCACTGAGATCATTCAGGGCATCTATTCTGGATGAGAAAAAGAACTCAAAGTCTTCAACTTGGCATTGCCAATATACCTGTCCACCCACCACCACTACTGCCTCGATTTGTTTTATATTTAATAGACAATTGCCAACATAAATACAGGAGAAAAAAATTGAAGAATTTTTAGCCAACATCAATGTAGCTGACCTTAAAACTGTTGTCGTTTTCAAATACAAAAGTAACTGGCCTTACATGGAACTGACCAATACATGTTTCTAGCCCCATACCATCATGTTTGACTCTCAACGGTTCTTTGAAGTGATTTAGCAAGCCACTCAGTTTCATCAGTGGGCACGTGAAATAAATGTTGGCCTTGCCAGAAAATGCCCACCTCCCATGAGTGATCAATGTAAGAATGCACATCAGTTCCTCCTTTTTATATCAAAATACAAATTCTCACTAGCAGTCAATGCTAGTTCTTTGTAACAATATACTTTTAATTAATGGGGAATCATTACACGAATTAGAATATGCCTCCAAAATGTAGATAATCGGTGTGAACATCTGTGAAACAGGGGAAGTGCTAAAATGACATCATATATTCCTCCTTCAAGTATGAAAAGTGAAGTTTCAACTCAGTACAGTTACACTTTGAAATACGTGAATTACTTTAATCATTATTTCACAAGAGTTAAATGTAAGCCACCTTACCCTTCAACTTTGAATAAACTGACATTTACCAAAAACATGAACCAGTGCAGTGTCTATTTCAATTAATGTGGTTTTTAGTATGCTCTAGAGACATTGCTACACCACACAGAATTGTTTCAAAATAAGGAAGGAAATGATTATGCCTTCTCAGCTTTGAGAAGATGGTCAAAGTGGGTTACTGTGTTGCAAAACAGAGTAAACAAACTCCCTGTTCAATGACCTTTTCGAAAATGCTATTATTATGCCCCTGAAAAACATGCAAAAAGGAATTGACAAAATTGAAATGAGGGCAGCAAACTCTTTAGAGCTGTGGTTCAATTTATTTTGCTCAGATACAAACTAGGAGCATTTATTATCAATCAGCAATTATCCAACAAAAATATGAAAAAAGTAAACCCTGAGCACCCCAAAGATCCAAACCCATGCTCAAAGCCTGCATAAGTATCTAAACAACCGTCATATGAGATAACATAGAATCCCACCTTAAGCAAGAAGGCATGTTGTAAAGGAGTCCCAGAACTACAATCCTAATTCCCAAGTGTAAAGTATTTAGGTCTGGCCTTGAATTCACATCAATCTCTCTAACATGTTTTCCGTTTCTAATGGTACATTGAAAGTAGGATTTGGAAACTTGGGATTTGCTCCCAGAGAACAGTTCAGAAGTTACATATGGGTTCCCTTGGCAGCTGATGTTGTATTCAAATTCCCTGCAAATCATATTGGAAAGATTTCTATAACTTCATCAAGTGCTTGCAGTGAGATCACATGGGTATTTTTTAGGTACCTTGTTTCAGGGAGTTCTTGGATTTGTCTCCAAGAAAGTAGTAAAGAAAGCAAGTCAGTAAAATGCTTGTCTCCTTTATTTTGTTTCAGGTTAAATACAAGTCGATTTTTCTTTGTAACAATATACTTCTAATTAATGGGGAATCATTACACTAATTAGAATACGCCTCCAAAATGTAGATAATCGGTGTGAACATTTGTGAAACAGGGGAAGTACTAAAATGACATCATATATTCCTCCTTCAAGTATGAAAAGTGAAGTTTCAATTCAGTACTGCCTATTATGCAATGAGAGGAGCTTTAAATTTCTATAATGGCTGATACTTACAGTATAAATGTGCATTTCCAGAAATAGACGGGGATCAGGAAAGATGTTAAAAATATCAATACACCACCAAACATATTCCCTGCTGTACCTGAAAACCAGGTCATGTTTTAAGATTGCTGTTGAACAACCATTGTAGCAGGAAACTTACTTGAAGATTTCTGACTTGGAGAGACAGATAGTTTTATGGATGTTCAGGCAAAAGAATTGAGAATGCTTGTTACAGATGAGATTTGGGTGTAATTTAGTTATACACATAACTCACATCCCCAGAACCTGTGATCTTTTAAGTTAAATAATTGGTTTGCAACCAAACTGCACATGACCACAAACACAGAGGTATTTCAAAATCTTCCTCTTTGTTTTGTGCTGCTGTATTGGTAACTGATTTGCAGCCAGGCTGTCAGATGGTCAAGAAAGCTGCTCCATCATTGGTTTAAATCTAACATATAAGCAAATTTATCTTGACTCCAAGTTGAGAATTTGGGTGACCCATTTATCTAACACACTTTTTTCATGTAAATATGCAAAAACTGATTACAACCACAATTTTAGTTTAGTTCAACATCTGTATGTAGTACAGAAAGTGGGAATGGAATGAAAGCTGCTACTGCGCAAAATTTGAAGGGCAGGTTTCCGGCTTGGCATTGTTAAAGTAATGGACTCATGTATTTATAGACTGCATAATGCTTGAATATTTCCAAATATCATGTTTCATCATTTGCGTCATTTCCAAATGGATTAGCACAATGGTGAAAGTACCAGTGGATGCATCCTTATTAAAAAAGCCATTGTTTAAAATTGTTGGATGCAATGAAATAGCTACACATACAGCTGTTATGATCTAGCCAAACCAATGAATATTACAGCACAGAGGTCACTTGATCCTGGGTGCACATGAGACCTTTGAAAGAGCGATCTTATATAGTTCAAGAGCCTAGCTTTTTGTCAATAAACTGGCAATAAATTGGTATCCTCTCCAAGTGCATATCAATTGCCTGTTGTAAATTCCCATGTAATGACTTTATCAGATGATCCATAAATTAGTGCACCCACCTATGATCTTAACAACACTTCACCTTAAAACACTAGTTACCAAATTACTTGCCAGGAAAAGGGCTATCCCTACTTGCTTTATTAAATTGTTTCTTAATTTTACTTTCCTCTACTTGGTTTCCCATTTGCCTTCTCTGTTTTGGTGAGACTGACTCTAATTTCTCCAACCTTTCTTCAGTGAAATTCCCTCACCCCTTGCATGATACTTGGAAGCTCTCCTGCACCTTTTCCAAAGCTTGACTTTTTCTTCTGCACAAGACTCTATTTAAGGCCTAATCAGTGGTATGAAGTGGTTTAGCATAACTTTTTTGTCTCAGCGTATGAAGTAAAATATCCCATATTTTTCATTGCCCTGTGATACATGCAATGATTTGCAAATGTTCACCTTTGTGCACATGTTCCCACTCCTGTAGACTAACAAGGTAAGCTGAACTGAAAATGTTACAACACCACCTCCACTAGCCATTGACAAAGCCAGATTGATGTCCACAGTTTTGATGTTGATAGTACCAGAAACTCGCATGCTACCCGATTCTTTGAGGAAATTTTAAACTAAGAGCCCTTGACAACACAATATAGAATGAGGCTCCTTGTCAGCAAGCAGAATAGATACAAAAACGAAGTGAAAAAGTGATTTTAAATGTAGGGATCTCCTCACCGAGAAAAACACCAACCTGAATATACTGGATATTGTGTTTCCCCACGCTCATAATTGGTTGTAATGAACATGGTACTGACATATTGAGCTCATCATCCAGAAAAAAAATCCTCATATGTGTCATGCTCTCAACAATGTGCTCTTTCCTCTCCAGAGGCTTTCTCTCAGGATACTGTGCCATAACATGGTTTACATGGATTTCGCAAAGGGCTTTGACAAAAGCCCACACATAGGCTGGCCCAGAATATTAGGACATGTGGGATCCAAGCTGTGTTGGCAAACTGGATTCAAAATTGGCTTGGTGATAGGAGGTAGAGTGTAGTTGTTAAGGGATGCTTTTCTGACTGCAAGTCTGTGACCAATGGTGCTGCATACACATGAGTGATGGGCCCATTGTTGTTTGTCATACATATAAATGATTTGGATGAGAATGCAGGCGGACTGATTAGTAATGTTGCTGATAAAACAAAATTGATGGAGTAGTAGATAGCGAAGAAGGTTGTGAAATGACTTAGACATTGATCAGTTGGGAAGTTGGGTGGACCAGTGGCAGATGGAATTCAAATACATCAAATACCAACAGGACATTAACAGTGGATGGCAGGGACCTATGTAATGATGATGTACAGAAGGACTTTGGTGTGCAAGTTCATAGCTCCCTGAAAATTGTGACACAATTGGAAAGGATAATGAAGAGTGCATTCGGCATGCTTGCCTTCAAAGGCCAAGGCAGTGAGTATAAGAGTTGGGATGTCATTTTTCAGTCGTACAAAACATTGGTCTGGCTGCACTTGGAGTATTGTGTAGAGTTCTGGTTGCCACATTACAGCAAGGATGCTGCAGCATTAGAAAGAGTGCAGACGAAATTCACCAGGATGTTTCCTGGAATGAAGGGCTTTAGTTAGCAGGAGAGATTGGATAGGTTGGGATTACTCTCACTGGAACATATGGGCTGAGGAGTGATCTCATTGTGTCCTTTTCCTGAGGTAGATGAGTCTAAAACTAGAGGGCATAAGTTTAAGGTGTGAGGGGAGAAATTCAAAGGAGTTTTTCTGCAGATGGTGGTGGTTATATGGAATGAGCTGCCAGAGGAAGTGATACTGGAAAATGCAATTACAACAGGAATTTGGAAAGGAAAATAATAAAGGGACATTGGCGTAATGGGGGCAAATGGGATTAGCATAGATAGGCATCGTGGTCAGCAGGATGGAGTTGGGCTGAAGGGTCAGTTTCTGTGCTGTACAAAACTCTATGAATCTATAAATTTAGAGAGACAGATAGGTGAGTTATCAGGCTAAATGCTGTTAAGTACATTTTTCATCATATTTTGCCGAATGTCCACTGAAGGATTTCATTGTACCAGTAGCAGATTGAATTTAATCCAGATGAGTGTGAAGTAATGCATTTTGGAACATCAAATAGTCGTCTTTTTTTAAACTATACTTTCCATTAGAACGGTGGAGCCATGGAAGAATCATCTGGATTTCCCATCCTGAGCCAGTTAAATGTTCTGAGTGCAGCCTCACTGCAGTAAAATCAGAGGCCAACTGCAGAGAATAGATAGGGGATTACTGATGTCCAATTTTCCCTTTATTATTATGTGTGAACAAAGCTCATGTAGAATTTAACTTCAGTTCTTCAGCCTAACATGATACCCCCAGAAACATTGAATTGGCTGGAGTTCATGGTTGAGTCAAGGCAAACTGCTGCACATGATGTCTTTTTCCTGCAGATGTCAATCAGTTTAGAAATAAAGATATGAAATGGTTTGTCAGGGCTCCCCCTCCTGACTTAAACTAGATGCCACAGGCCAATATCTACTTCAGATGCTTCATCCATGCAATAAGTTCCCTCAATCTAAGCAGAGATTCACAGACTTTTAGATATTTCTACCTCATAATATTTTATACTCCTCTCAGGCCATCCCTCAGCCTCCTTCACTACAGGAAAAAACAAGCCCAGCCTACCCAATGACTAAAGTTCTCCAATCCAGGCAACATCATTGGGAAATAGCTGACATCATCAGATGCAGCAAAGGCTGTAGGTCAGGACAACGTCCTGATGATACCAGTGAAAATATATACTTCAACGTTAGCTGCATCTGTAGCCAAGCCTTTACTGTACAGCTAAAATATGACAATGTGGAAATTTTCCCATATACATCCTGTCCTCAAAGTGCAGGCCAAAACTATCTCGCTGACTTCATCAACCCATTTGTACCTTGCACCAATATTGTGGGAAATTAATGGCACATAAGAATTTATTGTGTCCACACTGGTCAAAAAAGGACTGCCTTTTCCAATTGCAACTTTCAGCACTTGATTGGTCCTCTGCAAATTGGTGCTGTTCCAGCATACACCCAGGCATTTTTTTAATGTATGAATGTCCCTGCTTCTGCCAAACTACAGACAATGAATTCCAGACACTGACCACCCAGAAGGACTTCACTGGGAGCCATGAAACAGAGTAATCAGATCACATAATCTGTTTGTCTCCAAGAATTACAGTTGCACAGGGAAGTAGCAGTTATGTTTCCATGAATTCTGGATTCATTCCCAATTACCTTTGAAAACGTTACTTCTCCAATTATTGCTGAAATGAAACCCATTCAGTAACATTTAAAATGCTTTCAAACCAAGAATTTTCCCATGCCAAACACCCTTCCTAACAGAGGACACTAGGACACTGATACATTGCGCAGACTGACAGCAAGCAGGCAAGATTAAGATAAAGATGGTGCAGTTGAAGGTGGGGAGATGCATCAATCACATTGATATTTATGGGGATTTTGTTTTTGGTAAGGTTCAAGGCAAACTTTGACCACTTACTATGTAACTCAGACAGGATCAATCTGCTGCAGAGATGGGAACAGAACCCTCCATGTAGTTGTGGTGGGTTTGAAAATCATGAAAGAGAAATGCACGTGTGAGCGATACTGAAACTTAAAAGGGAACAGTATCTTAAAGGGAACAGCAGATCAGCACATTCGTGTCAAATTTGTAAATTACTCATTATTAAAGAAGCATTGAGATACAAAGTGGAAGTAAGCCAGTATCGGCTGTGTGGCGTACCAGTAAGAGTGTGCACAAAGCATTTAGTACAAATAAACAGATTACAGTATGAAATGTATATGATGGAACCATTGAGAATATTAGTTACCTTCACACTAAATGAGATGCACTGCATAGTGAGCTGTGACCATTGCTGCTGCACCCAGCTGGGTTTAGGTTGAATCCAAGATTCATATTGTCAGGGCGTAGATCAGGGTCACCTTTCACCATCTTAGATACTTTGCAAGGTTCTAGAATTTACCTGATCATTGTTAATTTGTCAGGAGAAAAAGTTTGTATTTGTGTGCTTCAACTAACACATGAATAAGACTTTTTGGATCCATTGAGCCCGGCCAATATTTTAAGCTTCTGTACAGTAACCCCCTCATGTTTGGAACATTCAAATAAATACATTTTCTGCTGACCAATCAGGAAGAGTTCTGAATGCTTATATAGTGAAGCACAGCATATGGATTGTCAATGGACTGAAGGAAGGAACATGGCTGTATCCTCTGAGAGTCCATGCCAGGGTTCCTCATTTTCTTGAGTTACTATAACTCATGGTTGAGTATTGGGGTATGGTGACGGTGCAGTGGGTAAGCTACTGGACTAGATATACAGAGGCCTGAGATAACAATTCAAAGATTATGAGTTCAAATCCCACCATAGCGGTGGAATTTAAGTCCAGTTAAGTTAATTTAAATCAAGCTAGAAATCACAAACAATTACTTAATAAACATGAAAGCAAATGTTGTGCAAGTCCATGTGGAACCCCAGTATCCTTCAGGAATGGAATACTGCCGTTTAGTTGGACCCAGCCCATGTGTTCTTCAATGACCTAGGCATTGCTATTTTATTGCTTCTATACTCAAACAAAAGAATAAAACTGGATGGATGTAGGCACTTCCAGCCCAGACAACATAGAAGAGTCCTCTTCACAAATGCCCGATGAGTGCTATCTAAATAGGGAGAGCTGTTCCCATAGGACAGGTAGTAAATGACCAACAGGAGGAATAAACATATTTGACCTAGTCCCTACCAACCTACCTGAAGTGTTCTCCTGCCTATCCGGGGATTGTGATGGAAGAGTCCGGTATGTTGTCTTTAAGGTATGATTGTGTCTGACAATGTAAGGCTCTCCTCCTCAATCTTCCTGTTGCAGGTAAATCTGTCCATGATAACATTGATAGAAGTAATGAATGATGACAACGTCCTGACATCGTACCTGGGAACACTCTCTGTCTTGCTGTTGGCGTTGAGCATAGATACTCAGCTCAAAAATGAGCATCCAAGAGGCACTGTTGTTCATCATCAACAGCAGAACTGTACACTCCCATAATCTAACCACATGGCCCGGCATATCCCCCACGTTACCATTGTTATCAAGTCATGGGATCATTCCTGGTTAACCACTTACATGACTAACGTTTTATATCTGCATTGTTTATCATCTAAAATACATCACAGCAAGTCATCAAGCTTCTTTAACACCACCTCCCAGCTTGCAATCTCTATCGTTCAGAAGGATATGAATATCAGGTGCATTGCACCACCACCACTTCCAAACTTCACTCGAAGTTCCAACATTCAGAGTTAGAAGTTTATTGTTGTTTCTCTCTTCATTGCTGGGATAAAGAATAACTTTCCAACCAAACAGACCCCTGACAGTAATTGAAGCAGTTCAAGCGAAAATATGATGGGTGATAAATACCATTCTTGCCAGTCACAACGTGTTCCATGAATAAATATAGAAAAATGTTCTTGAAGGGAAATTTGTGAGGGATATCAGTTTTAAATCAATATCATTGTAATCTTGCTACAGCAAGATAAGTAGTTAGAAGTATTGTAGTGGACATCAATAAATCAAGTGAAATTAAGGAAGTGGCACTTCAGTGAATATTCAGTCAGCTTGTTTGCAGGAATATTGTGACCAAAAATACACAGCTTCTGATCTGCCTATGTAACTAGAATATTTCGGTGGCTGTTCCAGTCAAACGTCTACTCAACAGTGATTTCTGGGATGTTGGTGGAGCACGAGCAGAAAGGCTGTGTGGCCTAATCCTGCTCCTGTTTCTTATAATGATTGGGAGGTTGATGAGACCAGGCCACTGATGAGGTTGTCGTCAATGCAGAAGAGATCAGAAATATTGTCAAGGAGTGCAATAATATTATTGGAGCAGTTTAAAAGGTGGCCATTAGATTTGCTCTTGTTGGAGCTGCTTGTTTATTGCACTTTGCAATCGTAGGGGATATTCCAGAGAAAGTAACAATGAATTATTGTGACAAATGTTCTGAGATGCATCTATTTTAATGCAAGGGGTATTGTAGGTAAGGCACATAAATTTAGAGCATGGATCGGCATGTGGAATTATGATGTTGTAGCCATTAGTGAGAATTGGTTGCAGGGGAGGGGTAGGACTGGCAGCTTGATGTTCTGGGATTCTGATGTTTTAGACATGATAGAGAGGAAAGTATTAAAGGGGGAGGGGTGGCATTACTCATCAGGGAAAATGTCACAGCAGTGCACAGAGAGGACATACTGGAGGGGTTGTCTACTGAGGCAAGATGGGTGGAACTGAGGAATAAAAAAGGCATGACCACATTAATGGGACTATATTATAGACCTCCCAATAGTCAGTGGGGTTTTGAGAAATGAATTTGAAAAGAGATAGCTGGCAGTTGCAAGAAATATAGGTTGTGATAGTAGGTGGTTTTAACTTTCCACATATTGACTGGGACTCCCATACTGTAGGTCTTGTAGCTATAGTTTCTATAGCTAAAGATAATCCCAAGAAGTTCTTCAGTTATATTAACTGTAAAAAGGTGACGAGGGCGAGACTAGGTCCTCTTAAAGACCATCAGGGCCGCCTATCTGTGGAGCCACAGGAGATGGCTGAGACTTTTAATGTCTATTTCTCCTTGGTGTTCACTAAGGAGCATATCATGGATGCCAAAGAGATGAGGGTAATCAGTAGTGAGGTCTTGGATCATATGCATATTATGAGGAAGGAGGTATTTGCAGCGTTAATGCTCATTATGGTGGGCAAATCCTCAGAGCCTGACCAAGGGCACCCCTGGAGCTTATGGGAGGACAAGGAAGAAATTTCAGATGCCTATGTAGAGATATTTGCTTTGTCATTAGCCACTGGCAAAGTTCCAGAAGACTGGAGGGGTGGTTAATGTTGTTCCATTGTTCAAGAAGGGTAGCAAGGACAGGCCAGGAAATTACAGGCTGGTGAGCCTGATCTCAGTTGTAGGGAAGTTACTGGAGGGAATTCTGGTGGGGTGGGGGTGGGGAAGCTAGCGAGGTAGATTCAGAATTTCCTCAATGATAGGAAGCAGATGGTGATGGTTGAAAGTCAATTCTCTGATTGGAGGTCTGTGACTAGTGGGGTGCCCCAGAGGGACCTCTGTTATTCATTATTTATGTAAATATCTTGGCTTTGAACGTACATGGCACGATTAGCAAGTTTGCTGGTGATAGTAAATTAGGGGGTCTTGTTGATAATGAAGCAGGTTGTAATAAATTACAAAGAGATTTTGATCATTTAGGGAGATGGGCTGAGGAATGGCAAATGTATTTCAACTTGGATAAGTATGACGTAATGTATTTTGGACAGTCAAACCAAGGTTGGACTTGTACAGTGAATTTCAGGGTACTGACGAGTGTTGTGGAACAGACGGACCTGGGACTACAAGTGCACAGTTTGCTGAAGGTGGCTGTGCAAGTAGACAGGGTGGTGAAGAAGGCATTTAGCATGTTGGCCTTCATCAGCAGGAGCACTGAGTTTAGAAATAGCAACATTATGTTGCAGTTGCATAAGTCATTGGTGAGGTAGCACTTGAAGTATTGTGTATAGTCCTGGTCATCCTGTTATAGGAAAGGCATTGTCAAGCTGGAGAGGGTGCAGAGGAGATTTACAAGGACACTGCCTGGACTGGAGGGCCTGAGTTATAGGGGGAGGTTGATCACGCTGGATCTTTATTCCTTGGATCATAGAAGAATGACGGGTGACCTCAGAAGTTATAAAATCATGAGGGATATGGTTAAGGTGGAGAGCCATAGTCTTTTCCCCAGGATTTGTAAGTCCATAAATAGGAAGCACAGATACAAGATAAGAGGGGAGAGATTTAAAAGCGATCTGATGTAACTTCTTTACACAAGGGTAGTGAGTAGCTGAAATGAGTTGCCAGAGGAAGTGATCGAGATGGGTACATCTGCAACATTTAAGAGGCATTTGGGTAGGTACATGGAGGGGAGGGACTTGGAGGGTTATGGGCCGGACACAGGCAACTGGGACTAGCATGGAGGATGTCTGGTTAGCATGAACCAGTTGGTCTAAAGGGCCTGTTTCCCTGCTGTATTATTCTAACTTTGACCATTCTAACATGGCATCATCTTTAACCATTAGTGATGTACCGGAAACTTGGTGGATGGTTAGTTTTTTGCCTTTATTTCTGAAGAGCTGCAAAGACAATCCAGGGAACTACAGGTCAGTGAGCCTAACATCAGTGGTGTGGAAGTTACTGGAGGGGGTTCTGAATGACAAGATCTACCTCCATTTGGAAAGGCAAGAACTGATAAGGGATAGTCATCATAGGTGGGAAATTGTGCCTCTCAAATTAGACTGAGTTTTTTGAAGAAGTAAGGAGGAAGATTGACAAGGCAGGGTGGTAGTCGTTGTCTACATGGACTTTAGTAAGGACTTGGACAAGGTCTTGTATGGTAGGCTAGTCTGGAAGGTTAGTTCACATGGGATCCAGAGTAAGCCAGCCATTGGGATACAAAATGGCTTGGTGGAAGGAGACATAGGTTGTTAGTGGAGGGTCGTTATTCAGATTGCAGGCTTGTGACCAGTGATGTGCCACAGGAATCGATGCTGGGTTCGCTGATGTTTGCCATCTATATTAATGATTTGGATGACAATGGCATTGACATGGTAAGTTTGTGGATGGCACTAGAATAGGCGGTATGTTGGATAGTGAAGGAGGTTATCTAACATTACAACAGCATCTAGATGAACTGAGAAAGTGGGCAAAGGAATTGCCTTCATCAGTCAGTGCATTGAGTACAGGAGTTGAGAAGTCATGCTCCAAATGTACAAGTCAGTGGTGAGACCATATCTGGAGAATTGTGCACAGTTCTGGTCGCTCAGCCATAGGAAAAATTAATATCAAGGAGATGTTACCTAAATTGGAAGACTTGAATTATAAGGAGAGGTTGGATTGGCCGGGACTTTTTTCCCCTTGGAGTGCAGGAAGCTGTGCGGTGACCTTCAAGGTACAGTATATAAAATCACGAGCGACATAAATAGTGTAGATAGACACAATCTTTTTCCCCCCCGGGTGCGCCAGTGTGAAAAGAGAGGGCATAAGTTTATGGTGGGAGGGGAAGGAACTAAACCTGATCTGAAGGGCGTTTTCCACACAATGGGTATATGGAACGAACTGCCACATGAGGTGGTAGAGGCAGGTACAGTTTCAATGTTTTAAAAACATGTGGACAGGTACATGATTATAAAGGGTTTAGAGAGATGTGGGCCAAACGCAGGTAAATGGGATTATTTTAGATCGGCATCTTGATAGGTATGGATTAGTCGGGCCGATATGCATGTTTATGTGCTGTATAACTCCATAAATTTATTTTTAATATTTATTAGTCACATGTACATCGAACCACAGTGAAATGCGTATTTTTGCGTTACTGAGAAAGTGCTGGGAGCAGCCTACAAGTGTCGCCAAGCTTCGGGCGCCAACATCGTGTTCCACAACTCCTAACCTGTACGTCTTTGGAATGTGGGAGGAAACCGGAGCACCCGGAGGAAACTCACACAGACACGGGGAGAACTTACAAGCTCCTTGGAGACAGCGGTGGTAATTGAACCCAGGTCGCTGGCGCTGTAATAGCGTTACGCTAACCGAGCCGCTATAACTGTAAGATTGGATTCAGGCACCCATTGTTTAATATAAATTCGTGCTGTTTGGCTACCTATCCTGATATTCTGCTTTGTTTAATCGGTAAAGCACAGGTCGTTCATTTTCCAACTTCCCCAGCTCAACCAGATTTGTTTCATTCTATTCATAACATGGAGGCTTTTCTTCCAAAAGAAGATATCACATTTTCAGTGATAGATGTAATGCGTAAATGCCCGAAAGGAATAACTACAGAGAGAGAGAGAGAGAGAGAGAGAGAGAGAGACTGATCTCTCGGCCCAGAATGTTGCGCCGAATTAATTAAATGAATGTTGCCTAATTAAACCAATCCCTTCTGCCTGCACATGGCCCATATCCATAAAACTATAATTAAATATTTTTATTTACGACGTACAACACCATAGAAAATTGAGCAGCTTATGTAAAACTGTGCAGCTTTAGTAGCTATAGAACACTTCAAGTACATTGAAATTAATAGATTTTGCTCTTAATTTAGTGGAAGCATTTGATATCTCCCAGTTTCGACGCAAGGTGGCTCTGCAGTGCATTGAACAGTGTTAAAATTCTAATCCGAATTTGCGGTAGGACTGTGGGTTTTCCTGAACCTGCTGGAACAGTGCAGCTAAAATAAATATCTTTCTTTATCCTTTAGCTGTGAGCACCGTTCGGGAAGACTATAACCTGTGCACATTTCAGATGTGCTGGCTAACAATCGTCTACTTTATACAGCTACATTGTCTTTTTTCGACGAGATATTTTACAAGTAGGAATCATTTGCAATTAAATTTGAACATGAGAAACCTACACATTGTTAGTTGGAAATGTGGTTCTTCTAAACACTTCAAAATTTGCTATCGCTTGGTCTCCGATCGAACAGCATAACAGGCCATACACAGAAAGGTCAGAATGGGAGTGGGATGGGAAATTAAAGTAACAGACAACTGGAAGATCATCAGACCGAAGCGGTAACTTGGATTCCCTCACTACAAACGCTGCATGACCTGCTGAGTATCTTCAGTATTTTTTTGTTTTTATTACGACGATCAGGGTGACTCTTGCGTACTGAACCGATATGTTCTGGAACGGGGTCGCCGAATCTGCGTTTGGGTTGTTCAAAGCAGTGGAGACAAAATTATGAACACCGTGTGAAGTGCGCTAAATGTAAGAAATGGAAGTGAATCCATTGTAGCTTCAGCCTGTTTTCACAAGATCACAAGACAAGGGAGCAGAAGTAGGCCATTCGGCCTATCGAGCCTGCTCCAAAGAAAAAGGAAAAAAAAAGAGAAATTGGAGGGGGGGGGGGGCGCAAAAAAAAAACACTATTCTAACCCCAATGTCCGGCCTTATCCCCATGTCCCCTGATACCCCGACTATTTAGATATCTATCTGTCTCTTCCTTAAACGCCTCCAATGATATGGCCTCCACTGCTGTACGTGGCAAGGAATGCCACAAATTCACTACCCTCTGGTTAAAGAAATTTCTCCTCATCTCTGTTTTAAATCTATACCCTCTAATTCTAAGATTGTGCCCTCTGGTCCTGGACTCACCCACCAAGGGAAACAGCCTAGCCACATCTACTCTGTCCAGTCCTTTCAACATTTTAAATGACTCTATGAGGTCCCCTCTCATTCTTCTGTACCCCAGTGAGTACAGTCCAAGAGCCAACAAACGCTCATCATACATAAGCCCTTTCATTCTGGGAATCATCTTCGTAAATCTCCTCTGAAACCTCTCCAACATCAGCACATCTTTCCTAAGATATGGGGCCCGAAACTGTGCACAGTATTCCAAATGAGGCCTCACTAGTGCCCGTAGAACCTCATCAACACGTCCTTACTTTTATACGCTATACCTCTCGAAATGAATGCCAACATAGCATTTGCTTTCTTTACCACCGATCCGACCTGGTGGTTAACCTTTAAGGTATCCTGCACGAGTACCCCCAAGTCCCTTTGTACTTCTATACTTTAAATTTGAATTTTCTCTCCTTCTAGATAATAATCTGCCCATTTATTTCTGTTTCCAAAGTGTACTACTGCATAGAATCTCATCTGCCATTTCCTTGCCCATTCTCCTAAACTATCTAGGTCTCTCTGCAACCTTCCTGTCTCCTCAATACTCCCTATTCCTCCACCTATCTTGGTGTCATCCGCAAACTTAGCCACAAAACCATTTACTCTATCATCCAAATTGTTAATGTACAAGGTAAAAAGAGGCAGCCCCAACACCAACCCCTGTGGAACACCACTAGTAACTGGTAGCCAACCAGAACGAAATCCTTTTATTCCCACCCTTTGCTTCCTGCCAACTAGCCAATGCTCCACCCATTCTGTTATCCTACCTGTAATTCCATGACCTCTCATCTTATTAATCAGTCTCTTATGCGGCACCTTGACAAAGGCCTTTTGAAAGTCTAAATACACAACATCTACCGCCTCTCCCTTATCCACCCTACCTGTGATTTATTCAAAAAACTCCAATAGGTTGGTCAGGCAGGATCTCCCCTTCACAAAACCATGTTGGCTAGGACCTATCTTGCCATGCACCTCTAGGTATTCCATAACCTCATCCTTGAGGATCGATTCCAATAACTTTCCCACCACTGACGTCAGACTAATAGGTCTGTAATTTCCTTTATGCTGCCTCCCACCTTTCTTATACAGCAGAACTACATTTGTGACCCTCCAGTCCTCCGGAACCATGCCAGAGTCTATCGACTCCTGGAAAATTATCCCCAATGCCTCCGCTATCTCTAAAGCAACCTCCTTCAGAACCCAGGGATGCACCTCATCCCATCCGGGAGACTTATCAGTCTTTAGCTCATTTAGTTTTCCTAGCATCTTCTCTCTAGTAATCTTAACTGGACTCAGTTCCATTTCGTGAGACCCCTGACTAACCGGTATATTGCTGATGTCCTCCACAGTGAAGACCAATGCAAAAGACTCATTTAGTTCTTCTGCCATCTCTTTATCATCCATTATAATCTCTCCCACACCATTATCAATTGGTCCTATATCAACCTGTGTCTGTCTTTTACTCCTTATATATTTTAAAAAACTCTCAGTATCCTTTCGAATGTTATCTGCCAACTTCCTTTCATAATTCATCTTTTCTTTCCTAACGACCTTCTTAGTTTCTTTTTGCAAGTTTTTAAAAGTCTCCCAGTCTCCTGTTTTCCCACTAATTTTTGCTTCCTTGTATGCCCTCCCTTTTGCTTTTATTTTAGCCTTCACCTCTCTCGTTATCCACATCTGTGCCTTTTTTCCATTCAAAACCTTTTTTCTTGGAATATATCTATCCTGCATTTTCCTTATTTCTTGTAGAAATTCCTTCCATTTTTGCTCCGCCGTCCCTCCAGCCAGCTTACTCTTCCAATCAATTTGGGCCAAATCTTCTCTCATACCATTGTAATTTCCTTTGTTCCACTGAAATATCAATACACCAGTTATCAGCTTCTCCTTCTCAAATTTGAAACTGAACTCAATCATATTGTGATCACTAGTTCCCAGTGGTTCCTTTACCTTTAGTTCACTAATCACCTCCGGTTCATTACACAGCACCCAATCCAAAGCAGCTGATCCCCTGGTGGGCTCATCAACAAGTTGCTCCAAATAACAGTCCCGTAGACATTCCACAAACTGACCCTCCTGAAATCTACTGCCTTGCTGGATTTCCCAGTCCACCTTCATGTTAAAATCCCCCATAATTATCTTCACATTGTCACTCTGGCACGCTTTTTCTATTTCAAACTGTAATTTATTGTCCACTTCCTGACTGTTATTAGGGGGCCTATGTATAACTGCGACTATTGTCCTTTTACCCTTGCTATTTCTTAGCTCCACCCATAAGGATTCCGCCTCTTCTGACCCAATTTCCTTCGTTTCTATTGATTTTATATCATTATTAACCATCATGGCCACACCTCCCCCTCTGCCTACCAGCCTGTCCTTCCTATACACTGTGTACCCCTGGACATTCAGTTCCCAATCACATCCGTCATAAAGCCATGACTCGGTGATTGCCACAAAGTCGTATTTAATAACCTGTAGTTGTGCCACTAGGTCATCTACTTTATTCCTAACGCTACGTGCATTTAAAAAAAGTACATTTAGTCCAGTATCTGCTATTGATTGTTGTATTCTATTGTTCAGCAAATTATCCTGACTTTTCACCTGCCTGTCCTTCTTACCATCCTCACTACACACTATCTTAGACATGTTTCTATATACCTCATCCTCTATCCTAACATCCTGTATCCTAACATCCTAATTTGTTGTACTTCTATTGTTCAGCAAATTATCCTGACTTCTCACCTGCCTGTCCTTCTTGCCATCCTCACTGCACACTGTCTTGGACTTGTTTCTATAAACTTCCTCCCTTACCCTAACATCTTGTATCCTAACATCCTGTTCTTTCTGTTCCATAGAACCGTCCTGCCTTGATTCCACCCCACTCCACCCCCTAATTTATGAAATCTTCCTTTGAAAGCCATATTTGAATCTGCAGGCAGTGTATTATAGATCATAACCGCTCACTTGGTACAAAAGCATCTCCTGGCCTCACCTCTGTGTTACACCTCACCCTATTCCCATCACCTCATTAAGTCTCTGGTCCTTGGGCTCTCCAATAACAGCGACAGTTTTCCTCGACGAAGCCTATCGAAGTCAATCAAAGTTTTGTACACCTGCTTGAAATTTGTCCTTAAGGTATTTTTTCTCCTGCGGGAAACGTGCCGTGTAACTAAAAGCACCCCTCGCCGGAACCATCCCGGTGATATTTCTCTGCATCATATCTATGGTCCTTAAATCCTTCTCAAAATATAGCGACCAAAATTAGACCCAATATTCTCGCTGCTTAAACTGTGTTATATTAAGATTTAACATTATCTATTTGCTCATAAATATCGTTCACTATGAAGCCAAGGATTCCACGTGCTTTATTAATGACTTCCATATTCTAGCCTGCCACGTACAGATACCAATGTATCCACACTCCCAAGTTTCTCTGTTCCTACTGTTTCCCTAGAATTGTAGAAAATGTTCATTATTTTGTTCTTGTCTGTGCGCACATTTACATTAAATTTCATCTGCCATGTGTCTGATTGTTCCACAGTCATTGTCACTACTTATATACCTCCGATCTATATGTCCTGCTTCTATATGACAGAAACAAGCAGGGGTTCTCGCACTGATCCTTGGAGAACAGCAGAGGCTACCTCCCCACTTTATGAAAACAACTATTGATTATGAACCTCATTTTAGCTTCCAAACCAATTGCTTATTCTTGCTTCCATTTTTCATTTTAATCGACAGGCTTCAATTTTGCTAACCAGTGTTTGATGTGGGACTTTATGTGACATCTTTTGAAAATCCATTTGTTTATCTGCTAGGTTACCTTTATCATGCCCCTATGTTATTTCTACAAAATGCAAACCAAGTAAGTGAAGGACAATTTGTCTTTGTCATATCCATGTTGAATCTCCTTTATTAATACGGTCCTCCCCAAGTGGCAATTAATCGTTTCCTGATTTTCAATTCTAAATGTTTCCTCGGCGGTGATGTTAAGTTGATTAGATTGTATTGAAAAGGTTGTTCTTAACTCTTTTGAGCCAGAGTGTGACATTTAGTGTTCTCTAGTTCTCTGACACCAAGCAGGATGTGAGGATTAGATGGGCACCACCTCTGTAATTCCCATCCACAATTCCGCAGGTAGCCTCGGATACATCCCATCAAATCCAGGTGGCATCCACTTTAAGAGTAGCCATTCTTTCGAGTGCATTTCTCTCATCAATTTTCACCTCATCTATTTTCTCTATTGTCTTACTCTTCCTTTAACTAAACGTTTGCGGAGTCCTCATCATTGGTAAGTGCAGCTGTAAATGACTAAGTATTCCAACTGTGCCCGTTGTCTTCCTGCATATATCACTTTTCTAGTCCCTAACTTGCTACACGCCTTCCCTTACTATCAATTTATGACGTAAATGTCATTAAGAAACTTTGGAGTTACGCTACGTTTCATTCTTATATTCCTTGTTTGCCCTTCTTATTTTCTTTCTCACTTTCCGTCTCAGTTTTCTGTATTTGGCTTGATTCTCACCTATATTTTCAGCTTTACATGCGTCCTAAATCATCTTAAATTGGTTCGGCTTACTCTGTTACCTCTTTTGCCATCCAATGTGTCACAAACCTATAGGCTAGGACATAGAAAGGAAGTGTGCTAAGAGTAAAATGGTAGCTAGGGAGGACGTAGATCCCCTTAAGGATCAACGTGGTAATGTATGTGTGGAGCCACGGGAAATAGGTGATGTCTTAAATGAACCTTGCTTGTCTGGACTTACCGTGGAGAAGGATATGGAAGTTAGCGAGTTCAGGGGAGAGAACGGTGATATTCTGGATCATATTAACATCATGAAAGAGGAGGCCTTGAAGGTCTTGAAACGCATAAAGATGGATTATTTCCGGGGGTATTACTAGGTCCATTCTAGAATACTGTGGGAAGCAAGGGAGAAGATATTTTGGACCTTGGCAGAGAACTTCGTAGCTACGTTAGCTGCATGTGAGGTACAAGAAGACTGGAAGATTTGGATGAGGATGTAAGTAGCATGAAGTTTGTGGATGTCACCAGCATTGGTTCTATTATGTCGAAGGTTAAAACAAAATATTGGCCAACTGGGAAAGTCGGCAAAGGAATGGCAGGTTGGATTTAATTCAGACAGGTGGGAAACGATGCGTTTTGGAGAGTTAAGCGAGGTCAGGACATACACAGTGGCAGCGCCGTGGAGAGATTTTTTGAACAGATAGACATTGGGGTGTTACGAAACAGCAACAAATGAAACACAGTGAGTCATGATTCAGTGTTAAAAACTATTTTATTAATCACTACTTATGATAAGAAGAAAAATAAAAATAAAAATGTTAGTATGTTAGAAGTAAAAATGTTAAACCTTGAACATGAACCCCAAAACTAAACTCTTCGTGTGTGTGTGGCAAAAGTCCCAAACTCCAAGTCCAGGAATAGTTCTTAAAGTTCAGTTCAGCAAGCCATAAGGTGAAACATGAGCAAAGGCTCCTTCAACAACCACCATTGTCTGATGATAAGACGTAGATGTAGAGAACATAGAGAGAGTAATTACGAAATCCAAATGTTCCACAATGGAACCCAAAGAACACCTCAGTGTTTACTCGGTCGTGACTTCCTCGCCCCCATAAGCATCCGAATCGTGGCCGTCCTCACAAATACTTATTTCCTTCTACAGGTCAGCAACAAAGTGAACTCCACCGGATTACTCCCAATTTCCATACGTGGATTGTAGTAACAGACACAGTTATTGTTTCTCATCCATCGATAGAGAGAACTAGCAGGCTGGTGTCTCTCTCCCTTTTCTCTCTCTCTCTCTTTCTCTGACTGACTTCTTCAACAATGTCATTACGTCCTTTATCTTCTGTTGACGTAAGCACGCCACACACACACACACACACACACACACACACACACACACACACACACACACACACACACACACACACACACACACACACACACACACACACACACACACACACACACCACCATGTTCTATCTATCTAGTCCGTAACAGGGCTACAAGTAAATAATTTACTGACAGTAGCAACTCTGGTAGACAGGGAACATGGTATCTTTGCCTTCATCAGCCGAGGCATTGAGTACAGGAGTTGGGACGCCTTGTTACTGTTGTAGAAAATGTTGGTGAGGTCATACTTGGTGTACTGGTGCAGTTATGGTCGCCACACGATAGACGCAATGCAATTGCATTGGAGAGAATGCCAAAGGGATTCACTGGAATGTTGACTGAACTGGAGGACTTCAGTTATGGGGAGAGAACAGATAGGCTGGGCTTGTTTTCCCTGGCACAAGGGAGGCTGAGAGGTGACATGATAGAAGTAGATAAAACTATCAGAGGCATAGGGTAGAGAGCCAGAGCCTGAGTCCCATGGTAGAGATGGCCAAATTTAGAGGGCAGAGGTTTAAAGTGAGAAGGAAGAGGTTTAAAGGCGATCTGATGGGTAATCGTTTCACACAAAAAGTAGTTAGTATATGTAATTAACTACCAGATGATGGAACAATAATAACACATAAACTGCATCTGGACAGGTGTTTGAATGAGCAAGACCGAGAGGGATATGGAATTAAAGGAGGTAAATGGGCTCAGAATAGATTGCATGATGGTCGGCACAGATGTGGTGAGACGAAGGGCATATTTCCATGTTGCAGAACTCTTCCACTCTACGACTAAAACAGGACCTGACATGTTTGGACTGAGATTAAAGAAAAGACAGTAATTTCCCAGAAGAGACACAGATTGATGAAGAGAGAATCTCGTTTCAAAGTCCTGAGGGAACCGATGTTCACTGAAGAATTCAAAAATATATTTCCCCTGTGAATGAAACACGATCTGGAATAACCAGAGTAAAGGATGCTGCAATAGTGGAAGACGATTATGAACCAACTCATACGAGCATTTGAAATAGGCCACAGTTTGATATTAATAAGAAACGGGGGCTTGATCTGTAAGATTAATTAGCATGGAGAGAGCTGCCGAATGAATGTTTATTAAGAAGGGGTGATGACGACACTTCCCAAACAGAAGTGCCCGTCTCTTCGGAAAACTGCCTCAATTCCTTTAGCACGAAAAGGCAGTTAGCTCCAGATTATTACCTCCCAGTTCCTCCGCGACGGTACACCAATGAGCTTTAAAGAATTCTCGCATTTTGAATAAAAGCTTACATTCATGGCATGGAAGCTGTCCAAATATTATTTGTTATCTGCGCTCAATGATTAGCGATCCGACTGCGGAACAAAACACATTGTCCATGGCATCTTAAGAACATCAGACACAAATTCGAGAGGGACTGAGGTGTAGATGGAAAATAATGACATTACAGTGCTGAAAGTCTTGATGAGGATTTAGATCTTAATGCAAAAGATTAGCCCTGGAAGGTCAAGTCAGGTGGCCTATAACAAGTTTCCAAGGAGGAAATAGAACTAGTAGACGGAGAACCGAAATGCTGCGCTGGCGAGATAGTATAATCTCTACACTGAGACCGGTCACAGGACAACATGAAAGCACAACTAAAAAAACACACAAACCGTTATTTTTTGTTGATAATTTATAAATTTATAATTTTCACGTTATTATAGTACCAACTAGGGTGAAGCAATTGAAGCCCTCATCTCTGTTGTTTCCTCTCAGAATCACACTCATAAAGCCTATTTGCCATTGCCGTTTGCCGTTTTTTAATTGTCAGAGGTCTGCAAGTAAAACAAAAGAAATGTCTAATTAGAGACAATACTTTTCATTCATTTTCTCCGCTGGAATCGAACAGAACACCTGAAATATCAAAAGAAAACGATTCGTCAATTTGCCACGAGATATGAGTTTATCAACTCATCCAGAAGAACTTATCTGGGTAGGTACTTTTCTTTGGAGAAGACGGTGCCAAGAAGAGTTCCGATGGATTATGAAATCATTTCACCTGGTAGACTTGGAGGGAACTACAAAATCAGAGCATCCACAAGTATATTCCACAGTGGATTATGGAGAACTGCATTTACCCAAAGGGTACAAGAACGGGTAACTACAGGAAATATCTGAGGGAACATCATAAAAACAATTGAGGGAAACACAAAAAAGTTCACGAGTAAGAGAGAACTATGCTTATGAGTGCCGGGTGGATAAAAATTAGAAGAAAATCTTGTATTTACATGACTGCATTCACAATGCCTAAATGTACCAGAGAGTTGGTTACATAAAATAGCTCTTCAGAAAACATACATTAATATTGCTGTATAAGTCACACAGAAGTCCTTGATGCAAAATAAGCCCCAACAACAGCACTGTGAAAATAATCGGAGGAGAGTTTTATTTTAATATGTGTTGATTGCACGGTAAATATTGGACAGACTCTAAGGATAAGCTATGCTCTTGTTTGCTATGCTACATGGGAGAACAGGTAGGCATGACTTAAACATCTTTCGTTCAATACATAGACCAATACTCTACACAATATTGCATATTCTATCTCATCAACGTCCTACACTAAGGAAGCATATTTCTAATTCAATTCACTTATGGACAATGCTAATATTGTTTTCTTTCTTAGTGACTTGCATGACCTGCGACTCGTGCATTAAGACACCCAGGTGCCTCCGCATCTCAGAGTTCTGTATTCTCTCTTTCATTTAAATAATATTACTTTATATTTTTCCTGCCTAACAATAATTTCATAATTACATTATACTCCAGCTGACTGATTTTTGGTTACTCATATAACCATCTATCTATGGTCCATTGTAGCATCCTTACATTCTCTTCAAGACTTGCTTTCTTACATATGTTCGTGTCAATAGTAGCTTCAACAACCATTACTTCTGTGTCATCATATGAGTCATATATGTAAATTGGAAAGCATTAACGCCCCAGCACAGATCCCTTTGGCACACTATCTTGCTAATCAGTAAAAGAACCATTTATGCATGCACTCTGTTTCCAGTTTCTCTGCCAATCTGGAGTTTAATGGCTGTGAATGACAAATTCGTCGATGTGACTTTCTTCTGTAATCATAATTCTATATAGTTGGATATGGTCAGTTGAGTTACACATACTGAATTACAGCTTCAGTGAAAAATAAACACAATTTTATGCTGCTTTTATCTGTGTTACCGTCTTATCTAACAGGCAATCATTCCCAAATGGATGTCCCATGTTCAGATGCATGAGTCCCATTGAGAACTTCTAACTATTTTAAACTACCTTCTTTCTGATACCTCTCAGCGAGAAGAGTATTTATTTATCATTATATTTTATTTAGTTAAAGTAGCCCTCAGTTTGTTAAATAGAATCTCAAATATTTGATCGTCTGTCTCCGGAGTTTATCACAGAGACGTAGTTCGTTGGTGCCCCATAAACAATTTCTTTAAAAGTTGTCAATGTTTTATCCAGCCAGCATTAATAAAGAATAAAGAACAAATACATGAGATTAGATCGCAGTTTTCTTAAGCCCTAGCCGTCCGAATGAGCAGGAATTTAATTGTTTTTGACGTTTGGTCCTGAAGTTGAAACGTATTAGTTTTATATACCCACCAGCGACAACAAAAGCTGAATATAGCTCGCGGGAGCGAACTAAAAATTCAAAGTATTTCACCCGACGTGGGGATAGAACGTTAATCCATTTCATGTGACGAGATTAGTACGCAGTGGAAGTAATTATTTTGTGTATTTAACAATAACTACTTCATGCATATAGAAAAAAACAAACTTATAAGCTTCTTTATGGCGACTCACTATTGTGCCATTGGCTTCAACAAATTCTGTGAGCAAACATTTGAAGTTTACTTGCGGAGTTGAAATGACAGTGATATCTTGCCGTGGAGATGGTCAGGTAGTCTTTGCTGATTCAGAAATTGAAATTAATGTCTCAGTCTCAAAGGCAAAATGGAGTGGCGATATTTCCAAGACCAATTTCTAGATCTTTGCCCAAAAGAAACGGCTGTTCCTTTTGGGCACGTTAGTCAGGATAATGCTACAGCGGTCGATTAGGCCAAGCCTAATCCTTCAATGGGATTTAAATTCTCCAGTAACAGTGGCCCAACTGGAAAATAAACGGCAGAGAGAAGTTTGGTCATCCGGCTGCAATATTGCATTGCGATCCATTCTTTCCTCAGACTATACAGTAGGAAAATATCTTGCATAACAACAAATATAAATCTTAAAGTTGAATTGGGAACATTCGGCAACTTAGAACGTTTCTTAGTTTTTTGGGGCCTATTGGTTCTGTTGGCAGACTTTACGCTTTCCACATAAGGTACATCCTCCCTTTTGAACAGTACGCTCGATATTGCTCCAGATTTTCGTACAATAGTGTTAGGCGGACGATGGGGTGAGGGCTGTAGATGTTGGATATTTTGCCACTCCCAAGTACCACCACGGTGAATACACACCAGGGCTGGAGGAATCGTTTAGGCACAACTTTCTGCGCCAGTTTTGATGCCCCAATCCGAATGAGTTTGGTAACAGTGTAAAAAGAACAAACATGCAACATGCAACAACATGCAACAAGTGTAAGTTAACTTGACATATTGTCAGGTCCCCACAGCATGGACACTGTGTACATAGAAGACCAATCGGTTGACTTCTACTAACTTGTGAAGTCAGAAATGTTTGCTTCCCCTTTTGTTTCCGGGCATTAAAGCAAAATTTGAAAACCTGACAGAGAATGACAAAAGATGCCATGCACTAACTAAAACGAACATCAATTTAGAATGAGGGACAATTCTAAAGAAATCACATTTCGTAACCTGATATTATTTTTTGCCGGGGGATCATATGTGACTAACACCGGTGTCAAAATGCTGGCTGAAAATTGTAATTGGCTTGCCTACTCTGTCTCCAAACAAAGATAGATTTGAAGTTTGTTTGCCTCTTTGTAAATAAATCTGATTGCAATAGGGCGGGTGGAAGCGGATACATAATTCATTTTAAATTCGTAAAATGTCAAGATATGTGCTGCACTTCAGGACCAAAGAACTTGAAATTAAACAGCCACTAGACTTTAGTTAGCGCTCAAACAAAATTGCGCATTAAACGGCGAAGTTGTCTTACCTTTACAACTGATGAACCTGAACGAGATTCCAATAATGACCATCAGAACCAGAAATGCCAATGCAAACCCTGTGCATCCAAAAATCTTTAAATGAAAATATAACGAAGTCCTGATGCTGTCTCGATCTGCAAGAATAATATAAAATTCACGTCTGAAATTTTCATCAATCCTCTAAATAGAATTTGGAACTATTTTTATCTGATGAAAATACATTCATTACCGGTTTAAAACTATGAAAGAAGGAAGGGGAGCAGAAACCGAAATTACGTATCGTGGAAAAATGTTAAAACAGGTTAATGTCGATGAAATTTACACATTAGTATTCAGTGGTTAACTCCGACTGTACTAGAAAAGCGATCTTCTCTTTAAATGTATTAAAAGTCAAATATTCCCCTTTCTTGAAAGAATGCACTCATAGACTGCTGATTGTTGCTGGTTTGCCAAAAAGAAACCTTACCTGGATTGGAATTAGGAACCGAATAAATTGCCATGGCTGGGATTTTCAGCGTAAGGTGAGATGCCACGCAAGTGTAAACACTTCTACCTTGGGCAGACTGTGGGTCATGAAGAGTGCTGGAAGCTTCAAACATTCCGGCGCTGTTGAGCCGCTGAGTGGTATTTATTCCAGTCTCAATGCTTTTGTTATTTTTGTACCAAGTAATTGTCAATCCTGCCGGGTAAAATGGAGCCATTTTGCAACAGAGAGTTGATGGCAAGGATCCATTTCTAAGAATTCGCAAAGGAATTGGTGAAGCTGGCGAAAAATAGAGAATTAAAAATTTGGCTATTTTAGATTTTAGAAATATACATGGCGAACTTATCCAACGTAACTTTCCCATTTTAAATCTGTAGCATCATTATCAGAGAACATTAAAACTGTTTATAATAAAATGACAGTGTTACAATTTAGTAAGTGCAAATAACAGATCATGGAATTACAAAAGAATAGAAAGTTCACTCTGCCGTATATCAGTCTAATTGAGTCCACATGTCTTGTCTTTTCGACTTACACCATCTGCCAATTTAGTCTTTATGCAAACCTCTTTTAAAGGTTGATAATAAATCTACTTTCGGCATATTTTTCAGGTTCGTTTTCGATCATAACAATTCTCTGAATTCTCCCCACCCATCCTCGTATCTTCTGACCCCCTGAATAAAACATCTAAGGACTATTTCCGGGAACAATACGGTATTTGTTAAAACAAATAAACATCTCTCTCTCTCTCTCTCTCTCTCTCTCTCTCTTCTCTGCAACAATATGATAGTGTTTCTGAGGACTTCATTGCCAACTTTTGAATACGTGACCACACATGTCTATAGCTTGAAGCAGAACCTCTCATGCAACTCGCTCTTCTCAGCCCACTGCAACAAAATGCTGGAGGAACTCAGCAGGTTAGGCAGCATCTATGGAGGGAAATAAACAGTTGACGTTTTTGGGTCGAGACCCTTCATCAGGATTGGAAAGGAGGAGAGCAAGGAGGCAGAACAAAAAGGTAGGGGGAGGGGTAGTCTGGCAGTTGATATGTGAGTCCAGGTGAGAGGGGAAGGTGGGTGGATTGGGGAGGGGTGATATCTTGTTATCCTAGAAATTTGGCATAATTCTTTTCGTAGCTTCAAAGTCATAAAGAATTCCAATTTCCAGCCATAGATATTCTCCCAATGGTTCGAAATTCATAAAAAAATCTACAATGTTAGGAAACAACGATTCCTTTATTTTACGGAATACCTAGCGCTGTGAGAAACATTCTTGTCTGATTAGAAGAATGGAAATTAGACGTGAGGGACATACTGAGACGGTGATATTCACATTTGAGAAAATCAAATGAGATGCAAATCAATAGGACCGTCGGCCAGGGTTAATCTAAACTGTTCATTGAGGGATGGAAGGACAACCAGGCATTCGACACTGCTCTATCAATCTGAGGCAGCATAGTGTTGGCACAGAGACAGTCCTCTTCCTTCCCAAGAATCAAGTTCTCAGCCAACTCTGGAGATCTGAGCACATGATCAAGAGTAAACCTTTAGTGCATACTCAAGGAATTACTGCAAAGTCGAGGGTGGCGTCGAAGTCACGAGATGTTTTTGTAATATTCCACCCAGACATCTCCGGTGCGTTTGAAATAAACAACAGCATGAAATTTGCCTCAGTGCCTTGGACAATACTTCTCAGTTGAGTACCAACCTCAGTGATCCGAACATCATCTCATTGCCACGTGTACGTCATTGTTGTGTCTATGTTGCCTTTACGGTTTCCCAAATTCACAGCAATATGCACATTTCAACATCTCTTGCCTTTCCATTCACAGCAATATGCACATTTCAACATGTCAATGCCTTTCCATCAATCGCAAGCGCCATTGCATTCTGTTCCTTTAAATTGCAATTCGATGTGGCGTACCCGTCATGGCAAATCACTTTGAGAAATATTTGGACACATATTTCTTCAGCGGGATATTCTTAGTTCAGGTGGTCATCATATTGAATATCCAAATTGTTTAATAATCGGTATTAATGCTTAATATGAAAAAAAACATGAATTTCAGAAACTGCATTATCCCCTATCTGGCACGTAAATCCCTCATCTGCAGGCCGACAAGTGTGAAAAAACTATTAAACAATAAAATCAGTCAACCAATTTAATAACCAGAAAACGAATTTACAAGTGTTTTCAATGTGAGTTTCTGGAGATGAGGACTTTGATTCCTGATATAAATGTTAAACAATGCGCAGCCTAAGTGTACTGGGTTGCCGTATCCCCTTCAATAAACAAAGTACTTAGATCGCAAACAATCCTATCTTTACCAGATTCTTACCACCGACGATAAGCTGTGATCCACTTCCCTTTGCGAGATTGATTCCTTTGAGTGTCACTCCGCAGTAATAGGTTCCAGAGTCGTCGATACTGAGATTCAGGAGCTGGAGTGAGATTTTTCTTTCCCCGGTATCAATACGTTTCCTGCTATCTGGTTGTATCAATTCTTCTTCGCCAAGTTTCCACCAGCAAATGTCGACATCTGATGTGTCTTCAGAAATGGAGAATGTGCAACTGAAGATGACATTTTCACCAACGAGTGAGTCGGTACGTTCAGGGGTTTGGACCACTTTAAATAGCCCCTCGGCCGCAACTACTGAAAATGAGCACAAATCATTGTTATAAAATGCACAGGGAGATTGAGAAAGTGAAATTATGACTGAGAAATAGAGATACAGAATGAAATATTAAACGAACTGAAGGAAACAGCGACGAAAATAATCCCCATGCGCTGGTTACTCCGGAGCGCAGTGTAGGTAAACATTTCAATTATCATTGCAGCTCGCTTGAAGGCAACAAACATGAAACTGTAACTCCTGGGCACTCTTGCTGATATGAAGTGCGAGACAATGACGTGCGACACTACCTTTTCGTCACTGGTGTCAACCGTTGCATTTACGGAATGGAATATCGGTGTGAAGTTCATGTGAATTGCAGCTTGGTCACAATTCCGGATGTTATATCAAGTTAACTACAGTCATTTGCATTTGTTGCATGATAATTCTTCCACATAAGGGTTTGGATAACGTATTTGATGGAATCAATTAGGGCGGAGAATGTATTCTGGCGGGCATTAAGGGCGTCTGAATTAACGACAGGAAGGTATCAATACTCCATCTCCATATATCCCGAATTTAATTACTTTATTTGTTTTTCAGAAGTCAGGGTGTTGAGGGGTATACGGCTGCAAATATTCCAAGAAGCAATGATTAGTGGTAGAAGACAGAAATTTTAGTAACTTTGAACGAGGATAACCCGGAGAGCTTTAAGAAAAGACGATTTCAGCTTCGTGAACGCAGTCGATCGAGGAGATCGTTGGATAACATTCTAGTAACTTCGGAGGAAAACAGGCCAAAAGTTTGAACAGAACTATCCACAATGTGAACGCGTTGAAAACAGTCATACAAGGAGCCTTGCGGGAGAAAGAATCAAATAATCACAGAAAACCCTTTACATAACCTGCAGAAGGGTCAGAAGGTTAGATCTTCTTTCGATATGACCAAATAGTATTTGGCAGAAAATGGATTTGGTAATTACGTACGGTTAAATATAGTGATGATCATCATCCACGAAATGCTTTGCCATTAAACACATTTCCTGAAATTGACCGCCTCCTCAAAAACTCCTGAAGTAATAATTTTCTAGTCGACATTAGTCTAAGGATGACTGGGACACAAGCTCTTATTATGCCATATCGTCGCAGTTCGGAGCTAATTTTTATTTATTGAAATAACTTGGAATAAATTTGCGCACGTCAGCCTCATAACATCCTGCAGTTTCAAATTATGCAGCTTTAGATGGCATGACGATTTTCAGCAGAACAATTAGCTTATGCTGCTGATGGGGTTATGTTCAAACACTTCATCTTATTTATCGTAAGCCAATTACAGGGCTGGAAATAATTCCTTATTGAACAATGATTCTCAATTGCTTGTACTCCATAAATAATTGCAAGTGAACTAACATAGAGGAAATCCAATAGCCCATACCTTCTGCTACAAATCACACAACATCCTGATTTGTCATACATCTCCATTATCGTTATCTAGGGCTTACAGTTGTCTACGTAGCATTCGGATAAGGATTAAATTAGTTGAAGGAAATACCACCGCTACTTTTGCATGGGCAGTTGGGAAGGGGCGATTGATGTCACAATAAAGATGTCACCTTCATCCAGAGAACAGACAAGGAAATATGTTTAACTACACAAAAGATTTATTGATTACTAAAGCCAATATGGTAGTGGATTGAATGCAAAACTCTAAAGCCATTCGTGTCAATTAAATGTAGCAGTAATAGAAATGCCGGTTTCGAGATGACTGAACCCTAATGGAACAAACGGTCCTTCAGAAAAATCTAAAAATTCTACACCTGAACTTCAAGCTTGTTGTTTTTTTGAACGCATAAATTATACATAAAGTTCTAACTTACTGAGAGTCCAAGGAGATTGACATGGATGATGGTGAAATCAGAAAGATGTATGTAGATATTCCAGGGCATGTGGACGTTAAGAAAGAGGAGGTGGGAAAAATTAAGGTGGATAAGACCCAGGGACTGATGGAATCTATCCCACGATACTGAGAGGTGAAAGGTAGAAGATTGCTGGTGCCTTGACAGAGATCTTTTTATCCTCTTTAGCAATGGGCGAGTTTCCAGAATACTGGAGAATGCAAGTGTTGTTTCTCTATTTAAGAAGGGCAATCGAGATAATCCAGGAAACTATAGGCTAGTGGGCCTTACATCAGTGGCAGGGAGACAACTGGAGAAGATTCATAGGGACAAGAAAAGCATGGACTTATTCCATAGCATGGCTTTCTTTGGGGAGGTCCTATCTGATACCTTTTTTTTGAGGAGTGAACAAGATGATCGATGAGGGTAGGGCAGTGGATATTATCTACATGGACTTTAGTAAAGCATTTGACAAGATCCCTCATGTTAAGTGGTATCAAAGATTAAGTCACGTGAGATCCACCGTGAGTTGCTAAGTTGGATGAAACATTGGCTTGCTCATAGAGGACAGAGGGTTGTGGTGGAGGAGTATTTTTCTGACTGGAAATCTGTGAACAGTGGTGTTCCACAAGGATCATTGCTGGGTTCTATGTTGTTTGTAATATACCTATGTTATTTGGATGAAAATGTTGATGGTCTGATAAGTTAGTATGAAGGTGACAGGAAAATTGGTGGAATGGTAGACAGTGAAGAATGTTGTCAGATACAGCAGGATATAGATCCGATGGAAATTTAGGTGGAAAAATTGCAGATGGAACTTAATGCGGATAAGTGTGAGGTAATACATCTTATAAGGTCAAAGGTAAGAGGAAGATATAAAGTAAATGGCAGGACCCGTAGGAGCACTGCTGCACATAGGGATCTTGGGGTGCAAGTCCATAGCTCCCTGGAAGTGGCAACACAAGTGGATAGGCTGGTAAAAAAGGTGTACGTCATGCTTGGCATTGAGTAAAAACGTTGGCTGGTCATGTGGCAACTGTACAAAATGTTAGACCATATTTGGAGTATCATGTGCAGTTCTGTTCACCCCATTACAAGAAGGATGTGAAGACTTTGGAGAGAATGCAGAAGAAGTTCGCCAGGATGAGAGAATATTAGCTAATAGGAGAAATTTGACAAACTTAAATTGCTTTCTCTGGATCTTCGGAGGTTGAGGATCAACCTGATATAAATATATGCAATTATGTGAGGCATTGATAAGAGTAAATAGAGTATTTTCCCAACAGGGAAATGTTAAATACTAGAAAGCATAGATTTAAGGTGAGAGAGGAAAAGGAGATGTGCAGTCAAGCTTGCTTTATAGAGGTTGCTTGGTACCTGGAGAGTGCTGCCAAGAGGAGGTGGTAGAGACAGATAGGATAGTACCGTTTAAAAGGAATTTAGATTGACAAGTGAACAGACAGGAAAGATAGTGATATGGATATCTGCAGGCAGGGGAATTAGTTAGATTGGCATCATGACTGGTGCAGACGTGGTGGGCCGAAGGGCTTGTTTTGTGCCGTACGGTTCTATGTTCTATGATACAAAATAGAAAACGCTAGAAGTACCCAACTATGTCGACAGCACATATGGAAGGAGAAACAGATTTAAAGCTTTCAGGTCAAAGACATGTTGTCAGAATTAGAAAAGAGAGAAAGCAAGTTTGATAAATTGCGGGTAATGCAAGGGGTGGATGAATAGGACAAAGGGACTATTTCTCAAAGGGTGCAACCAATGTTGGTTTGGGGATAAGACACAGAGGTCAATCAGTGGATTAATGCTGGCAGTTGGAGAGACAGGGAAAGTGAACAGAACTTCAAAATGAGAGCAGTTCGAGAGCGACACTACAGGCAAGGAAGTCAAATTTATGTAATGCATGGTTGTGGGATATGTCTAGAATGTCAGACTGTGATAATGGAGAGGGTAAATCTGAGCCGATATCACAGATGGATATGTTACAGCAGAAATGTCCAGTTCTGACCCAAATTCAGACTGCTCTCTTTTTCTGCATATTTCTGTCTGTCTGTAACTTGGGAGAATTAACCTCATTCTATCAGAGAGATTCCATTTGCCCTGTGCAACCTTCCCCTCTTCCTCGGCAATTTAAGATCAATCACCAAGTTTTCCCATTTCTGGCGAATGTCTTCGGTCCGGAACCGTTACTCGGTTTCTCATTCCACAGTTGCTGTCTGACATGCTGACTGTTTTCAGAATATTCTCACTTTGTTTTAGATTTCCAACATCCACAGTTTAAAAAAAAGATATTGCGTTTATCTAATCTCTTTGCTCTAGTGCAGCTGTACACCAACCACTGATCTGAGTCTCTAGTTTGGGTTGGCTTGTTATAGGCGCATTCGCCTTTGCCTTCCAACAGTCAGTTCGCTGCGCCATGCCAGAGTTTTAGGCAGACTATTCGCCTGTAATTTGAACAATTCCAAAGTTTCAGGGATTTAGGCAAAGGCAGGTTTTCCCAAATTAGCATCAACTGTGCCTAAATTCCAATTGATATCGGGGGCATTCACATCCCAGTTTTGCAAACGCTGATAGATGTGTCTTTATTTTGCTGTTGAAATAGTAAAAAATGGCTCCCAGCCAATAGCGCTGTTAAAATAAATCTGTCACCAGAGCCCAAAGTGAAATTCCGGGATAGTTGGATGCTTATATGATCGCTTTACATGGACGTCGCTGTGAGCAGTGTAAACAGCTGGACTCTAATTATTTTCTGAAAAACTATCAATGTCAGTAGTGCTCATTATTTGCAGGAATTTCAACTCTATATCATAAGTTGTTTCTCCAGTCTACTAGCAGAAATTTGGTTTACGCGATCACTTTACGTCGGATCATCTCTATGATCAAACATCAAACTGTGATTAGGACAATTGAGGCGAAGCATTGAAGCGCAATAGTAGGATTAAGTTTCCACTCAAAGCAGAACTAACAAAACGGGGGTTGCTGTTCTTCATTTTCCACTGGGTTTTGTCTTGTTCACAGGGTCTCCATCAATTTGCACAGACCCATTGAAAGCCTTGTGTTTTCCAAAAAGAAAGAATCAGTTTCAACCTTTTACCAGATGCTGTAGTTTGGATTATGGTGAAGTTTACAGTAAAATAATCTCAAAATTAGTGAGTGTGTTTGATCAAGTAGTTATCACGTTACTAGATAGTTATAAAAGGTTAAATCCGATAATTTCATAGGCAAAAGGATGAGGTGACTACAGACCAATAAAGATTCTGCAATTATCTCATTATCAGTGTGTACGTAATATATATATATAGAAAACAGCTTCAGATTATTATTTTTCTTTCAGGAAGGAATTTACACAACGTTATATGGGAAATGGAAAGTATAGAAACCTTTCATCCGCCTTAAAGTGTAATAATTAGTGGAGCCCGGAAACTTTGTAATGGAAAATAACGATTAGAATCTATGTTTGAGGCGATTATGCTCTGCTACATAAGCCCTCTGAACCTCTGTTTTGCAACACACATATTTTCACAGTGTTGCAATTAACTGCTAAATTTGAAAGGGACTGCAGAACTACACTGACCTGATTTTGTATTTGGTGCTGGAAAGCAATGCGTCATTGTCGATTATATTTAGAAGTCTATTAATATAGCGAATAAACTAACGACAAAACAATGTTTTCCACTGGTTGACCTTCGAATTACAGCCTACGAATAAGTTAGAACTGATTGTCAATATAATCATGACACATATTTCGTTATTAGACATTCATATTTAACGAGGTTTTACTCGTTTAGTTCCTTACTTTTGCATCTTTCTTTCTTTCTTTCTAATTTTTACTCCAACTGTTTGCTGAAACGGGACCTCATCATGACCGATGAGCACCAATTTCAGCTCAGCAGAATGTGTTTGGTTGAAGGAAAAGACAGCTGAAGGAAAATTCAAAACAAAGGTCATGGGTGTGTACCATTCAAAGGTCATGGTTGTGTAACGTAGCGGAATCTGTTGACAAGGACCAAGATGACTAGATGTGCAGAGGAGGTACAAGGGTAAAGGGAAACAGCTTGAAATGGGGAAAAAAACATGTCTGGAGTTTCTTAGACAGTTTAACAGCATTGCTTTAATTCGCCGCTTCCATAAACTATTAATCAGGAGATATTTTCGAATTAACGTCCAAATCTGAAGATGTTAACACTATGAAAATTAGATCTTGTGAGATCCAGAAGAGGAAGGATATATATATATATATCAGCGGAATGGAGAATTAGCAGCAGATGCAGATGACAGAGGAATATGAAATTAAACGCTTTTGAAGATAACAACCGAAAAGTGAAATCAGTTTTATAGTTTTATTTGAATTTGTATGGTGGGACATTGAACTTGGTGAGCAGGCACAGCAAGTTCAGAAATCCTGGGCGGTGATACCATTAGGGTATTTGTGTGGAAACTCTTCCAAGATTCCTTGAGTTTCAATAAGGAGGCACAGAATGAAGTAATATAGAACTGTTTTTGACTTTATTTCTACTGATGTTTCAGTGCAGTTGTATGAGCGCTTCAAAACGTTTAGAACTTAGGTTATGGAAGGTGGAAGAACAGTGGGAAGATATGCGTTCACAAAAGGCGAAGTACGTTTAGAAACTGTCGGGCTGAGATTATGTAGCGATTTGAGAAACTGAGACATTCGTTAGAAAAACTGAGAAAGATGCGATGAGAACATGCAAAACCTTACACCTTTGTGAACAATTGTCGCATTACGGTCATGAGGTCCTGAAAAATAACGAAAGCGAGCTCAGTTAAATAATCACAAATCTTAAAGCGGAAATGAAAAATCCTCTGCAAAAGTAACTGGATTGTGGGAATTTTGGAGATGTTTCCTTTTTTGCGGAATTTGAAGCTAATAACACGTCTCTGAGGTAAGCAGTTGCGTAAAAACGTGGAATATTGAAGGCTATGGAGATTGGACAGCAAGATATTAATAAATGTAGTTTAAGGGGACAAAACAATGGTGCTATTGCAATGCTGATTTGCTCTATGTATGAAGAAAAGACATATAACTGCCTTTATCTTAATAACGTACATATAAGCTAAAAGAGGGGAAAAAACATTAATTTGGCTCGACCCTTCCCGATTTCAAATTCAAAGACAAACAAATAGCCACTCGATTTTGTGGGCTTCCGTCCCTGTATTACCAATTTCTCAATATTTTAACACCGCAAAATTATGCTTCTGTTTCCATATTGGTCTATGTGCACATTTTAAACAACAAACCTTCATGTTCTGGATGAGGTGGTGGTCACTCTATCCGCGCATTTCTTTCCATTTGCTTTAACCTCAGTTGGAGAGGCCTTACAAAAGTTTAGATTAACTAGATTATGATTCATATATATTTACAACGGATTGTGTTTATATCGTCACATAAATAAAATTACATACAGTACCTTGCGATATTGTTCTTTTTAAACGAATCTAACTAGAATTCTGTACATTGATTATTAAAAGACAAAATTGAGGCTGCAGGCTTCAAAAGTATTGTGAATATACAGTCCGGGAAAGAATGAACATCCAGCCAATTTTGCGTGCAAATGTGAAACCTGTACCGACATATGAAGTAGAATTCAGAAATTTTATGGACCAGCCAATTAACTAAAACGTTATAATGACAACTCCAAGAGGGTGAGCTGGAATAGAAGAAAGGATAATCTGAAGAAGAAGAAAAAAATCTGGTTTTGCTCTGAAAGGCATCATACGATTTTTTGTTCAAACAATTAAATCCGAGTTGCAGCATGATACTGCAACTAGCATGTCATTCATAATCAATATGTGTCATGAATATGTTCTTCACTTTATTAATAACTCTGATTTATCTTGAAAATAGAATTTATTACAATACTCTAAAATGCAGGCAAATAATCCTGAATAATTGAAGATGAACGCGGCCGCTCTAAATGTAGTTACATAATACCCCCAATTTCAGTATTTGGATAACATAAGTAGATATGTACATGGGAATAACGAAGCCCTTCACTTCTTGGGCAGTAAAATATCACTTCGGGCCTATGTCGCTTTTCGAATTACCAGAATTTTATTTTCCGTTGAAATTCGTGCAGGATAAAAAAAATCCAGGAAACTGAAATTAGTGCCATCTATTAACATTTCGTTCTTCTTTAGATGTGTACGTCTTCTTTTGCTCTTCATGGCGTTGCTCTCTGCAACTCAGCGTATTCCGTGGTCTTGTTCCTTGTTTTAAACTTTCCTGCTTTCCCGGGTTCAGACACTTCTACAGTGGCGTACGTCAGTCCTTCCCGGACAGCCCCTTGTTTTACCTAAGAAGCCAAATTTGCAAATACAGTCATTTTTAAAAACTATCTTGTGGCTTGCTTATGAAGGCAAACATGAAAACACAGACGAACCACTTTGGAAACAACAAACCATAACTGTTAAGATCATAACAAATATTGCCCTTTTGCATCACATTTCATGAGCGACGAGTGATATATGACCCCCTTATGTACTGCTGAATCTCACTTGTGCATACGGTGTCTCCTCTTCGCCTTTCTGGCTCCGTTTCCTTTTAGATTTGCTGGTATCTACAGCAGCATAAGTCAGGGTCTTTTTCTCTTCACCCTGGGTCAGAAAGGAAGTATTTTACATAACTGTTTAATGGCCGTTACCAATATCTGCTGATCAGTCAGTGAGGCGAATGGCGTAGACTCCATATACATGTTGAAAATACAGTTGATAAATCTAATGCTCTTCCAATTGTATGGGCTCTGAATAGAATACACATTTGATTTAACCTGTCGGTTTTCACAACGTCATTTAACAACATAGGTGTAGCTATGACTCTAAACATAAGGACTGGATAGATGGACACAATTATTATTTAAGTACATGATGAATGAAATTACCAATTTGCTGTTCCCTTCGCATAACCACTTACATTGACATTGTAACTACAGTTAAGTATTGTTATTCTGAGAACACTATTTGAATGATCCCTCACAGAGATGATCACTTTTGAGAGTTCTGACATAATATCAACCTTAGAACTATACTTATTGATACTTAAAACGTATTCTTGAATTAATAAAAAATATGCACGTACCAAATCTTCATGGCCGGCAGTCTTTCCGTGTTTACCTAGGAAATAATGACATTTAATTGTATATAATAGTTAAAATCTTTATTCCATATCCAGGTCTGTCCTTTTAATTCTTTTTCTAATAGTCAACATAAAATTGAACAAGAGATTGGATTTGGATGTGGAGAGAGTAATGACCAATGGAATTGAACGCCGAGAAATACAAGCGATAACATAATCAAAATGGCTATGTCTCAGAAGGAAGACGGTGAATATTAAGAGTGGCGAAGACCATATCAAGAGTGTTGTAGGCTCTTCGATGAAAATCTCCACCAACCGCATCAAGGAAAATCAATTGATGGTTGAATTTATTGAAAGTCACGTTGAATTCAAGTCAGAGGAGAGAACCATAAAACCATGCAACACTATAATACATGTTCCATTTATAGGACCCATTCTTGCCTTTAACGAGAAAAGAATGGATTTCAAGCAGAGAGGAAAGACTGTTTTGGTAGTATGAACGGACTGTGTCGAGGTAAAAAAAAATTACAAATAACCCTGACTTTTTATTCTGGAGAACAGTCGTCTGAGTTGCGGTATAATAGAAAACGAATAGAGAAAATGTAACAAGAAATGGGAAACTACAGAAAAAGCTAACTTTATTCATTTTCAGAAGGTAAGTTCCACTTACAAATGCAACCTTTACAGTCTCTCTTTAGTTCCCATGTTTGAGGGACAGCTTCTTAATAAACAACTAGATTTGTGTGCGGCTGGAATCACGTTTAATCCAAATCAGGTAAAAACAAAACCTGCAAGATTATGTCTCCAATAGACTTTAATGCGTCATTTAGCAATTTGCAACAATTCGACAGTTTCATGGTCACTTATCTTTCACTAGTCTCAGTATATTTCTATTTTGTTTTGAGAAGAAAAAATGAAATCACATCTACAACGTTCTACAGTAGGTTTTGCGACTGTCATATCCAAATTATAAACCCAGGCACTAAGATTGCGACTGGCATTAACATTGCAGTGTCCCATCCTAAGGAATCGGGATCTTAACTGTGAATGGGTGGAGATGGTGGCTTCGGGTTGCTAGAGGACTCTTGCAGATATAAGCAAATGATAACTTTAAAAACAATGTGAAGGAAATTTTCATGCAAAGATCAGAACGTGAAATATATGTTCGGATGCAACTAATGAGGATAATCCTCTGAGTTTCCTTAAGAAACAGTCTAGATCCACATTGAGGAGAATAGTCCGTCTGTATGAGTTGAAAAATGGCCTTTCTCTTGTACAATTAGATTGTCCTGCCGCATTTTCAGGAATGTGCAACATCACGAATCCGGTAAGCATCTCTGGTTATGTTCAGATACCGCTGTACCCAAGCAATTTGCAGGCAGGAAATTTATAAAACAATCCATTAGCTTTCACTTATTCTATTCTTCAGACTCAAACTTTCACGTGTACATAACCAGAAAATGACAAATTATAAATACTGAATTGCTTGTAGGCAGAGCAATTCCTGTTCCTGTGAAATTGTTTTGCGGCACCATCAGTTAAAAATTCCATTATTTACCAGCGGTGTTATCTGGGACCTCAATGAATACTTAAGTTTAAAAACTGATAATAAGCATAATACTTACGTTTATTGATGGAAATGCACCTCATGCCAATGATAATTATAAATACCAAAATCACAAAACCACCGACGGCGCATCCAGAAACCCAGAGGTAGAGAAATTTGTCGTGGAATTCTGCAATATGAGAAGGATAGATAATGAATTCTACTTTGAGGCGGTGTTAACCGAAGAGATTTTGAAATTATTGGTTGATTCAATTGAATTCTAAGTTTACAGTAACCACGAAGAGTAGTCCGATATGACGACATTCAGACAATCAAAAATATATATTTTTCCT
Organism: Pristis pectinata; assembly: GCF_009764475.1. Lineage (NCBI taxonomy): Eukaryota > Metazoa > Chordata > Chondrichthyes > Rhinopristiformes > Pristidae > Pristis > Pristis pectinata. Next base: position 44,919,703 of record NC_067417.1, read on the forward strand.
CGTCACATCAGATGCAGTTTGATCTCGGAAAAATGCAATATGTGGCCTGAGTAATTTGTGTGCCCTGAAATAATTGCACACTATCAGTCTCCAGTGTGCGGAGCAGTGGTTAAAACGAGTAGGATTTCGGGTGATTAGGTATTGGTGAAAGGACTTAATGTTTCTTTCCTTTGACTGGTCTTGATAATACAGTGAGCCATGACGCTTCACAGTCTCAGGAATATCCCCTTGAGTTGGATAAAAAAGAAAACATATTGAATCCCCAGTCGCTTATGCGCTGAAGCAAAGCAGTGTCCAGCAAACGTTATATTTTTGAGACATTTCATCGTGGAGGTACATTGTAAATTATACAAAAAATACAGGAACTCGCTAAAGATTGTTCGACAGTGGCTACTAAACCAACTATTTCCATATTCTAGGGCAATGACAGCAGGAGATTTCGCACCCCATCATTGCCACGCTTGTTGCATATATATTACTGACAGTTCACCAAAGGGACTTCAGCAATTAACAAAGGCGGGAGAACGCATTCGCCATAATAGTTAAGGATTGGCAGTCAAAGGTGGAAAGGTTCAGGCCGTGTAAAATACACGAAGTAGTTTCCCGTCCCAAAGACCCGCAGCTTGGAAGGGAATCATACTGCCAAGCGGTTAATTCGGGATGCATTTACAACTGGTCACCTAAACAGAATCTGATGCCGTGATAAACGAGTCTCCAGATCACGGAAATGACTTGACTTTCATCACCCATTGTTTATATAATCCAAAAATATAATTGAGACAATAAATTTAATATAAGGTTTAAGGAGACTGCTGAGGAGAAAGTCACCATGTCTATCTCGTATTCACAGCTTGAATGCTGCCAAAGTTAGCCGGTCATTTCCAGAGAATTAGAACTAGAAGTTGTTACTATTTACTTTGAAATGTTCGTAATCTATTCAAGGTAACCTTATCAATATCAACAAACTCAGAATTCAACAATAAGTCACAACATTTCATGGTGTTTTCACGTCATACCTGGGTAAGATTTGGGAACGGCGTGGATGGCAATGGCAGGAGTCCGGAGCGAGATATGGGACACCAAACATATGTAAACAGTCCCGTTCACCTCCGATTGCGTCACTCGCAAGGAGCTGGAAACTTTATACAGTCCTTCAGTATTTTGCTGTTTAATGGTCCTTATCTCGGTTTTGGCCGCAGTGCCGTTTTTATACCATGCAAGGGTTAAATCGCTTGGGTGAAACTCAGCCGTTTCACAGACAAGTGTCGGAGCCGCAGATGAGCTGTTCCCGGGTGTCCTGGAGAAAAGTTTTAATGGAGTTGGAAGAACTGTGGATAGAAAGTGAGAAAGTCATGTTACCGGGAAGGAATTAAACATAGAATGTGGGAGAGCAAAGAAATTTTCGGTCAGACCGGCTTTCTCAGCAAATCCACACCTATCTGACTGTCCCTTCAAGGGAGAAACAGATGAATTACTGATATCCGTTAGATCACACAGCGGAGAGCAGAAACCGCTCGGGAAATTAAATGCTGCTTGAACTCAACGGGGTTCAATGACGCGCAATCTGTAGAACGCTTTGCCTTTTGGAGTCGAAATTGGTGGTGATTTATACAGTATCGCGCTTCATTTTGTGAGTGAGACCAATGGTCAGGAGCTGCTTTTATCTGATTTGAAACAGACCATATTTGTTGTCACTCTAACATGTTATTTTTTCTGGAAAGTAATATGGAATGTTTAGACAATTCAGTAAATGGGGCCTTAGAGTATGCAGTTAGCAGTTTCAACATAATTTGGCTGGACCCTCATACTTCTAAAAATATCAAAGCGGTTTGGAAACATAATGTCATAACTTCAGATATTCCCGCTCGTTCGGGTCACTCACCGTACACTGTTAGATCTGATCCTGTTCCTTCTCCGCTAATTTTTCCCTGACGCATGACTACACAGTGATAGATTCCCGAATCCTGGATAGTTGCGTTCAGCAATTCGAAATAGCCCCCTGATCTATCTTTGGTGCCTAATCGCTTCCGGCCATCAACTTCACTTTGCAGATATTCATTCTCCCCCTGTTTCCGCCAACGAACTTCGATTCCTGAACTGTCATAGGCAAGCGGCATAATGCAATGGAAGGTGATGTTTGTTCCCGTCAATATAATGACTCGTTCTGGAATTTGAGTTACGCGGATCCGTGTTTCTTCAGCAGCTGTTAAAAGATGTGTTCAACATTTGGTAAGTTAGACTCAGCGTGGAATCAAGCATTTCAGAATATATCTTGGCATGAAAAATTATTGCACTCGGTTGAGCTAATAAATGTTTTGGATATTCGGGTATTTACAGAATTCTGAAGAGACTATAGAGGTACCTGTGTAAATAATCCTCGAGAGAGACAGGAGCATGAACAAAAACATTGCAGTCATAACATTCCGAGCAAGCAATCAACTGGTGACTCGCTACCTTCATCAATGCAAGTAATGGTTGCTCTATTTTACTTTAACGGGCTACGCAATGACGTTTGTCGTCCTTCGTACGTGTGCAGGTCCACACTTCTTTGCGGTGAAACAACATAACTCAAAATACTACTGGTGCCGAACCACAGGCATTTGACAGGAGAATAGTCAGACAAGCATAAAAAAATTCGGAAGAGAGTTTTACATGAGGAAAGTGATGTGAAGATGTTTTTGGAAAGAGTTGCAGAATTTAGCTATTTGGAACAAATGGCATGATCACAATTATACCGGGGAAACGTCAAAAACGATGGAATGGGGAATTCTGAAAAGTCAATGCTGAGAGCGATATTACGGAGGGAGAAAGGCAGAGGTTGCATAGCGAGCAATGAAACGACCATAATTTAAATATGGGAATATAATTTCGCTGGACACCTCAGGAATTTACTCGACACCAAGCTTATACAGTCAGAGCTTGCCAGAGTACTTTTTGACCAAGGACAGTAATGCAGAAATAGCAAGTCCTAATAGTTGAACTCAAAGGTAAAAGAAAACCATGGATGAGTATTTAAGAACCATAAAAGCAGTGGAAAGTGAGATATAGAATTGGGTGTTGTTCGTATTGGCACAGATAGTTGTGTCCACTGCTCATCTGTATGTCAAATTTAATTCCAAGTCAGGTACAGTTTATTTCGGAAAGAGTTTTGGAGTTAGCATTTAGATATAAGGATGTGTAATAGAGACAAAAGATAATATATTTTCTGACCTCCAAAATACTTTGGCACTGCCAGGGAATCTGAGTCAATGACGGGGCCGTGCATTTCAGGCAATCACTGTCCAAGTGAAATTTCACCATGTGCTTTCGGGTTGCGTTACACTGGAGGAAGAGAGATAGGAGCAAAGTTTCTGAGAAAGGGAAGCCATGCAGATATTTTCCTGGCCTTTGAACAACATCATTTCCTTTGTCTTGTCCCTCCGCGTTGTTTCTACCAAAATATATCTCTTCTGTGATCGTCACCCTTGCATTTGTGGTATACATTGTCGAGAAGAGCAAAACATTTGACCAGACTCAAATAATCGGCAGGCAAATGATGGATGGTAGAAAAGACCGTGGAGAGAAAAGGCAGAGGAAATTACATAGTTTTAAAAGGTGTGCAGAAATAGGGGGACCTCAGTTTTTATTAACATATTTTTTGAAAGTAGCTGGGCATTTAAAACAAAATGTATTGTTTAAAGCTCGTGGCATTCTGGGCCAATGGATGGAAATGCATGCCACAAAAAAGAAGTAATGCTTAATCTTATTAAACATCACTCAGGTTACAAATGAGTTATTGCATCCAATCCTTGTCTGCGCGCGTATGGGAAGATAGGAAAGCTTCAGAGGAGATGCAGAAAAATAGGAGCATAGTTACTGTGGTGATGGATTTCATTTATGAAAATCGACAGAGCCTTGTGGCTTGTCTCCCTAGGAGGATAGAAATATGAGAGGGGATTTGAATGATAGATAAGATTATGGTGGGTTTCAATGTTGTATATGAAGAGAAGCATTCTTTTTAACAGAAGGTTAAAGATTTAAGGGATTGAGTTACTCCAATTGGTTTCATGTTCTTGGGAGGTGGGGTGTGTGTCGTAGGCGTGCTTTGCTGGTGATGGGGGCTTGTGAAATAAAACCTGTTTACAAAGATAGTTATGAAGCCAATTTCGTGCATGGTTTCTGTCAATACGGGTAATTAGAGATCTAAAAATGAATTGAATAACTTGCAGGTTATTCGCCAAGGAATGGTGGTAACGTGATTGTTGAACAGATGGTCGGCAGAAGCTCGGCAGGCCGAAAGGCCTCTTGTGCAGTTCAATGATTCGAATATGAGATTGCGTTCCAATCTGTGTTTTCTAGATATTCTCTAAAGCTCATTGGGACGCCACAACATGAATTGATAGACGGCTTGCATGGGCATGGAAAAATCAATAAATAGTGTTTATTTCCTGGAAGCTGGTTACAACTGTCTTTAGTTTCAGTGAGTACTTGTATCAGAACGTGACCATATTGTCTTACACAATCCTAATGGACCACAAATCTACAACGTCATAACCGCTAATGTCCCCTCTTCATCCACGAACCCAGCCTGCGATAGGATTTTTAACGGTTTTCCAAATTCTCTTCTTTAACCGCGAGTATCTTCAGAACATGTCCTCCGCTTCACGCCTAGTACGACGAGGAAGCACAAACCTATTACTCCTGCAAAATCAGACAGTCACAATAAATCAGCTCTAAGAAGCCTGTACCGCGAGTAGTCAGCTCCACCCACCAACGGGAATTCAGGGCCGAGTCCGTGGCCATGCGTTCCCAGTGCGGAATCGCATGGCACTTGAGATGACTCAACCAGTTGCAGTTAACTTGCGATCTGTTCACTTCAATCGTAAAATCTACACGTCCATACCTGTGGTCACAGACTAAATATATTTGCAGCTTCAATTCTCCGAATTGGTTAACGGTCATTTCAAATATGAGAGGCCGGTTAACCAGGTTTTGAATTTTGTCAACGGGTCCTGCAAGCTGCTGGAGACGTTTGCATCCGCTTTGCTTGATTCTGCGATTTTTTTTAGAACTTTGCATTGTGACCAGCGGTATGGTGCCAAATTAAACCTAACAGCATCTAACCGAGAATAAAGTAAGGAATCATACTCCGGAGAACGGTACATTGCACTTGCAAACTAATTTTAAATTAAAACAACCTGGTAATTTGTTTTTAACATCATGAGCCGTTTCTGTTAACAAAAGGCATTTGCACAATAATAACAGCGGGGAATTATTGGGGAAGCAATAGTTCCCCCAAGAAATCAAATGTGGCCGCTTTTGGAGAGGCAAGCTGATATCCGCATGTTATTCACACTGGCCTGGACGCACGTGTTAGTGCTCGATGATTACTTGGAGACCGCTGTGCATCCTGTCCAGGAATTCCAACCTGCTCCCCCTCTCCAGACCCAATACCATGGGGTTAAGTGGAGGGTTATACTTAAAAGGTAGGCAACCCATCGATAAAGTGTGTAAAAAAAATAAGTGACAGCAGTTCCCCATTTTATTCCAGACCAAAGTTCACGCTGATAATCAGATTACAGCCGCAAATTTACTGTTTGTACTGCTGGGTAGTACATAACTTTGAAGTTGCGTTACAATTGTTTTGCCAGCTTTCATAACGGTCTCAAGAAAGAGAGACGCCTATATGTCGTTCTCTGTGCACTACGGAGAAATGAAATGCTGCGATGAAGTCGGCTACTGATATGCAGAGGGAAGCCACAACATAAACTGCGCAGACTTCTTATTGGACATAATTGAAAGTAATAAGATGGCTCTCCAGTGATATCCAGTGGGTATTGCTCTCACAGGTGTAAGCAAAATACATCATGCCACCATTCCGAAGAAGATTATTGTAATTGTGTACACTCATCTAGTCAATGTTTATTCATCAGTTAATATCATACCTCTGATTGTTGTATTTGAGATTTTGCTGTGCTCAAATCAGCCACAAATTTGCACAGCCGAACCCTTCCCTTAACGCATTGGCTTGAAGTATGCTGCAAGGTGAAGTCACTAGTAAAGTTAAAGGACTTCACCGACCAGAGTAAGTTCTTGGGAAATAAATCAGTGGAAAGAATCATAATGTCTGTGTGGGTCTGAACGTGCCAGTACAGGAGCACAGGGGCATGTGCGTTTCGTGGAAATGAGGGCGGGGTTTGGAGGTCGTGGGCAGCATGCACAATGGTCCTCGAATCATAATTAAGCATTGGCACAAACTTGTGCACGTGTGTTCATCACACGCCTATGCAAATGAACCTCCATTGAAGCGGTCAAAAGCACAAGTTGAACTGAAAATTGCTTGTGGGCGACCTGACATTATTTTTAAATTCCCGTGGTTCTTTCTAGGAAAGCATATTTCTAATTATAACTTGTATGCAAATTAGAAATCTAAGGTGCTTATATATACAATTATGGGTTGTTATATGCCTCTTTTGACTTGTTCTTTGTTCATTCATGAAATCTGGAAAGCAGAAATAAGCAAGAAGATGGAACACATTCGGCAAATTAGTTGCGTCTGCAGAATCTGAGAGAAAAACAGAAATAATAAAAGAATCGAATCAGTGTTGTGCTGACAGCTTCCGTCATTTCTGTATCTATATTCCTTTACCCATGCAGCGGGGAAGATGTCTCTACTTAAGACTGCCTTCTATTCACTTCGCCATTACCTTGATTTGACCGAGGCTCTATGTTTGATGCCACCCCAGAAATTTCATACCGTGTTTTTCTCCACGTCTAAGGCGCAAGGCACTGTACCCCGGACAAGTTGAATTAATAGTAGTTTTCACAACAATGACGTGCCTGCGATTCAGCGAAGTCCAGCTAATAAAGTACAATAATTGAGGATTGAGGAGAAAGATGTTGTTTGCTGGCACATCCTGTCAAACTAAGACTTTCTTTTCAGAACCAACAATTTTGAGAGACCGCAATCAATGTTATATTAAAGGAGGTAATAGGACATAAGACACCTCCCCCCCCCCCCCCCCATCTCTCCAGCATACTACTAGCTAACGTGCCGGCCATTGAGAACAGATTTGATGAACTAAGGGCAAGACTGACCTACTAAAGAGAACTGAGGGTTTGCTGTGTGCTGTGTCTTACCGAAACGTGGTTAACACCTGCTTCACCTGACTGTGCCAAACAACCTGAGGGTTTCTCAATACACAAAATGGACCATGCAACGTGCCCCGGCAAAGTTAGAGGCGGAGAGGTCTGCTTCTTTATCAATAAATCGTGGTGCTCGGACGTGACGGACCTGGCGAGTTCCTGCTCACCCAGCTTGGAATATCTAACGGTGAAGTGTCACACATACTACCTGCCACGGAGTTCACTTCAGCTATTGTGACAGCAGTCCTCATCCCATCCCAGACGGACATGAAGCCTGCACTCATTGAACTATGTTCTGAGGTCAACAGCCTTAAAGTGTATACCCTGAGACCCTCTTCATTATTGCAGGCGGTTTCAACCAGGCCAATCTCAAGAGTGTGTTACCAAAATACCACTATCAAGTCTCCTGCCCCACCAGGGGCCCAAAAACCCTTAACCATTGCTATACAACCATCAAAGATGCCTTCTGAGCCACCCCCCGCCCACACTTTGGTAAATCTGTCGACCAGGCTGTGTTCCTTCTCCCTGCAAGCCAACAGAAGCTGAAATGGGAGGATCCACTGCAGTGCTGATCTGAGGAAACAGATGACCTTCTACAGGACTGCTTTGAGTCAGTGAACTGGTCCATCTTCAAAGACTCAGCTGCCAGCCTAGATGAGTTATGCCACCACCGACACGGACTTTATCAGCAAGTACCAAAGAGGATAATCGGGTGTTCCCAAACCAGAAACCATGGATAAACCAGGCGATCCACTCCCTACTGAAGTTGTGGACTGCGGCATTCAAATCATGTAACCCTGACCTTTACAGGAAATCTAGATATGACCTCCGTAAAGCTAGCAGAAATGCCAAGAGACAAAAGCAAAAGAGTCAGTTGTGGCAGGGCCTACATGCTATAACTGGCTTCAAAATAAAGTTAGGCATCATCGCCAACAACAGCACATCCCTTCCTGATGAGTTTAACGCATTCTATGCACGTTTTGAATTAGAAGGGGATTGGTTTGTCACCACCCACCCCGACAGCCTCCAATGTTTCTGAACCCGTGGTCACCGTGGAGGACGTAAGGTCGGTCTTCCAGAGAGTGAACCCGGGGAAAGCATCTGGCCCGGTTGGTGTGTCTGGCCATGTTCTCGGATATTCGCAGACATATTTAACATCTCCCTGCTTCTATCTGAGGTTCCCATCTGTTTTAAGAAGACCACTATCATCCCTCTATATAAGAAAAACAAGGTAACATGCCTTAATGACTACTGATCGGTGGCTCTGACATCCATTATCATGAAATGCTTTGAGAGGCTGGTCATGGCACACATTAACTCCAGCCTCCAGGAAAATCTCAACACACTGCAATTTGCCTACGGCCAAAACAGGTCTACAGTGGACTCTATCCCCCTGGCCCTACACTTATCTCGAGAGCATCTGGACAGTAAAGACACCTACGTTAGACTATTGTTTATTGCCTACAGCTCCATCTTCAATACTATAATTCCAAGCAAACTCATCACCAAACTCCAAGAATTGGGACTCAACATCTCCATCTGCAACTGGATCTTTGACTTTCTGACCAACAGACCACGATCAGTGATGATAGGCAGCAACACCTCCAGCACAATTATTCTCAACACTGGTGCCCCACAAGGCTGCGTCCTCAGCCCCCTACTCTACTCTCTATATACTCATGACGGTGTGGCCAGATTCTGCACTAACACCATCTACACGTTTGTAAATTATACCATCCTAGTGGGCCGTATCTTAAATAACAATGAGTCAGAGTACAGGAAGGAGATAGAGAGCTCAGTGACATAGTGTCATGCCAACAGCCTTTCCCTCAAAGTCAGAAAAACAAAAGAGAAGGTCATTGACTTCAGGAAGAGGGTCGTTGCACATGCACCTGTCTACATCAATGGGGCAGAGGTTGAGAGGGTTAAGATCTTCAAGTTCCTAGGAGTGAACATCACCAATAGCTCGTCCTGGTACAACCACGTACACGCCATTGCCAAGAAAGCTCACCAACGCCATAGATGCACTATAGAAAGCATCCTATCTGGATTCATCGCGGCTTGGTATGGCAACTGCTCTGCCCAGGAACGCAAGAAACTGCAGAGAATTATGGACACAGACCAGCACATCACAGAAATCTACCTCCCCTCCATGGATTCTGTCTATATTTCTCGTTGCCTCGGTGAAGCAGCCAGCATAATCAAAGACCCCACCCACTCGGGAGATTCTCTCTTCTCCCCTCTCCCATCCAACAGAAGATACAGGATCCTGAGGGCACATACCACCAGGCTCAAGGACAGCTTCTATCCCGCTTCTATAAGGCTATTTAACTGTTACCTTATACGATAAGATGGACTATGGACCTCACATTCTACCTTGTTATGTCCTTGCATCTTATTGTCTACATGCACTGCACTGCACTTCCTCTGTAGCTGTGACACTTTACTCTGTATTCTGTTATTGTTTTACCCTGTACTACCTCAATGCACTGTGTAATGAATTGATCTGTACGATCTGTGTGCAAGGCAAGTTTTTCACGGTACCTCAGTACATAAGACAATAAAAAAGTAAACCATGTGACACTGTGCAAAATACTCGTACCTTCGATATTTAACCAATGTTACCTCATTAAACGGTTATGTTATTAACGAAGGCATTATGAACCGGGAGGAATTCATCTCACACATGCTGCAATTAATGCTTGCAATTACATAACTCTCCTTCAGCACAATTCCGATCTTGGTCAAATAAACTTTTCGTGCATTTCAGCCAATCCTCGTTTGTACTTTGAGAGACATTTCTTTCAAGTCATACTGACTTGTTGATAGATCGCTGGATTAAAAAATTGGCACTTCATGCTTAACATGACTTTGGGAGTACTTTTACTACACAGACTGCAACGGTTGAAGAAGAAGGCAGGTCACAAATATCTTCTCAAATAATTGCTCATCGGTGGACACTGAATAGTGGTAACATTCCCCATAAATAAATAAAACAAAAGCTGAATTTTGACAACTGATATGATTACTAACGAAGTACTACGATGCGTGAATAAATTATAGGCAATGGCAAGTTTGTAACAAATTTATTAGTGCTGACACATCTGTATGTTCGACTACAGAAAGAAAATCGAGAGCCTGTGTCCAAGAAGCAAGTCTATAATTCGTTTACTTTTAAACTGCATGAACATAAGAACACTGGGACGTATATACGAATTCAAACGAACGCTTGGAATTGTAGAATTGTTTCACTGGTGATGTTGAGCTGATATAAAGGCAAATATGCAGGTACCCTTTGTGAAAGACAAATATCAGCAGTTCAGGAAAGTAACCCTCCAGTACCTTTTCGAATTACTTGCTACTTACTAATCGGTAGTAGTGACATCCTATTTCATGAATGAACCTAAAAACCTACAATTTCGCAAGCAATTGGATCAGTAAGACTATACTGTGGCGTACAACAAGATTTGTCGGTACTGAAACATCTATGCATCCGAGTTATTTTTTTCTGAAAAGAAAACATATCTAAGAAATTTGCTTGCACTTTAATATATGCAAAATTAGAAAAGCCATGACACGCATCCCCTGTTAACTCTGTCATTTATATAATTGAATGTTACATAGGCAAATATGATATCAAACGATTGTAAAATCAATATGTTGTGCTATCACCATTGCACTGGAATATAACACCTGATAACCATTATTCAACACTCAATTTCTTTTCATCATACAAACAAAAAGGCTGAATTAAGATCTGAACTTTTGAACAGTTCGAGCGGAGCCGCTGAGGTATGTGGTTCACACAAAGATAGGCTTGTGTTAGCATTTGGCGAAACATCATTTTCAGCTAAAATTGGACCAGTCAGCAGTTCTGTTGACGCCCAGTGATAATTTTACTGCTGCCTGAGAAGCGGTTTAACTGATAATCGAAAGAATCTCCACTACATTAGCAATCGTTATCTGAAAGCTAACAAAATTGTTTTTTTTGGTAAGAAGCTATAAGAGGCGGACACAAAAGACTGAAGATGCTGGGTAATGGAGCGAAAGGAAAAAAAAACCAAACTGTTGGAGGAACTCAGAGGGCTGGCAATCACTGTGCAGAAAAATGGACAGTTGACGTTTCAATTCGAGACCATTCATCTGGGCTGAAAGAGTTGAGTGGAGGTAGCCAACATAATGACGTAAGGGGAAGGGGTGGAGCAAGAGCTGGCATGTGATAGGGGTCCGGGTGAGGAAGGGTGAAGCTGAACTGGCTGCCTCTCTTCCATATGGGGAAGCATCACGTAATATTAACGATCAACAATAATAACGATCATGATCTTTTCTTCAGGCATAACTTCTTGACCATTTATCTTAATATATGGTGTGCTCACCAGAATAGGAAAAAGAGACTTGGCATATACATAACACCGTCAACTAACAGTACTGCATACGAATATTTAGTTGCCATATGGGATATTGGATTAGCGCCTTCGCGCCTTCGCTCCATGCTGCAGACTTCTGCTTGCTTATAAGATTAAACCCTGTCCCAAATCTGAACTGAACCTAAATGCCTGTACTTTTCCAAGCCTGACCCAGGGATCAAGGAGAATTTGCGGAGAAGAGCTGCACGTACAACTCCATTGATCAGAAGCAGTCGACAAATGGAATAGAGAAAGCGAAATCACCCTGACCAGAATAACGTACCGAGTAGATTCGGCATGGAATTGTTGGATGACTTGCCTTGAATCAACCGATGTTGTGGTCATTGCAGAGACTTGGCTGTCGCAAGGACAGGATTGGCGGCTTGATGTTCCGGGGTTTAGATGTTTCAAAAGGGAGGTAAAAGAAGGGGGTGGAGTGTCATTGCTAATCACGAATAATGTCACAGCTGCAGAAAAGGAGGACGTCGTGCAGGGATCGTCTACAGAGTCAGTACGGGTGGAAGTCAGAAACAGAAAGGTAGTAATCACTTTATTGGGAGCATTCTATACGTGTTTCCAACCACGCCCCCCCCCACCCCTTCCCCCACCAATAGCAACCGGGACACTAAGAAGCAGATAAGTAGGCAGATTTTGGAAAGATGCAAAAATAACTGGGTTTTTGTCATGGACGACTTCAATTTCCCTCATATTGATTGGCACCTCCTTAGTGCAAAAGGTTTAGATGGGGCAGAATTTGTTAGGTGTGTCCAGGAAGGATTCCTGACAGAGTATGTGGACAGACAGACTAGAAGAGAGGCCATACTGGACCTAGTACTAGACAATTGACCTTTTGCATTTACAACAAAAGTTTGCATTTATCAAGCAACTTGTTGAGAGCCCCCAAAACATTTGGTAACCGACAATAATGAAAGCAAACTTGCACAAAGATGAAGAAGTTAAATGATTGGATTTTATGGTACTGTTGCATGACAATTGAATTCAATAGCAACAGGGTAATGTATCGTCACCAATGAAAACATATTTTACTCTTTATTAAAGGGGGGATGAGCAACGTTGAACTATTGACTAGTTCGCATGATATTGTTAGTGAAAATGCAGGAATGTATTATTGAGGAAAGCCAAGTAAACCCTTTGCACGGATACTATCGGAACATACTGATATTTTCAGGATGATTAATATGTGTAAGTAGTTGTACGTTATGCCAGGTGGTTTGTAAAACGAAGTCAAGTTAGCTGTTAGTCAAATCAAAAGTTAGCAAAATTAATGGCGATTCCAATAATATGAAGCATAGAACAAAATTAACTTAAAATTTCAGTTTTTAAATGAAAATTAATTGCGAAGGAAATATTTTCATGGAATTGCTGCAACACTGAGTATGACTGATATTTATTGGGAATCGACTGCAAAGTGGAAAGAGAATTGAAGCCTTGTGGATGCTTTTGCTGTAGTGGTATAATATGGAACATATACGCTTCCCTGGACGGAACTGTGCTCATTTCCTTGTCTTCAACATACATACTTCATTTTTCTTTGGCTTATTTATTTGATGAGTATAATTGATATTTATAGCGAAGTGACTGCCATTTCGGCATTTTATGAATAGAATATCCAATTTAGAACACTAGATAAATCATCTGGTCACATAAATGCAGCAAATGTTGGTGGCAGTATGTCTATAAATAATAAATGAGATCAGTGTGTGGTGGTTTATTGATTATTGCCTGGCAAAGTGAAAACTACAGTGTCGGCTGAGGATGCTATTTGAATGAAATAGGGTAATAAACATGTCTTTTGAGGAGAATTTGAGTCTTATCTCAGGAGTTTAGAAGAATGAGCATAGATCTTGTCGAAATGATTCTTAAACTTCAGCTCTGTAAATGCTAACTGGTTTCCTTCTCTGGCTGCAGATGGGTCAGAGTCTCGAGAAAAAAAAGATCAGCAAATTAGTACAGAGGTGAAGGGATATTTCTTTTCAGATCGTCCCAACCTTGGGAAAGCCAGACGTGTCTGAGATTGTTCAGTTGCTGAGTATTTTAAGTAGATTTTGGACGGAAATGATTCAAGGAATATGTTACACACACACACACACACACACACACACACACACACACACACACACACACACACACACACACACACACACACACACACTGAATGAAATTGAAGTTTAATATAGCTAAATTCGTTTTGTACGTTTACATGAACATGCTTGGTCAGATGCATGTGTCGGCTGAAGTCCTTTTGATTCCCGGCCTGAAGGCAACTTAGATTTCGTTGCAAAGCAATTACGTGACAATTTAATACTTTGAGCATGTGAGTTATGCAAGAGACCGCATTACGCCAAGATATCCCTACCTGCTGTCACACATTTTCAGTTGTTCTGTCTGAATATCCCAAACAGGCTGTCTGCACAATGGTGGCATCCATTAGTCTCGCAAGGCCATGGATCTGCGCATGGAGAGTCTTGCTTCAGTCTGTAGTGGTAGAGCAGCGTCTGTTGTGATTGTAGAGGCTTACACGGGAGTGACAGTCTGGGCTGCAGCGACTGTACTTGAAGGCGCTGTCCTCCTGTGTTGCTTTAGTGCTGTATTTCCGGCGAGTGCGCTTTTCTTCAGCAGCTAGCCTCAGCTTCTCTTCTTGTTTCAGACCTCTGTGTAGTTCCAGCCTCCAGCGAGAGCGGTCGCCTGCAATTTCTTCCACATCTCTCGACGTTCATGTTCAGTGACTTCATATTTCTCTTACAGATATCTTTGAAGCGAAGATGGGGCCGTCCTTGCGCTCTTTCCAGATGCCAACTCCCCGTACAGCAGGTCGTTCAGGATCCTCCCGTCTGGCATGCGATGTACGTGGCCCAGCCAGCGGAGACGACGTTGTTGAAGCAGGGTGAAGAGGTTGGGTATCTGAGCGCGGGTCAGGACCTCGTTGTTGGTGACTCTGTCAGTCACTTGATGTCCAGGATGCGTCTCAGGCTACGAAGGTGGAAGGCATTAAGACACCGCTCCTGTCTGGAGTAGAGGCTCCAGGTCTCGCTGCCCTAGATCAGCGTGCTGAGAACGCAGGCTGTGTAGACTGCAACCTTGGTGCGTGTTGTCAGCTTTCTGTTCTCCTAGACTCGCTTTGCCAACCTGGCGAATGTTGAGGCTGCACAAATTATCAAGTTTTCTGCTGTGGTTCTTAACTAAGTATGGCCGGGTGTTTAGGCGTGAAAACAAAATATGTATACAAATTGTATTAGATAAAATATATACTTTATAAATTGTTCATATTCACTATGATCTGACCTGTATTTGGTTTCTTTTAATGCACCTATAAACCAAGAATATAACCCGTATTAAAAACTATGCAGCATCTGTGATTGTTGGTCACATAGGTTTAATACGTAGCACTGAATTGGACCTTCAGTTTTCGTGCATGAATAGGGAATTCGTGGTGTCATTTTGGCATATTCATTGTTCACAGAATGTTCAAGCCCACCAACTTCTATCCACCCTTTCCTTTGGAATATCTCAGTCAGTGTTTGTATTCTTCTTTAATTATTGGAGCTTGTTCCAAAAGTAGCAAACTTTTATTTAAGCTGAATTTGCCGGATTTGCTCAGTTTATTGATTTCACAAAGACTCAAGAAGACTCTGGAGCGATGAAAATAATGCTACTCATATGATCTCGCTGACTGCAGTAACAGTGTTTGCTTCGCGAAGTAATATCTCTGCTTACCATCCCTGAAATAAATTAAAATGTCTCTGCTAAATTGAATCAAACATACAATCAAGACAATCTCCGTATAAACACATAGCGTGTATTTGCACTGGTGATTAACGTTGCCTTCCAGGTCTATGATATACATCAGACTGATGGCACCAGAAATCGAGTCACAGAGTTGTACAGCACAGAAAATGGCTCTTCGGTCCACCACATCCGCGCTGACCATTGTACCCTGAACTAATCCCATTTACATTCATCAGACCCGTAGCCTTCTATGCCTTGGAGAATCAGGTACAAATTATTGTATTATTATTTTTATTGTATCTTGCTTTGCTGATTGAGGACAGTTCATAAAATCCCCGGGAACCTGCATTTCATAACATTTTTCAACGTCAGGTATTTTTTTCCTTCAGGTTCACAAATCAACTGATTCGGTTGCCTCATTATCGGCTTCCAACTTGCACACCATAACCTCTTTCCCCCACTATAAATGTAATGTTCCTGCTCTGCACTACTCTCTCCAGAGAGTCTCGTCCTCTCAGTTTCTGGAAATGGTTTACTGTTCTTGTTGTATTAATGCCCGTCATGCTCATTCGTGCTCAGTGAATATCAGTGGAATATCGCGGTTTCAGTCGGATATCTGTACCGGGAAATAATTACAAGGTCCATCAGTGTCTGTGCGGGATTAGTTCCTTTACTTTCACTTAAAAAATCATAGAATTTGTAACTCGTTATATTGTGTGAAACCGCTCTTAACAGTTTTAGGAGCTTGATTGAGTGTGGAAGTAGGGCTGATAACGTCACGTGTTGAAAACTCCATGTCTTGGCAAATAGATATAAATTCTGATCCGCTATCATTAATTGGGAAGTTTCATATGTCAAATCTACCAAGCTTTATCTGAAATTCTTCTCAAACACTGCAGGCAGTGGTTGAAGTAAGTTCAGCCACTTAAGTAAGAACACTGTAGTAAATAAATGCAACAACTGAGTGCAGCCATGTGTCTCATAAAGATCAGCACCAATCTTAGATTATGCTCAAGCCAATATGTTGTGCTGCAGTAAAGCCTCCATTCGTTAACTTCAGTATGACAAATAGCACACTTAAAAGTAATTCCACGTAAGGCCAAAAAAAAAGTGATCCCAGACTATTGTACGACAACGAATGTGAAATATGCAAGTGCATTTATTCTTTGTGCAATCGAGTTCGTACAGTAAGTCGTGTTATTTAACTATTCGGTTTACTTTTATAGTTAATTTTTCACTGAACTAGGTCATAGGCAGGCAGACCCATGATTAAGCTGTTCCCAATGTGCATCTCCAGTTGGAAGTGCTGCATAGTGATCACTGCCATTTATGTACGAAGATGGTGACGGAGACGGGCCACTTTTTGTGTGCAGCTCCCAAGGGAATTATCGAATACTCCCGTTCACAGCTACTAGAGCTGAGATCTGCAGCCACAGACACTGCAGTAAACAACATTGTTTCAAGTCATTTAACATGAACTAGCGATCTTCGGAACCGGCAGACGCGGAACTCGAGGCCACCCAGGGAGTGAGTGCAGCAGCTAGAACCTCGGGGAACCTCTCCCTTGTGTCAGGAAACATGGCTGCCCGGGAGGGCTCCAGGTAAAGCTGAAACGAAGGGCCCTAAGGGGGCCCGCTCCATCCCTACCATCCTCCTGGCTAATGTACAATCTCTGGAAAATAAAATTGAAGACCTCAGAGCAAGACTGCACTACCTGAAGGACTTCAGGGACTGTTGTGTACTCTGCTTCTAAGAGAGACATGGCTCACCCCCAACACCTCGGACACAGCGCTCCAACCCGAGGACTTCACCATCCACCGCATGGACCAGACAGCAGCATCAGGTAAAGGCAGAGGCTACGATGTTTGCTTCATGATTAACTCATCATGGTGCATAGACGTGGCGGTTCTGTCTCAGTCCTGCTCCCACGACCTGGAACATCTGGCAGTCAAGTGTCATCGATTCTACCTGCCGAGGGAATTCTCCACCGACATCCTGGTAATAGGGTGTATTCCACCCCTGGCGAACATCAAGCTGGCACTGGAGGAGCTGAGCACCGTGATCAGCAGTCATGAGACAGTGCACACCGATGCATTCCTGATCGTTGCGGGGGACATCAACCAGGCCAGCTTGAAGAAGTCGATGACAAGCAGCTACCTGCAGAACCAGAGGAACCAACACACTTGATCACTGTGACACCACCATCAAGAACGCTAACCATGGCATTCCACACCCTCTCTCCCGACCCCTCAGTTTGGCAAGTCCGGTCACCTGGCTGTACATCTACTCCCAGCATATAGGCAGAGACTGAGGACCGCAGTACCAGTGGTGAGGACCGCGAAGGTATGGTCAAGGGAGGTGGGGGACTGTTTACAGGACTGCTTTGAATTGGTGGACTGGACAATATTCAGGGATTCATCTTCAGATCTGAACGAATACGCCACGGCCATCACCGACTTCATCAAGACTTGCATGGAATAGTGTCTGCCTCCGAGAACATACCGAGTCTTCCCAAACCAGAAGCCCTGGATGAACCAGGAGATTCGCAGTCTGTTGAGGGCATTCAAAACTGGCGATCCAGAATCTTACAAGAAGTCCAGGTATGACCTATAGAAGGCCATCATGAGAGCAAAAAGGCAATCCTATGTGAAGTAAGAGACACCACTGAATGCTCAACATCTGTGGCAGGATTTACATGCCATTACTTCCTATAAGTCAAAACCTAACCTAACAGCATAACGTTTACCATCTTTGTGCATAAACAGCAGTGATGCTTCATTACTCGATGAGCACTATGACTTTCATGCATGCTTTGAAATGGAGAATAACACTACACCTTTACGAATCCCCACAGTGTCTGGCATCCCTGGGATCTCTGTCGTGGAGGCCGACATTGGAACATCCTTCTTGAACCCTCACAAGGCATCAGGCCCTGACAGTGTATCTGGCAGGGTACTGAAAATCTGTATCGACCAACTGACTGGAGTATTCAAGAACATCTGCAACCTCTCACTGCCGCAGTCAGAGGTTCCTACCTGCTTCAAAAGGACAGAGGTTTCCACCTTCTTCGTACCGGTGCCCAAGAAGAGCAGGATGAGCTTCCTCAATGACTATTACCCAGTAGCCCTCACATCTGCTATGATGAAGTGCTTTGAGAGTTTGGTCATGGCTAGAATTAATTCCTGCCTGAGAAAGGACCTGGACCCACTGATATTTGCCTATCGCCTCAACAGGTCCACAGTGGATGCAATCTCACTGGGTCTCCACTCAGCTTTGGAGCACCTAGACAACAGTAAAACACACATCGGGCTGCTGTTTATCGATTACAGCTCAGCGTTCAACATCACATCCCCTCAGGTCTGATCAACAAGCTTCAAAACCTGGGCCTCTGTACCTCCCGCTGCAACTGGATCCTTGACTTCCTTATCAGGTAATAACATCTCGGTAATAACATTATTGGTAATAACATCTCCTCATCACTGACAATCAACAAAGGCGAACATCAAGTATGCAAGCTTAGCCCACTGCTCTAGTCTCGCTACACTCATGATTATGCAGCTAGGCACAGATCAAATGCAATCTATAAATTCGCCGATTACACAACTATTGTTGGCAGAATGTCAGATGGCGACGAGGAGGTATACAAGAGTGAGATAGATTAGATGGTTGAGTGGTGTCGCAACAACAACCTTGCACTCAATGTCAGCAAGACCAAGGAATTGAGTGTGGACTTCAGGAAGTGGAATTCAGGAGAACACACACCAATCCTCATTGAGAGGTCAGCGGTGGAAAGGGTGAGTAACTTCAAGTTCCTGGGGATCAACATCTCAGAGAAACTATCCTGGGCCCAGCACATTGATGCAATCACGAAGAAGGCACAGGCACGCCAGAGGCTCAACTTCAGTAGGAGTGTGAGCAGATTTGTTATGTCACGAAAGGCTCTTATAGATTTCTATTGATGTATGGTGGCAAGCATTCTGACTAGTTGAATTACCGCCTGGTATGGAGGCTCCAATGCACAGGATCAAAGAGGCCGCAGAGAGTTGTCGATTCAGCCAGCTCCATCGTGGGCACAGCCCTCCTCGCCATTGAGGACACCTTCAAGAGGCGGTCCCTCAAGAAGGCGGCATCCATCATTAAGGACCCTCACCGTCCGGGGCGTGCCCTCTTCACGTTACTATTATTGGGGAGGTGGTACAGGAGCCTGAATACCCACACTCAGCGTTTTAAGAACAGCTTCTTCCCCTCCGCCATCAGATTTCTGAACGGTCCATGAACCCATGAACACTACCTCGTTATCCCTCTTTCGCATTATTTATTTATTTTGTAACTTATAGCAATTTTTATGTCTTGCAGGGTACTGCTGGTGCAAACCAACAAAGTGCACGACCTATGGTAGTGATAATAAACCTAATTCTGATCTGATTCAATTCACTTATTAAATATCAGTTACTGACCTTTAGTGGGCTAGCTCAGCTCATTGTTTCTGCTGATATCATCATTTCCTCTACTTATGTATGGCTTTCAAAGAAAACATCTGTAACCTCAAGAACATTCTCTGGTACATTATGCAGCGCTTTGAGAAGGAGTGGCTGCGGGGGCCGTTATATCGGGGCACATCAAAGAATTCAAGGTACATTGCTTTGTGAAATGGAAATCATGGTTCACAAATTAATTGAAGTTATTTGAAGAGGTAACCTATTGCAGATAAAATGGAATTTGTGTATGTACAGTACTTAGATTTCTAGAGAGCATTAATAGACGTTATTACAAAAAAAAAAGTTATCGTGTAGGATGTAACATATTGGCAGAGACAGAAAAATGGCCGGCCAACAGGAAGCAAAGAATTGGCATAATTGCCTCGAGTTCTAGTTGGTAAATGTACCGATGTTTGTGTCAGAGAGTTCGGTACTAGGGCTTCTACGTTTCACATTTTATATAACTAACGGTGAAGTAACTGAGTGTATGGTCGCTGCATTTGCTGGTGACAGACATACAGGTGGAAAAGTAAGTTGTGAAGAGGATATAAGGAGGTTATGACGGGATACAGATAGGTTGAGTGGGTAACGATCTGGTAAATCAGCAGAGTGTGAGAAATGTGGAACTTGTACATTTTGACAGGGTAGAAAAGAAGAAGAGTATCATCTAAGTGGTGAGCTGTTACAGAGTTCTCAGATTGGAAAGTATCTGGGCGTCCCAGTGCATGATCCATAAAAGTCCAGGATGCAGGCAATGCAAGTAATTAGGATAGCTAACAGAATGTTATATATTGCTAAGGGAATTGCATACAACAGTGAGAAAGTTACACTTCAGTTACATGGAGCGTTTTGCGACCACGTCAGGAACAACATTTGAACCCTTATTTGAAGAAGGGTGTTAATATGTTTCTTGCAGCCCTCAGAAGATTCAATAAATTACGACCCGAAATGCGCAGGTTTTCTTATGAGGAAATCCTGGGCAGACCAGGGTTATATAAAATGGAGTTTAGAAGAGTAATAGATGACTTGACGAAAGCATATAAAATCTTGACGTCTTGACAGAATGGATACGAAGTGGATATCTCTTCTTGTGAGAGAACCTAGAACTAGAGCCACTGTTCAAAAATAAGAGGTCTTCCTTTAAGACAAAAATCAGGCCTGCTTTATCTCTCATATCTTCGTGAATCGTTGGAATTCTAATTGTGAAAGGGTGGTGTAGGCAGAGTCTTTGAATATTTTTAAGGTACCGGTAAATATATACTTGAAAAAACAAGGGGATGGAAGGTTATCGCAGGTAAACAGGAATGTGGAGTTGACATTACAATCATATTGGCCATAATACTCGTTCACAACACTTCCATTGTCAAATATCTCTCCAAAACCTGAAGTCACAAGGTTTTCAGCAATGACATCCTTTTGCTGCCGTCCTTTTACCTACTCATGCATTCTGCTTTGGAAATCTCTGGGTGCACACCGGTTTATGCCCCTTACAGTGCCACCAAAAGGTATTTGGGAAATATATACTTTTAAACTTCTGGTGATAACTTCCATTTGGAATATCTAGAATCATGTTAAAATACATCAGCACATGGGCATGAAACTGTATCTTCTCTTAAGGGCTATGAATATTGCTCTCAATTGATGGCTTTATTCAAGTTTTTATGATCTAAACAAATGCACATCATCGTTAGATAGCGATAATGTTGAATGATGCTTTGATACAAGCCTCCGTTACTTGTCAATCGATTTTCTGCCCAACATTATAGTCAATCATAGAGCAATCGATGGATTACTTCCAACAGTTTTGCATTAGTATATTTCTTCTTCTTAGGTACTCCTTTTGGATCGAGGACAACCTGCATGCACATGGTTCTGCAGGCTCCGAGGTTCCCAATGAGGTCAATGGGAGGAATCGCAGCGTCTTCCACAGATTCGGCAGGGATGGTTGCTGTGGCAGGCGGTTGGAAGGCCGTGAGCTGCTGTGTACCTTTCCGCCGCTTAAGCAGGGTTTCTGTGTGATCTCAATACAATGCCTCAATGTTCTGAATGTCAACCCGAATGGTCCTTATCCACTTTGTGCGGTCATGTGCCGGGACGTTTCAGAAGTGATGATTGTCGCATTTCTTCAGAGAAACTTTGAGCATATCCGTGAATGTTTTTGTCCATCCACCTGATAATCTCTTCACTTGACAGGAGTCAGAACACCGTGTCTACATCGGAAGTCTAATGTACCTGTGGTCTTCCGTACAAAGCTCGTAGTGCGAAACTAAGAAATGAATAATTTATTGATGTTCCCCTGAGAGAAGAGGCTGACGTTGGCACACTTATACTTCCAGTAAGATTGGCAGATTTTGCGGACACAACATTGGTGGCATTGAAATAACTGCTATTGGTAGACCAGCTCTTAGAAACATATCAGAGTGCACGCATCAGTGCTGCACAGTGGACAATGAACTTCGTGCCACGGCTGAGATCTTCATCTTCAAATACTCTTTTTCTCACTCGACCATAGGCTGTGCTGGCGGATTGAAGGCAGTGGTGCATTTCCACATCGATTTCTGCCTTTGATGTTCGACTCTCCAGATAGGGGAAGTGGTCCACGTTTCCCAGGGCCTTGCCAT
This sequence comes from Pristis pectinata, assembly GCF_009764475.1. Taxonomy (NCBI): domain Eukaryota; kingdom Metazoa; phylum Chordata; class Chondrichthyes; order Rhinopristiformes; family Pristidae; genus Pristis; species Pristis pectinata. Next base: position 44,942,080 of record NC_067417.1, read on the forward strand.
GATCGTTTTTAGTTTGTGTGCAATGTGGTGCAGTAGGGGCCGGTTGCTAGAGGAGCATCGTCTTCAGAACGTTGAAATCTGCTTAAAATGTTAAGCCATGTCTTCCTGTTCAGCGTGACGCTTTTATTGCAAGATAAACATTTGCTGCTAAAACCCTTTGCACTACTTAAAATTTTACTTTCCCTTCCAAGGAGGCAGTGTGTTATATTTCTGTACACCTTAACACTTTAAAACACAGCGTTTTCATTCCCAAACATTGCTTCATCTCCCCCAACCTCTCCGTATTTATGACTACATCGACCCTTGATAACATACGTCATTATCCAACGTGCCATGGTTTAGATTTTGTTTTGAACACTCATACGAACTCTTCGTGTTACATTTCACTGTATATCCTTTCTGTTTTTTTTTTATGAATTCTGAAGTCAAATTCTGGAAGAAAAATTCATGATAACGTGGTTTAATTCACCTCAGATTCCACGAGATCTTTAAGTATCCCGTGAAATGAAATTATGTACGTGTTTATTAACGGTACGTTGCAGTCCGTAACATATTCTAATTTACATCCAGTAACAAGATACCGGTTCTGAGATCCTAATTGCTATCAGAGTATGCAGTTCTTTTTGTTCATGGCCATATTCACATACAGTAATAGAATAATCAACATTTAGATATCTACCCAGACTTGGATTCAAGTTAGAAGGCAGACGTCAACGGAAGTGTGGACCACTGAGTTTTTAGCTGCACAAGATGTATTGCGAAATGTTGACGTAAGCGTGCCAGTTTTCTGATGTCAGCTCCAACTTAAACGGTTAAATGTAGGGCCTTTTAATGCTAACATTGCGAACCACATCGAGTTCCCAATAGCTGTTATAAGATACTGTTGCAATGTACAATATTTTGTTTTGCCAAGTCAATTTCATATTTGCATTTGCATCATTCCAGTTTCATCAATGTTACAGTCCAAAATTCAAGTCATTCTCGTGAAAGTGTATTTGTGCTTCAGTGTTATTATTTTGATGTAGATTAAATGCAAATTATAAATCAGCTACACGGATAAATTTCCAAAGACACACACACACACAATATATATCAATATCTACATTCATACCTATATCTGGAAGTCGCTAAAATGTCTTTCTCTAGCACAGAACCTGGATCTTAATCATATTAGTTCTCAAATAGCAATGTTATATTGTATTCATTTATAGGATCTCTAGCGTTCATTGCCTGCCTCTTAGCAATCCTTTGAAAAGATGGTGGTGAGTTTCTTTCTTCTTAAACCGCAACAGGTTGGATAGTAATCTCACCCTCATAATGCTGTTTCGTAGAGACTTCCACGATTTTCAGGACCATTAATCTGTTTGCAGGACAGTAGGTATGTCACTTGAGAGAAATATTATCCAAATCATAAAAATCGGATAATGGTCACATGCAGTTTATTCGCCCTAAGTTCATATCTACGCTTAAGGAAGGTTACGTTATCTTAAATAATTTAAATTGCAGGATTGGTTAGATTAACTTCCTCCGAAGTATAAGGAATTCAGTAAATAAAGTACAGTTTCAATTTGGTGACATTCGTTAAATAACGATAGTAGAAATGAATTTTGCAATGATAAAATCTAAAGTAGAATAATACCAATTACTTCCCTCAGAAATGTGTTGGTTCTGAAAAAGAAATCAAAATCAGACAGGAATTGCCAGCAAAGTACAATGCCTTCCGTAATTGTAAGCAATTGCACTTTATTGACTGAACTTTGGTAGTTCTAGACACGCCCATTTCCGTGAAGAAGGCTGTTAATGCAAAGTGTTCCAGGCACAGTATATAAAACTTCGAAACAAAATTTCCATGAGAGGAAGGGACCGAATTTCCAGGGTGACACAAAAACTTCTGCCTGAACTTGACAAGCGTCATTCATTCTTTCCTATTTCATCACACTCTCTTACTTGTACACCCCATCTTCTTCTTAATACCCGCTGTCATCAAGCTTCTCCTTTTTTCCTTTTCGCCCTGACATGCTGCTGCTCCATCTGCAAACTGCCATTCCTCTGAAGCATTCCCGACCATCTTACGCTCGATACCACCGATGCCAATCATTTTAGTTTACTTTCAATCATTTCTAGTTTACCATCCAGTCAGATTTCCAATCCGACGAAACGCTCAAATTATTGTTATTAACATCACTAATGAAACCCTACATAATAATGCTTAAAATAAAATATCTAATCATTTTCAATGACTTCTCCATGTATCTGCAGTTTCGGATACTGGTGCACCCTCCTCCCCACCACCCCCCCCCCCCTAATTCCAAGGCTGCTGGGCTGGATAGGACTGCATCTGCATTTTCCAACTGAAGTCTATCCAGTGCAAGCTGGGAAAAATAAACTTCTCCCAGGCTTCTCTTCCCAAGAAGATAGGTTTGCCTTCCTTATTTCCCCTCCGTAACACAGCCTGGAAAGCAACATTAACATGAAACACAGACTTTCACATGCGACCGCTACATCATATCAGCTTCCCTGGCAGTGTTGTGTGAACAGAAATTTTCTCCAACTAAATATTGCGGAGGTAAACAACCTTTATCTTCAGTCTCTATTCCAAATTCTTTTACCTTAACTGTCCAGCGAAAAACACTTCTTGGTAGATGTTGGAAACAAAAACAATCTGTAGGTGATTTGGAGTCAAATTTGTCATCCATGTGAACAGTGGACCACATCAGTAGCACCCATCTACTTCCAGGTTCACATCACCCCCGCTTTTGTGGTCCTGAAGCACTCGCCTATCGCTTTCTTTTATCTTTCAATTTTACTTCACGGACTTGCTATGTGTATCTTGTACTTGGATAAATTTCCGGTAATGGCATGTTCAAATCGTATAAGCCCGGTGCCCAATGAGCTGCAAAGGCGTCCAACGAAACAGCACACCAATATTTAAATCAGTCATCATTTCACAACTCTCCAGGCAACCTCTCCCTGGCTCTCTCTGTAATTTCGATATGGTCTTTGACATTTTGGAATTCCCCAGTTCCGTCGTTTTGATGTTCCCCGAGTATGGTTGTGACCGTGTCATTTGCTCCCAACCCCTAAATTCTGCATCTCCTTCCAAAACCTCTTTGCCTCACTTTCCTCATGTAAAGCTCTCTTCCGATCTTTTTTTTCTGTTTGTCTGGCTGCTCTCCTGTGAAATGCTTGTGGTTTGGCACCAGTTGTGCTCTGAGTTATGTTGCTTGACCGACGAATAAGAAGTGTGGACCTGCACACGTATGGAGGATGACAAACGTCACTGCGTAGCTTTTCAAAGGAAATAGAGCAACCATTACTTGCATTGATCAAGGCAGCGAGGCATCGGTTGATTGCTTTGCTCGGAATGGTGTGACTACAATGTTTCTCTTCATGCTCCTGTCTCTCTCGAGGATTATTTACGCAGGTACCTCTATATTCTCTTCAGAATTCTCTAACTGCCCGAAAAGCCAAAACAATTATTAGCTCAACCGAGCGGAATTTATTTTCCCATATGTCCTTGCTGCTTTAATTTTTCATTCCAAAATATACTTTGAAATGTTTGATACCACACTGAATATAACTAACCAAACGTTGAACACATCTTTTAACAGCTGCTGAAGAAACACGGATCCGCGTAACTCAAATTCCAGAACGAGTCATTATTTTGACGGGAACAAACATCACCTTCCATTGCATTATCCCCCTTGCCTATGACAGTTCAGGAATCGAAGTTCGTTGGCGGAAACAGGGGGAGAATGAATATCTGCAAAGTGAAGTTGATGGCCGGAAGCGATTAGGCACCAAAGATAGAGCAGGGGGCTATTTCGAATTGCTGAACGCAACTATCCAGGATTCGGGAATCTATCACTGTGTAGTCATGCGTCAGGGAAAAATTAGCGGAGAAGGAACAGGATCAGATCTAACAGTGTACGGTGAGTGACCCGAGCGAGCGGGAATATCTGAAGTTATGACATTATGTTTCCAAACCGCTTTGATATTTTTAGAAGTATGAGGGTCCAGCCAAATTATGTTGAAACTGCTAACTGCATACTCTAAGGCCCCATTTACTGAATTGTCTAAACATTCCATATTACTTTCCAGAAAAATTAACATGTTAGAATGACAACAAATATGGTCTGTTTCAAATCAGATAAAAGCAGCTCCTCATCATTGGTCTCACTCACAAAATGAAGCGCGATACTGTATAAATCACCACCAATTTCGACTCCAAAAGGCAAAGCGTTCTACAGATTGCGCGTCATTGAACCCCGTTGAGTTCAAGCAGCATTTAATTTCCCGAGCGGTTTCTGCTCTCCGCTGTGTGATCTAACCGATGTCAGTAATTCGTCTGTTTCTCCCTTGAAGGGACAGCCAGATAGGTGTGGATTTGCTGAGAAAGCCGGTCTGACCGAAAATTTCTTTGCTCTCCCACATTCTATGTTTAATTCCTTCCCGGTAACATGACTTTCTCACTTTCTATCCACAGTTCTTCCAACTCCATTAAAACTTTTCTCCAGGACACCCGGGAACAGCTCATCTGCGTCTCTGACACTTGTCTGTGAAACGGCTGAGTTTCACCCAAGCGATTTAACCCTTTCATGGTATAAAAACGGCACTGCGGCCAAAACCGAGATAAGGACCATTAAACAGCAAAATACTGAAGGACTGTATAAAGTTTCCAGCTCCTTGCGAGTGACGCAATCGGAGGTGAACGGGACTGTTTACATATGTTTGGTGTCCCATATCTCGCTCCGGACTCCTGCCATTGCCATCCACGCCGTTCCCAAATCTTACCCAGGTATGACGTGAAAATGCCATGAAAATTTGTGTCTTACTGTCGAATTTTGTTGATGTTGATAAAGATAGCCTTAAAAGGTTAGGAACATTTCAAAGTAAATTGCAATAATATGATCGTAGATACTATCGACTGGGTTCTTCAGAGATTTCCCGTGACATTTGGCAGCACTCATATTGTGAGAACCATGCAGAGCCCGTGGTTTTCATCTTCCATATACCCCCACCCATTTGTAGCTTCTTATTCCAATTCTTCTTCGTGACTCATTGTGTTATACCCTTCAATGTTATATGCATGTAAAGCGGGAAACCGTCCCGCCTATTTTGTCTGGGCAAGAGCGGTTTGCACGAAAACCCCCCTTTTCAGCAAGTATTTCGACGTATAGGTTTATTCGTTAACTGCATGTTAGGGTCGATAGTGAAACAACCATTTATTGCTAATCACTAACTTCTTTTGACAAGGTAGTGAGCTGTCTAGTTTGTATTTACGTTGAAGAGGTTGCAATATCTATAGAAGGGATATTGCGTTGAGGGAGTGTCCATGCGCCACTCTTTTTGTCCTATGTGGTAGAAGCCGCTGGTTTATGGGTACAGACTAAAAAACCTTTGCAAGTTACTGCATCGCATTTCGTTCATGGCACACGCTATACTCCCAGCACGCATTGTCTTTAAGAAAAGGTGTTCCTTTATTGAGTGCCTAGGCGACGTAAAATTTAGCTTGTATCTCACTCAAATCAGGATTTTCCTCAAGGCTTTGGAGTACCACGTGTTCACAGGTCAGGCAAAGTATTCAAGCCACGTGTTCCACGTTACGGAACAACATTATTTCTTAGATCAGAACTACGCAGAAATGTTTCATTGCCTTTAAGTAGTCATCATCTAATGCTACACTGTGCAGTTAATGTAAATATGAACACTAGTTAAATCAGTAAATTATTCCGTCATCTTTTTTATTTAAACGCGTAACGATCACCAGACTGTAGAATGTAATATCTATTCTTCTAACCTTGCAGAAGCAGATGACTACATCTGGTATTTATGCCGTGCGGCGTCTGGTATTGTGTTTTTGGTAATTATGACTGCCATTGCCGTACGTTGCAAATTGAAGAACAGACGTAAGTATTATGCTTAAAAATGCTTTTAAATAGAACTATTCATTGTGCTCAAAAGCAGCATTACAGGTGGACAATGGAATTATTAGGTCATATTCCTGCTGTGCGGTTCCCCAGGAATTGAAATCTGCCGCAAATGTTAAACAATATTATAGTTATAATGTAAGAATGAATGCAAAAGAGAACGGTACCAGTTTTCGAGTTATGTACAGAAAAGTGCTCGACTTTGAGGGACATAATAATTGAATCTAATGGATTAATTCATCAATTTAGCCGATACGCTTTGCTCGGGTACGGTGGGTATCAGTTTCCTGTGGAAAGTCACAGACTAAAATCTGATAAACAAAATCGAAAACGCTTCCTAAATTCACATTTCTGGTGAGGTTCGGCAAGGATGACAACAGAAAAATTTGTACATCACAAAAGCCATTCTTATGTACCTAAAGAGACTGATTACTGCTCTCAATGCGGATCCAAACAATTCATTAAAGAATCTCAGGGCATTCTCCACAGTTGCTGCATTGGAGAAGTCACTTCGTGTGCCGAAGAACTTGCTGGCATTATTCCTGAAGTTAACATTTACTAATTTCTGCCAGGGTTCTCCGGTTATTCAACGTTCAAACCCCCATTGTCTTACAATTAACTTCCTGATACAACACGGTGTCTGAGTGCATTATTTATGATGGTCATAATCTAAGCGCCTGGTTTCATAATTTGCAGAGGGTAGAAGTAAATCCTGTTATGGAACTTCGTAAATTTGATTTCTGTTTTAAAACTTTGGAGATAGCATACACTGGTATCGGTAAAATACAAGCGATTATGATACTGCTGGATAGTTTCAAAATGTTAAGTTTTACTTCTATGTCCATGAGTGACAGAAACGTGGCGTTTTTACCCAGTTTGGACACAATGTGATTCCAAGCACACACTATGTGATCAGCTCTTAGTAAACTTACGACTGTGTCTCTCAAAAATTGTAAATGAACATTGTGAATAAACGCTAAATTTGTGAGTGGCTCCTAACTTTGGAAAAATGAATTATGCGATAGAGAGAAAGTTAACATTTCTATACTTTAATATCTCTGTTATATCACGAAGCAGGCGCCTCGCTTTCCGTCGAAAGACGAATCAAGTTTAATCAAGGCCCTATGGTAATTCAGAACCGCAATGCTGAGAAAACAACCTTGTGTTTCTTTCCTGCATGAACTCCAGAGTTTCCTTCTTAATAGTCAGAATGCATCACATAAACGGAACAGATAGCACGGTTCTTCGGAGTTGGTTGGGTCTCTCCTATGACTTAAATTGTATCGGATTGTAAACATAGAGCAACAATTTAATGATTTCGTTGGATGCGTTATTTGGACTTTTTCACCGAAAGTCTGCAAAATACCAGAAAGATTGTTCACCGTCCTAAAAGTTCATGACTTTCATCCGGACCCTTAGTAGTTTCAGCAATACTCATGGAACATCCATGTACCCTCTCCATTTCATATAATTGTAATTAATTGGTCACTGCTGTGCCCACATACAAATCTAACCTCATGTAATACTTTAAGTTGATTATAAAATTATAAACGACAGACGTAGAAATAAAGATTTTAACATCGTACATAATTAAATATCTTTCGTTTCTAGGTAAATACAAAAGTGCTGGCCGCCATGGAGAAGTGGTAGGTATATATTTTTAATTAAGGAACGGAGCTCAAGTATTACTATATCTTGTTACAAGCGGATTACAAGGCAAAACCATTTCTCAAAAATCAAAAAGTCGGTGATGCATCTGTCAAACAATGTATTGAAAAAAAATCACACATTTGACGCTTGTTGCGATGTCAGCCTATGGGAAGAGAGTAATAAAATTGATACGTTCATTCATCATATACCTGGATAACAATAATTATACACCCATCCAATCATTCTATTTGAACTCTCTGTAATTATTCCTCTAAGATGCCGACTCCTGTCATGGAAAACCAGTAAGTTTAACTCCAATTCATATTCTATTTAGACCCCGTAAAATTCCTCCAGCGCGAGATTTATCACGTGTGGTTCCAGCATTTATTTGGAATCCAAGTTATTCTTCCACTGACTGCTCAGAAATCATTGGCCGAAGTCAATGAAGAAGACACACATAGTGGAGGCACAAGAGACTGAAGTTACTGGAATCTGGAAAGAAAACAAAGCACTGCTGGAGGAACTCAGCGGGTTCGAGACCCTTCGTCTGGAAAGAAAGAGTAGAGGGGATAACATTTACTTTCAGACCCAGACTGACAGATCCTGACTTAAGTTGCTGAAGATACCATCAAATCTAAGAGAAGCCTGAGGTGGAACTCCACCATTTTTCATTTTCTGTTTTAATCTAATGCTGCTCACTTATTCTTATGCTACTCAGTAAGTCAAGCGTGCAGGACAAACCACAGCGCTTTACCATTAACAACCCGTTACTGTGACCCGGAGCATCAATGTGCTGATGCCCATGGTCCTTAAGCCACCTTGACATCCGATCACCGTCATTCCCTTTGTCCTCGTCATCGCTCTTCCACCTTCTCTACTACTGAAAACTGACTTGCATGTCCTTCTTTCCCGGTTCTGCGGAAGGGAGGCAGCCCCGAAGTATTGACTCTTTCTCTTTCCATAGGTGCCGCCTGCCTTGTAGAGTTTTTAGCTTTTTCTGTTTTAACACGGAGGAGACAACAGATGGATATTTCAGATTCAGTTGCAGAAAGAGAAAACTTGGATCAGCCATGGTTCACCTCAATTAATGTAAAAGCAATTTTAACCGATTAGGGCTGTTAAACAATGGTCGAGCACGGTGTTGCCTATGTTCTGCCATCAAAGTTAATCTCGTGTTTTTGATATCTGCCTTGAAAAACAAGTCGAAACATGTTAAAATAAAGAATGGGCACACTCACAAACATTTGTTTTATTTAACAGATAACAGAAGATGCAGACCAGGCCGGAGTGAGCTCCATGTGAGAAATCCAAGGAGAGTAAACAAGTATGCACACGCAGAAACAAGAGTTCAATAGATAGAAATCGTGGACGAATCTCAGTTTGTCAATGGATTTTGATTTATTACCGAGCCATTTTGACTACAAGAACTCCAACGGAAAATAAAATTGGGAAATTCTGTAAAATGACGGAGGACCAGAATGTTCATTGCCCAAACAGCGAAGCTGTTCCCAGGGCACCAATGCTCAAGACGAGAGGGCATGGCTTTAAGGTTATGGGTGGGAGGTTCAGGGGAGATGTCAGTGGTAGGTTTTTCACCCAGAGAGTGGTTGGTGCATGGAATGCACTGCCTGGGGTGGTGGTGGAGGCAGATACATTGGACAGGTTCAAGAGTTTGTTGGATAGGCATATGGAGGAATGTGAGATAGAGGGATGCGCGGGAGGAAAGGGTTAGATAGTGTGAGGGTGGTTTGATGGACGGTACAGCATTGTGGGCCGAAGGGCCTGTTTTGTGCTGTATGGTTCTATGGTTGTATGGCTCTATGGTTCTCTACGTTACCCCCATGTACATGCATTTTTTTTCTGTGATATTCAAACACAGAAATAAAACATCTTTTAATATGATGTCATATCAAGCAGTTACATCCACCTTTTAATTTTCGGGGATTATTTTTCAGCCAGTCAGAACATTGTAAAATAATGTGTTTTCAATCTGAATGAGAGTTACTTCATAAACAACAATGTATCTTGTGTTGATTATAAATTACATTGATTACGGTATTATCTGCAACTCCGTCGACGCAGGAGTTTCCTTGTCAAAAAAAAAATCTTGGAAATAAGTGAGAAAGATTCATCCAACCTTCTGTATCGGCATCGCTCTCAGTTTTAAAATTCGGAACCAGATGGACGCAATTGCGGGTTAAACTACAGAGCACCAGTTTATTGAAGAAAGGCAGCGCAGAAAATGCTGTGGATGTTCGTTTCACTTTGTATATAACCACCATGCAATACGATGTGATTATTCCGATTTGTCTTTTTTTGTAGTGCTCATGCTTGGATTCCAATGTATGCTATAAAACAAGAGGATAGAGATTGTTATATATTTTTGAGAATCATAGAATATTACAGCATTGATAAGATTTAATCTGTTCCTAGTGTATGCACTATTTTACTGCTTAGTTGAACCTCGTAGTTATTTCTATTCTGTTGATTGGTCTTCACAATCCTCACTTTTGTATATATTCACGTAACCACTTTCTGCAGAAGAGCTAACTCCTTCAACTCACGGAAGTGGAAAACAACTAGGAATCCATGCAAAACAGCAATATTCTACGTGGTGAAGTTTGCAAATCCATTCTGAAGATTGGTGGTTACTTGCTCTTGTACCTTTTCACCGGCCAATAAGAATAGTTAAATACTTTTCCCCGAAACTTGAATACTTTGTTGTCTTACTTTTCCGGACCCACTGATGAAAACTCAAACTTCTCAACTTTTTCATAGTTTCAGCCCTACAATTCCGTAAAGACTTGTCCCAGATATCGGAGCAGAATGGTTTTCCCATGACACTCTATCAGCACTTCCGTGCTGAGTCCCATGGCACTCGATCAAAATTTAGATACACTTCCGTGTTGCTTGATTTTTACGGATATATCTTGGTACACTTGAGTGTTCAATTTATATATTTCGATTTATATATATTCGTTTCATATTGTTACTCAAGATTCTTCTACCTGCACACAAAGTTCACTACTCCACTACATTATTTCAAGTTCCAACTTTTATTACCAAAGGGCTTTCACATCAATTTCCTCTGCCACTTGCACCTATGCTAATTCTCTATTCAGCAATGAATGAATTTTTCCCTTCAAGATTTCACTAGATCTATTCTAGATCTTCACACATCTTCATATTTGGAAGTTAATTCCTCAGTTCCCTCTGATTAAATTGTTTTGCAGCAGCAGTACGGTGCAAAGTCATAAAATTGCTATAACTTATAAAAATATAGAAATAAACGGTGCGATAAGAATGAATAACATAGTGTTCCTGGGTTCATGGACCGTTCGGAAATCTGATAGTGGAGGTAAATGCGACTAAAGTTACCTATAAGTTTCCTTGTCAAATGCACAATTCAATTGAGAAAAGCGTGTACGTCACACCCAAGGTCCAGGATTTGAATTTTCCTTCAGCCATCCCTATCAGGAACATTCCAAGAGGAGGCAAGCACATTCTACTTTTCTAAAATTGGTGCAGTTTAGCCTTGTGTTCAAAAAATAGCTGATGCTTTTTTGTTTATTATGAATGAAGCAGAATGCACAGAAATGCAATTAAGTATGCTGAGTCTCTTCAACTATGATTGCCCCATAACAACATAGAGTTCAAGGTTATTCTTGCAACTGAATAATTAATTCAGACATATTCACGGTTAGTCGTGGAAAGATCAGCGAGAGGAAAAAAGAAACACACGTTTCTCTTCTTGTTAACCGCTATATTAACAAATATAATTGACAATAGGGCAATACTTGCCTTCTAAGCCAAGTATAAACCTGTATGTTATCAGGTCAGTACAGATATTCAGTTCCGGTTTGAAATACATCAGTTAGTTGTAACACTCTGAAAATATACCGGATGTTGCATAACATAAGTTCATAAACCGTATGGAGTAACGACTAACGATCACCTTGACGGTAGAATCTAAACGGTATTTTCCTTTGCAAAGCTTCCTAACTGCACTGTTTGAAAGCTGCAACTGTTACACTTAAAGGCGGTTGAATATCACCTTTTCTTTCTATTTCTTATATCAAATTGCGTAGATTTCTTCAAAAGGAAGAGTAAACTGAAGCTGTTCGTATACATGCATGCAACACGTAGACAATGCGACAGGTGCCAAATGATTTGTTTCTTCATCTGCAGTCAACCACATTTATTTTTGTTTTTAAAAGGGTCAGAACTTCTTTCACAACTCTCAAATGTTGGTGCACTTGCAACATGATATCAATCTGATCAAAAAGATAACTATCGATTGGTTTCGATTAGTTTACCGTGTCGTGTCTTATTGTAAGCCAAAGTCGTGCAACTACTGATATTGTCAGCTGTTGCATCAGATTTATTCTTTAATATAAAATACAAGTTCTTGACCTGGCGCATAATGGTGCAGTTAATAAAGCCGCTGTCTCACAGTGCCAGGGGCTCGGCTTCCAGTCAGACCTTGCGTGCTTTCTCTGTGGACTGTGCACGATATCCTTGTGACCGCACGGATTTCCTCCCGGTTCTCCGGTTTCATCCCACATCCCAAACATAGAAGATTAATTGCCTAGTGTAAATTATCCCGATTGTGTAGGTGAGCGGTAGAATCTAGGGGCTGTTGGTGAGCATGTGGGGGGAATAAAATGTGCGATTAATGTAGGATTAGTGTAAACGGGTGGCGGCTGCTTGGCGGACTTGGTGAGCCGAAAGGTCTATTTCCGTGATGTGTTCTCCAGACTCGACGGCTTTATCACTTTATGACATCCGAGGACTCTATGTAAATTTCTGGAGGCTCAGTGGGCAAGGAAAGCCTGTGAACTGGAGCATGTAGTGCGGTAATATTATTTTCCTAAAGCCAGCTTTCGGTGGAAATAGAGTCCCGGCACTGAGCTTTTACAATTCATCTCACATAAAGTAACCTCAGCTTTATGCTTGAGCATAGATATGGTCAGATAGAGATTGATCGTGTAAACCAATCTATAACGTTGGGCTGGAGAGAGAAACAAGCCACTGTGTGTTCACATTCCTGCATGTCATGACTGCCTTCATTATCTAAAAAGTATATCGATACAGACAAAACTACAGCGATGGTTTCGAAATGTGTTGGCACAGACTAGCTAATATATTGAATTTCCATTTATGGCTCTGATCACAGATTTTATTTAACAACGCTGTTGATGATGAGTCACCTCCACGAGCCCATCAGTAAAACATACCTGTCTGTGATAGAAGTAAGATATGAATGCACCCTGTTGTAATTTGAATTTGAGTCACAGTTGATGCGAGTTAAGGAGACTCATGAATTTTTTTTGGAATTTCATAAATTATAGAGCACTTTGCCCAACCATTATTTCATCGCATTGAACAGACCGTTGAGTCGTGAAGACGGGAGGTATATTTGTAAGCCAACCCGAATTCAAGCCAGTCGAACAAAAATAATTAAGTAACGTCATTATTTGTTATATGTGCGATCTGTTGAACAGCAAACTTCAAGTTTGCTGTTCAACTGTTTTTTTTAATCTGAATAATCATTCGTTCTATGCAGCTTTAGTCATTAAGAAATCTACATTCACATTGCTGTTGCATCTGATGGGAGAGAACTGCGTCCATTCCAGTACCCGTTCCTCAGCATCGTAGGTAAGTCTTTGGTAAGTAAGCTTTCCTTCTTTGTGTTTTTGGAGGAATGTGACTTGTGTATTCTTACGTCATTTGTCTGCTCCCTATTCTCCCGTAATATATAGCGATTCTCTTTTGTTCGACTGACTTGTCTTTATCCGGATGGTTATTAAAAACGAGGAAAGGTAGAGGTGCATTTACAAGTCAGGATTTTGCGTGGCTCTGAGTAAAGATCTTGGAGAGATTTAATTTCCGTGACGTTATCTCTCTTTTAATGACATGCAAATTACAAGAAGTTGGGAGATTTTGTAAGCATATCTACGTTAAATTGGCATTTAATTGAAAAAAAATGGTTAACACAATTTGAACCATTTTCACCATACTGCTGCCGCAAAAGAACAAAATGTAAGCAACATGTCCTTACAATTTTCCTGAAAGTTGAGTAATCTTCGAACTTTAAGATACATGAGCCGCAAAAGGGTAAAAGTATGTGGATAAATTCATTATTTGCTGTAGTCTTCGATTTTGCATAGCGCAGAATAACAGCTTAGGTCTTAACCACTACTGGAATTGCGTCGTCTGAAAGATAATTACGGCATAGATGTAGTCAGCGTTTTGAGGGAAGTGGGCTCATTTCGGGAAAAAACTTGGTGGCCACACATTTAATGAATGTTGATGGTCACTATGGTTAGTTGTTTATAATTACCAAATTTATTCACTGCCCTACACCAATTCAATCATCAGTAATTGTAGTCTGTCTATAAAGCCATATGAGGAACAAAATGAGATCTTACATCTTGAGAGGATCTAATCTCTCAAGGACATTGAAGTATAATGCAAAAGACTTCTCCTGGAAGTATTAGTTCATTTTTCTCCGCTGCTTCCCGTACATCTACTTTTAAAGCGATCACATTCTCTTCTAACTGTTGCCTTTCCCCTTCGAAACTGCAGATTGGTTATCTAATTATCTGTTCAGTCCCGGTCTAATCAATTGAAATGGATTTTTTCCTTTTAAAGCCTCCAGTCCTTGCTTATTCATTGTTTCTTGAGATAATTAAGATGATTTTAAAATTAAGATTATTGTTTCCGCTAATAATCATTGCCTCTTGCTATATTTGTAACCTTGCTCTCTCAAATTTAAGCTGACTTCGTCAGCACACCCCTATTTCTGAAAAAAAATTAATTGAAATCAGAATACCATTGATGGGAATATCGTGTGCTTCTGCCATAAATTCACTCTCCTATAAACAATTCCATATTTCATTCTCCAGTCTCATTGATTTGAAAAATACGATACCAAAATCCAAATATTAAATAATTATTTTCCACCTAATTGTTGGTTAACTTGACGAAATGTAATGAGAATGTTCCTGAAATAATTGTGAAAATATCAAAATCTTTGTTTTCTATTACTAATCATTGCCTCTGGATATGTTTGAAATACTCTTCCACGCTCTGACTTCTGAAGACTCAAATTAATTAAAATCAGGATATGCGAGTTTTGAATATCACTGACTTTCTCTCACAACCTCTGATGCCCATTATTCAAACACTTACGCGGAACAATTATTTCCAACAGATACATCTGTGTGTACTTAACTTCCTATAACATGCTGGACTGCAGTTTACACGAACCCCGCATATCTATCCCGTTATATAAACTCGATGGTTGGTATAAACCACGCAAACGTAATCTCACACGTCAATTGCCTCGCAGTTCATAACAGCGAGACTGGCCCGAAATTAAAGTTTCGGTTTTGTTGCTTTCAACCGAGTTGCACCAATCATTGAAATGTTTATCTACACGGCGCTCCGGACCAAACAGCTCCTGGGGATTATTTTAATCGGTATTTCCTTTAGTTCTTTCAAACATTCTTTTTCTCTATCTTTTTGTCATGTTTTCACTTTCTGAATCTCTCCATGTATTTGATAACACCGATTCATTTTCATTTTCAATAGCTGTGGCCGATGGGTTTTTTAAAGTGGTCCAAACCCCTGAACGTATCGAATCAATCGTTGGTGAAAATGTCATTTTCAGTTGCACATTTTCCAGTTCTGAAGACACATCATATGTTGACATTTACTGGTGGAAACTTGGCGAAAAAGAATTGATACAACCAGACATCAGGAAACGTATTGATACCAGGGAAGGAATAATCTCACTCCTGCTCCTAAATGTCAGTATCGACGACTCTGGAGCCTATCACTGCGGAGTCACATTTAAAAGAATCAATGTCGCAAAGGGAAGTGGATCACAGTTTATCGTCGGTGGTGAGCGACTAGTACAGACCAGAATACCTCTAGAGTATTTTTTTATTCAATGCGACATGGTAGTCCAATTTATACTCTCTCACCTCAGATTGCTTGCACATTTACACGAGAAAGGGAAGGCTTCGATTTCAGAGACGTTTAAAATTCTTGACAAGTTGCTCGTTAGCTATTAAATTCAATTAATATCTGAGTGTTTGGTTGATCATTTTCCACGCTTGCAAGTTTGCTAAGGAAGGATTTCCGCGTCAGATAAGGATGAATAAAGTTTCAGTGATCACGAAATCCTTCTTGATATAAAAACATCCAATTGTCAAATTATTTGGTAATTGCAATATCATGACAATCTGAGATAACGGCATCATGCTGAAGAAACACGAATTCAACGTTTTCTTTTCGAGAAATGCCTTGAATGCTGTACGCAAGCATTAATTATGATTGCAAAGAACATAAGGCATTTAGTAGAGCCTGGGGTTGTTCCAAAGAGTTAGCAAACGATAAGAGGTTTTGAGTGTACTTATTGTTGAAGCTTCTGGGGAGCATAACAGGCAATTGCACACAACATTGACTCACATATACCATTGAAATCATGCTCTTATCAATGATATTACTGCTGATCTGAGAATTCTTGTCCGAGACACTGAGGCATAATCCATGTCATTGTTTATTTTAAGACATTATGAACTGGCAAGGTTAGGAGTTTGTTATGTATAACGTTTCATTCGATCGATGCCACCCACGAACTTACAACAAATCCTCTGGTCTAAGCTGAGGGTTTAGTCTTAAATATGTTCTCAAATCTATTGAGCTGCCTGAAAATTCAGAACTTTCCAATTCGAAAGCAAATGCGCTGCTTATGATCCTCGAACAGTACAGGCTCAGAAGCCTGGCTGCATTTACAGGTGTTCAGAGAGTAGCTTATATTAATGGTGTTTGTCTATCCTAACGAATTCTGCCTCTGAGCTGAGTATGATCTCATGAATGCGTTGATTATTTGTCTATTGCTCAGTCTTCCAACCAGAGTGGAATGATTTTCCCAGCGCGACCAATTTAGTGAAATGAATGATTTGCTTTTTACGTCATAAATTTTATATTGAAGAGTGGAAACATTACCTATAGCCGAAGTTTGTTAATATTTCGTGGATGATGTTCCGAGCAGTGCTTTGCCGCATTTCACAGAACACAAGATGGTGCTGCGCCTCGGAATTGCGGAGAAATGGGGAATGGGGGGGGGGGGGGGGTTGATATGTGTGTATGGCTGTTTGTGGTGGTTCTAGGTTATCAATATGCGTGAAATCATCTCTGGAATTGCTCACAGAGATTTTTAACAATATTTCTTTTTCGAATGCTATGACATTCCAGAAGTCACTGGAAAAAGGGTCGAGGTATGGGGAATGCCACGAATTTCTATGATCCAAATGCTTGGCCTGAAATGATGCTAGAATTTCAATACCTGTCCTCTGCAAAAGATTTCGTAAGTAACTGATTGGGAACTTTTGTAAATCAACCAGAACTGGATTTGGGATTGATTAGATCAAACCGGGCAGAGATATGATGGGCGCTGCCCACTTTGGTTGTTTAAAATTTCATGTCTCCGTGATACGAATTGTCATTTCGTATTCACAATTTTATTGTTATCTGATACTTGATATTGCCATTTCCATCCTGTATCTCTCTACTGGAAAAGGTTTGACAGAAAAGAGAATATATTATTAAAAAACAAAGTAGGCGAGATATTAACTCGCTTCGATTTTTTGCCAGCTTCACCAACTCCTCTGAGGATTGTTTCACATGCATCCGGTAGAAATGGATCCGGGACGTCGACCCTCGTATGTGAAATGGCTCCATTTTACCTGGCGGGATTGACTATTGCTTGGTACAAAAACAATAAAAGCTTTGAGACTGGAATAAGTACCACTCATCAGCTCAACGCCGCCGGGATGTTTGAAGCTTCCAGCTCGCTTGAAGAACCACGGCTTTCCCAAGACAGATGTGTTTATGTGTGTTTAGTGACTCACATTAGCCTGAAAATTCCAGCCATGGCAATTCATATTGTTCCTGATTCTAACTCGGGTAAGATGTTTATTTTATATGGGGAGCATCATCATCCAGAAGACACTGAGATGTTAATTTTTTTAATAAAGGAGCTGATTTAATAAGGGAAAATGCAGTTCATTATTCTAGAGAACAATCACAATATCCCACTGAGTTTTCCATTTAAATACCACCAACATCAAAAATCTTCGAACACTTTTTCCATCCTAGTAAAATTTTCCGATTCTTACCAAATGCAATGCTTCTTTCCTGCTTCGTTTTGTATTAATGACTTATACTGACCCTCCAGCAGCTAAAAATTGTTCATACATTGGACTCTGTTCGGAGGCCAGTGTCTTAGTATCATCCGGCAGTGTGCAGAGGTCCATGTGTGAATGCTATACTAATCTTGCAGGCAGACACAGCACCTGGACTTCGGTTTGTTCGTAGATTTTTGGATACCTTTGGTTTGCATTGACGATTCTGGTCCTGGTGACAATTATTGGAATCTGGCTCAGATTTATCAACTACAAAGGTAAGCCAACTCAGTCGTTAATGCAGCTTGAAGTGACTATATAAAAGATGAACATCCAGGAAGGGGGTCAATATAACGATAAGAAAATATTTTTGCCTGAGTGGAAACAAAGGTCCCGTGACTATTCAATTGTACATTCAGTGTCTACATCGAGTTCTAAATTGGACTGTGGTCCTGAAACGGACAACGCATCTTAAAATCTTGTGAGGTTAAAATGAATTCTGTATGCGTTTCCACTCATCCTGTCAGGAAATCAGATTATCTGTATAGCGACAGACCAAACAAGACACCTATCTTCTTTCCCCGACCGAACACTGCGAACTGTTCCTGTTTCTGCAGACAAAATTCTCAGACAAGTACAGGCTACCTGACTTCTGCAACAAAAAAATCCACGAAATGCATGTGTTGAATGTTCCTCGTCGTAAATTGACAGTTGTTGTATTGGATGCAGCACATCAACACTTAGTCGCAATGAAGTTTTCAAGTTTTTCTTTAGCAGGAGAAAGAAGAGATGAATTAAAAGTCTGAAAGCTTTGTAAATTAGTGTCGTTAAACCGATAGATCGTTTGAAAACTGCGTCATCATTTTCTGTAGATCTGAGAACTTTATTTCAGTTCCGGCCAGCTCTCTTCCGTGTTTACATTTTATGTAAATTTGCATTGTCCCCGTTTCAATTTAATCCGATTAGGACAGGAAAATTAGCACATAAATTGTCATTGAATAACTTGTGCAGCTGTGGTGTGCACACCCAATCCTGGGAGTAGTAAAATTCTGCGTAAACCATTGCCCGTTGCGACCTTCACCCTCATCTACACACACTGCGCTGGCGTACATCATCTGCAGCAATATCTATTATACGACTAGAAAGGACTGAAATTTATAAAAATACTCAGGGCTGCAGCAGCAGAAACATTGGGCTCCAACGCAGCAAGGAAACTGCTGCTTTAGCAAAAGTATTCCATTTATCATTTAGGTATTTATTTGTTGCAAGGCGATTCCTTGCTGTCTGCTCCGGGGAGAGGAAATGATCGCCACATAAACCAAGAGGCGGCGGCCCGTTTTCATTTAATTTCTAGCAGTACATTAGGTTACTGTTACTGAAGAACGTAAATCTTTACTGGGCTCAGACCAAAAAAAAACACCATTTATTTTAAATAAAACATCTGGAAATTAAACAAGGCGATATCCAGAACTGGATTCCCAACATTTTCTGAGACTGGGATTTCAACCTCAATTACAACATTTCTGCAGCAGCATGATTTTCTGACCATCCCGTTGGCAGGGCAAAATCCCATGGAAACTTCAAGCTCTGCACGGAAACCTCAAACGTTTGCTAACGTATTATATAATAGCAACGGCACAACAGTAAGTGACCGTTAGAAACATGGCCCAGGATTAATCAGTTCGTCTATTTTCATGCACGATGTATTTAATGCTGGGTGCACATTACGATCACTTTAAATCTCATGCACACCAATTGAACCATTCGAATTGGATCAATAAGGGAGTGATCACTTTGCTGGGTTTGTCTTATAGCCCCCGCCAATAGTCAGAGGTAATTAGAGGAGCAAATATGTAGGGAGATCGTAGATGGTTGTAAGAATAATAGTAATAGTAACTGATTTTATCTTTCCTCGTGTTGATTGGGACTGTGAAAGTGTTCAGGGCTTGGATGGAACGAAATTTGATCAGGGTGTCCAAGAAAGTTTTCTCATGTGACAGATACGTGGCCCTGGTAGAGAGGGAGCAATACTTGGCCTCCTATTAGGAAATGATGCAGGATAACAAGTGGCTGAAATATCAGTGGGCGAGTACTTTGGGACTCGCGACCATAATATTGATGGAAAAAGATAGGACTGGTCCACAAGTTAAAATCCTAAATTGGAGCAAGGGTAACTTTAATGTTATTAGACAGGAACTTGCAAATGTTGATTGGTAGAGGCTGCTCGGAGGTGAAAGGACATCTCGCAATGCGAGACTTTTAAAAAGTAAGATAGGGAGTGTTCAGGACCGGAATGTTCCTGTTAGAGTGAAGCGAAGGGGGTGACAGGATTGGGGAATATTGATTGACCAGGGATTTTCGGGCTCTGGTCAGGAAAAAGGAAGCATATGTTAGATATTAAGCAACTGGGATCAAACAAATCCCTTGAAGAGTATAAGGAAGAGAGGCATACACACGAGAAGAATCAGGATGGAATCAGGGGGCGGGGCTAAGTCGAGTCAGGTTGGGTTGCGCGCTGCTAGGTCCTCGCCGGTTGTGGAGCTCTGGGATAGCGCGCCGTGGGGTTATGCTCTAAGGTATTGCAACTTTTCGGCTTTTCTTAAGCATTCATGTCGTATCGCGTTCTTGTCTCTCTTTGGGTAAATGCATTACTCCATAATTTTCTATGGGATATACTTGTCTTTCTTTTGTATTTACACGTGTCTCTGTGTGTAGTTCCTCCAAGTTTATCGTATCAAATGCTTTCATAGTCCAAAAGAAAGAGGTCTTCAGAGGTGATAAGCAAGCACTGGAAGCTGCAAGACAGAAGATTAATTCTGAATTCCGGAGCCACTTTACTGAATCATTTCCACAGCAAATAACCAAGTTACTTAAATTAGGGTTTTTGTTTAGGACGGTGGGGTAGCAGTTAGCGTAAAACTATTACAGCGCAAGCAATCGGTGTCTGTGAGGTGTTTGTACGTTCTACCCGTAACTGCGTGGGTCTCCTCCGGGTGCTCCGGTTTCCTCCCACGTTCCCACATTGGAATGCCCTTCCTCAAAGGACAGTCGAAGTAGAGTATTTCAAAATAATTTAAAACACGGTAGACAAGTAATTGATAAGAATGTGGTGAAAGGTTACCTTGGGAGACGTGAATGTGGAACTGTGATTTAATCGGACCAGCCATGACCTTATGAAACGGTGGAGCAGCTTAAGCGGGCGAACGACCAACTGCTGGTTCTAGTTCTTAGGTTCGTATGATCTCTCAAAGAGAGTCCAAACATGAACACTTTGACGAACACTCCAGTGCAGTACTGAGTGCAGACCTGTTAGCGGTGCGGTCTTTTGGGTGAGCTGCTTAACTGGAGCCCGCCTGCTCTCCCAGGCACCACAGCAAAGGAGTACATGGGAAATTTCCTTTGTGCCACATCCAATAATTACCACACGATTAACACACAAAAGCATTATTATCACACAGCGGTTGTCGGAGCAAACTGCGCGCAAGGATTTCTGACTTCCACCATTTCACTTACTCTTTTCAGAATGTGCTTTATTACTTAGGAGTCTCTTTGAGAAGTTTTGACTATGCAAACAGACATGTAACTGCACGGTTTCCTTTTTCTTTGTTATCTGTCCAGCCCTCATGCTATAACCTTCTATTCCTGAGCTTATTGTGTTTCCACTAAAGTGGTTAAATGATATTCTTATCAAGCATTCATGTGGTATCGCATTCTTGTCTCTCTTTGGGTAAATGCATTACTCCATAATTTTCTACGGGATATACCTGTCTTTCTTTTGTATTTACGCGTGTCTCTGTGTGTACTTCTGCCAAGTTTATCGTGTCAAATGCTTTCATAGTCCAACATCTCTCTTTACAGTGTACTCTTTTCTCGAGAAAAGAATCCATTCCAGTTGTGCGTTTCAATTTGTGTTAATCAACTTACTGGCATAGAGACGGATCATTTTTGTTTTCTTTTTGGTCTTCTGCAGATACGTCCACCTCCCCCTTCCACGCCGTTTCCTCAGACAAACGGAGTAGAAAATGACTGTAATCATAAATTCCTTTGAAATTAGAGGCTCCTGAGAATTAAAAAATGGCAAGTGGCCATGGAAAGCAGGCTCTATGAAGGAGGATGTGAATGAAAAAAAAACTATATAAGACTTCGATTGTTTCGCAATGGAATGCGTCACACTGATGTGAAAATGATGAATGGATGATAAATATCCAGAAATAAATAGTTTTTTCCCCCATTATTGTGTGTTGTCCTGTGACTGATCTTAGTAGATTTAATGGTTACACTTTCCTTCCAGTGAAGCATCGCTGTACTCTCCCCACTAGCTCCACTCCTTTCAAAGAATCCCGTTTTCTCCATCTGGCAGTGAAATCCCAAAACGATCTACTACTCACCTTAATCCGGTTCCTGGTATGATTTTAACTCAGTGACGTCACTATTGTCCATCTAACCCTCCATCCTCTCAAACGTGCTTCTCGGTCTCATTTAACTTGGTGGCCACAGAAAAGTTCATTTATTTCACATTCTGAATGTTAAGAGTGGATAAATGTAATGTTGGGACGGCCTCCCTGCCACTGAGGCAGACATTCACTCCAAGTGCAACCATTTCTGAAGGATCCGCAGGTCCAACCGATAGTGAAATGGGGCAGTAATAATCTAGAGCTAACCGCCTTTATTTGGGAAATGAGAGGACTAGTGTTCTACCGGGGGATCAAAACTTGCTTTTAACCATCGTCTGAAATTGACCGGTAAGCTGGCCAATTCGTAGGTTATTGACGATATACACAATGGATATAATCAGAATGCGTACAATTCTTCGTTAACTACTAATTTGAATTTAATAGATTTAACTTCACAACCGTTATCAATTTACCATCTGAAAATTTAACACGAGGGAAGAATTTCATACTTTCAGATAAATAGCGACAACGTGCGCAAGAAAACAGTAGCAACAGACAGTCTGCTGGAGGAACTCAGCGGGACGAGCAGCATCTGTGGGGGGAAAGGAATTGTCGACGTTTCGAGTGGAAAATATTTCATTGCAGTGCAGAATCTCGGATTGTTGTATAAATATTGTTTGTCGCAATAAAATTAGCCACATTCTTTTGCTATTGTCAAACGCATCGAAACATTTACCGAGGCCAATACCCTCCTGCATGGGAGAACTCGGCAACATATCCCATCACAAGTTGTCTGGGCTAAACAAAATCTTTCAAAGACTTCTCGCTCGCTGCTCTCTGCTTTGTCTGCACATTGTACCATTGTGTTCAGAAACAATAGTCAGCTGCAGTTTCTTCTCTCATGCTCCAACTTAAAACTGTCTGAATCTGTTTTCCGTGAAAGTCAATATGTCCCTAGATATTATGGTCGTCAAATACTGAATATCTCCTCGTCTATCATGACGGTTTTCTGCTTCCCCCCTACTCATCTGGACAAATCTGTCTCCTGCGTCAGGACATGCCTTTGCATCGCTAGTTCCCGGCACCTTTTCCTCCATTGCCTTTCCATATTCTCGCACATAGTTCACAAATACGATCTCATTTTCAATGCATGCTAACCAAACTAAACCACCCAAGTTCCACTTCTGGTCCCCGTGATAATAACAGTTCTGAATAGCAAGTTTTCTGGGGAGAATTGACAGTACCTTTTCGAAATCGTTTTCAATACCTATTTTTCAACAAGAAAAAATACTTAACAAAAATTCTCTTACAACGAACTTTACAATTCCAAATTCAGTCTGTTCCATGAATACCGTGTATCACTGCCCGGACGCATGTGAGTACCCCACGGATTGCTTTCACTATCGCACGATATCATAACCTTCCTAATCAAGTACGTGAATTATAACTGTGATTTTATTGCGTTGTACGATCTGTTTTCTTTCTCAAATTCTCTGCAGTCTTTAACATGGTCCAGCAAACCACAATTCTCCAACCCTCTCCAATTCGGATTTCCAGTATCTCCAGTTTTTCTTTTAATTTTCCTTGTATGTAATTAATCTCGTTCTACCCAGTCAGTAATACAGCAGATATGAGATTAATGACTGTGGTTTGGGTCGGCTTTGCAAATGTGTACCTAGCTTTCACCTTTCAACAGTCAATTCAACGCGTCGGACCACCGTTTTGGACAGAGAGCTCTTCTATTAATTAAGCAATTCCAACATTTAAACAACGAAAAATTGGCAAAGGCAAATCCTCATTTATTACTGCCAATTAGGGACCAAATCTAATTGACGTCAGGATGCATTCACATACCATTTTTGATCTCACTAACCACCCTTCTTAATTTCGCTGCCGGTGTCCAAATGTTGGTTCATAAAAATGTACTGTCTTAAAACTTAGTTAGCAGAACCAAACATGGAAATTTGTGATATTCGGACAGCCTGCAATTACTTTTCATTGACATAATTGAGTGCAGTATGGTAAGGTAGAGTCTTCCAACATTTTCTTAAAATTTGGCAATGTCGATAGCGGTCATTACATGCAGGGTTTTCAGCTCCACATCTTGAGCGGTTTCCCTCTTCAGCACATTGCGGATAATTAATTTGTATGATCAGTTTACGCCTGGTCGCCTCTATGCTCACACCTATGGCTGAGGTTATGACAACTGAGATGGACTCAATGTCAGCACTCTATTTCTAAAACAAAACTGACACTGCTGCCGGTGGTCTTATTTCTCACAGAATCTCCAGCAATATGCTTCGACTTCTTGAGAGGCATGACTTTTACCAAAATTTCAGTTTGGTGCATATGTTTACAACTACCGTTCAGTAGCTCTGACATCCACTATCATGAAGTGCTTTGAGAGGCTGGTCAAAGCACGTATTAACTCCAGCCTCCCAGACAATCTGGACCCATTGCAATTCGCCTATCGCCGAAACAGGGCCACAGCGGATGCCATCTCCCTGGCCCTACACTCAGCTCTGAAGCATCTGGATAGTAAAGACACCTAACGTTAGACTATTGTTTATTGACTACAGCTCTGCCTTCAATACTATAATCCCAAGCAAAATGTCACCAAACTCTGAGACATAGGACTCAACACGTCCTTCTGTAACTGGATCCTTGACTTTCTAACCAACAGACGGCAATCAGTGAGGACAGGCAGCAATACCTCCGGCACGATTATTCTCAACACTGGTGCCCCACAAGGCTACGTCCTTGAGTATTGAGTATACTCAAGGCTACGTCGTTGAGTATTCCCTGTACACACATGACTGTGTGGCCAGATTCTGCCCTAACTCCATCTGCAAGTTTACAGATGATACCACCGTCGTAGGCCGTATCTCAAATGGCAATGAGTCGGAGTACAGGAAGGAGATAGAAAGCTTAGTGGAATGGTGTCATGACAACAACCTTTCCCTCAATGTCAACAAAACAAAAGAGCTGGTCATTGACCGGGAAAGGGGGCGGTGCACATCAACGGTGCTGAGGTCGAGAAGGTTGAGAGCTTCAAGTTTCTGGGGGTGAACATCACCAATGGCCAAGAAATTTCACCCGAGACTCTACTTCCTTAGGAGGCTAAAGGAATTCGGTATGTCCCCTTTGACAATCACAAACCTTTATCGATACACCATAGAAAGCATCCTATCTGGATGCATCACGGCTTAGTAGGACAACTGCTCTGCCCAGTACCGCAAGAAACTGCAGAGAGTTGTGGACACAGCCCAACGCGTCATGGAAACCAGCCTCCACTCTTTGGACTCTGTCTTTACCTCTCGCTGCTTGGCGAAGCAGCCAGCATAATCAAAGACTACACCCACACGGGTCATTCTCTCTTCTCTCCTCTTCTATCGAGTAGGAGATACAGGAGACTGAGGGCACGTACCATCAGACTTAAGGACAGCTTCTGCCCACTGTGATAAGACTACTGAACTGTTCCCTTATACGATGAGATGGACTCTGACCTCACAATCTACCTTGTTGTGATCTTGCAACATATTGCACTGCACTTTCTCTGCAGCTGTGACACTTTACTCTGTACTCTTATTGTTTTTACCTGTACTACATCAATGCACTCTGTACTAACTCAAAGTAACTGCACTGTATAATGAATTGGCCTGTACGATAGAACATGGAACATAGAACAACTACAGCACAATTCAGGCCCTTCGGCCCACAAAGCTGTGCCGAGTATGTCCCTACCCTAGAAATTACTAGGTTTAACCATAGCCCTTACTTTACGCAGCTCCATATACCAATCTAACAGTCGCTTGAAAGACCCTATCATATCAGTCTCTACCACCATTTCCGGCAGCCCATTCCACGCACACACCACTCTCTGAGTAAAAAACTTAGCCCCG
Source organism: Pristis pectinata (assembly GCF_009764475.1). Classification (NCBI taxonomy): domain Eukaryota; kingdom Metazoa; phylum Chordata; class Chondrichthyes; order Rhinopristiformes; family Pristidae; genus Pristis; species Pristis pectinata. The sequence goes on from NC_067417.1 coordinate 44,968,152, forward strand.
ACATCTCCTCTATATCTACTCCCCAGCACCTTAAACCTATGTCCCCTTGTGGCCACCAATTCAGCCCTGGGGAAAAGCCTCTGACTATCTATCCTATCAATACCTCTCATCATCTTATACACCTCTATCAGGTCCCCCCTCATCCTCCGTCTCTCCAAGGAGAAAAGGCCGAGTTCCCTCAACCTGCTTTCAGAAGGCATGCTCCGCATTCCAGGCAGCATCTTTGTAAATCTCCTCTGCACCCTCTCTATGGCTTCCACATCTTTCCTGCAGTGAGGCGATCAGAACTGAGCACAGTATTCCAAGTGGGGTCTGACCAGGGACCTATATATCTACAACAATACCTCATGGCCCCAAAATTCAATTCCCCAATTAATGAAGGACAATACACCATATGCCTTCTTAACCACAGAGTCAACCTGCGCCGCCACTTTGAGTGTCCTATGGACTCAGAACCCAAGATCCCTCTGATGCTCCACACTGCCATGAGTCCTACCATTAAGACTATATTCCGCCAACATATTTGACCTACCAAAATGAACCACTTCACACTTATCTGGGCTGAAATGCATCTGCCACTTCTCAGCCCAACTCTGATTCATATCTTTATCCCTCTGTAACCTCTGACGGCCCTTGAAACTATCCACAATACCCCCAACCTTCGTGTCATCCGCAAACTTACTAACCCACCCCTCCGCTTCCTCATTCAGGTCATTTATAAAAATCACAAATAGTAAGGGTCCAAGTACAGATCCCTGAGGTACACCACTGGTCACCGACCTCCACTCAGAATACGACTCTTCAACAACCACTCTTTGCCTTCTGTCAGCAAGCCAGTTCTGGATCCACACTGCAGTGTCCCCTTGGATCCCAATCTCCTCACCTTCTCCATAAGCCTCGCATGGGGTACCTTGAAGCCATATACACTACATCTACTGCTCTCCCTTCATCGATGCGCTTAGTCACATCCTCAAAAAATTCAATCAGACTCGTAAGGCAGGACCTGTCCTTAAAAACGCCATGCTGACTATTCCTAATCATATTATACCTCTCCACATGTTCATAAATCCTGCCTCTCAGGATCTTCTCCACCAGCTTACCAACCACTGAGGTAAGACTCACCGGTCTATAATTTCTTGGGCTATCCCTACTCCCCTTCTTGAATAAAGGAACAACATCCGCAACCATCCAATCATCCAGAACCCCTGCCGCCTCTATGGACGACACAAAGATCATCATCAGAGGTTCTGCAATCTCCTCCCTCGCCTCCCACAGCAACCTGGGGTACATCTCATCTGGTCCCGGCGACTTATCTAACTTGATGCTCTCCAAAGTTTCAGTACCTTCTCTTTTCTAATATCTACATGCTCAAGCTTTTCAGGCCACTGCAAGTCCCCACTGAATTCACCCAGATCTTTCCCCGTGGTGAATACTGACGTAAAGTATTCATTAAGTACCTCCGCTATTTCTTCCTGATCCATATACACTTTCCAACTGCTGCACTTGATAGGCCCTATCCTTTCGCATTTCATTCTCTTACTCTTCACATACTTGTAGGGTATGCAAGACAAGTTTTTCACTGTACCTCGGGACAAGTGACAATAATAAACCAATACTAATACCGATACCAACCAGTATTTTCATCTTCATTTGTTTGGCTTATGACAGGGCTTCGTACAGTAAAACAATCTATAAAATTCAAGTAGGGAGCCTGATCAGACCATTATCAGAAAGCATCTTCGCCAAATATTCTACTGCTAGATAGCTGTGAAGGAAGCTAAATCCGACTTCCTCTTAATAAATATAGTCTCCGTTGATGGCAGACGAATGAACATGTAATTTTGCACGTATCAAACTGTCTGTGGTGTATACAGCTGCGGTTTATTTATACTCAATTGAGATCAACAACTGCATAACGTGATGGAAGGAATAGAAACTATGCAGCAATCTTAAAGTGTAGCATTTACAGATACCAGTCGACAGTGGAATTAGAATTCTTTGCTGAAGGAAATACCAATTAGAATCTACGCTTGAGACGTGCATTACTGTTGGTGCATGAGGTCAATTATCTTCTGTTCTGCAACACGCGTTTTATTTTAATAGTGCGGTTTGAGACGATCTTGTAACCCACTTATTATATCTGGCAGCATAGTTCAAAAACAGGTTTATAGAACAGTTGTAGATAATGAATCTATCTGAAAAGCCGTGGCTTTAATCGGAGGAGATGACTAAATAAGACTTGAGCATACTGAGCGTTTTCCTTTGTTGACATTGGGCGAGTAAATGTAACAACATTGAGCAAAGTTAACATAATCACAATCTTTTAGAATGGCTTTGCAAAATACTCTGCACGTAGCACAGCTGAAGTTTTGGAATTTGAAGCTGTGTTCCGCATTCGGAATTTGAAGCTATTAACTATTTCCTAGTGTAAATGGTTGAGTGAAAATGTGAAATATTGAGGGAGGTGAAGACTGAGCAGTGCGTTTAAGGGAGGAAGGGACAGCGATGCATACACAAGCAGTTTATTGATCTATTTCAATACTGCAAATTTCTAGGAATTGAAACATACACGACGGCCTCCAGTCTATTGTTTGATTATGTACATAGGAACACATTTACGATATTTACACGTGTAAAAAAACACAAATTTGGCAATTTCTGTTGGCCATTCGGTTTACCGTGCCACCATTCTTCTATTACCAGTTATTACGTGTTTCAATGGCACAATTTTATTCTTCTTTCAAATTGGTCTCAGACTTACATTTTAAGACACAAGATATCTCTTCCTGGTTGGCGGTGGGGGAATTGCTGTGGAATTACTGAGTTGTAGAAGCTCAATCCAATTCTTTCTTTGCGATTTTTCAACTCCTGCTGCATGTTAAAGATCCAAATCAAATAGCTTTATTTACCCCAATCAACGAGGCCTGGCCACGTTTTAGACACTAAATTATTGTGTATACATTCCGAAACGGATTGATTTTTACCTAAGTATACAGTTCCTCATCAATGAAATATTTTACAGTATGCAGGAATTATTTATATTATTTGTCTCAGAAATGTCTAACTAGCATTTTGTAAATTGCTAATACAGGTAATAAATTGAGGCTTCGGGTTACGAGATAACCATGAGTGTACAGTTCGGAAAATAATCGACAGCGGCCCATCTTGAACGTAACTACCACACCTGCACTGTCATTGGGAAGTTAACTACACCCAGTTTATGGATACGGCAATGAATTGAAACGTTCTAATATTGGCTCCAAGAGCATCGTTTAGAATAGAAACCGAGGTAGGCCGGCAGAAATAAAGTCGTTTTGTTCTGCTTCAATTTAAGATTTTTGACTAAATAACTATGATTTAGTTTGACAGCAGTTTTATTAGACAATTCTAAATTGCTGACAATTAACCTCGAATATTTAAAAAGATTAATGTTGCTGCACTACGTGTAAACACCGCGCATGGTGGATTTAGGAATTTAAATAACGCAGATGGAGAAGAAGTACTTCCGCTGGTTTGGCGGCCATTTTATGGAATTTCCCTGATCTTATTTTCCGTTGAAATTCGTGTCGTATAAATCAAAATACAACCACAAATTCTTTCCAACAATATATATGTATTTAGTTATTTCTTTTCTCCGTTTCTGTCTTCCTTTAAACTTGGGTTCGTGGTCTGCAGCTCAGCATATTCTGTATTCCTATTCTTAACTTCAGATTTTTCTGGTTTTCCGAGTTCAGAACATTGCACAGCCGCGTATGCCACTCCTTCACTGGCGGCCCCTTGTTTTACCTGAAAAATAAAGCAAATGTTTGCAATTTTTATCGATTGAGTATTTTAGCATTTTGCGGCTTGCTGCTTAAGGTTAAAAAATCAAGCACACGCGAAACGTAGGAAGCAACATATTGGCACTGTCATGGCAATATCAAATACTACCCTGTTACATTAGTTTTGATGAGCTACGGGTGACCCATGATTCCCTGACCTACTACTGAATCGCACCTGTGCGTACGCTGTCTCATCCTCGTATTTCCGTCTTGATGTTCTCTTGGATTTGTTCATGTCTACAGCAGCATAAGTCAAATTGTTGTCCGCTTCTCTCTGCAAGGGTCAGATAAAATATTTTATCTTATAATTTAATTACTTTCATCCAATGGTTACTGATCTGTCAGAGACCAGAATTACACTCTTCTAAATAGAATACTGAAAGCACAGTCGATAAATAGCTCGCTATAGCTTGCATACTCTGTAAAGAAAATGTTCACTGGACATAAATCAGCCGGCTTTCAACATACCAGTTAGCTTCTAAAGGATTGGATAGATGTACACAATTATTCTCCAGTATATGGTGACCACTTCTACTGGCAATGGAACTAGCATCGAATTATTTCCAAAACACTATTTGACTGAGTTCATAACTTTTGAGAAATATTTTGACATTATATCAGCTTTACAAAAAACATTATTTATAGCTAAACCCTCTTCGTGAGTTAAACAAATACACCTACCACTCCTTCATGGCCGCCGGCATTTTCGTGTTTACCTAGAAATGAATGACATTTCATTATATACTACTCGTAAAAATCTTTATTCAATTTCTATGTCTGCCATATTCATAATTTTTCTCATGTCCTCATAATATTTCTTGTCACCGCAAAATATAACATGCTTAGATTTGTATGTGGACAGAGCAATGGCAAATGAAGTTCAACTGCTGAGAATTCTAGAACAGAGATGCTCCACAACGTTTGCTGAAATTGCTAAATCATGAGTTGAAATCTGCGAATGGTAAGGGTGATAAACAGCGGATCCAATGTTTGTGGAGACTACGTTGAAAAAGTGCAAAGAAACACAATAAATTATTGAGCTGTGTTTTCAATCACGTTGAATTTAAGTCAGAGGAGAGAATTATTAAACTATGGATTACTCTGCTTTCACGTTCCCTTCACACCGTCCATTCTGATCATTACGAACGGAAGACTGTAACTCATGGCGCGGGGAAATTTGCGGTTGTTTTCTCAGTATCTTGGGACTGAGCGACGAGATGATCATGAATAAATTTCACATTCAAGACTGATATAAGTGCATCAGAGTCTTCACATAGAAAATTACAATTTTACCTACCTTATCTATGCTGCTTAATTAATTTCAGAAAGTTGATGTCACTTGAAAATGTAGGGTATATTATCCATCTTTCGTTGCCATAATTGAGAGACAGTTTCATACGTTTGCTAAGAGTCAAACGTTTTGTGTGGGTTGGAATCACAATTATTCCAAAGATAGATGTGGCAAGTATCTGTCTCTCGTGGACATGAGTACACGAGGCATTACTTAGCATCCTGCAACAATTCGGCAGTTTCACAACCACTTCAGTGATGGCAGTATATTTTTTTCCAAACTTTTCAAACATAATTCAAATCTACAAGATGTCATAAACGAATGTGTTCCGACCATCTCCAAATTTAATCTTAGACACTCAGACTTCCAGTATCAAAACAATGTTCTATCTGCCCCTACTCTATCGGGTTCTTAGTTGTAACAGAATAGGGGTGTGCCGCCGGCTAATGCATAACTCTTGCGGATAATAGTAAGGAAAGCTTAAGGAACAATGTGAGGGAATTCTTAACGCAAAAATCAACAAGTGAAACAAATTTCCAGATGAGATAAATGAGGGTAAAACTCTAAGAATTCCTGAACAAGCAGTGTAATTCCACTTTGGGAGGAAAAGTCCATTTGTCTGTGTGGACGTTATTGGCTTTCTTGGTTATCAGTTATTGTGTGGTATGACATTTTTGAACTATGCTGTAGATGTCATTCCAAGAAGGCTTATTCAGTTCGGTTCATCGCCTTTGGACTGTACACTGATACCACCGCATACAAGCAAGTAGGATCCCCGAAATTTATGAAACAACCCATTAGATTTCGCTTATTCTATCCATTAATATCAAACTTACTCTTGTGTGAGACTCCAAACTTAATTCTGTTAAGGTCTGCGCTTATTGCTAAATTATATATACTAAGTTGTTTCCAATGTGAAGTCGGAACGATTTAGCTTCCTGTAAAAACGCGTAGCAGCGCTATCACTTAATAATTGCATGCTTCATCTGTGGTTTTCCTTGGTTTGGCAGCTCACAGAATATTTTGGTTTAAAGTAAGATTATTAGCAGAATACTTACGTTTATTCTTGGAAATGCACCACATACAAATGATAATCATAAATACCAGAATCGCAATACCACCGACCGTGCTTGCAGGGGCCAAGATGTTACATTTGCCGGTGAGTTCTGCAAGATTAGAAGGATAAGTAATGAATTTTACTTCAACCATAGTTTTCGGAATAATATGTTGTTTTAATAGCCGTCCGCACTCACAATAACTGCACAGCGTACCACGAGAACATTATTGCATAAAAAGTGTTTAGTTCTGACATCAGAAACGACTTGCTCTCGTAAACTGTAATAAGCGGCCTGAGTTGTTTGCACGGCCTGAAATAAATTACGCATTGTCAGCATACTGTATGTGGAACATTGGTTAAGGACAGTGCAGTTCCAGGTAAATAAATATCAGTGAAAGGGAGTAAAGTTTGTTTTACTTGATTTTTCTGTGCTATACGGCGAACAGTGACGCTCCATAGTCCAAGGAAATGTTCGCCGGAGTTGGGTAAAAAAGTATGTTGAATTCTCTGTGCCTTATACACCGAAGTATCACTCAATGCAGCCAGCAAACTTATTTTTTAGATATGGTACCGTCGCCGTACAGTGTGTACTACATGCAAATGAGTTGCAATACACATCAATGTTTATGTGAGAGTATGTATTAAACTAGCGGCTTCAACTTTCCAGAAGAATGGCAGCAGGGACAATGTGTATTCCACTATTGGTATTATCCCATGTATTTATCTTATTGACTATTCAACATAGGGACAGGAGTGGTTGCCGAAGACTCACAACCTTCTCAAAAACAATACTGGAAGGATTGGCAATAAACGGTGCCCTTACCATTGAAGCTCAAACCCAGTTAATGAATAAAAACAAAATAGGAAATAGTTCTTCGAAAAACCTAGCCCTTAATACCAGTTTTAATACAAAGGTTTCTTACCGAATAAAATATATAAAATATTTCCTAAACACACACTCTGGTAAGGCCAGGATATGCCCTATCCATTAGTTCAATCTGAGATGCATTTACAATGAATGAATGAGGCAGGAGCTGCTTAGGGACATACCTGTGTGCGTGTGTGTGTTTGTGTGCGTGCATTTGGCGGGGGGGGGGGGGGGTGGGGGGGGGGGGGGGTCGGGGGGAGGTGGGGGGTGGGTGGAGGTGGGAAGGGCGTTGCGGTTGGTGGTCCGGGAAAAAAGTGATTTGTCTCTCTTCGTCTTCTGTTCATGTCATGAAACAATATAAGCAAACTGTTAAATAAGAGGTCTGAGCAGAATGCTTTGTAATATGCAAATGACGCAGCGTAATTGGAGCGAAACTGCGAGCCATCCGTTGTTCTACATGTTAAACATTTGAAAGCTGAAACATTTAACGGACAATTTCTTGGAAAATCAAAGTCGATAATATTTATCATGAAATTATAATGTTCATGCCTTGAAACCTTATGTCATTTTGCGAATATTAACAAACGGACTATTTTACAGTGAGTTAATACATTTCCTTATATTTTCTCGACTTACCTTCGTCGGGTTTGAGAACAGTGTGAATAGCAATGGCGGGATACCGGAGGGAGATATGGGACACCAAACAGATGTAGCTTGTCCCGTTCTCTTCCGACTCCGTGACTTGCAAAGAACTGGACACTTTATACAGTCCTTTAGCCTTCCGCTCTGTAACATTATTCATCACAGTTGTGACTAGAGCACCATTTTTATACCAGACCATGGTTAAGTCGTTCGGGTAAAACTCAGCCGTTTCACAGACAAGTGTCAGAACGGCTGATGAGCTGCGCCCTGATGTCCCGTAGGAGAGCTTCAAAGGGGTTGGAGAAGCTGTTGGACGGAATGTGAAAAAATGAAGTTACTAGGAAAAAATTAAACAAATATAAAATCGGATAAGAAGAGAATCTCAAACAGTACCCGTTTGTTAGCAACACTTGTTCTTTATATCAATTTTTCGAAATAAGAAATTGATCAATGGCTCATATCCGGGGAGGTCCATGTCCGCAGAGGCCTAAAACTTTCTAAAGTTGGATAATGGTACTAGGCATAATAAGTGCACATTGGAAATAAATTTAGGTCGTCTTTGGTATTTATAGTATGTGTTCCGTAGCTTTCTTTAGCAGACATCTGATATAACACAGCGTTTTAGAGGAATTTGACAACACGTTGCTTTCGACGATCTTACATCTGAAAGAGCAGCTCAATACCTCTATCTTCAGATGTTGCCTGAACTGTGGGTACTGTAAATCAGATTTCTATGCACCTGCACTTGCTGCCACTGTAATATGCTACTTATTGTGATTAATAACATTGAATTTTAAAGTAATTTCGTAAATGAAATGTAATTTTATGTAGCTGGATATATATAAACATCTTAAGTAAAGCAACACAGAAAGAAAATCTTTGTTACATTTGATATTTTCGGACATTTACGCTCATTCGGGTAACTCACCGCGCACAAGTAGATTTGATCCTGTTCCGTTTACGCTAATTTGTCCCCGGCGGGTTACTTGACAGTAATACGTTCCCGAATCATGGGGAGTCGTGTTCAGCAACTCGAAGTATCTACTTCCTCTATTTTTGCTGCCGAATCGTTTCCTGCCATCAGCTCCACTTTGCAGATATTCATTTGCCCCATGTTTCCACCAACGTACTTCGACTGCTGAACTGTTATCCGAAAGATGGATAATGCAGTAAAAGGTGACGTTTTCTCCCATGAGTACTGTCTTTCGTTCGGGAACTTGAGGGACTCTATTCATATTTTGTTCAGAATCTGTTAGAAAATACGTTGAACTTTGGTTAGCTGTATTTTCTGTGGAGATAGACATTTCAGTACATATTTTGGCGTGAAATATTGACGGAATAGAGCAAAGGGAGAAATAAATCTTACTCGGTTGATCTCATGATTACTTGAGGGATACTGGCATGAAGAAGGATAAACACGTACCTGTGTAAATACTCCTCAAGAGAGTTAGGAGTTGGAAGAGAAACATTGCGGACATAACACTTCGAGCAACGGACTAAATTGTATATTTACGAAGTTGATCACTGCAAGAAATAGTTGCCGTGTTATACTCCGAAATATGACGCGAAGAAGTTTGACGTATTTCTTCCGTAAGTACGTACACAATGCACATTCGTCAGTGAAAGCAAATCAGATGATCGATCTTTCCTAACCAAGTACAGAACAAAATTAACGAATTGTATTAATACTTCATCTGTACCGTGGTACTACATCAAAACGCATTTCGCAGGAGGACAGTCACTCCAAAATAAAATTTGGGAGAGGGTTGTACACAATAAAAGAACGAGATGCTGAGTTTTTGGCAAAATTTCAAAAATAATTGAGAGCTGAAGACACGACCAGAATTAAAATTTGGAAAGATCTAAAGGACATAACTGAGTGATTCCTAAATATTAAAGGGTAGAAGGAGGTTACAGAGAAAGGAAGGAACACTTACATAGAGAGTTGAAAGACATGCATTTTTATTTCGGAAGAGCGGTATCGATTTACTGGACACCTTCGTCATTCAGCGGGGAGCTGGAATGGAGATTAAAACAACAGGCGTAACTAAACTTCTATCACTGTAGAAGAAACGGGCATAGTGAGTCAGAGTATTGGAGCTAAGGTTAAAAGAACATGAGGGCGAAGATTTCTTGACTAGAAAAGCAGAAGTAGACACGGGACCGGAATCAGGATATGATTTGCTACTATAGCTATAGTCTCGAACTCAAATTTGGCGTCAGGCTTGACTCCAGGTTACGTCCAGTGTATTTCAGTTTGCGGCATCTACTAGGAAGTTGTTTGTGGACGAAGATTGGAAAACATAATGTGTCATTTAAGGATCATTATTGAAAGGATAATTATTTTTTGGTCCACAATATTTATTCGGAGGAAATTTCTATTCGTCCTGCGCTGTCAGAGAAACCAAGCTGCTGCACAGACCGAGAGCTTTAAGACTGAGCTCCATGTCATTGGTGTATATGTGTAAACGGACGCTATGCCATGGTCTTGCCTTACAGAAGAAATGGAGGAAGGCCAGCGTGGATTCATGAGACATCAGAAGTGAAGGCGTGTTCGTGAGAAAGGAGCGATGTAGTCGCTCTTTTTTTTGCAGCTTGAACTGGATAGATAATAGTTGAAACGTACAGGTACAGTCCCTTCTACCTCAACAGTACCGGGGAGAAAGTAGGGCAGAATTATGTAGCCGAAAATGCCCACAGTTGCAGATAAATGGAAAAGCCCAGGAGAGGGATTAGATATTTTGTTTTCATCATACATTTATAGCATGCCTTTGATGATGCTCAGGGGAGCTATTTCAGTCTTTTGGATTGTTGGAGATCCGACGGGCTGGAAGTCAATTAACGTTTTGCAGAAAACGATTGTATCTATATCGTAAAACACAGCATGATCGGGGAGGTTTTAGATACAGGAAAGTTGTAGATATGGCAGCAGAATGACAGGATAAACGGGAACAAATATTGTTTATGAAAGGAGTTGTTTGATGACGACGGATTTTAAGAGGGAATACAATGCCAACGGATAGAGAGTGAGATAAAGTAGAAGTAGGAGCATGCCATTTATCATGTTCAGAAACGTGAGGGAACAATGTTAAACACGGAAGAGGAAGTAAGAAGGAAAATAAACCATACGAGAATAGATTAGTGCCAAAAAAGGTGCACCGAATGTCTTCCATAACAATGCAAGTAACAAACATATAGTGCGAGATCAGATGGGTCAAGAGGAGACTAAGCAGTCTATCGATGCTGGGAGAGAGAGAACATGTATTGAATACTGAATTTACAGTATTTACAATGCTTGATAAGGTCGACGATGTTGCAAAAAGCTTAACAAAAGGACGAAATTTGACACCATTGTGCAAAATTATTTACAAGGCTATACCTTGCATGTGCAAGCATATCAGCAGGATCTTAATAATGTGGTTATTTGGAACCAATAACTATTTGGAAAATAAATTCCATCTGGAAAAGCTTGAGTTAGTTAGGAGCGCTGATTTATTAAATATTCTGTTTGATTAAGTGAATTGCATTTTATGAGCTACTAAAGCAGGTTGATAAATGAACTGCAGCATATGTCATCCATATAGATTTTCCAAAGACATTTAACAAAGTCAAACACAAAAGCCTGCATAGTAATATTGGTATCTACATTGTAGAATTGTGAATCGAAGCATGCACAAGCATTGGCTGATAGCAGAAAAATGTTTTCGATATACCGCCGATACTCACATCCAGTTCATGAATGTAATATCCGTGGAAATAAGTTCTGTAAATCCGAACTTCACTGCGAGTTTTAGTACAGAAGTTTCTTGTTCGAATGCAATTCACGAAGTAGTTTCCGCCCTCACATCATCCAAAGAACACCATATTTCCTGTCCATCGGCTCAATTTGGGATGCATTTAGAATGAGTCAATAACAAGAAGCTGCATCGAGAGCCGCATTAGAGCTGGGACTGGGGTGTGGGAGAGGTGCGGCTGTCTCAATCGCCGTCCTCTGTTGACGTAATGGAACAATGCAAAAGGAACATACGTTTTAATAAGAAGCCTCAGTGGAATGCTTAGTGTAAGGAAACACCACAAATGAATTGGAGGAAAAAATGCAATGCTCGACTTCATTTTTACAATTTGAAAGCTAAACCATTGAATGGAAAATTTCTGCCGAACTTAGAGTTAATAGTTATTCTGAGTTGGATGTTGTTATTCCAATTTGCCTTTGGTCCCTCCCTTGCAACGGAGAAGGCCCAGGGCAGACAGGTCGACAGGGAGTCAGAAAGAGAGTTAAAAGTACATGCAACCTGCAGCTTGAGATAGACGCTGCCGACAGAGCGCATCTGCTCCGTAAAATGGATTAATCTTTGTTTAATCAATGCAGTGGTGGCTACATTGAGAGCATAAATTGAAGTAGCTCAGTTTGGAAGAGGTGCAGGTCAGTATTTCCCTAACTTTAAGTCCCCGGATGTAGGTGACGGAGGAGGTGAAGTGACAGTAGTACACACCCTTCGTTTGCAGGGGAAAGTGACAGCAGAAGGGGGCGGAAGTGTGGCGAGTAATGAGCGGACAGGGGATATCGAAGACAGCGGTCCCTGTGGAAGGCAGAAAAGGATGGGGGAAGAGGAAGGCTAGCGGTAGAATCGCGTTGGAGCTGGCGGATGTGACGTTTTGGATGTGGAGGCTCGTGGGGTGAGAGGGGCAAGGAAGCTCTCTTGCCATTCCACCTCGAGGGAGGGGTGTCAGTGCAGACATGTGGGAAATAGAGGCAATGTATAAGAGGGCTTTACCAACTATGGCAGAGAGGAAGCCACGCTTCCGGAAGAGACATTTCAGAAGCACTGTTGTAGAAGGCCTGATCTTGAGAACAGATGTGGCGGAGATGGAGAATTTGAAAAAAGGGAAGGCATCCTGATAGATGTCAGAGCGGGAAGAGGTAGCTATCGGAGTTGTTGGGGTTATAGAAGGTGTCAGTGCGACATCAGTCTCCTGAGATGGAGATAGAACGATCTAGAAAGGAAAGAGAATTGTGAGAGAGCGGGGAGGTTAATTTGAGAGAAGGTTGGAAGTAACTGGCAAAGGTAATGAAACTTACGAAGCTGCAGGAATGCAGGATGCAGCACCGATGCAATTGTTGACGTAGCGGAGAAAGCACTGGGGGGATTGTCGTGAATGACTTGGAAAAAGGACTGTTCCACGTATCTAACAAACAGAGAGATGTAGCTACTGCCAATGTGAGTGCTCATCCCTTTGATCTGTGGGAAATAGGAGGAATGTAAATTGTTAGGGTGAGGACAAGTTAAGCCACGCAGATGAGAGTGATAATGGAGGGGAACAGGTTGGGCTTTTGTTAAAGAAATGGTGTGCCATAAGACCTTACTGATGGGAATCGAGGTGAATAAAGACTGAACGTCCGTGGCAAAGACGAAGAAGTTGGGACGAGGGAATTGGAAGTTAGCAGAACGGTGAAGGACATGAAATTAATCAGGGTGTAGATGGGAAGGGACTGGAAAAGGGACAGAGTCAAGGTATGAAGACATGTTCAGTATGGTAAAGGCATGAAGATACAATGGGCCTACAAAGGATGTCCTGTTTAGGGATCTTAGGTAAGAGATAGAAGCAGATAATGCAGATTTGGTGTGCTCCGAGCTTGGAGGCTGTGGAACGCAGCTCTCCTGGCGTGATCAGATCTGCAACGATCCAGAAGATAATAAGCTGGTATTTGTTTGTGGGCTCAAGTCCCAGAGAAAGGTAGGAGATGTCAGAAAGTTGTGTCTGGCCTCTGTAATGTAGAGGTATGAACAATGCATTTTCCATTTTCAGGTAACCCAAACCGTCGGCGCTCTCCTCGCGCAGACACTCTACTTTATTTCCTTCAGACTTCTCATCCCCTGTCCGCACCTGATTTCATCCGCCCATCATCTAATCCCCATCTGGTTCCATCTATCACCTATCAGCCTCCGTTTCACTTCTTTGTACCTATAAGTACTGGCAACATTGCCCGTTTCCCCTCTCAGTCCTGATAAAGGTCTCGAGATGAAACGTCAGTCAACACTCCTTATCTCCACAGATGGTGTTTGACACGCTGAGTTCTTCCAGCGTTCTGTTTCTTCTCAGATGGAAGTGTAGTTTGTCGTTGATAACACATCCTTGCGTGGAAATAAAAAAAAATGACCTGCAAAAAAGATATGAAATAACGCAAAGTTTGCCCCGCACGTATTATTGTTAACAAAAGGTATACAAAAAATAAGTGCTTTGGTGTCTTCATGCCAGTGGCTTGAATTGTATGATGAGTTATTGCTGAAGTTGATACGGTATGAAAGCAAATACAACACAGATTTTTGGTAAGATCTGAATATCATATGTCAATACAGCTACACTGAAATATAACGCTTCTTAACCAGTTTTCAACATACAATGCACATTCGTGATGTTAAAATAAATAAACTTGAATTGAATTAAAACAAACCAGCGTGTTCGAGATGAGCTACAGAGCCACGTGATTTTCGAAGCTGGACCAAAACGACCGACTCATATCGGTACTTAGCAAATTATTTGTAGTATGGTCCCATATAAACTATCAGTACATAAAATAAATTGTCAAACGTCACAAATTGAATTCCACGTACTTTCTTACTTTCCTACTTCTGATGAAGTTGCTTGGTCCTGAAACATTAACTCAATTTTTCTTTCACAGATGCTGCCCAACAAATTGAGTATTTCCAGCAAAGTTTGTTTTCTGGACTTCAAAATCTGCAGCACATTTAATCTTTATTAGTTCGGCTGCAAAGAGTGTTATCGATGGATAGAGACATGATACTTGTCAGAAAGTCAAGAATAATGATGAAGGGATATTTTCTGACGACATGCTGTAAATAACGAGTTAAAGGGATCATTTAGTGGTTTGACCTTTACAGTTCAGTGGCTGAGTATGCTGAATCAATGCTAAACTGGTCAGAAAAATCATCTATGTGAACAAAAAATGTCTTCAAAACGATGTAAATTGTTTGTGTTCAGAAGAGTAGGATCATGGTATTGCCTTTTTTCATAGGGTTGTGAATTTTGAAATGCGTTATCCCAGTGAGAAATACTGGATGAGTTATTAAACATATTCAAGGCTCACAGATGTTTAGATAATATTTGAATCTATGGTATGGAGATTAGGGAGGAAATTGGAGTGAAGAATAAAGGTGAGAGCACAGCCATGAAATGATAAATTTGCAGTGTATCTTCAAGGAGATTTGCATATTTATCCACCTTCTTTGTCTTATGTACTTAGATTGTTTTCATTTTCAATTTCAGTTTTGAAATCATAGCATCATATCGGTTGTTTTTACAAGGGGCACTTCAGCCTGGAATCTCATCAAAACTCGTTCAAACTGATTGTGAACGATGAACCGCCTGATTTAGAGACTGTTATTTGTAAGGGTGTCACTGGCTGCAAAATAGCTAGTTTGCAAACATATAATTAAATGCTTCGATCTGTCGTTGATTTTGTAAGGATTCTGCGTCTTGCATTGCTCAAGTTGTTATTATTCGGACAATCAGTGACCTCCTTAAGCAGATAAAATAATTTTATGTGTAAACAAGAAAGACATTTTTACTTCCGTTTAAATAGGAGAATTCGATTCCAGTCTTCCATTTACTACCGAGGCTTTTCATTAAATGCTGAGGGTTACTGAAAATATATCTTTATTCATCCGCGCTTCCTTCCACATTTATCCGGGTTAAACTCCATCTGCCATTTCTCTGTCCATATCTGCAATTGGTCTATATCACGGTGTATCCGTCGCCAGTTTCCTACACTATTCACAACTCTACCAATCTTGGTATCGTCGGCAAACTTACTAATGCACCCATCAACATACTCATCCAGGTCATTTATGTGCATCTCAAATAGAAGCAGTCCCATTACAGATCCCTGCGGAACAGTACTACTCACAGATCTCCACCCCGAATAAGTCCCTTCAACTACCATCCTCTGTCTTCTACGGGCAAACCGGTTATGGCACCACACAGCCAATTCTCCACTGAATCCATGCATCTGAACTTTCTTAATTAACCGATCATGTGGGACCTTGTCAAATGCCTTACCGAAGTCCATATAGATGACATCCACAGCTCTACCTTCATCAATCTCTCTCGTCACCATGTCAAAAAAACTCAACCATGTTAGTAAGACACGATTTGCCCCTCACAAAGCCGTGCTGGCTTTCCCTAATCAAGCTATTGGATTCCAGGTGCTTCTATAGCCTAGCTCGAAGAATTTATCCAGCTATTTCCCTACAACTGACATGAGACTCACCGGTCTATAGTTCCCCGGATTTTCCCTTGATCCTTTCTTAAATAGAGGAACAGCATTAGCCACTCGTCAGTCCTCCGGCACCTCACCCGTGGTCAAAGAGGACACAAAGATACTGGTCAAGGCAGTATCTGCCTTAGATCAGATGGCACATCTCTTTAACTTTCTGGTCAATTGTGACCCCCAGGATGTTCCTGATGGTCTTAGCGATGGCATTAGCATTGAATGTCGAGAGGAGGTAGTTGGAGTCCTTGTTGGAAATGGTCTTTGTCTGCTAATCTTGTGGCGTAATTATTACTTTCTTCCTATTAGTCAGTGACAACATATTGTTCAGGCCTTGCTGCATGTGTGTATGGGCTTCGTTGCTGGTCAGTTGCACATGGACTTGTAAACTGTGAACTCACCAGCAACATCCCGATTTATGAACTTAATATAGACAGAACGTCATTAATTTACCGCCTGAAGAGCGTTGGGCGCAGTAACTGCACTGTGGAACTCCTGAGGTCGCTGCATAATTGATTACGTTAAACACATTATTTTTCTCTCTGCAGGATATCATTTCAGTTACTA
Organism: Pristis pectinata; assembly: GCF_009764475.1. Taxonomy (NCBI): domain Eukaryota; kingdom Metazoa; phylum Chordata; class Chondrichthyes; order Rhinopristiformes; family Pristidae; genus Pristis; species Pristis pectinata. The sequence goes on from NC_067417.1 coordinate 44,984,688, forward strand.
GAATATCCTTTTTCAATGTCCATTGAGTAGACATTTGATGGTACACTTTGTCAAATATTTTTTATTAAGTGAAACGACTCTTCTTTCAGATCTGGTCGTCATCATGTCGGCCCAGGACATGGCCAAGGTTCCAATAATGTCTGGAACAAACTGGCCCTTTTAAAACCAGAACTGAATATTTATTCAAAGGGTATTGGTGAATAAATACCATTTGATGTCCGCAGGTTTCATCCTTTTTCTCTCATAATTAAAATAGGTTGATATGGCAGCAATCGCCTAGATTGTATCAGGCCTGCTTTTTGTAAATATGGAATACACGAAGGTAAGAAAAAAACATGGCAAGACTTGCACGCTAAATAGTAGGGTCCTGGGGAATTTTGTAAAACAGAGAAACCAAACGGGGCAGGCGCATAGTTCATTGAAAGTGGCGACGCAGTTAGAGAGGATAGTGACGAAGGATTTTACACGCTTGCCTCATCATTCAGAATACTGAGTGCAACAGTGGGAAAGCTATGTTATAGCTATAAGACGTTGGTAAAGCCACATTTGGAGTACTGCAGACAATTCTGGTCGCCCTGATATAGGAAAGATGTCATTAAACCGGAAAGGGTGTAAATAAGGTTTACGAGGACGTTACAGGAACTTTAGCGTTTTATTTTAATGGAGAGGCTGGATAGGTTAGGATTTTTCTCTCTGTAGCGCAGGCTGAGGGTGATCTTATAGAGGATTATGAAATCTTGGGGGGGGGGGAGGCATAGATATGGTGGATAGTCAAAGTCTTTTCCGCAGGCTAGGGGAATCCAAAACTAGACTGTGTGGGTTTAATTTGAGAAAGGAAAAACTTAAAAGGGACCAGGGGGGCAACTTTTACACACAGAGGGCGATGAGTATGTTGAAGGAATTGCCAGAAGGAATGGTAGAGACGGGTGCAATTATAACATTTGAAAAGCTTTTGAACAGTTAGACGGATATTAAAGGTATCTAGGGATATGGGCCAAACGCAGGCAAATGGAACTCCCTCAGTTCGGTAACTGGTCGGCACGGACGAGTTGAGATGAAGGGCCCGTTTCCGTGCTGTACAGCTCTGTGACTCTGTGAATAATTTATGACGTAGTCGATAAATGCAGTTGGAATCAGGTGTGTTCGGTCAAGGGTAAGGCGTGTCCTCCATGTCCTCGGTAAGTTCAACGCTATACTTGTCACTGACTGGAATGGGGCCCAAGAAGTTGGGCCGCTTGATGAACAACCTGCGCATATTATGGCTGATGGCGAGTTTCCGAGCCTCCTGCCCTCGTTCTTTAGGTACGGTAGTTTCTGCTGGAGATCTGCCTCCAGGTGTTTGGTTTCTCTTCCCGTGAGGAAAGTTCGATCCTGCAATTCATGAATACTTTATTTCTTGGGTTTAATTAGCTCTTCCGTCTGTTGGTAATCCTCGTTAAAATAGTCATGATTCTTCTTCTGAGAAAAGCCAAGAGACGTTGCACAGGTACCAAACCTGCAGACTCCAAGGCAGCGAATAAGCTGTGAACATGGTGTGTCTCCTATAAACTGAGAATTGACAAGATATTTGTGTCTCACTACCTGAAAAGAATGTGTACATGAGGTAACAACTGCTATGCTGCCGTTTCCCACGGGATGGCAGTGGATCATTTAAAAACAGTTAAGAAATAACCCATTCAATTCTTAGTTTATTTCAAGTGCTAAACACAAGAAATGGAAATACAATTTGCCAGTCGACTCCTCGTTTCTGTTCTTGCATTCCACGAACTTGCTGCCTTAAGAACTCCAGATTTAATCTGAAGAGATTTTAACATTTCATTTGATCGCCGTTCATACTCATGACATCTAGCGTAAATTTAAGATATCTTTATTAGTCACATGTACATCGAAACACACAGTGAAATACGTCTTTGCGTCGAGTGTTCTGGTGGCAGCCCGCAAGTGTCGCCACGCTTCCTGCGCCAACATAGCATGCTCACAACTTCCTAACCCGTCCGTCTTTGGAATGTGGGAGGAAACGGGAGAACCTGGGGGAAACCCACGCAGACACGGCGAGAACGCACAAATTCCTTACAGACCGAAGCCGGAATTGAAGCCGGGTCGCTGGCGCAGTAAAGCATTACGCTAACCGCTACATTACCGTGCCTACCCACTCTTCCTCTGCTTAGTGTATGGGACAACGACCAATGTCCACACCGTCCCCTTTAAAATGATTATCATCAACCTGGTGAGCTTCCTTGCACTCCTTTCATAGTAGGAACATCTTTCATTAAGTCGGGAGACCAGAGTATGCACAATGTCCCAGGTATGTTTTCATAAGTGCCCCATATAATCTCATAACAAACGCCCTGACCGCTATGCTCAAATCTTCTTCAAACACGTTATTACCTTCTTAACTTGCATTGATCCTTGTACAAGCGCACTAAGATCTTTCTGTGTTTCAAGGTCAGCTTTTAATCGCTCAGTATTTAGAAATACTCCGCATTTCTACTTCTGTACCACGTTTGATGAGCACATATTTTCCCACTTGTATTCCACCTTTCACATGCAGCATCTAGGGCCTCCTGAGGCTCCCTCTATCTTGTTTGCTATCTAGCCGAACATCATCAGGATGCTTAGATAGTTCACACTTTAACAATTCATCATAATCATTGATACTGGTTGTAAACAGCATGGACCCCAATAAAGATCCATTTGATATCCACACAGCACTACCGCCTAAGAAAACATGACATGTCTATTACCATTCAGCGACTTTAGTTCATTAACCAACCCTCAATCCGCGGCAGTATTTGATCCATAATCCCATTTTCTTTCATACTGTCAAATTTTGATTTGTCCCTTATCAAAAGCCTTCTTAAAATCCAATACATCTCATTCACTGCTTATGCCGTATCGTATCTGCTACTTTGCAGCTCAAAAAACTCTCAACAGATTTGTCAAACTTCATTTATATTTTAAGTGCATTATGTTCATTTCCAGTGCAGCCTTCAATGCCGCGGCGTTTCAAGTATTCTTCTAAATACTTCTTAAATGTTATGAGGGTAACTACTTTCACCGCTCCCTGAGGCAGTGCGTTGCAGATTTCAACCACCGTCTGGGTTAAATCGATCACCTCAAATCCCACCAAACCTTCCACTCCTTTGTGTAACCCCATTCCTTTGGTTTCAGTTACCATTGCTCGGTGGAAGCTTCCTCAGTATCTTACTTAAAACTTTGTATATTTTTAATTAGATTGACCTTCAGCCTTCTCCACTCCAACGAAACAAAACACGGAGTAGCCAGTCTCCACTCATAGCTTACATGCTCCATCTCAGGCAACTTCCTGGTGAATCTTCTCCGGTGAAATCACATTCTTCTTGCAGCATGGCGAGCATAACTAAACACAATACCCCAGTTTTGTCCTAATTAATGAATGACCAAGTTGTTTTCCTCCCTTCTCTGCTCTGCTAATCTTCTATTCTTTGTCCAGGTTAATAAAAGTTCAAAAGACTTTGGTGTTGGATTTTTATGAATCAAAGTAGTGTAGTTTTTCTTTACATAACTATTGACCGTTTATATATTAACCATTTCTGTTCCGGAATCATACCCTTTAATATAGCTTCAGAATCCACCACAGCCAGCTCATTCCTTCATAGCTTGGTTGCTCAGAATTACATTAGTTTGAAGTTGATCTTAAACACTCATAACCTTTACATAAAATGCTGTCTTATAATCTTTGCTCTTTACTGAAATACGACATTTTTTAAAATCCCTCCAATACACAATCTAACATAACCCGTTGTCCTTTGTGTTCCTTCAGATCTAATCCATAAAAAAAATCTCCATTACACTCTGTGGATTCTTTATTCAGCCTATTGGTAATTTTGCTTGGCCTCTCTACATGTAGACAGAAGTTCTCAAGATTAGTGTTTTATCTTGTTATATGGGTTTCTAATTTTCTGATTTGCCTCACATCTTTCGGCTCATTAAGGATTCGGCCAAAAGAAAACCCAATGGGGCTGGCCTGTATAGGAGGAAAACAACTAACCATTGTTCCTCCATGACCAGATTACTCTCATCTGTTCCTTCTAAATGCTTTTTCTGTTGATGCCTGTAAACAAATGAGTGAATTATCTTTAGCATTATGCACACTTGCATGAATAAATCATGTTTGGTCACATTTCACTTTGATGTAACCGCAAAACATGGGTCCTTTTTAAACTGGTAAGTGATCTACAAATACCATCCATTGTTATCGAATATATTTCAGATCAATTCTATCAGATATGTTATGAGTTTAGTTATGCTACTCTCAAAGCTGTCCATTCGAGCGTGGTCGTTTAAGAATATTGTATTGATTATTAATATCAAAACACGTGAATGGAAAGAAGTGACGCTTATCAAAAGGAATCAGGGAAGTCACGGACTAATTGGCAGTATTAAAAGCCGGTGTAGGCAATAATGCCGACGAAGATATTTGAGATCCACGGTTGTTATAATTCAAGTTGCTAATTATTGGATTAACAATAAAATAACAACTAATTATACAGTCTATGACACCTGTCCGATCCTAATGTCCCGAATTGTCCTCAACTAAATATAACCAGCAATCAACCGGAATATAGAACAACATAGCTGCTTCACAACAAAGTTGTGATCACGATTTTGCTTGGGAAATATGGATGAAACTCTATGCGGTAAACGTGACTTACATTCAATTAGTTTCTCACACATTCAAGAATACAGAAATACATCGAAAACCATCTAGTTTACACTTCAACCGGCTATTAGTCCTTATTAGAAGGGGGTACACTCAACATTCACCAGTTGTACTTTACTTCCAAACAAATCTTTGTGAAGTCATTGCATGGACAATTTTAACTCACTTTGAATCCAACCAGTTGTCACAGCGACACGCTCCATCCCCATGCGTAAAGAAATTTTCGGAATTATCTGTCTTCAATTTAACTTCAGTTGACTTTTCACTCCTGTAAACTTGTTTCGAAACTATAGATTAGTCATTATTAATGACTCCCTAGTCGACTTTACCCGACAATTTTATGCTCCACATATTAATGAATAATCTCAGAGTGCTAGCTTTAACAATGCAAGCGTGCACTTTACAACAATCGGTAGTAATGAAAATACAAAGAGTCAAATGAGTCTGCTTTCTTTAACAGAAGACACAATTGAAGGTTTCTTTGTATGTCAACTGGAATGAAATTAAGAAGTTGAAAGCATACAACGAGTCAATGTTCCTTGATCTGATTTTACCCTTAGATCTAAAGTTAGGAAGTGAAATATGTTCAGAAAACGTGGTAGAAACAAACAACGTTAGTTATTTTAAGGCGAGCATTCTCCGTTCCCTTATTTGATCGTATATTATTGGGTAAAGCAAACTGTAGTCGCTGAATGTCAGAAGCGACGTTGAGCTTTTTCTCAAATGGTGGCTCTGCTTTGTTTATGGCAGTGGGGCTAAATTTTCAGTCCACCGACACCGTAACTAAGCTGCTGTTGATATATCTAAGCGCATCACTCAGGGTGTACTGCAAGCTGAATTCCTTACTGTTAAGACCTTAACCCAAGCCCCGTCTGTTCGCTCGAGTGGGCACACCTTATCCCATGGCACAATTTCATAGATTGACGAGTTGGACTCCTGTGTCCTGCTGCATATCCGTCTCTTAGTCCACTTCCCTAGAAGTTGTTTATTTGATTATTCACCTCATTATTCTTCAAAGGTCTTTGCTTTATTTTGCTCTGTGTAGAACCTCTACACATCATACTTCAACGGTTAATGAAAAGTCCCGTCATCCTTTCATTAAATACTCTTGGAAGTACATTCGCATAGAATAATCTACAACTGCGATTTACTCATTGTACTACTCAAGGTTAAAAGGTATATTTCAGCGACTCATACCGCGTGCCTTCTTTTACGAATGACTATATTTATTATTGAATTCACACTGCATACGCTGCATTTATTAATGATTGACAGCTCCTTGATCCTGTGTACCCCCGTTTGGGCTTCTTAACAAACTTTTTGTTTTCCACTCCTGCGAAACTGTGTATACTCAGTAGGTTGTCCATCCTCTTCTCAGTCGCTAAAATCATAGGATATCAGTCATGACTTTCCAATGACTTGTTAATAAGTCAGGAAAACTGATGTAACAGTTGGTCTGTGATTCCAGTTAACTTTAATTTCAATCTAAATATATTGTTGAGTCCTTTGTGTTTGTTGCTGGCTTGCAGATTGAAATTTGAAACTGTATACTTTCCGAATCTTTTTTATTTGCCAGACAAAAATAGGAACTCTGAATGTGAAAGCCTTCAGGAGTAGGAAGAAAAAAAAGTAAAGATCGAACAAAATGGAAGGAAATCAGAGGAGCCGTCGAACCAGAGACACCTACTTTCAGCAAGCTTTCCTTCATTATCGCTACAAATTCTTCTCATACCCATCTGTTACATCCTGCTTTTGACCACATTTGATGTACTCCATGTAAATGCAATACATTGAAACAAGGCAGTTGTAGTTACACGTTCATATCAGTATTTTGCTTTCAGGAACACATCTAGATGGATACATATTACATATTGTGAATAGATCTAATATTGAGAATTATAGGAAGTTATTTTGCCATTGTAAATCCCTTCAATGCCTCGTGTTTTACAGATATCTATACGTGAATGCACGAAAGTTAAGCTCTAAACAGATGATGACTTTGGGGTTGATTGGTAAAATTCCATACAAGTTGTGTTTCTGCCAATCCATGTTGAGAGAGCGAGTGACAGCGTTATTCGCAGCTGGCCACGGTAGACAGCGATGACAAATGCGATAGGTCTTCCATTATTTCAAAATGTTCAGGAAATATTTTAGAATGTAGTGAATGGAAGATCAATGTTAGAAATCGATGAAATGTCTTTACTTTGCTCTACTGACCGACGTAATAGCCACACTTGATTCGATGCCGTGAGATTTATTGAATTAACTGTAATGTCACATTTTCCGAATTATACTGTTTCACGTTAAATAGGGCTGAATATCAAACGGTAAGCATTTCCGTAAATCTTGGATGCCACGTTAGGATTGTGAAATCCGACGCAAGCTAAATAGTGAGGGAACATCTTCAATTCTAAGCACAAGCGATCGAGCAAAATATATCTTCATGTCATAAACAGTTATTATTGTGCGTCAAATCCGTACGGAACTTGGTAAAAAGTATTGAACGAACACGCAACTAATCATTTTCAAATATCGTAGAATCTAATTTCAACTTCAACTAAGATCAGGATCAGCAAGGTCAACATTTTATGTCCATCACTCATTGCCTCGCGAAAGCGTTGACGATGGTATTGATGCAGTACTGTTGCGTGGGGCGTTCAAAGATTCTAACCCAGGGACAACAAAGAGCTAAAGCCAGGATACTTCATTGGAATAGGAAGTTAGAAGGCGAGATAACTGTTGTATGCCTTTAAGAAGAACAAAAAACATATGGCACCCTTCGAAGTCTGTTCGACGTAGATAAGAAAAGGACAGTTTTCCTGGCTGAGTGTTCAAGAATTAGGCCTCACAATCTCAAAGCAAGTGATGGCCCATTTAGGACCGAAAACAAGAGCAAGATCTTTATTTAATGGGCAGTGAAAAACTACCCTGGCGTCCGTGACGTGCCAGTCATTGGCTGCATTCAAAACTGTGATAGGTAAGTATTTTGATATTGGAGAATTCAATGCATATGGGGATAGGAGAGGAGTATGCCATTGAGGTAGCAGACCTTGCATGATTGCAGAGCCGATTCGAGGGACCTCATAGGCTAACCCTTGATCTCTGGAATCAACCTGGTGAACCTCCTCTGCACAGCCTCGAAAGGATTACTCCTGTCCATGCAGACAGTATCCACCGCCCTACCCTCAGCAGTCAACTACGTCACCTCCTCAAAAAACACAATCAAGTTTGTATGAGTTCGTGGCTAAGTTTGCGGATGACACCAAGATAGGGGGAGGAGTAGGGAGCAATGAAGAGATAGGAAGGTTGCAGAGGGACCTAGACAGTTTAGGAGAATGGGCAAGGAAATGGCAGATGTGATTCAATATTGAGAAATGTGCAGTTGTACACGTTGGAAGCAGAAATAAGCGGGCAGATTATTATCTAGAAGGAGAGAAAATTCAAAGTACGGAAGTACAAAGGGACTTGGGGGTACTTGTGCAGGATACCCTAAAGGTTAACCACCAGGTCGGATCGGTGGTAAAGAAAGCGAATGCTATGTTGGCATTCATTTCGAGAGGTATAGTGTATAAAAGTAAGTAAGTGTTGATGAAGCTCTACGGGGCACTAGTGAGGCTTCATTTGGAATATTGTGCGCGGTTTTGGGCCCCACATCTTAGGAAGGATGTGCTGACGTTGGAGAGGGTTCAGAGGAGATTTACGAGGATGATTCCAGGAATGAACGGTCTTACGTATGAGGAGCGTTAGTCGGCTCTTGGACTGTACTCACTGCAGTACAGAAGAATGAGAGGGAACCTCATAGCGACATTTAAAATATTGATAGGAAAGGACAGAGTAAATGTGGCTAGGCTGTTTTCCTTGGTGGGTGAGTCCAGGACCAGAGAGCACAATATTAGAATTAGAGGGTACAGTTTTAAAACAGAGATGAGGAAAAATTTCTTTAGCCGGAGGGTAGTGAATATGTGGAACTCCTTGCCACGTACAGCAGTGGAGGCCAGATCAGTGGGGGCGTTCAAGGAGGAGATAGATAGATATCTAAATAGTCAGTATATCAAGGGATATGGGGATAATGCCGGTAATTGGGATTAGAATAGTTTTTTCTCTTCCCCCATTCCCCATTTCTCATTTCTATTTCCCTTGCCTTGGACCAGACTCGATGGGCCGAATGTCCTGCTTCTTCTCCCTTGTCTTGTGATCTTGTGATCTTGTGACATGACATTCTGACTGTCCCTACCCAGGCCATGTCTTTCCAAATGCCTGTAAATCCCATCCTTAAAAATCCTCTCCATTAGATTCCCTACCACTGAGGTGAGGCTCACCGGGGTATAATTTACTGGATTATCCATATTTCAATTCTTGAACAAAGGAATAACATTAGCCGCTCACCAGTCCTCCGAACTCGCCTGTGACTATTGAGGATACAAGGATCTTCGTGAATGCCCCAGTAATATCCTCTCTTGCTTCCTTCAATAATCTGGGATCTATCCCATCAGGTCCTAGGGACTCATCTACCTTAATGATCTTCAAGACAAAAATCACCACCTCCTTCTCAAAAGGCCTCAGCACATTAGCATGTCCCGCACTACTCTCACTATCCTCCATGTATTTCCCCTTGGTGAATACCGACGCAGGGTATTTATTTAGTGCCTCGCCCATATTCTCTGACTCCAAGCATAAATTTGCTAATTTATTCTTGCGTGATCCTACCCTCTTCCGAGTTATGATCTTGTTTTTAATGCAGGTATGAAACGCCATGGGATTCTCTTCAATCCTACTTGCCAAGGACGTTTCCTGACCCCTTTTGGTTCTCCTAATCACTTGTTTCAGTTCTATCTTGTTCACTTTCTCTTTCCTTCACAGAAGATCCGGAGGTCTAGTATTCCCGTAAATAACTTTTATCCTCCTCCTTTATGTGGTAGATTAAAAAAAAATGATGTAGTTTTTCACCGGATCCTGGAAAAGAGTTGACGCTAAGGACAAGCAAATTTTAAGTTTAAATAAGGTACTCTGAAGTAATGCTGTTTTACTTCGTCGAAAGTTGATTGGGAGCCGATTCTTGCAGTTAAATGATATCTGCTCACCGGAAGTCTTAAATTAGAGCTAATAAGAGATGGTTGGATGCACCTTCTGGTAAATATGTAAGGCAAAAATGGTATGAATAGAGAAACATGTATGACAAAGAATATTGAATGTTTGATCAGGAAAAAAGAAGCGCATGACAGATACGGGCCACTGGAATCAAGTGAGTCTCTTGCTGAATATACAGAGTGTAGAATTGAACTCAAGAAATAAATTAGGATGGCAATGAGGGACAATGAAATATCCTTACAAGGAAAATTAGGATCATTCCCAGACATTCTGCAAGTAAATCAGGAGCAGGGGGAAGGAGGTAATCTATGTATGGAGCCCGTGATTGTAAGCGAGGTCCTAAATAAGTTCATCTCATCTGCATTCACCAAGACGAAGGACGTGCAAGATAGTGAGTTCAGGGAGGGGTTCGTTGATAATGTGATGCTTGTCATTATTAAGAAGAGGGAAGTGTTAGATGCCTTGGAATACATGAGAGTTGATAACTCCCCAGGGATGCATGATATCTATCCCAGGATATTCTGGAATGAAGAGAGGAAATAGCTCGGGCACTGCCAGAGATTGTTGCCTCTTCGTGAGACAAAGATGAGGTACCAGATGATTGGAGGATAGCTAATGGTGTCCCTTTATTTGAGATGGGAAGCAGGGAAAAGCCAGGAATATCTAGGCCTTTCTGACTCACGTCAGTTGTAAAACTATTACTGGAGAAAATATCCAAGGAATAGAATGTATATTCATTTGGGAAGACATGGACTGATCAAGAATAACCAACAGGGCTTTAGGCGAGGGAAATCCTGTCTTATTAAGTTGGTTGCTTTAGACGAGGAGCAAACTATGAACGTTTATGAACTGAGGTGATATATAGTGTTCATGTGGACTTTTATATCGCATTTGACAAGGTCCCGCATAGTTGGTGGGGCCAGAAATTAAAGTGCATGGGATCAAAGGTGAGCTGCCTAATTGGATCCAAGCATGAATGATGATAAGAGGTAAAAGAAGATAGGCTGCTTTTCTGAATGGAAGTTTGTTGCCAATGGTGCACTGCAGGGATTGGAGGTGGAAACCTTGTTGTTTGTGACATTCATTAATGACTTAGATGTGAAGATTGGAAGAATAATCAGATTGTTGCAGATCTGCAGATGACACAGAATCTGGTGGCGTTTCCGACGAAAATGAACCAGTGTTGATGCAGGATAAGTTCAGGTGGAAAGTGTTGGCAGATAGAACTTAATGCCGACAAGTAATAAGTGGTGTATTTTGAGAAATCAGACAAGATAGACCTATACAGTAAATAGTAGGGCAAGAAGAAATGTTGGTGAACAAAGGGACATTGAGGTTCAAGTCCATATTTCCCTGAAAGAGACAATAAAAGAAGATATGGTAGTGATGAAGGCATATGGCACCCTTGCATTCATAAGTCCGGCAACATAATATAAATGTAGGGACATAATGTTGTTGCAACTGCACAAAACACTGGTTGGACTGCATTTGGATTCTTATGTGCAGTTCTGGCTATCACACTACACGAGCGATTTGGTTTCGCTGGATGCGGAGGAGATTAGTCAGGATATTGCCTGGACTGGAGGACTTTGATAATGGGGACAATTTGGAAAGTCTGAACTTGTTTTCCCTCGAGTGAAAGAGACTGAGGGGTGACCTGAGAGAGGAATGTAAAATTAAAAGAGCCATAGATATGGTATATATTCAGAATACTTTTTCCATGGTATAGATATTGAAAAACAAGAGGTGATGGGATTAATGTGAGCAGAAGAAGATTTCAAAGGGGATTTGAGGGGAAGTTTTCTTTTACACAGAAATTTCTGAAACTCGCAGCCAAAGTACCTACTCAAATCAGGTACAATCCCCACGTTTCAGAGAAATTTATTCAGGAACTGAATAGTCAATGCATAGAACGATAGGTACCTAATGAGGCCAACCGGGACTAATTTAGAGGAGGTAAAACGTCAATATGGACGTGGATGACTGAAGCCCAGTGTTTTTTTTCCTGTGCAGCTCTATGACTATTATTCTTTCAATTTATGATAAGTCGAGTCGAACAGATTTGCAGGGTTTACACTCATAATGCATACCGATTTGAATACATTGAATAAAGTATTGGAGGACTGCCAAGAAGTAAGAGTTCGGTGGGGTACGTCTGAATCTCGTTGTCTGCAAAGCGTTGTAGGCAGAAGCTTCGCCCCATTGAAAGCGAATCTCGATCAAGAGCTAAAATGCCATGACCGACAAAGGAAGTCATCATGACATGAAGGAAGATGTTTAACCATCTTAATGCACAAACAGATTAAAAAACAAAGAGAGATATATTTAGGAAAGCAATTGGGCAATATATAACAAAGCAAAATAATGCAAAGTATAATAAACATTTAAAAGCAAACATTTACGCGTTCTCATTTGCATAAAACTCAGAGTGAGGAAATACTGCACGAGAACAAAAATAGATTTTTCGTTATTGTGAACTTAAGGCTCTGTTATAAATACATTGAAGCGTGCATGCATTGAATTGACTTTTGCTGTTCAACGCTGGAACATTTTTAGTCTGTTGCAATGAATATGCTAAATTTAGACTTAGCGTATTGGTGTTTCGAACAGAGTGACTGGACCACATTCTACACGTATCACGAATAAGCAGCTCGTCTTCTTTTAAATTTGTCGACAAACACGAGTAGCTAAATATCCACCTGAACATCTCCAGGAAACCACTCATAATTTTATCTGTAAATTTACATACTGATATTTCAGCGACCGAATCCATGGGCACCTCCTTGTTGATGTCTTTCAGCATGAGATTATTATCATATGTTGAAGCAAATGAGAGGTGAAGAGAAACATAATATCAGATAAACAATAAGACAGGTAGTTGCAATATTCACTGCCACGTTTTTCAGTTTTAAAGTTTTTTTGGTGGCAGTGTCGAGTTGTGGGTTTTTTTTGGCGGCAGTGTTGGGTTGCAGGCTCAGGATATCAAGTCAAATCGGGATTTTAAAGCACAACATTTAATTGTTTTCCTTTTTCGAATTTTCAAAGAGAAAGCAGCTAGTAAAAAAAAATACAGAACTGTCGATTGGGTGCATGTTTTAAATGATAAAAGGAGAATGTTGGTCAAAAAGTTTAGAAACAAAAGGCATCATACGTTTTTGAACAGGGTTGGCTATGTAACTCAAAACGAGAAAATCCTCGGCTTTGGGGGAATTCGCGGGATAGAACTAATTCAACAGTTGCTTCAAAGTGCGAAAATGAGCCACGCAGCTTCCTGCATTGTTGCAGGACTCCATGATCACATACTCTCGTGGGTAGATGGGGTATGTGGAGGGCATAAAACAACTGGAATCATATTTAAATCAACTGGTGGACGAAAGCATCAACTGAAGCTAACCCACTTCGTGTTGGTACAGGCACAAAATCTGGACGTCAGTCTTCATTGGCATGAATCAAGGGAAAGAGGTTGAAGAGCCATTGGTTAAAAATGCAGACGAATCAACGACTTGCATGATATGGTAAAGAGTTTTTTAATTTTAAGTTGTGAAGATATTTGACTACAACGAGGTCATTAACATAGGCAGATACCGAAGGAATAAAGAGATGAATACATAACATTCAAGATTCTAAACCTGTTTTAGACACATAACAAATAATTGCATGCAGGCAGCATCTCAGATATAACACGGAATGAAGTACTCAAAATAGTTATTGGAGAAAATAAGAAATGAATTAGATAGAGTCAATATAAATGTATGAAAGGCAACTTAGAATTAGCAAACGATTTTGGATTTTATGACGCTATGCCTGATAGAATTGAGAAGGGAAAACGAGCTGATGTGGTGAATTTAGACCTTCAATATACTCCGTTTCAGAGATTATTGAATAAAAGAGGAACGATCTGAGTGTGGAAATGACTGCTGAAATGAATAAGCAAGTATATGGAAGACAAATAATATCGTGATGCATGCGAGGTCATCTACCTTTCTTTAAAACGATTAGAGAGGTACATAATTCAGGGATAAGTGATTTAAAACAACTTTTAGGGTTCAGAGCGGTCTATTGTCCTTGCACGCGAATAGTCAAAAGTTAGTATGCAGATTCAGTATGCAGTTAGGAAGGGGAAAGGTCTGCTGGCCGTTAATGCAATAGGACTTGTACACAGCGTTGATACACTTTGTTCCAGTGATGTGGGAATACATTGGGAAAAGTGTGAAGAACGCTGATCTTTCTATCGAAGGAAGGATACATTTGTCGTACAATGAGTGGAGTGAAGGTTCACCAGATTCCTCGATAGGGAGGCTTGTTGTACTTGGAGAAATTGAGCAGACTGCGCCTGCTGTCTCTTGAGTTTACGAAAAGGAAAACTGATCTCATCGACACGAACAGAATTCTCTGGAAGCTTTGTAGATGGAAGGGAAGTTGAAATGTACCATGAATTGGCTACGTGGAAACAGAAGCCACAGTCCGAAAATATGAAGTTTGTCATTCAGAACAGAGATGAGAGGAATTTTGTTTTCATCTGAAGGACAGTGAATCCATGGATTTCAGCACATCGATCACCGCCACTGAGTATATTAAAGGCAGAGGACGATACAATTTTAGATCCTGGAGTAATAAAGTGATAATGCAGCGACATGGCACTGAAATAAAACCTCATTGATTGGCGGATTAGACAAGAGGAGAAATACGCATTCCGTTTTCTGAATCTTATATTTCTGAATTGACCTGGCATCGCAATGTTTTAAGGGTATATCAAGTAAGTGCCTTCTGCAAGTATAATTCTGCTGCTAGCTTGATCTTACTTTTGCATATACATCTTCTGTTACTTCTCTCTGTTTGTGTGTCTGTAGTTCGGCATATTCTGTGTTTCTTTTGCATTTTCTCCTATTCTCTTTCCCAGTCAATGCTAAGGTCGCATACGACAGTTCGTCATTTGATTTTTCTTGTACTGTCTGCAAGCAATATTGAAAATATTATTAAATAGTTATTTTGCAGTCTTTGTATATTGCTGCTCATATCTCTTTCGCTGGTCAATGACGCAGTCTCACCTGACAGTACGTGGTTTTCTCACCACCTCCATTTCGTCTTGCAGTATTCTTGTGTCTCTTGAAATCGATGGCGGCATAATGAACTCCCGCAGCTTCAGTTCTCTGCGTGGTTTGGGAATAAAAACTCTTGTTATATGGATCGTTACCTTCATTAGTTCAGTATTGATGTCAAATATTAAACGGATTTACATAAAGTAGAGATGAAGTACACTAATATATGCATCAATGTACGTAGAATTGCGAAAGTTAAGGCACTGTGGCACTGTAAATGAACATTTACGCCTGTCAATATCGGAGTTATGTGAATGGCTTTAAATGAGTGACAGCTTCAAAAGCTAAAATGATTCTTCCGAATACAAATAAAGTAATAACAACGTTTATCGGGGTACATTTTCAAGGAAATAGATTATTTGTTTTAAGTCATTTAAGTGTATGTGATGAAAGAGTGCCAAGCGCATGCCGAACCATGATACGAATAATGCATTGTGATTGGTCAAATACATTTTCCGTTCAGACATAAACGGTTCTAATGTGATTATCATGAACTCTGCCCGGACGGCATCATCCATAGCATTGACACAATGTACGGCACTAAATGAAAGCAGGAACAAACCAGCTCTTCACGACGATTCTGTTCGGTAAGACATTCCTCTGCACCTGCAAAGAAATGAAATGGCATGAAAAGACAGCACCATTAATCGAATTCTTAAGGCAATGGTTGCAAAGATATTATGAACGCGGAATGAAGCCAAAAGTGTCATAGTGGCGCAACAGTTATCCCATTGTCTCACAATTCCAGCGACCTCGGTTCGACTGTGATCTCAGATGCTTCCTCTCTGATGCTTCCCTATCCGCCCCGTGATCGCATGTGTTTATCCAAGTTTATCCAGATTCCTCCCATACCAAAATACGTACTGAAGAGGTAAATAGGTTACTCCAAATTTCCTGCAGTGCAGATTATTGCAGGACAATCGTGGGCATAATATATTACATGGAAATAAGTAGGGGATTCGGTTCGGATGGATACCAATCCTATGAAAGCTGGCAAAAACACAATGGGTCGAATGCTTCCAAGCATCTTTTGCGTACACCAATCTCATATTCTTTTCCAGAAATGAAGGTGATCGTGACTATATTTCCTTGAGGTTGAGCATTTTGTGAGATATCTGACAAATGCGGGATTCGTGCACCCTGCCACAGGTGGAGCAGAAGGTGCTTGACTAGGGCAGTGAATGGATATTATTGTCGGTGGTCTGCTCCTTCCAGCACTTCTGTTCGTTTCCACGTGTTGCCACAAATAGGTTGAGGTGCTCACATTGCCTTCCCGGGTGGCCCTTTGCAATTTTGCTATGGATTCGCATGAGTCCGGGAGAATGGTACATTTTCAATGTCCGCTTTTCGATCTCTGGCCGTGAGTAGAATGCCTGATTTCTGTTAAATACGTGAAATATGTGGCCCAGACATTGGAGCCAACGCATTTTGATTGAAGCTCCGGTGACGGCAGTGCTGTCCTGGAAGAAGACGATGAAATAATTCTATTTGTCCTGCCTGTAGATTTGGAAGATTTCCATTAAGTCTTACCTTTACTCTCCCGTTTCCGGCACCGCGTCCCAATGACGATCATTAAGACTAGAATCACCAGTCCACCCAGCGCACAGCCAGGAACCCAGGCGGCAAGTAGTTTTCCAGAGGAACCTGCAAGGTTTGTAAGAATGTACATTATGGTGGCTGCGAGCAAAATTTTTTTGGTGGGGGGCAGCTGCTGTTGGTGCTCGTGGTGGTGGTGGGGCGGTGTCAGCTACTTTGCAGATAAGTACGCAACAGAAAACAGTGAAAGGATAAGAAAACAAAAAATCAATGCAGGATGTCTTATTTTGCAAAATAAAACCCGAAGTGATTTTTACATTGGACAGATGAATTATGCTGAATTGATCTGCGGCTCTGTGGACCTGAAGGCTGCTTGATCATCATGATAGGAAGATTGTGGCTGGATAGGGAGCGATTTCCAAAGACTGAAAAAATTTCCGATTTTAAGCTGTATAATTTATCAACTTATCACTTGTTGCTCAAGGATAGTTTTGTCACAAGCCTCCCTTCCATTCCAACTCAAAACTGTGGAAGGCCACAAGCTGCGAAAGACGTCCATTCGTTTTGGCAGCTTCAAATGCATGCTCTACTTGATATTTTCAATGGAACTACCGTACATTTTCCTCGCCATCAGTAATAAATAGTAATAGTACGTTTTATGTATTCACGAAATTAACAAGAGATGGCTCTTTTGGCCTCTTACCTGGGTTAGATGCGGAAACAGAATAGACTGCCACAGCTGAAGCATTCAGGGAGACATGAGATACCAAACAGCTATAATTAGTGTCCTGAGCTGGCTCCGTGTCGGTGAAGGTGCTGGAAACCTCATAAAGTCCCTCGGCGTTCTTCTTTGTCTGGGTATCTATTCGCAATGTTGTTTCGATGCCATTTCTATGCCAAGTAAGCGTGAAGTTCTCGGGATAAAAAGCAGCCGTTTCACACACAAGAATAAAAGTTGTGGCTGAACTCTTTTGAGGAGTCTTGGCAAAAATCTTCAGTGGAGTTGGGACTGCTGCGGAGCACACAATGAAACAATGTTAAACGGTATTGCGACATTGAAGTATTTTTTTCTTAAATAAACATCGAATCGGTCAGTTATAATGCTGCCGCTTGGAAAATATTATTAATATTACCCATTAATACCCGATCCAAACCTTTATTATAGGTCCGTATTTGCTGAGTCTCAGTGACTCAGAGAAAATGACGCCGCTTCAAATATTCATACTTTTTCGGAGTCTAAAGAATAACCAAATACTTTCCGAGATAGATTAACACGATGAGTCTTTGTCTGTTTCATTCACGCAGATAATGAAAAGTAATCTGCAAATCATTGATGAAAAATCGGGAAAGTGAGTTGGTTTTCTGATAAAATACGCAGTCAAGGCACAGAAACTAGTGAAAAGTGTATATTGTTTTAAGCATCGGGATCTATCAGCGCAATGCCATCTGCGAACTATATTAGTTAATCAAGGAGAGCGCGGTTCAACATTGACGTCTCTACATTCCGGTTCGCTACATCAAACAGTTGACCAGCTGTGTGTACACGCTGTCTTTCAAAACCTTCACACTGATTTTATTATTCATTTGGAATGTCGAAGAGCAAATAAGAGTTCAGATGGAAAGTTGGTCAGAGCGTTTCATCCAGCCAAGTGCCAAGTGATGCATTTTGGGAAGTCATGTACAGTAAAATCTAGGGCGCTAAGGAAGGTTGATGAACAAAGGGACCTTTGGCTTCAAGTACATAGTTCTCTGAAACTGGCAATACAAGTAGATAGGATAGCGCAGAAGACATATGGAATGCTTGCCATCATAGGTGAGATCATTGCATATAAAAATTGGAACGTTATGCAGGGAATTTTATAAAGGACTGGTTAAAGAACATTTGGACTATTCTGGACAGTTCTGATGGTCCCACGAAATAATTGATGTATTGTGCTGTAGGAATTGGAGAAGATTCACCAAGATGTTTCCTGGATTGGAGGACTTTAGTTATGGGGAGAGATTGTACAGGCTGGGTTTGTTTGCCCAGGAGCAATAAAGGCTGAGGGGTGATCTGGTGGGCGTATACAAAACTATAATAAGCAAAGAAAGAGGAGGTATTTAGGACATTTCTCCATGGTAGGTGCACCAAAAGCAAGCGACCTTATGTTTAGGATGAGGGAAGGTGTTTTAAAGGGGATTTCGGAGGAACTCGAAGCCAGACGCAGTGGTGGATTCATATGAACCATTTGATTAAGAGATATTTAGATAGGCACTCAGATAGGCAATGCATTGAAGGATATGGATCTTATCTGGGGGAAGAAGATTAGTACAGATAGGCAAAAAGATTGCCGTGGGCATGCTGGACCGACGGGTCGTTTTCTCCTTTACGGTTCTATGAATCCATGACTCTAAATAGCAATTAGTCCCGACCGTGTGTTTGTTCAGAGATTTTTTAACGTGAATGGTTTTGAGTCATTTAAATTGTGAATATTGTTCTGTACTCCAGCTGGTAAAATGTCCAATAAATAGCAGGGTTTATGTTTTATTTTTGTAACATTGGACGTTAGTTTGAGATATTTTCTAATTTTAAGTTCCAAACAACAAGAACAGTCATCATTTAACTCCTTAACCAAGCAAATTAAATCCAATGCACTTCACGAGAGCGTTATAAAAAGTTAGGGAGGCTGAAATGATAACACCAGGGAGCTGATTAAGGTTCATTCAAATCTTCAAATCTGTGAATTTTGAGCACAGCTTGAAGAAATAGAGATGCTGAGAGATTTCAGTGGGAGATTTCAGAGCTTTCACCCTAGCTCGCCCTGAGCTTCTGCCGCTTTTATTGAAGCGATTACATCCTGGGTTGTGCAACCCACAGCAATCCAAAGAACCCTCAGAAAAGCATTTCTCTGGAGTTTTATTGGATATCTCTAGATCGAAAATCGATGGAGAACCATGGAGCAATGAGGATTCTAATCGTAAAGCGAAACATCTGGTTATCAGTGTTGGCGAGCAGACTGAAGGTCATCGAAAATTGTGTGAAATGGAAGATGCACTGCAAAGCCTCGGCTCTCCCGTTGTTCGCTGCGAGTGGACAGAGCGACTGTACTTACACATATAACGTAATATCAACAACGGATATTAAAACTGATGTTCATAGTGAATCTGTTTTTGGCGCGTTATATTCGATATAGTTAATGGATGCTTCGTTCTCTAGTTATTTTCACTTACCATTCACTTTTAGAAGTGATCCGGTACCAATACTTGGAGACATTCCTTGAGCTGTCACCGAACACTGATAAACTCCAGAATCTTGGATCATTGCGTT
Organism: Pristis pectinata; assembly: GCF_009764475.1. NCBI lineage: Eukaryota > Metazoa > Chordata > Chondrichthyes > Rhinopristiformes > Pristidae > Pristis > Pristis pectinata. The sequence goes on from NC_067417.1 coordinate 45,004,420, forward strand.
CTGCAACTCAAAGTACCAAGTGGCTTTATCTCTCCGACCAAATCGTTTTCTCTTGTCGGCACTTGTTCGTTGGTATTCATTCTCGCCCTGTTTCCACCATAGGACTCTTACCCAGGATTGGGCCGGAAGAATGGGGTGTATACAGCAGAAGACGACGTTCCCCCCTTTGGATACAACCACTTCTTTGGGAGTTTGGATTACACTGAACGAAACCTGATCCGCAGCTGTCAGAAAACATAGTCAAGGAAAGGTTAATTCTGTTAAATTCAAGGATATGGAAGATTAGCAGATGTGATCTGGAGGCCAAATTGCAGTTAGTCGTAATTGGGTGGAAGCTCGCCCGCAATTGATTTATAAATTAAAGCAGATGGAAATTGAATAACACTGTACCTATGTAAATATTCCCACCCACTGCCAGGACGAGAAACATTACAGTCGCTGACATTCTGCCCAACAGATTCAACGGATGAGTCTGTAGAAACGTGCCTTTTGAATAGTTGAGTGAAGGAGTGGTTTCCACTCTATGAAGGATGAGTCATATCCTGTAGCGGGGTGTTACAGCGATGGATTGGTGAATCGGTCGCGGATAATAGATTAGGGGAAATAATGTTTTTTGATAAAATTCTGTTTGTGCTACCACACTCCTTACTGCTACTCCCGTTCTTTTCTGATGACGGAAGATCTGGAAATGGATCTTCGGAGATTTCGCAAGGTTTTGAAACTTCCACAATCACTATTTTAACATAACAGAATAGATCTATAATGCCAACGTTTGTAATGCCAAAGACTTTTACAATCATTTTGAGTAATAAGCAGGAATACTTTGGGAGACACATTGGCAATTAAATAAATTATTCATGTGCTGGCTATTCACCGGAGCGCGTGATCAGCAGACGTTAACCTATCATCTCATATTTACTTGTGTTTCAGGTGAGCAGTCGGCTGATTCAGCAGAGGCACCCGCGCCCAGCGTCCTTTAAGGTGTCCCCCGGTTACACTGTTCAGTTTCATACCCCCAGGCAGATTTTTTCTGGACCCCTGAAGCGTGGGATAGCTCCGCTTCCTATCATTCCAATCAACGTCATGATTTAATATCTCATTGAACAGCGGGAAGGAACACCAGGTGTGTGAAACATCTCTTGTAGAAAATCACGTTTCTATCGTTGTTAAAGAACAACTATTAAGCGGCCATTTACTAACATACAATGTTACATGGAATTATATCAACACTTAGAACTTTGTAATAGTCAACTCCAAACTATTTATCAGCTTTATCAACATAACATTTGTCATATTGTTGACGAAGTACCTAATTTGCAGACGGCGATCAATGATTTAATCGCCTCCCTGTAAAATTTGTCTTGCAGCTTTGAAAATTATTCTGTTGCGCCCTGGCAACAGTTCTTTTTACACTCTCTAGTTATTTCAGTTCTATTGGATCATTGGACTGATTTCGATAACTTAGTATTTATATATTACTTTAATGTGGGCTGACCATGCGTAGTTAATGCACATGTGAATCAAACGGTGTTACCTCCCTGCTTAAAGGGGACGGGCGATGAATGCAAGTCTCCTGCGCTATGTGCGCATGCCAGAAACAAAAAGAAATTGTCTCCTTTCATTTTCTATAACCGTACGGAGAGTAAGGTTTTCTTAAGTGTTATTTGACTCTGCCTGCTTTTATTTCTATTTGCATTATAAACTAAATTGAAGGAATATAGGTATCCACGATGAATGGTGTTTATTACCCTGTACATTGTTCATGGTGATGATTTAATTGTGAGTAAACTCCAATCAATGTAAGTATGTGACGTAAGGGCAGAAACATTTGTTTCTGCTTAATCTTTCACAGTCTTTTCTCCAGTTTCTGCGCCTCGACTGCATATTTTATTACAAAACCAACTCACTTTCTCGTTTTCTCATCAACAACTTGCAGATTACTCATCATTATCTGCGTGAGTGAAACGGAGAAATTCTCATCGTATTAATCTCTCTCGGGGAATATTTGGTTAATTCATAAACTTTGAAAAAAAACAAAATGAATATCCGAAGTAGCGTCATTATCTCTGAGGCAGCGAGACTTAGCAAATATCGGTGCATGACATGAGGCTTGACCTGTGACCTCATTTCAAATATTTTCATCGCTTCATTTTTGTTTTTTTTTAAATACAGTTCTACCTACGTTATATCAATAGTAACAATTGTCTTAGAATCAAATAACAAACGCTCAAAACGTTCAAGTATCTCCACCCTCAGCACGGGAATATTATTTCTTTATATCTGAAACGTCTGAGACTTCTTGGGCGATATCTTTCTATCCCAATGCCTTATAATTAGAAATAGATTTTAACTACCATCTCGATTCGCTGACAACATTGACACCTTCGGTCAAAGAGTCTATTGGTCATTGGAAGATTCGTTAATCAGGAACTTACTGATGTACACTGTACTTTTACAAGTGCAATTCATGTATTATCACACCAGTGACGAACAAGGAGAGCTTTATTTATTTAAATTTGCAGCAAACACACCGACGTCGTTAACTCATTAGGCTGGTGCAAGTGTTCTGTCACATCATAGGCATATCCCAATATCATAGTCTATGTTCATTAACGTCCAGGAATATGTAACAACGTGTTTTGGTAACTGTGTACTCTTAGGATTTATACATTACTCAGCGCTACAGCGTTGTTCTCTTCCATTTAGGAGGTTTCTGGAGTTAGAAAGAAACAAAACCAGAATGATTTCCGTAATTGTTCTTACCATTCCGGATATTTTTTTAAAAAATCCTCTAGTTCTTCTTTCAACTTATCCAACATGTGGAATGTTTTAACCGATATTTTATTGCCTAAATGGTGTATTTCCCAGTGTCATTAACAATATGCCAGAAGGAGCTGGACGTACCCACAGATAACTGACAACGTTTGAAGAGAACAAATGTGTCAGTGTTTAGCCTAATGAATGATATTTTACCCGGAGCGTTAGATCTGTTTCTGTCTGCATAGATATTATGTGATTTACTGAGTATTTTCGAACACTTTTTTTTTACTTTGATCGATCTAGAAGTCCCCAATCAATTTAACTCCAATTTGGTTGACCTCAAATCAACACCTTTTTGGAAATGCATTAATATAATGGTAATTTAGTTTCTCTCCCTTTCGTCTGAACTGGACTAATAATTTTAACTTACGTTGCCAATCAGCTACATAAACTTCAGTGCAAATTCGCATTGCATTTCCACAATTTGCTGCATCCAAAATCTGTCACAATTAACTGATCTCTCTAATATCGCCCTGTAATGCCTTTGTCCTTTGGATGGTCTTACTGAAAAATCTGAGAGAATTTGGACATTTAATCTCCCTTTGGTCTGTCTAGTTTCGTTAAAGGATTCCTGCGAACGGTCACAAACACTTGAACCCGATTTTTTTTAACTAATTGTTTCATTTGTCTCGGTGAGTTCATCTAACATTTCCGGCGCCAGAGAATTTAATCCAATCGAAATCGTGGTGCTATTTGGTTATATTTGAGGGAAAAAGGTTTATTCTTTAATCTTACACAGGTCATTGCAGGAGGAAAGACTTGCCCAACTACAATTTTACAATACTGTTGAATAATCCCAGTTGGCACAACAGTTTCTTTCCCCTCCTCCACCCACTACACCTGTCCATTATCCACACATTTCTCCCACTAGCTCCCCTTCTCCACTATTCCTATCTGCCCTCCCCCACTTTCCTCAGTTGAATCCATGCTCTACTTTCCTTTCCTATAAGATTCCATCACCTTAAGCCCCTTCTCGCTTCCACCAATCACCTCTATTCGCCATCCACATTGACCCAGCTGTAACTTTTTATCACAAATCGATGGTGACTGAAGATAAAACATGGTAATAGAGAGAGAATTGTGTTACATAAAACAATATAATCTTCTAACAGGGGACTTGAGAAGAAATTAGGAGCACACGAGAAGAAACACTCAGATCACGCGACCTAAAACAGCTGACAAAGGCCAAACAAGTATTTGAGAAATTATTGCATCAATCGGTTTAACTCACTCTGGATCCAACTGGCAATCGCAGCCGCACGCTCAATCCTCTGTGAAAATAAATGTTCAAGATTATACGTCTTTCATTTACCTTCAACTGGATTGCACTCCTGTTGACTTCATCCACAATTATAGCTTAGTTGTTATTAATTATTCTGCAGTTACCTTTACCCTGAAATGTTATTTCCACCTCATACGGAATAATGTACGAACAAGCATTTTAGCAATGCGAGCGTGCAGGATGCAACGTATTATTGCATTGGATTTATTGATTGGAAACAATCTGTATTATTGCAAATATAGTGCGACAAAATGATATTGTTTCCTTTAACGGAATGAAAGGGGAAACTGAAGTCATCTTTGTGGGTCACCAGGAACGAAATTATGCTTTTGAAAGGACACGACGGGTGATGGTTAGTTGATTTGTTATTGCACTGTTACAGCTGAAGTCAGAAATTTTAATAGGTTTGAAAACAATACGGATAAAACAAAAACTGCCAGATATTTTTAAATCGAGCATTATCGGCTTGTTCATCTAAGTTTATTTTCAAGACAAATCCATTGTCGACGGTCTATTTAGTGCATGCTATGTGACCTATTAACGCATTGTTCTGGATTTGTCATATGAATAGGCAAAACGAATCTACCTGTTGAATGTATAGAATTTTATTGCTGCAAGAACAAAGAAAGCACATTTTCAAGTCGAGGCTTCTACTAGTTTCGCGCCAAATGAAAAATGGAATATGGGGACTGACAAGACAAGTGATCTGTAAACAGGGCGAAAATTCAGAAAGAGCAATATATGTATCCAAATATGATACTTCTCTAAATTGTCTGCATGAAATACTAAGATTGCAGAAAGTTCTTGAAAAATATTAGCAGGTCTCACTTCTCTTAAAAGCCCGTAGCATGTTTTGAATGAGTTTGCATTTCGTCTGATATAATACCATTTAGAACATAGAGCAGTACAGCACAGAACAGGCCCTTCGGCCCACAATGTTGTGCCAACATAGCTAATCCCTCTTACCTACAGAATACCCATATCCCTCCATTTTACTCTCATTCATGTGCCCATCCAAGCCCCTCTTAAAAGCTCCCAATGAATTTGCCTCCATCGCCCTATCAGGCAACGCATTCCAGGCATCCACCACTCTCTGAGTAAAAAACTTACCCCTCATGTCTGTTCTGAACCTACCCCCCTCTCACCTTAAATGCACACCCTCTAGTATTGGATCACTCAATAATGGGGAAAAGATATTGCCTGTCCACCCTATCTATGCCCCTCATAATTTTATACACTTCCAACAGATCACCCCTCAGCCTCTGTAGCTCCAGAGAAAAGAGCCCAAGTTTGTCCAGCCTCTCCTGATAGCACATGCCCTCTAATCCAGGCAGCATCCTAGTAACCCTCCTCTGCACCCTCTATGAAGCCTCGACATCTTTCCTATAGTGAGGTGACCAGAATTGCACACAATACTCTAAATGCGGCCTAACCAGAGTTCTATAGAGCTGAAGTTGAAGCAATAATCTGCTGGAGGAACTCAGCGGGTCGAGCAGCATCTGTGGGAGGAAAGGAGTTATTGACGCTTCAGGCAGAATCTGTTCAAACTACTGAGTTCCTGCAGCAGCTTGTTTGTTGCTCCACATTCCAAAATCTGCAGTCTCTTGTGTCTTCACATTTACTAGTTTTCTAGCTTTGCCTAGTTCTGATGGAAGGTCAGAACTCTTGTTTCTCTCTCCACAGACGCTGCCCGATCTGATGTACATTTCTAGCATCTTGTTTTTATTATGGCTGAGGTTCGAGTATTTTAGCAGTGAAGAGGTGTTCACACTGGACCCTTTTCGGTTCACTGCCAGGTCCTGCCTGGGACAGTGTTGAATTTGCAGGAGCAGCTGACAACCAAACATAGAAACCACGTACCGAGATGCGGATTTAACTGAGGTTGCTACTGGGAGAGCCCGTGATTATTACCCCTAAGCAATGATATGTAATTATGAGGCATCAGTGGCTCGAATCATTTACTGCATGACACTGCCTTTCTGGCTTGTGGTGGAATGAAGATAAAATGGAAAGTACTTGGAAAGATTAGTCTATCGAACGAAACCAGTGACACATATATCCAAACCTTATACCCCCAGGACACGTCACACTGATCGTACTGGCAGGTGTAGTAGTTCACTATGCTAATTAAACCATCATAGTTTGCATAATAGCAAAATGCAAGACGAATCAGAGAACCACAGTAGATTATCGTGAAGCCTCATTTCCTTTCTAATTAGTGAGCTCCCTGCTGATGCGGTCTGATGCCAAGATATATCATCCTCAATTCATATGTACATACAACAAGGCAAAAATGGCACAAACCAGCTGTAAGTGGTTCAACTACACCTTCTCACTGCATCATTCTCCTGTTGTGCTAGTGGTATGAGAGGAGCCAGAGGGGTTCACTGAAAGGAAAGAAGTATCTAGACAGAGCACACAAAGCTGTAGAGCATCTTCAGATGTCTCAAAGCAATTTACAATCAATGGTTTACCTTTGAATTGCATTCAAAGTGCAAGTGTTATTTAGCGGGCAAATCAATAGCCAGTTTACACACAAATGAATGGATGATCACTTTAGCAACCAGCCTTTACAATTTTTCAAGCAAAAACCTCCGTGCAAGAGCCACATTAAGTGCTATTTTAACACATTACTTAACACTACTTAATGACTTGCTATCCCTCGTATTTTGTCCTTTCAGTTTACATTCTAGCTTGCGCAATTTATTTATTTATTTATAGTCACATGTACATCGAAACACACAGTGAAATGCATCCTTTTGCGTTACTGAGAATGCGCTGGGGGCAGCCCGCAAGTGCCGCCACCCCCCCCCCCCCACCCCCGGCGCCAACACAGCATGCCCACAACCTCCCAACCCGTACACCCCCGGAACGCGGAAGGAAACCGGAGCACCCGGAGGAAACCCACGCAGACACGGGGAGAACGTACAAACTCCTTACAGACAGCGGCTGGAATTGAACCCCGGTCGCTGTAATAGATTTCCGCCAACCGCTACACTACCGTGCCTGCCATGGAGTCATATAAGAAGCATTCACAAGATAAAAATAAATTAAACGTTAATTATACAGAAATTTTACAAAAAAAAAAGCACAATTAGAACAGAAATAAATAAAATCCATTTAAGTTCAAAGTGATCAGAGTGGCCATAGTGTTGCTAAACTGTAATGATTAGGGTTGTACCGGTTGGTTCAAGAACTGAATGGTTGAAGGGAAGTAGCCGTTCTTGAACCTGGTGGTGTGGGACTTTAGGATATTGTGACATTATAGGGATATATGAAGCACATTTAATTCTAGTAACCAGCAAAGATTTGCAAACTCCCTAGTAATAAGGGAACATCTCCTGGTTTGTTGTTGCATTATCATTATACTTTCTACCATTAGCATCATTGTCAGATGAGCATCCAGTGTAATTTGCAGCCTTATTAACCAATCCCTGGTTGTCCATTATTCTATATTTACTATGCTGTTGATACTGAGCAGTTCAATGCTTTGAATATATTCTGCGAAGGATGACAATGCCTCGACTGGAATAAAATGATGTTCAAGAAAATAAGTAATCTATTCTCATGGGTGAAAGTAAATTTTATTGCCTGTTATATAGTGTTCTTTTCATTGTGTGTTTGTGAATGTTTTCAAAATACAATAAAACGGTTCAGTAAATGAAAATAAAAGAAAACTGCAGATGCTGGAAATCTAAAATAAAAACAGAAAATTCTGGGAATACACAGCAGGTCAGGCAGCGTCTGTGGGAAGAAAAGCAGGGTTCACGTCTCAGGTCAAAGACTGGGAAGGAGAATAAAGAAGCTTTTGAGGCTGCTGGGAGGGGGCATGTCTCTGATAGGGGAAAACTGTGGGATAAGCTGCAAACAAGGTTGTCTGGTCAGTGAGTGAATGGGAGCAGTTAGAGAGTGAGATCATGGACAAAAGAATGTAGGAGTTGTGTAGTGCAGAGCAGGAGGACACACCCGGCAGGTCAGGCTGGGCACGTCCTCCACTCCCAGAGGGAGAGAAAACACCATCAAACTGAGCCAACATCACAGATGGATGACTGATTCTGACAGAGAAATGAAGTTACCTTAAGTGGTAGAAATAAAGTGATAGAATTCAATATTGAGTCCAGAAGGCTGCAAATGTGCTCAGACAGAAGATGAGGTACCTTTCTTCTTGATTGGTAAGGGGTGGGGGTGGGGGTTGGGGTTAAATGTTCTGGGGGGTAGGGCGGGAGAATGGGGTTAAGAAAAAAAAATCAGCCATGATTGAATAGTGGGGCAGACTCGATGGGCCGAATGGCCTAATTCTGCTTCTATATCTTATGGTCCCATGTTCCTCAAGCTTGCACTGGGGCTTATTATAATTGTACAGGAGGCCACAGATGATCACAACCTCATTAGTCCCATTCCCTCACTTATTTCCCTGTAACCTATTCTTATGACCTATTCTCACTCAGCTTCCCAGCCACCCTGCCTCTCTAACCAGCCAGAACTTAACAAGACTAAACTGGTCAAATTTTGTGCAAATTTGCCAATTATATGAAAATAGGTGTAAGTCCATGTTGTGACGAGGATATTGTGACTGTAATTGAGACAAAGAGAGATTGAAAGATTGAGTGAAAACTTGGTTAATGGATTTTAATGCAGGAATGTGTGAGTAAAAGGAATCAAAAGGTAGATTATTATCTCAATGGAATCAGAGCCCACCAGATTCTGAATTACAGTACTCTCCGGCAATTTGAATTTAAATTTAAATTTAAATTAGCCCTAAGGTCTCGAGTTACAGGCCCCAATATTGAGGTGAAGATTTTGTCCTTAGCCCTTGAGAGCCTTTACAGTCTGAGATGCAAAAAAAATTCAAGCTAAATGCTGCCAGTTTGATTTTATAAGCAGAAAATCTTGTAAATATCTGTCTATATTGTTTTTGATTGCCAATTTCACTGCTTACAAGATTGACATTTTAATTTAACGCATCTGTAAATCAAAAATAATTATACATTTGTGTATAACATTTAAGAGTCCAAGCATTCATCTGGAATTTATTAGTGCTGCTTTCATTTTACAAAAGGAGATATGATTTGCATACTAATCTGTTGAATTGCATTTTGAGCAAGGAAATTGAGAGTAGAAGAAAGATTACAATTTAGCATGCCCAACACCTATCTGTGGGTGACAGTACTGTCTATCAGGATTGAGGGGTGGGGGCAAAGGTCAGTGTGAACAATTCATGACCCTAAATATTTTTTGTTCATTACCATGAATAGGTGAAAAACTAGGAGGACAAGAAGTCAGGTGTTGGTGACTTTTGCTCTGGACTCACAGATAATGATTCCCCTTCACACAAAGCTACTTCAACAGAGTTAAATGGTGAGACTTGCAAATTTCTACAGATGTTCAATAGAGAACTTTCTGACTGGTTGCATCACCACCTGGTATGGAGGCTCCAATGCATGGGATGTAAGAGGCTGCAGAGGGTTGTAGACTCAGCCAACTCCATTGCAGACAAAACCCTCCCCACCATCGAGGACATCTTCAAGAGGCGGTGCCTGAAGAAGGAAACATCCATCACTAAGGTCCCTCACCATCCGGGACATGCTGTCTTCTCATTACTACCATCAGGGAGGAGGTACAGGAGCCTGAAGACCCACACTCAATGTTTTTGAACAGCTTTTTCCCCTCCGCCATCAGATTTCTGAACGGTCCATGAACCCATGAACACTACCTTGTTATTCCTTTTTTTTTTGCACTATTTATTTCTTTTTGTAACATATGGTAATTTTAGGTCTTGCACTGTACTGCTGCCGCAAAACAACAAATTTCACGTCATATGTCAGTGAAAATGAACCTGATTCTGATTTGCCTGAGCATCAGCGTCAGCTGCTAGGCTGAGTCTTAATCTTGAGTGTGGCCCAAGTTAAATTGCAAAAAATCTGGAACAGGAAGTGAACTGCCTCACATATGCCCATATTTGATTTTATTGGAGAAACAAAATGAAGATTGGGTGATGACTTTGCAGAGAACTGGCATTCAAGCAACAGGAGCAACCATGAGTCATGGAATTATAGAGCAATACAGCACGGAAACAGGCCCTTCAGCCCAACTAGTCCATGTCAACCAAGATGCCCATCCAAGTTAGTCCCATTTGCCTGCGTTAGGCCCATAACCTTCTAAACCATTCCTATTCATGTACCTGCCTCAACCACTTCCTCTGGCAGCTCATTCCACACATGGACCACCATCTAGGCGAAGAAGCTGCCCCTCAAGTTCCTATTAAATCTTTCCCCTCTCACCTTAAACCTATGCCCTCTAGTTCTTGACTCCCCAACCCTGGGAAAAGAGACTGAGAGCATTCACTCTATCTATGCCTCTCATGACTTTATACACTCTATCAGATCACCTCTTAGTCTCCTACATTCCAAGGAAAAAGTCCTGGTCTGCCTACCCTCTCCCTAATAACTCAGTCACTGGAGTTCTGGCAACATCCTTGTAAATCTTTTCTGCACTCTTTCCAGTTCAATAACATCTTTCCTACAGCACGGTGATGGAAACTGAACACAATACTCCAAGTGCAGCCTCACCAACATCATGTACAACCACACCATAACCTCCCAACTTCTATACTCAATGCCCTGACTGATGAAGGCCAATGTGCCAAAAATTTTCTTCATCACCCTGTCTACCTGTGACTCCACTTTTAGAGAACCATGTACCCTGGACTCCAAGGTCCCTCTGTTCCACAACACTCCCCAGAGCCCTGCCATGAGCTTTCTGTTGTCTGCCATTTTAATTCTCACTCACAGTGCCCCCTGCACTGTTACGATGAGGCCCAATGCAGGCTTGAGGGACAGCACCTCATCTTCCATCTGGGCTTGTTGCAGCTTTTTGGACTCAATATTGACTTTACAACTGCAGGTAACTTTATTTCTCTATATCAATCATTCGTCTCTGATATTGGCCTTTCTTTCTTTTTTGCAATTTTTTAATCTGCAAGTGGAGCCTGATCTGCTGGGCATGTCTTCCTGCTAGTTCACTCCTTCCTCCTCCCCACCATCTCTTTTCTGAATCAATTATCCATACTTATGCTTTTGAGTTTCGTGACAATTAAAACAAAATCGTTTATCTTTCTAGATTGTCTCACCAAGTTAATTATCATTAAGAACCAGCTTGGTTATTGCAATTAACTGTGGAAACAAAATATTCTTTGTGATGAATGAGTAACTTTGGGAAATACGTCGCTTGCTTTTGTTATCAGTAAGGATCTAACCAGCTTCGATAATGATCTTTGATATCAAATTTAGTTTTTAGTATTTTACAGAACAAATGAACCGTAACGGTCTTGTAACTGCAGAATTAAACCGGTAATGTGACAGACCATTAGAAATCACGTGGAAACCTGCACACTGAAAGCTCTGGGAGATGATCGTTTTGAGACTTAAGGCAGCTGATTCTTTTTGCTCTTAACTGCAATGGCCTTCGTGCATTTGTGCACATTTTGCTGATACTGCTTCTTAATTGCGTGTTGTTTCATCTTATTTTTTCTTGTTTACCAATAAAAGCTATTTAGCAGATTCGAAATTTGCTTCATGTATTTATTTACTTTACCCAGATTACTAATTTACTATTGTACTTATATACTTAAAACCCTTAAATAATTTATATTTTGAAGCGTACAGTCCATTGAATCACCATCTCTGTCTTCTTCTGGCTGACGAAATAACTTCGAGCAAAGTGGACCAAATCTCTTAAGACTTTAACATCCCAAGAGAAGCCAGTGTTTCTCGATATTTCACATTCTCTAAAGCACAAGTAACTCCCGATGTTTATTGATGGAGATCGGGCGAGAAGACATTTCCCGAACCAGACAGCAGAAAGCAATTTACTGTTACAAACTGCAGTGGGTTATTTGTAATTTTGAATGCGAGCGTCGCCGACTCCGGGATAGAGTATTGAAAAATGAAACATCAGCAACAACCTATCCGAGACAGAAGTTGCTCCTACCTTACTGTTTTCTTTCATTTTCATTCTGAGAAGAGATTGTGTGCGGTATTTGCAAAATTTTGACGAGAACAATTCTACCAAAGACGAAAAACCTGTTGCCAGAATAATGATTTATCAATGCTCAGATAGTCTTTATTTGTTGGTATTTCTGGTTAATAGTCCATGTACCGATTATTTTCTCTTGCAACTGCTGATAAATTTTACCCCTTTATTAAATCCAATTCTAAGAGGATCAATATCAAAAAGTTGTTCAAAAAGAGCAGTGTATCGTTTTACAAAACCAAAACACATATTGAAGTGAGGCAAAGCTTTAAATGTTCTTTAATTTGAATAATGCATATGAATAAAATATTTTTCTCATGACAGCGAAGTGATACACAGGAAGGACAATTTGAACATTTCACGGCATGTCTTTTCTACATAAGTAATACCATTTGCTTCATGCTGAATGTTTAAAACATTTATGGAAGGCTGCTGCTCTGGTTGTTTAGCAAGCATAATACTTTGGCGTCACAACTTAAAATGGCTAGTATAACATCTTCTACACTACATTTTTCCATAGTTGGAAATTTGTTCCAATAAAAGTTGCTGGCGTTGGCGTAATTGTCGATTAAATTGAGACAGAATTATTTTTAATTCATGCCTGGATATCAAAATGGTATTTCACCATCTCCAACGAGCTCCACCATCAGGCACATCTTCCCCTCCTCTCCCTTCACCGCAAAGATCCCTATCTCCGTGACTCCATTGTCTGCTGATCGCTCCCCCATAGACCCCCTCCAGACGCATCCTTGCAATCGCGCTAAATGTTACATCTGCCCCTACATCTCCTCCGTCAACGCCATTCACGGACCTAAACTCTCCTTCCAGGTGAGGCATTCCTTCACATGTGAATCCATCGCTGTCAATTACTGCAACCGGTGATCCCGTGCGGCCTCCTACATCGGTGAGACCCGATGCACATTGGGGGATCGGTTCGTGGAACAGCTTCGCTACGTCCACCCCACAGCCAGGATCTCCCAGTGGACAGCCATTTTATCTCCCTTCCCATTCCCACACGACATGTCTGTCCACGGCCTCCTCTACTGCCAAGTTGAGGCGAGATGCAGATTGCAGCAATAGCACCTCATATTCGGCCTTGGTAGTCTCGAACCTGACGGCATCAACATCGATTTCTGTAAATTTAGGTAAACACTCCCCTATGCCCTCCTTCACCTTATTCCCACCGGCCCCGTCACCCTTTCTCTTTCCTCTCTCCCGCCCTATCGATCTGTCCATCACCCATACGTTCCTCACTCCAGTCCCCTCCTCACCTCCTTCCATTTATTCCATGGTCCACTGACCTCTCCTATCAGATTCAATCTTCTTCAGCCCTTTTCATGTCCACCTCTCACCTCCCAGCTTCTTACATCATCCCACTCTCCCCCTTCCTCACCTGCCTGTCACTCCTCTCACCTGCATCCACTGTCATCCGCCAGCTCTTGCTCCATCCCTGACCCCCACCTTTCTATATTGGCTATTTCCCCTCTTTCTTTCGGTCCTGATGTAGGGTCTCGACCCAAAATGTCGACTGTCCATTTCTCTCCATAGAAGCTGCCTGACCCATTGAATTCATCCAGCATGTTGTGTGTTGCTCCATATTTTTAGCATCTGCAGTCTCTGTTGTTTCTCTATTAAAATTGTATGGTACGAAATGGCAAATTGATTTGAAGTATTATCAATTGGAACCTAACTGTATGACTGAGAATTCCCCCAAGATCGAATGAATTACTCTGTTCTTAGGACCTCAGTTCGGCCTTTCCGGGAACCTCTCTGAGGCTGCCACATTCATTACGCATGCGGAACTATTTGAGAGGGAAGCTCTTGATTTAATCTCTTTTGATGGATCTCACCCAGTCCTGTGAATTATAAAGGAAGCGGAATGTAGTCGAACTTTGTGTAAATGACCGGCCTTCCATGTTTACAATTCACGATTCCATTGTCATTCTATCAATCCCAGGCTGAGGTGTCATCCGGAGATAAAGAGATCCCTTCAGTTTTCTCCCTCCAAGGAATTTCTTCTGTAGATCACTGGTGGAAGAATATGAATTCTTCGCGTTGTTTAGTCATTGAATATTGTGATGATGGAAATGAAGATGGGGCTGCTATTCTTTTAACTCTTCGCCTAATTTCTAATTTGCCAATATTACAAATTCGGACAAACAAAGTTTTAAGAAATAGCATATAAAGGGCTCTATGACCAGTTGAATTGCGACCGCAGCTCGATAAGATACACGTTGAAATTAGTAAAAGGTAAGTGTTGGGTGAATATACGATTGACTGTTTGGACATAGCGTGCACAACAGACCGTAAGGCATGCAAAGGTCCAAATAAAAAAAAATGAGCCGTACAACTTTAAAGACTTCCCATTGTTTTTTAAAAAGTGTATGAACCTCGTAATATAACTTGAATCGGTTGATACAAAATCTTTAGACCTCTATTTCATTTGGAGAAACCTGCATGATGCAAAAAACTACACTAAAGAAATGAAATCTTATCAATTTCAATACACAGATATTAATCTCCATCGGTATTAGAGATAATTGGAGATACAGTGCTCAGAACAAAAGTATTCACATTTAATCACATTAAAAGGGAAACACTGGGCAATATAATAAATATCCGGAGAAGTCCAAAGGTTTAAAAGACATCTTCTTGAGTTTCAAGACATTTAGTAAATTAATGAAGAATGATATGGCCCATGGGGATTGCTTTGTCTATGTCAGATATATATTGCTACGGACCTTCATTCAGGATCATAGTTCCCTACGTCAATATTGTGCTAAGATAGACCCTTCCATTCAGATTTATAGCGCCTTAATTGATGCACGTTACGAGCGATTCAAGTTTCACCTTCGCTTTCAAATTAATGTAAGCACCAAAATCGGTTAACCCAGATAATTAATGTAAATTTAGCATTGGTAATACTATCACAAGAATGATCGAATACGCATGAATTCTTTACGTTGGGAAAAACATAATTAACATAACTTTTTGTCTGTGTTAAGGCTCCCCCTAACCCTGTGAAAACCGTTCCCTTTGAAGGATTCTTACTTCTCGGAAACACCTGTGTAAAACGGCTGCATTTTATCCTGAGCATTTAGAAATATACTGGCGAATAAACAATGTCGAATTTCTGACTGGAATGGAAACTGTGAGAAACAAAAGAGCGGGGGATTGTATGTCATTTCTAGTTTCTTTAAATAGCGCCGCCTGTTGGAGCAAAATGCTGTACAGCTGCCTGTAATCGCAAGCAGCGCTTGCGGTGCCCGCCGCCTCCCCTCCCCCGAGTCAACATTGTTGACCAAGGTGTGATTGGTATAATTCTGCATAGTAATACCACTACGGTACACCACGGACATTTCTGCGAACACCAAGATTTGTTCTGAATATTCTTAAACAGTTTTGCTTCCATCCATCTGATTATGTAATCTAAAACGAGAAGTCTCTGTATTACGAGACTGTTTTGCCCAGTTGAGTATTCTTGAATGAGACATCACAATCTCAAAGCAAGTAATGGCATATTTACGACTGAAATCAGGAGTACCTTCTTCATTTAATGGGCAGTGGATCGCTACTCTGCAGGTCCGTGAGATTCCAGTCATTGGCTGATAGATATTTGGATATTAGAGTATTGATGTGGAGATAGAGCAGGAGTAGACGATTGAGGAGGAAGACTAGCCATGACTGCAGAGCCAATTAGAGGCCCGAATATTCTACACTTCCTACATCTTATGTCTGTCTTCTCAAAATATTCTTGAACAAAATAGGGTAAAATGAACAACAAGACAGGTGCTGTTCCGGACCTAGAGGCACGTAGGTTTGGCCATCTATTGGACTTAGGCATGTAAAGGTATTTCCTGTAGGTACACTGCCATGTGTTTTCAATGGGAATTCGGAAACGAATCGGTTTATTCAGTCAAGTACTCAGACTATGACGACGGTAGAATAGTCGATCCTTTATCTTTAGCGAAATCTAGGCAGGACAATGTTTAATGCCATTTTTTTAAAAGACTGCTCGCCGTTCTGATAATTACACTATTTGTGCTTTCCTTTCTGAGGTGACATATCCCAGAATGGGGTGATAGATGTCTACATTCTAATTCTCTTCCTCCAGGAGCTTCCGACAATGAATGCATTGTGGACAACTGGCGATCATCTCTGTGGACAGGTGCCCATTAAAAATGAGATAAGTTTGATAGCGGATGTTCTGAAATATTTGAATCAGTTCAAGCAAGATACTAGAGGAGCACGATATAACTGAGAGCAAATATGTTTTTAGTGCAGGATCTTTCAAGAAATGACTACTTACCAGAGAGGAGTAAGCTATTTTCTTGAGAATGAAAGCCGGTGAACGATCTGATGTCTTTAACGTAACGATATAATTTTAAAAGGGAGTATCAATAAAATATTTTCACTTGTCCTGGATTCTAAAACGAGAGTTCATTATCTGAATGTGGTCTCTAAAAATCTAATGGAATACTTCAGGAAAATTTATTTAATAGAAATTTGGAAATCAAACGAGAAGAATCCGAGGGCGTCCAAAGCGCAGACTGGATATGCACAAGTGTGAGGCAAGATAAGGAGGGAAAATGAGGAAGTCGATGAAGTTGGCCGTGGGACGATTTATCAGAACAATTAACCCATTAGATCCAATATACTGTTCCTGCTGTTAGCGATTATATAACTATGTGAAGCTCTAAATCGGCATCTGATGATTGATCTTTATAATTCTGCTGGAGGAAGGACGGGATAAAGCGAAGTACGTGCTTTGTCTGAACGCTTTAAACTCTATCGATGATTATCTGCAGAACATACCGTGTGTTTTCTTAAAGAAGATCCACAATTGCAGTATCCCTGTAAATATTTATATCTTGCACTATACTGCTGCCTCCAAACAACAAATTTAAGGGCATTGTTAGTGACGCTGATGATTCCCAACGTGTTCACCCACCATAAGGTCTGTCACCTGGCCTGGATCATTTCCCAAACCTCGGTCCAGTATGTTCTTGCTCCGGGTTGCACTCTCCACATAAATTTTCCAAGAACCCATCTTGGCTGCACTACAAAAAATCTCCCCATCTCAGCATCTTGATAAGGAAGTTCCAATCAGTGCTGGGGAAGTTAAAGTCCCCCCACTATGATAACGTTGTTGTTTCTGCGGTTTTCCATATTCTGTCTACATATCTGTTTCTCCGCCTCTCAGTGGCTTAATTCGGGGGGGGGGGGGGGGGGGCGGGGTGGGGGGGGGGCGGTGTTGGGGGCGGCAAAAGCTATAATCCCATCATCGCAATTGCACCTTTCTTATTTTTGAACTCCATCCAGATTGCCTCTGTGTATGAGCCCTCCAGTATGCCCTCTCTGAGGACTGCTGTGAGATTCTCCCTTATGGGTAGTGCAATCCCGCCATCTCTTTTACCCTCCTCTCTATCGCGTTTAAGACAATGAAAGGCAGGAACGTTGAGTTGCCAGTCCTGTCCCTCTTGCAACCAGGTCTCTGTAATGCAAACATATTACTAAATAACACAGACACAGCCAGTATTTGTGTTATTATTCCGAAGTAGAATGGTGATTGGTCAATCTGACTGACGACAACATTTGCGACTAAAGGGCACATTTCTGGGTTGGGAATTTGAGAAGTGATATTGCACGGATCGGTGCTGAGGCCATATCCGCTTACAATGTATATCAATGATTTGGATAAGGGGATTGGGTTCAAAATATTCAAGTTTGTTGATGATACTAAGCTACGTCGCAAAATGGCTCTGAGGAAGATGCAGAAGCTGTGGAGGGTCTAGGCTACTGAAATGAACAAGTATGTACATGGAACACTGAGGAAATCACGAAACATATGAGGTCATCCACTTTGTTGTAAAAGAATAGAAAGGTGGTACTTTTCAATAACGAGTGATTCAAAAATGTCCAGGGTTCAGATCCTTCTGCTGTTTTTGTACACGATTCACCAAACGTTAATATGCAGATTCAGAAGACGAACAGGGAACATCTGCTTGCCGTTAATGCGAGAACATTTGTACATATCTTTGATACATTTCGTTACAGAGATGTGAATCAGAATATATCTGGAAAGTATGAAGAGGTCTGTTCTTTCTATCGAAGGAAGGATATGCTTGCAGTGAAGGTTCATTCGAACCTGGGTGAGATTGAGCAGGACGGGATCTGTCCTCTCTTGACTTTACAATGAAGAGAGCTGGTCTTACTGAAATGTACAGAGTGTATGAAGGTTTTACACGGCTCAAGTGGGTTTAATATATCCTGTGAGTTGGTTGCGTGGAACCAGACACCAGAGTCCGAACATATGGAAGGAGTCTTTCAGCAAAGAGATGAGAATTATGTTTTCACCCGAGGAAGTGAATCTATGGAATTCATTATAGAGAGCTCAGTCACTAAGTACATCAATGGCAGAGCACAATAGATTTAGATGTCAGAGTAATCAATTGATTTGTGATCCTTTAGGTAACTGGCACCGCAATAAAATATCAACCATGGCTATATTGATTGGCGGAGCATAAAAGCAAAAACGAATGAATTGGATATGTTTTTCTAACATTTCTAAGTTGACCCGGCATTGGACTGCGATAAAGGCATATCAAGAAAATGTCTTCTGCAATTATATTTATGCTGCTAATTTAACCTTACTTTTGAAAATGCAACCTCCGTTACTTCCCTCGATATATTCTGTGTTCCTTCTGCATTTTGTCATTGTCTTTGTCCCAGTCAATGCTAAGGTCGCATATGACAGCTCCTCGCTCGAATTGTCCTGCGCTGACTCTAAGCAGTATTGAAAACACTGTCAATTAGTTGTTTTGCTGGCTTTGTACATTCATGTTTAATTCACATATTGGATCATCAGTCTTCAACTGATTCCACTATTATTTCGTTTGCTGCTCTATTATAAATGTGTGGCTGAGAAGTTGGTGCAGGAGGGAGGGTTTTAGATTTCTGGGTCATGGGGATCTCTTCTCGGGAAGGTGGGACCTGTACAGAGAGGACGGGTTACACCCGAACCAGAAGGGGGCCAATATCCTTGCGGCGAGATTTGCTAGGGTGGTACAGGAGGGTTTAAACTAGTTTGTGAGGGGCAAGGGAACCGGAGGAGTAGGTCAGAGGAAGAAGGGAATGGGGAAAAGTTAGATCAAACAGGTAGAGAGGCTTTGGGAAAGGAGAAGCAGAATACAGGCTGTAAAAGTAGTAAGGTAGATGGACTGAAGTGTGTTTACTTAATGCAAGAAGTGTCAGGAATAAGGGGGATGAACTGAGGGCTTGGATAAGTATGGGGGACTATGATATCGTGGCTATTACTGAGACGTGGCTGACGTCAGGAGAGGAGTGGATATTGAATATTCCTGGTTTTCGGTGTTTTAAGAGGGATAGGGAAGGGGGGAGAAGAGGTGGAGTGGTGGCGATACTGGTCAGGGACACTGTTACGACTGTGGAAAAGATGGATGTTGTTGAAGGATCATCTCTAGAATCAGTATGGGTGGAGTTAAGGAACAAGAAAGGAGCAGTTACTCTACAAGGAGTATTCTATAGCCCCCCCCCCCCCCCAGTAGCAGTAGAGATATAGAGGAGCAGATTGGCAGGCAGTGTTTGAAGAGAAGCAGAAATAACAGGGTTATTATAATGGGAGACTTCAACTTCCCAAATATAGACTGGAACCTGCTTAGTGCCAAAGGTTTAGATGGGACAGAATTTGTTAAGTGTGTCCAGGAGGGATTCCTGACGCAGTACGTTGACAGGCCGACTAGAGGGAATGCCATGTTAGATCTAGTTTTAGGAAATGAACCGGGACAGGTGAAGGATCTATTGGTGGGTGAGCATTTGGGGGACAGTGACCATTGCTCCATAACCTTTAAAATTGTCATGGACAGGGACAGGTGCAGAGAGGACAAGACTTTTCTTCAATTGGGGAAGGGCTAACTACGAGGCTATAAGGGGAGAACTTGGGAGTGTAAATTGAGATGTCCTTTTTGAAGGAAAATGTACCATGGGGATGTGGTCGATATTCAGGGATCTTATGCAGGATGTTAGGGATAAATATGTCTCGGTGAGGCAGAGAAGGAATGGCAGGGTGAAGGAACCGTGGGTGACGAGAGAGGTGGAACGACTTGTTAGGGAGAAGAAGGTAGCATACGTGAGGTATAAGCTGCAAAGTTCAGACAGGGCCCGTGAGGAATATAGAGAGCGAGGAAGGAACTTATGAAAGGGCTGATGAGAGAGCTAGAAGGGGACATGAAAGGCTTTGGCTAGTAGGGTTAAGGTAAAATCCCAAGGCCTTTTTCAAGTACGTGAAGGGTAGGAGGGTGGCTCGGGTGAAGGTAGGTCGATTAAGGACAAAGGTGGAGAATTTGCCTGGAGGAAGCAGAGAGTGGGAGAAGTTCTGAATGAGTACTTCTCTTCGGTATTCACCAGGGAGAAGGGTCTTGATGATTCGAAAGGGAGTGCTGGTAGGGGTTAATGTTGTCGAGGTTGTTGATATCAAGAGAGAGGATGTGTTGAAGTTGTAATGATATTAAGACAGATAAATCTCTGGGGCCTGACGGGATTTTCCCCAGGCTGCTTCGAGAGGCTGGGGAGGACATTGCTGAATCCGCTGTTAAGGATCTTTGAGTCCTCGTTGTCTACGGGGGTGGTGCCGGAGGATTGGAGGGTTGCGAATGTGGTCCCCTTGTTCAAAAAGGTAATAGGGATAGGCCGGGGAATTATAGACCGATGATTCTCACGTCTGTGGTGGGTAAGCTGCTTAGAAAGGATTCTAAGGGATAGGATTTATGAACACCTTGAGAATCATGGACTGATTAGGGACAGCCAGCATGGCTTTGTGAAGGGAAGATCTTGCCTCACAAGCCTGATAGAGTTCTTTGAGGAGGTGACCATGAAGATTGATGAGGGCAGTGCGGTGGATGTGGTTTACATGGATTTTAGTAAGGCATTTGATAAGGTTCCTCATGGTAGGCTTCTTCAGAAGGTCAGAGGCCAAGGGATCCAAGGAAGCTTGGCTGTGTGGATTAGGAATTGGCTTGCATGTAGAAAGCAGAGGGTTGTGGTGGAAGGAGTGCCCTCGGATTGGAAGGCAGTGACTAGTGGTGTCCCGCAGTGATCGGTTCTGGGACCTCTACTTTTTGTGATATTTATAGATGACTTAGATGAGGGGGTGGAGGGCTGGGTTAGTAAGCTTGCGGATGACACTAAGATAGGCGGTGTTGTGGATAGTGTGGACGGCTGTCGGAGCTTACAGAGGGATATTGATAGGATGCAGAGCTGGGCTGACAAGTGGCAGATGGAGTTCAATCCGGAGAAGTGTGAGGTGGTACACTTTGGAAGGACAAACTCCAGGGCAGAGTACATGGTAAACGGCAAGGTACTTGCAGTGTGGAGGAGCAGAGGGATCTGGGGGTTCATATTCACAGTTCATTGAAAGTTGCCTCACGAGGTGGAAAGAGCAGTTAAGAAGGCCAATGGGATGTTGGCTTTCATAAGTCGCGGGATTGAGTTTAAGAGCCGCGAGTTATGATGCAGCTTTACAAACTCTAGTTAGGCCACACTTAGAGGTACTGTGTTCAGTTCTGGTCGCCTCATTATAGGAAGGATGTGGAGGCATTGGAGAGGGTGCAGAGGAGATTTACCAGGATGCTGCCTGGATTGGAGAGTATTGAATATGAGGAGAGGCTTAAGGTGCGAGGGCTTTATTCACTGGAAAGGAGGAGGATGAGAGGAGACATGATATAGGTATATAAAATATTGAGAGGAAGATAGATTACAGTCAGCGCCTCCTTCCCAGGGCACCATGCTCAAGACGAGAGGTCATGGCTTTAAGGTTATGAGTGGGAGGTTCAGGGGAGATTGTCAGAGGGAGGTTTTCACCCAAAGAGTGGTTGGTGCATGGAATGCACTGCCTGGGGTGGTGGTGGACGGCAGATACATTGAACAGGTTCAAGAGCTTGTTGATAGGCATATGGAGCGACGTGAGATAAAAGGATATGCGGGAGGAAGGGGTTAGGATAGTGTTGAGGTGGTCTGATAGGACGGCACGAAACGGTGGGCCGAAGGGCCTGTTTTGTGCTGTATGGTTCTATGGTTCTATTACACAATCTTACCTGATAGTACGCGGTTTTATCGCCATCTAGGTTTCGACTTGGAGTTTTCTTGGATTTGTTGAAATCCACGGCGGCGTAATGAACTGTCGCAGCTTCCACTTCCTGCAAGGTTTGAAAGCAATAGGTCTTGTTATTTGGCTCATTACCTTTAGCATTGTTTTCAAATTTTAAACACTAGAAATATAAATGAAGTAAGCTAATAACTGCACTTATGTACATCAAATTGTGAGTTTTAAGGCGCTGTAGCCACGAAATTAATACCTAACCCTGTAAATATAGATGTTACTATGAACTGTTTTAAATGTGCGAGAGTCAAAAGCTAAATGCTTTCTTCCGTACACAAGAATAGAAGAAAGTAATGACAGTGTTTACCGACGTTACATTTCAAGAAAATATTTTGCGTCATTCAAGTTTATGTGATGAAATGCATCAGTGCCAAAGGTATGTCTAATTACGCTTGAATGGTCCAATGTGATTGGTCAAATAATTTTACTATACAGACATGGTTAGGAAATTGTGGGCATTCTATGTTGGCGCTGGAAGAGTGGCGACACTTGTGGGCTGCCCCTCAGACACTCTACGCAAAAGATTCATTTCACGGTGTGTTTCAGCGTAAATGTGACAAATAAAGAAATCTTATCTGATCTTAAATAGGCCCAATGTGATTATCATGAATTCTGTCTGGATCTCACTATTGTTACGGACTCAGTGAAAGTCCCTTTAAGATAGAGAGTGTGTGTGTTTGTGTGTGTGGGGCGTGTTTACGTCAATAGAAGATAAAAGACGTAATGACTTTGTTGAAGTTAGAAGATGAAGAGAGAGAGAGAGAAGGGAGAGAGACACCAGCCTGCTAGTTTTCTCTATCGATGGATGAGAAACAATAACTGTGTTTGCCACTGAAATCCATGTATGGATGTTGGAAGTAATCCGGTGGAGTTCACTTTGTTGTTGACCTGTAGAAGGAAACAGGTATTTGTGTGTGTGGAAGACCACGATTCGGATGCTTTTCGGGGTGAGGAAGTCACTACTGACTAAACACTGAAGTGTCGCTGGGGTTCCATCGTGGAACATTTGGATTTCGTATTCACTCTCTCTATGTTTCTCGACATCTACGTCTTATCTTCAGACAATGGTGGTTGTTGAAAAAGCCCTTGCTCATGTTTCACCTTATGGCTTGCGGAACTGAACTTTAAGAACCATTCCGGAACTGGGAGATTTGGACTTTGCCACACACACACACACACGAAGAGTTTAGTTTTGGGGTTAACGTTCGAGGTTTAACATTTTTGAATTCTAACATACTAACATTTTTACTTTTATTTTACGTATTACCATAAGTAGTGATTAATAAAATAGTTTTTAACACTGAATCATGCTCAGTGTGTTCCTTTTGTTGCTGGTTCGTGACACCATCCATAGCATTCCCACCACATACAACATTAAATGAAAGCATACACATACCAGCTCTTCAGCGCGATTCGGTTCCCCGAAATATTCTGAAATGGAACCATTTGCCGAATTTCAAGGACAGTGAATACAAAGATATTTATAGACTCGTAATGAAGGCAGGAGTGCCACAGTTACATAGTAATTAGTCCCACTACCTCACATTTCCAGTGACCATGTTTCAATTGTGATAATAGATATTTCCTCTGTTCAATTTACAGTCCTCACTTTGTTTGCATGTGTTTTTCCAACACGTTTCCCTCAATGTCAACAAAACAAAAGAGCTGGTCATTGACCAGAAAAGGGGGAGGTGTAAATCAACGGTGTTGAGGTTGTCACAAACCAGCAACAAAAGAAACACACTGAGCATGATTCAGTGTTAAAACTATTTTATTAATCACTACTTATGATAATACGTAAAATAAAAGTAAAAAAAAATGTTAGTATGTTAGAATTCAAGAATGTTAAACCTCGAACGTTAACCCCAAAACTAAACTCTTCGTGTGTGTGTGTGTGACAAAGTCCAAAACTCCCAGTTCCTGAATGGTTCTTAAAGTTCGGTTCCACAAGCCATAAGGTGAAACATGAGCAAGGGCTTCTTCAACAACCACCGTTGTCTGAAGATAAGATGTAGATGTAGAAAAACATAGAGAGAGTACATACGAAATCCAAATGTTCCACGATGGAACCCAAACGACACTCCAGTGTTTACTCGGTAGTGACTTCCTCACCCCGAAAAGCATCCGAACCGTGGTCGTCCACACATAAATACCTGTTTCCTTCTACAGGTCAGCAACAAAGTGAACTCCACCGGATTACTTCCAACTTCCATACATGGATTTCAGTGGCAGACACAGTTATAGTTTCTCATCCATCGATAGAGAAAACTAGCAGGCTGGTGTCTCTCTCCCTTCTCTCTCTCTCTCTCCTTCTTCTTCTGACTTCTTCAACAACGTCATTACGTCCTTTATCTTCTATTGACGTAAGCACGCCCCACACACACATACACACACACTCTCTATCTTAAAGGGACTTCCACTGAGTCCGTAACAAGGTCGAGAGGGTTGAGAGCTTCAAGTTTCTGGGGGTGAACATAACCAATAGATGCCACGGCCAAGAAAGTTCACCCGAGACTCTACTTCCTTAAGAGGCTAAAGAAATTCAGTATGTCCCTTTTGACACTCACAAACTTTTATCGATACACCATAGAAAGCATCCTATCTGGATGCATCACGGTTTGGTAGGACAACTGCTCTGTCCAGTACCTCAAGAAACTGCAGAGAGCTGTGGACACAGCCCAATGCGTCACGGAAAACAGCCTCCCCTCTTTGGACTGTGTCTTTTCCTCTCGCTGCCTTGGCGAAGCAGCCAGAACAATCAAAGACTACGCCCACACGGGCCATTTTCTCTTCTCTCCTCTTCTATCGAGTAGAAGATACAGGAGACTGAGGGCACGTACCATCAGAATTAAGGACAGCTTCTGCCCCACTGTGATAAGACTACTGAACGGTTCCCTTATACGATGAGATGGACTCTGACCTCACGATCTACCTTGTTGTGATCTTGCAACTTATTACACTGCCGTTTCTCTGTAGCTGTGACACTTTACTCTGTACTGTTATTGGTTTTACCTGTACTACATCAATGAACTCTGTACTAACTCAAAGTAACTGCACTGTATAATGAATTGGCCTGTACAATAGAACATAGAACATAGAACAACTACTGCACAATTCAGGCCCTTCGGCCTACAAAGCTGTGTCGAACATGCCCCTAACCTAGAAATTACTAGGCTAAACCATAGCTCTCTAATTTACTCAGCTTCATCTACCGATCTAACAGTCACTTGAAAGACCGTATTGTATCAGACTCCACCACCATTTCCAACAGCCCATTCCACGCACTCAGTACTCTCTGAGTAAAAAACTTACCCCTGACATCTCCTCTATATCTACTCCCCAGCACCCTAAACCTATGTTCTCTTGTGGCCACCAATTCAGCCCTGGGGAAAAGCCTCTGACAATCTACCCTATCAATAACTCTCATCATCTTAGACACCTCTATCAGGTCCCCCTTCATCTTCCGTCTCTGCAAGGAGAAAAGGCCGAGTTCCCTCAACCTGCTTTCAGAAGGCATGCTCCGCATGCCAGACAGCATCTTTGTAGATCTCCTCTGCACCCTCTCTATGGCTTCCACATCTTTCCTGTAGTGAGGCGACCAGATCTGAGCACAGTATTCCAAGTGGGGTCTGACCAGAGACCTATATAGCTGCAACAATAACTCATTGCTCCTAAATGCAAATTCCCCAATTGATGAAGGACAATACACCATATGCCTTCTTAACCACAGAGTCAACCTGCGCCGCCACTTTCAACGTCCTATGAACTCGGACCCCAAGATCCCTCTGATCCTCCACACTGCCAAGAGTCCTACCATTAAGACTATATTCCGCCAACATATTTGACCTACCAAAATGAACCACTTCACTCTTATCTGGGTTGAACTGCATCTGCCACTTCTCAGCCTAACTCTGCATCCTATATCTATCCATCTGGAACTTCTGAAGGCCCTTGAAACTATCCACAACACCCCCAACCTTCGTGTCTTCCGCAAAGTTAATAACCCACCCCTCCACTTCCTCATTCAGGTCATTTATAAAAATCACAAATAGCAAGGATCCCAGTACAGATCCCTGAGATACACCACTGGTCACCGACCTCCACTCAGAATACGACTCTTCAACAACCACGCTTTGCCTTCTGTGGGCCAGCCAGTTCTGGATCCACACTGCAATGTCCTCTTGGATCCCATGTCTCCTCACCTTCTCCATAAGTCTCACATGGGGTACCTTATCAAATGCCTTGCTGAAATCTATATACACTACATCTACTACTCTCCCTTCATCGATTTGCTTAGTCGCATCCTCAAAAAATTCAATCAGACTCGTAAGGCAGGACCTGTCCTTAAAAAGGCCATGCTGACTATTCCTAATCGTATTATACCTCGCCAAATGTTCATAAATCCTGCCTCTCAGGATCTTCTCCACCAGCTTACCAACCACTGAGGTAAGACTCACCGGTCTATAATTTCTTGGGCTATCCCTACTCCCCTTCTTGAATAAAGCAACAGCATCCGCAACCCTCCAATATTCCGGAACCCCTCCCGCCTCCATGGACGACACAAAGATGATCATAAGATCTTCTGCAATCTCCTCCCTCTCCTCCCACAAAAACCTGGGGTACATCTCATCTGGTCCCGGCGACTTATCTAACTTGATGCTCTCCAAAGTTTCAGTACCTTCTCTTTTCTAATATCTACATGCTCAAGCTTTTCAGGCCACTGCAAGTCCCCACTACATTCACCCAGATCTTTTCCGTGGTGAATACTGACGTAAGTATTCATTAAGTACCTCCGCTATTTCTTCCGGATCCATACACACTTTCGCACTGCTGCACTTGATAGGCCCTATCCTTTCGCATTTCAGCCTCTTACTCTTCACATACTTGTAGGGTATGCAAGACAGGTTTTTCACTGTACCTCGGTGCAAGTGACAGTAATAAACCAATACCAATACTGATACCAACCAATATTTTCATTTATTTGGCTTATGACAGGGCTTCATACAGTAAACCAACCTATAAAATTGAAGTAGAGAGCCTGATCAGACCATTATCAGAATGCATTTTCGCCAAATATTCAACTGCTAGATAGCTGTGAAGGAAGCTAAATCCGAATTCCTCGCAATGAAAAAAAAAGTCTCCGTTGATGGCAGACGAATGAACATGCAATTTTGCACGTATCAAACTGTGTGTGGTGCATGCAGCTGGTATGTAACCGCAGCTGCATAAATATACACGTATACAACATGTATACAGCTGCGGTTTATTTATACTCAATTAGGATCAACAACTGAATAACGTGATGGAAGGAATAGAAACTATGTAGCAATCGTAAAGTGTAGCATTTACAGATACCAGTCGACAGTGGAATCAGAATTCTTTGCTGAAGGAAATACCGATTAGAATCTACGCTTGAGACGTGCATTACTGTTGGTGCATGAGGTCAATTATCTTCTGTTCTGCAACGCGCGTTTTATTTTAAGAATACTGCGGTTTGAAACGATATCGTAACCCACCTATTATATCTGGCAGCATATTTAAAAACAAAGGTTTATAGAACACTTCTAGATAATGAATCTATTTGAAAAGCCGTGGCTTTAATCGGAGGAGATGACTAAATAAGACTTGAGCATACTGAGCGTTTACGTTTGTCGACATTGGGCCAGTAAATGTAACAACATTGCGCCATGTTAACATAATGAGAATCTTTTAGAATGGCTCCGCAAGATTCTCTGCACGTAGCACAGCTGAAGTTTTGGAATCTGAAGCTGTGTTCCGCATTCGGAATTTGAAGCTATTAACTCTTTCCTAGTGTAAATGGTTGAGTGAAAATGTGAAATATTGAGGGAGATGAAGACTGAGCAGTGCGTTTAAGGGAGGAAGGGACAGCGATGCACACACAAGCAGTTTATTGCTCTATTTCAATATTGCAAATTTCTAGGAATTGAAACATACACGACGGCCTCCAGTCTATTGCTTGATTCTGTACATAGGAACACAATCATGACATTTACATGTGTAAAAAAACAGAAATTTAGTAATTTCTGTCGGCCATTCGGTCTACTGTGCCACCATTCTTCTATTACCAGTTATTACGTGTTTTATTCGCACAATTTTATTGTTCTTTCAAATTGGTCTCAGACTTACATTTTAAGACACAAGATATCTCTTCCTGGTTGGCGGTGGGGGAATTACTGTAGAATTACTGAGTTGTAGAAGCTGAATCCAATTCTTTCTTTGCGATTTTTCAACTCCTGCTGCATGTTAAAGATCCAAATCAAATAGCTTTATATACCCCAATCAACGAGGCCTGGCCACGTTTTAGACACTAAATTATTGCGTGTACATTCCTAAACGGATTGATTTTTACCTAAGTATACAGTTCCTCATCAATGAAATATTTTACAGTATGCAGGAAATATTTATATTATTTGTTTTAGAACTGTCTAATTAGCATGTTTTAAATTGCTAATACAGGTATTAAATCGAGGTTGTGTGTTACGAGATAACCATGAGTATACGGTTCGGAAAATTATCGACAGCGGTCCATCTTGAATGCAACGACAACACCTGCACTGTCATTGCAAAGCTAACTACACCCAGTTTATGGATACGGCAATGAATTGAAACGTTCTAATATTAGCTCCAAGAGCATCGTTTAGATTAGAAACCGAGGTAGGCTAGCAGAAAAAAAGTCGTTTTGTTCTGCCAAGCAATTTAAGATTTTTGTCTAAACAGTAAAATCAAACTTGCAGCATGGTACCGTAATTTGCATGTCATTTATAATTAGTATAGTGTATACGCTTCTTTCATTAAATAACTATGGTTTATTTTGACAGCAGTTTTATTAGACAATTCTAAATTGCTGACAATTAACCTCGAATATTTAAAAAGATTAATGTTGCTGCACTACGGGTAAACACCGCGCATGGTGGATTTAGGTATTTAGATAACGCAGATGGAGAAGAAGTACTTCCACTGTTTGGCGGTCATTTTATAGAATTTCCCTGATCTTATTTTCCGTTGAAATTCGTGTTGGATAAATCAAAATACAGCCACAAATTCTTTCCAACAATATATATGTATTTAGTTATTTTTTTTCCGTTTCTGTCCTCCTTTAAACTTGGGTTCGTCGTCTGCAGCTCAGCATATTCTGTATTCCTATTCTTAATTTTAGATTTTCCTGGTTTTCCGAGTTCAGAAAATTGCACAGCCGCGTATGCTACTCCTTCACGGGCGGCCCATTGTTTTACTTGAGAAATAAAGCAAATGTTTGCAATTTTTATCGATTAAGTATCTTACCATTTTGCCGCTTGCTACCTAAGGTTAAAAAAATCAAGCACACGAGAAACTTAGGAAGCAACATATTGGCACTGCCATGGCAATATCAAATACTACCTTGTTATATTATTTTTAATGAGCTACGGATGGCCTATGATTCCCTGATCTTCTACTGAATCGCACCTGTGCGTGCGCTGACTCATCGTCGTTTTTCCGTCTGGACGTTCATATATACAGCAGCATAACTCAGATTTTTGTCCGCTGGTCTCTGCAAGGGTCAGATAAAATATTTTGTCCTATAATTTAATTACTTTCATCCAATGATTACTGATCAGTCAGTGACCAGAATTATCCTCTTCTAAATAGAATACAGAAAGCACAGTCGATAAATAACTCTCTATGGCTTGCATACTCTGTAAAGTAAATGTTCACTGGACATAAATCAGCCGGCTTTCACCACATCAGTTTGCTTCTAAAGGATTGGATAGATGTACACAATTATTCTCCGGTACATGTTGACCATTTATACTGGCAGTGGAACTAGCATCGAATTATTTCCAATACACTATTCGACTGAGTTCATTACTTTTAAGAAATATTTTGACATTATATCTGCTTTACGAAAAACATTATTTATAACTGAACCCTCTTCGTGAATTAAACAAATACACCTACCGCTCCTTCATGGCGGCCGGCATTTTCGTGTTTACCTAGAAATGAATGACATTTCATTATATACTACTCTTAAAAATCTTTATTCGATTTCTATGTCTACCGTATTCATAATTTTTCTCATGTCCTCATAACATTTCTTGTCCACGCAAAATATAACATGCTTAGATTTGTATGTGGGCAGAGCAATGGCAAATGAAGTTCAACGCTGAGAATTCCAGAACAGAGATGCTCCACAACGTTTGCTGAAATTGCTAAATCACGAGTTGAAATCTGCGAATGGTAAGGGCGATTAACAGCGGATCCAATGTTTGTGGAGACTACGTTGAAAAAGTGCAAAGAAATTCAATAGATTATTGAGCTGTGTTTTCAATCACGTTGAATTTAAGTCAGAGGAATTATTAAATTATGGATTACTCTGTTTTCACGTTCCCTATACACCGTCCATTCTGATCATTACGAACGGAAGACTGTAACTCATGCAGCGGGGAAACATGCGGTTGTTTTCTCAGTATCTTGGGACTGAGCGAACAGATGATCATGAATAAATTTCACATTCAAGACTGATATAAGTGCATCAGAGTCTTCACATGAAAATTACAATTTTACCTACCTTATCTATGCTGCTTAATTAATTTCAGAAAGTTGATGTCACTTGCAAATGTAGGGTATATTATCCATCTTTCGTTGCCATAATTGAGAGACAGTTTCATACGTTTGCTAAGAGTCAAACGTTTTGTGTGCGTTGGAATCACAGTTATTCCAAAGATAGATGTGGCAAGTATCTG
Organism: Pristis pectinata; assembly: GCF_009764475.1. NCBI lineage: Eukaryota > Metazoa > Chordata > Chondrichthyes > Rhinopristiformes > Pristidae > Pristis > Pristis pectinata. The sequence goes on from NC_067417.1 coordinate 45,035,471, forward strand.
TCTTTCGTGGACATGAGCACACGAGGCATTACTTAGCATCCTGCAACAATTCGGCAGTTTCACAACCACTTCAGTGATGGCAGTATACTTTATTTCCAAACTTTTCAAACATATTTCAAATCTACAAGATGTCATAACCGAATGTGTTCCGACCATCTCCAAATTTAATCTTAGACACTCAGACTTCCAGTATCAAAACAATGTTCTATCTGCCCCTAATGTATCGGGTTCTTAGTTGTAACAGAATAGGGGTGTGCCGCTGGCTAATGCATAACTCTTGCAGATAATAGTAAAGAAAGCTTAAGGAACAATGTGAGGGAATTCTTAATGCAAAACTCAACAAGTGAAACAAATTTCCAGATGAGATAAATGAGGGTAAAACCCTGAGAATTCCTGAACAAGCAGTGTAATTCCACTTTGGGAGGAAAAGTCCATATGTCTGTGTGGACGTTATTGGCTTTCTTGGTTATCAGTTATTGTGCTGTATGACATTTTTGAACTACGCTGTACATGTGAACCCAGGAAGGCTTATTCTTTTCGGTTCATCGCCTTTGGACTGTATACTGATACCACCGCATACAAGCAGGTAGGATCCCCGAAATTTATGAAACAACCCATTAGATTTCGCTTATTCTATCCATTAATAACAAACTTTCTCTTGTGTGAGACTCGAAAATTAATTGTTAAGTTCTACGATTATTGCTAAATTATATATACTAAGTTCTTCACAAAGTGAAGGCAGAACGATTTAGCTTCCTGTGAAAACGCATAGCAGGGCTATCACTTAATAATTGCATGGTTCATCTGTGGTTTTGCTTGGTTTGGCAGCACACCGAATATTTTAATTTCAAGTAAGATTATTAGCAGAATACTTACGTTTATTCTTGGAAATGCACCACACACCAATGATAATCATAAATACTAGAATCGCGATACCACCGACCGTGCTTGCAGAGACCAAGATGTTACATTTGCCAGTGAGTTCTGCAAGATTAGAAGGATAAGTGATGAATTTTACTTCAAACATAGTTTTCCGAATAATATGTTGATTTAGTAGCCGTCCGCTCTCACAATAACTGTACAGCGTACCACGAGAACATTATTGCATAAAAAGTGTTTAGTTCTGACATCAGAAACAACTTGCTCTCGTAAACTGTAATAAGCGGCCTGAGTTGCTCGCATGGCCTGAAATAAATTACACATTGTCAGCATACTGTGTATGGAACATTGGTTAAGGAGAGTGGGGTCCAAGTAAACAAGTATCGGTGCAAGGGATTAAAGTTTGTTTTACTTGATTTTTCTCCGCTATACGGCGAACAGTGACGCTCCCTCGTCCAAGGAAATGTTAGTCTGAGCTGGGTAAAAAAGTATGTTAACTCCTCTGTGCCTTATGCACCGAAGCAACACTCAGTGCAGCCAGCAAACGTATTTCTTAGATCTGGCACCGTTGCCGTACAGTGTGTACTACATGTAAATGAGTTGCAAGTACGCATCAATGTTTATGTGAGAGTATGTATTAAACTAGCGGCTTCAACTTTCCAGAAGAATGGCAGCAGGCTCAATGTGTATTCCACTATTGGTATTATCCCATGTATTTATCTTATTGACTCTTCAACATAGGGACAGGAGTGGTTGCCGAAGACTCACAACTTTCTCAAAAACAATACTGGAAGGATTGGCAATAAGCGGTTCCCTTACCGTCGAAGCTCAAACCCAGTTAATGAATAAAAAAAATAGGAAATATCTCTCCGAAAAAGCTGCCCTTTAGTACCAGTTTTAATACAAGGGTTTCTTTCTGAATAAAATATACAAAATATTTCCTAAACACACACTCTGGTAAGGCCAGGATATGCCCTATCCATTAGTTCAATCTGAGATGCATTTACAATGTATCAATGAGGCAGGAGCTGCTTAGGGACATATCTGTGTGCGTGCGTGTGTTTGTTTGCGTGCATTTGGCGGGGGGCGGGGGGGGGGGGGTGAGGGGTGGGGGCGGTGGGAGGGGGGTGCCGTTGGTGGTCCGGGAAGAAAGTGATTTGTCTCTCCTCGTCTTCTGTTCATGTCATGAAACAATATAAGCAAACTGTTAAATGAGAGGTCTGAGCATAATGCTTTGTAATAGGCAAATGACGCAGCGCAAACTGTGAACCATTCGTTGTTCTACATGTTAAACATTTAAAAGCTGAAACATTTAACGGACAATTTCTTGGAAAATCAGGGTCGATAGTATTTATCATGAAATTATAATGTTGATGCCTTGAAACCTTATGTCATTTTGCGAATATTAACAAACGGACAATTTTACGGTGAGTTAATACATTTTATATTTTCTCGACTTACCTTCGTCGGGTTTGAGAACAGTGTGAATAGCAATGGCGGGATACCGGAGGGAGATATGGGACACCAAGCAGACGTAGCTTGTCCCGTTCTCTTCCGACTCCGTGACTTGCAACGAAGTGGACACTTTATACAGTCCTTTAGCTTTCCGCTCTGTAACATTATTCATCACAGTTGTGACTAGAGCACCATTTTTATACCAGATCATGGTTAAGTCGTTCGGGTAAAACTCAGCCGTTTCACAGACAAGTGTCAGAACGGCTGATGAGCTGCGCCCTGATGTCCCGGAGAAGAGCTTCAATGGAGTTGGAGAAGCTGTTGGACGGAATGTGAAAAAATGAAGTTACTAGGATAAAATTAAACAAATATAAAATGGGATACGAAGAGAATCTCAAACAGTACCCGTTTGTTAGCAACACTTGTTCTTTATATCAATTTTTCGAAATAAGAAATTGATCAATTGCTCATATCCGGGGAGGTCCATGTCCGCAGAGGCCTAAAGTTTTCTAAAGATGGATAATGGTACTAGGCATAATAAGTGCACGTTGGAAATAAATTTAGGTCGTCTTTAGTATTTATAGAATGTGTTCCGCAGCTTTCTTTAGCAGACGTCTGATATAACACAGCGTTTTAGAGGAATTTGACAACGCGTTGCATTCGACGATCTTTCGTCTGAAAGAGCAGCTCAATACCTCTATCTTCAGATGTTGCCTGAACTGTGGGTACTGTAAATCAGATTTCTATGAACTTGCACTTGCTGCCACTGTAATATGCTACTTATTGTGATTAATAACATCGAATTTTAAAGTAATTTCGAAACTGAATTGTAATTTTATGTAGCTGGATTTATATAAACATCTTAAGTAAAGCAACACAGAAAGATAATCTTTGTTACATTTGATATTTTCGGAAATTTACGCTCACTCGGGTAACTCACCGCGCACAAGTAGATTTGATCCTGTTCCGTTTACGCTAATTTGTCCCCGGCGGGTGACTTGACAGTAGTACGTTCCCGAATCCTGGGGAGTCGTGCTCAGCAACTGTAAGTATCTACTTCCTCTATTTTTGCTGCCGAATCGTTTTCTGCCATCAGCTCCACTTTGCAGATATTCATTTGCCCCATGTTTCCACCAACGTACTTCGACTGCTGAACTCCTATCCGAAAGATGGATAATGCAGTAAAAGGTGACGTTTTCTCCCATGAGTACCGTCTTTCGTTCGGGAAATTGAGGGACTCTATTCGTATTTTGTTCGAAATCTGTTAGAAAATGCGTTGAACTTTGGTTAGTTGTATTTTCTGTGGAGATAGACATTTCAGTACATATTTTGGCGTGGAATATTGATGGAATAGAGCAAAGGGAGAAATAAATCTTACTCAGTTGAACTCATGATTACTTAAGGGATACTGGCATGAAGAAGGATAAACACGTACCTGTGTAAGTACTCCCCAAGAGAGTTAGGAGTTGGAAGAGAAACATTGCAGCCATAACACTTCGAGCAACGGACTAAACTGTATATTTACAAAGTTGATCACTGCAAGGAATAGTTGCCGTGTTTTACTCCGAAATATGACGCGAAGAAGTTTGACGTATTTCTTCCGTAGGTACGTACACAATGCACATTCGTCGGTGAAAGCAAATCAGATGATCGATCTTTCCTAACCAAGGACAGAATAAAATTAACGAATTGTATTAATACTTCATCTGTACCGTGGTACTACATCAAAACGCATTTCGCAGGAGGACAGTCAGTACAAAATAAAATTTGTGAGAGGGTTGTACACAATAAAGAAACGAGATGCTGAGTTTTTGGCAAAATTGCAAAAATGATTGGGAGCTGAAGACACGTCCACAATTAAATTTTGGAACGATCTGAAGGACATAACTGAGAGATTCCTAAATGTTAAAGGGTAGAAGGAGGTTACAGAGAAAGGAATGAACACTTTCATCGAGAGATGAAAGACATGCATTTTTATTTCGGAAGAGCGGTATCGATTTACTGGACACCTTAGTCATTCAGCGGGTAACAGGAATGGAGATTAAAACAACAGGCGTAACTAAACTTCTATCGCTGTAGAAGAAACGGGCATAGTGAGTCAGGGTATGGAAGCTAAGCTTAAAAGAACATGAGGGCGAAGATTTCATGAGTGGAAAAGCAGACGTAGACACGGGGCCGGAATCAGGATATGATTTGCTATATAGCTATAGTCTCGAACTCAAATTTGGCGTCAGGCTTGACTTCAGGTTACGTCCAGTGTATTTCAGTTTGCGGCATCTACTAGGAAGTTGTTTGTGGACGAAAATTGGAAAACATAACGTGTTATTTAAGGATTATTATTGAAAGGATAATTATTTTTTGCTCCACAATATTTATTTGTAGGAAATTTCTATTCGTCCAGCGCTGTCAGAGAAACCAAGCTGCTGCACAGACCGAGAGCAGTAAGACTGAGTTCCATGTCATTGGTGGAAATGTGTAAACGGACGCTATGCCATGGGCTTGCCTTACAGAAGAAATGGATGAACGCCAGCGTGGATTCATGAGACATCAGAAGTGAAGGCGTGTACGTGAGAAAGGAGCGACGTAGTCGCTCTTTTTTTGCAGCTTGAACTGGATAGATAATAGTTGAAACGTACAGGTACAGTCCCTTCTACCTCAACAGTACCGGGGAGAAAGTGGGGCAGAATTTTGTAACCCAAAATGCCCACAGTTGTAGATAAATGGAAAAGCCCAGGAGAAGGATTAGATATTTTGTTTTCATCATACATTTATAGCATGCCTTTGATGATGCTCAGGGGCGCTATTTAAGTCTTTTGGATTGTTGGAGATCCGACGGGCTGGAAGTCAATTAACGTTTTGCAGAAAACAATTGTATCTATATCGTAAAACACAGCGTGATCGGGGAAGTTTTAGATACAGGAAGGTTGTAGATATGGCAGCAGAATGACAGGATAAACGGGAACAAATATTCTTTCTGAAAGGAGATGTTTGATGACGACGGATTTTAAGAGGGAAAACAATGCCAACGGATAGAGAGTGAGATAAAGTAGAAGTAGGAGCATGCCATTTATCATGTTCAGAAACGTGCGGGAACAATGTTAAACACGAAAGAGGAAGTAAGAAGGAAAATCAACCATACGAGAATAGATTAGTGCCAAAAAACGTGCACCGAATGTCTTCCATAACAATGCAAGTAGCAAACTTATAGTGCGAGATCAGATGGGTCAAGAGGAGACTAAGCATTTTATCGATGCTGGCAGACAGAGAACATGTATTGAATACGGAATTTACAGTATTTACAATGCTTGATAAGGTCGACGATGTTGCAAAAAGCTTAACAAAAGGACGAAATTTGACACCATTGTGCAAAATTATTTACAAGGCTATACCTTGCATGTGCAAGCATATCAGCAGGATCTTACTAATGTGGTTATTTGGAACCAATAACCATTTGTAAAATAAATTCCATCTGGAAAATCTTGAGTTAGTTAGGAGCGTTGATTTATTAAATATTGTGTTTGATTAAGTGAATTGCATTGTATGAGCTAATAAAGCAGGTTGATAAAGGAACTGCAGCATATGTCATCCATATAGATTTTCCAAAGACATTTAACAAAGTCAAACACAAAAGCCTGCATAGTAATATTGGAATCTACATTGTAGAATTGTGAAGCGAAGCATGCACAAGCATTGGCTGACAGCAGAAAAATGTTGTCGATGTACCGCCGATACTCACATCCAGTTCATGAATGCAATATGCGTGGAAATAAGTTCTGTAAATCCGAACTTCACTGTGAGTTTTAGTACAGAAGTTTCTTGTTCGAATGCAATTCACGAAGTAGTTTCCGCCCTCACATCATCCAAAGGACACCATATCTCCTGTCCATCGGCTCAATTTGGGATGCGTTTATAATGAGTCAATAACAAGAAGCTGCATCAAGAGCCGCATTAGAGCTGGGAATGGGGGGTGGGAGAGGTGCGGCTGTCTCAATCGCCGTCCTCTGTTGACGTGATGGAACAATACAAAAGGAACATACGTTTTAATAAGAAGCCTCAGTGGAATTCTTAGTGTAAGGAAACGCCACAAATGAATTTAGAGGAAAAAATGCAATGCTCGACTTCATTTTTACAATTTGAAAGCTAAACCATTGAATGGAAAATTTCTGCCGAACTTAGAGTTAATAGTTATTCTGAGTTGGATGTTGTTATTCCGATGTGCCTTTGGTCCCTCCCTAGCAACGGAGAAGGTCCAGGGCAGACAGGTCGACAGGGAGTCAGAAAGAGAGTTAAAATTACATGCAACCTGCAGCTTGAGATGGACGCTGCCGACAGAGCGCAGCTGCTCCGCAAAATGGATTAATCTTTGTTTAATCAATGCAGTGGTGGCTACATTGCGAGCACCAATTGCATTAGCCCAAGTTGGAAGAGCTGCACGTCAGTATTTCCGTAAATTTAAGTCCCCGGATGCAGGTGACGGAGGAGCTGAAGGGACAGTATTACACACCTTTCGTTTGCAGGGGAAAGTGACAGCAGAAGGGGGCGGAAGTGTGGCGAGTAATGAGCGGACAGGGGATATCGAAGACAGCGGTCCCTGTGGAAGGCAGAAAAGGATGGGGGAAGAGGAAGGCTGGCGGTAGAATCGCGTTGGAGCTGGCGGATGTGACGTTTTGGATGTGGAGGCTCGTGGGGTGAGAGGGGCAAGGAAGCTCTCTTGCCATTCCACCTCGAGGGAGGGGTGTCAGTGCAGACATGTGGGAAATAGAGGCAATGTATAAGAGGGCTTTATCAACTATGGCAGAGAGGAAGCCACGCTTCCGGAAGAGACATTTCAGAAGCACTGTTGTAGAAGGCCTCATCTTGAGAACAGACGTGGCGGAGATGGAGAATTTGAAAAAAATGGAAGGCATCCTGATAGAAGTCAGAGCGGGCAGAGGTAGCTATCGGAGTTGTTGAGGTTATAGAAGGTGTCAGTGTGAAATCAGTCTCCTGAGATGGAGATAGAACGATCTAGAAAGGAAAGAGAAGTGTCAGAGATCGGGGAGGTTAATTTGAGAGAAGGTTGGAAGTAAGTGTCAAAAGTCATGAAATTGACGAAGCTGCAGGAATGCAGGATGCAGCACCGATGCAGTTGTTGACGTAGCGGAGAAAGCACTGGGGGTATTGTCGTGAATGACTTGGAAAAAGAACTGTTCCACGTATCTAACAAACAGAGAGATGTAGCTACTGCCTCTGTGAGTGCTCACCCCTTTGATCTGTAGGAAATAGGAGGTATGTAAATTGTTAGGGAAGGACAAGTTAAGCCACGCAGATGAGTGTGATAATGGAGGGGAACTGGTTGGGCTTTTCTTGAAGAAATGGTGTGCCATAAGACCTTATTGACGGGAATCGAGGTGAATAAAGACTGAACGTCCGTGGCAAAGACGAAGAAGTTGGCACGAGGGAATTGGAAGTTCGCAGAACGGTGAAGGACATGAAAGTAATCAGGGTGTAGATGGGAAGGGACTGGACAAGGGACAGAGTCAAGGTATGAAGAGATGTTCAGTAGGGTAAAGGCATGAAGATACAATGGGCCTACAAGGGAAGTCCTGTTTAGGAATCTTAGGTAAGAGATAGAAGCAGATAATGTAGATTTGGTGTGCTCCGAGCTTGGAGGCTGTGGAACGGAGATCTCCTGGCGTGATCCGATCTTCAACGATCCAGAAGATGATAAGCTGGTATTTGTTAGTGGGCTCCCGTCCCAGAGAAAGTTAGGAGGTGTCAGAAAGTTGTGTCTGGCCTCTGTAATGTAGAGGTATGAACAATGCATTTTCCATTTTCAGGTAACCCAAACCGTCGGCGCTCTCCTGGCGCAGACACTCTACTTAATTTCCTTCACCCTTCCCGTCCCCCGTCCGCACCTGATTTCATCCTCCCATCATCTAATCCCCATCTGGTTCCATCTATCACCTATCAGCCTCCGTCCCACTTCTTTATACCTATAAGTTCTGGCAATATCTCCGGTTTCCCCTCTCAGTCCTGATAAAGGTCTCGAGATGAAACGTCAGTCAACACTCCTTATCTCCACAGATGGTGTTTGACACGCTGAGTTCTTCCAGCGTTCGCTTTCTTCTCAGATGGAAGTGTAGTTTGTCGTTGATGACATATCCTTGCGTGGAAATAAAAAAATGACCTGCAAAAAAGATATGAAAGAACGCAAAGTTTGCCCCGCACGTATTATTGTTAACAAAAGGTATACAAAAATAAGTGCATTGGTGTCTTCATGCCAGTGGCTTGAATTGTATGATGAGTTATTGCTGAAGTTGATACGGTATGAAAGCAAATACAATATAGATTTTTTGTAAGATCTGAATATCTTATGTCAATACAGCTACACTGAAATATAACGCTTTCAACATACAATACAAATTCGTGATGTTAAAATAAATAAACTTGAATTGAATTAAAACAAACCAGCGTGTTCGAGATGAGCTACAGAGCCACGTGATTTTCGAAGCTGTACCAAAACCACCGTTTCATACCGGTACTTAGCAAAATATTTGTAATATTGTCCTATATAAACTATCAGTACATAAAATAAATTGTCAATGGTCACAAATTGAATTCCACGTACTTTCTTACTTTCCTACTTCTGATGAAGTTGCTTGGTCCTGAAACATTAACTCAATTTTTCTTTCACAGATGCTGCCCAACAAATTGAGTATTTCCAGCAAAGTTTGTTTTCTGGACTTCAAAATCTGCAGCACATTTAATCTTTATTAGTTCGGCCGCAAAGAGTGTTATCGATGGATAGAGACATGATACTTGTCAGAAAATCAAGAATGACGATTAAGGGATATTTTCTGACGACATGCTGTAAATAACGAGTTAAAGGGATCATTTAGTGGTTCGACCTTTACAGTTGAGTGGCTGAGTATGCTGTATCAATATGCGTCGAATATGCTAAAATAGTCAGAAAAATCATCTATGTGAACAGAAAGTGTCTTCAAAAAGATGTAAATTGTTTGTGTTGAGAAGAGTGGGATCATGGTATTGCCTTTTTTCATAGGGTTGTGAATTTTGAAATGCGTTTTCCCAGTGAGAAGTACTGGTTGCGTTATTAAACATATTCAAGGCTCACAGATGTTTAGATAACATTTGAATCTATGGTATGGAGATTAGGCAGGAAATTGGAGCGAAGAATAAAGGTGAGAGAACAGCCATGAAATGATTAATTTACAGTGTATCTTCAAGGAGATTTGCATATTTATCCATCTTGTATGTCTTACGTACTTAGATTGTTTTCATTTTCATGTTCAGTTTTGAAATCATAGCATCATATCGGTTGTTATGGCCAAGAGGCACTTAAGCCTGGAATCTCATTAAAACTCGTTCAAACTGATTGTGAACGATGAACCGCCTGATTTAGAGACTGTTATTTGTAAGGGTGTCACTGGCCGCAAAATAGCTAGATTGCAAACATATAATTAGATGTTTTGATCTGTCGTTGATTTTGTAAGGATTCTGCGTCTTGTATTGCTCAAGTTGTTATTATTGGGACAATCAGTGACCTCCCTAAGCAGATAAAATCATTTTATGTGCAAACAATAAAGACATTTTTACTTCCGGTTTAATAGGAGAATTCGATTCCAGTCTTCCATTTCCTACGGAGGCTTTTCATTAAATACTGAGGGTTACTGAAAATATATCTTTATTTATCCGCGCTTCCTTCCAGTAATGATTAAGAACATGCTGAAATTCTGTCCACCCATTACAATATATGTTAATACCATGTACTTATTTATGGACACCCCATCCATACCTTTTACAAACAGTGGCATCATTTTTACTGGTAAACCTATTTAAAATTATTTTTAGGGATCTGTGTATCGTTGGCAATTCTAGTATTTATTCCCATCCCTCTTCTCCCTTGAGAATGTGGTATTGAGTCGTCTTCTTGAACCTCTGCAGGCCTTCTTGTGTTTTTGGGTGGCGAATTCTGAGATTTGAATCAATGAATATTAATGACCGGCGATACATTTCTATATCAGGATGTTATCCGACTTGGTACGGAACCTGCAGGTGGTGGTATTGCTGTTTAACTGCTGTCTTAGTTTTCTGGCTCGTCGAGGTTTGTGAAATATTATTGGAGTAACCTGGGTAGATCAATGCAGTGAAAGTTGCACGGTACGCTTTTGGTAAAAAAAAATAATGTTTGGGATCGCTGATGAGGTGCCATTCAATAGCTTGCTTTGTTCTTCACAGCTGATAGCGCTACACTCATCAAGGTAAGTGAAGGGAATCCCATTGCACTCCTGAACTTGCCGTTCAGATAGTGTCAGGTGGAGGGTCACTGGCTGCAAGATATCGTGTTTCCAACTTATTCTTTCAGCCATAGTACATATATGGAACATAGAACAGTACAGCACAGAACAGGCCCTTCGGCCCACAATGTTTTGTCGACATAACTAATCCCTCACACTTACAGAATGCCCGTATCCCTCTATTTTCCTCTCATTCATGTGCCCATCCAAGCCCCTCTTATAAGCCCCCAATGAATTTGCCCCCACCACCCGATCAGGCAACGCATTCCAGGCATCCACCACTCTGACTAAAAAACGTACCCCTCACGTCTGTTCTGAACCTACCCCCTCTCACCTAAATGCATGCCCTCTGATATTAGATCACTCAATAATGGGAAAAAAGATACCGCTTGTCCACCCTATCTATGCCCCTCATAATCTTATACACTTCCAACAGATCACCCCTCAGCCTCCGCCGCTCCAGAGTAAAGAGCCCAACTTTGTCCAGCCTCTCCTGATAGCTCTTGCCCTCTAATCCAGGCAGCATCCTAGTAAACGTCTTCTGCACCCTCCCTAAAGCTTCGATATCCTTCCTATAGTGAGGTGACCAGAATTGCACGCAATACTCTAAATGTGGCCTAACCAGATTTCTATAGAGATGCATCATAGCTTCTTGACTCCTATACGCAATACCTCGATTAATGAAAGCAAGCATTCCATAAGCCTTCTTAACCACCCTATCTAGCTGCGTAGCCAATTTCAATGTGTCATAGACGCACCCCAAGGACCCTCTGCTCTTCAACATTGTTAAGGGTCTGCCCTTAAAAGTGAACTTCCTCTTGACATTAGTCCTACCAAGGTGCAACACCTCACATTTATCCGGGTTAAACTCCATCTGCCATTTCTCTGTCCATATCTGCAATTGGTCTAAATCACGTTGTATCCGTCGCCAGTTTCCTACACTATTCATAACTCTTCCAATCTTGGTATTGTCGGGAAACTTACTAACCCACCCATCAACAGACTCATCCAGGTCATTTATGTGCATCTCAAACAGCAGAAGTCCCAGTACGGATCCCTGCGGAACACTACTACTCACAGGTCTGCAGCCGGAATAAGTCCCTTCAATCACCATCCTCTTCTGTGGGCAAGCCAGTTATGGCTCCACTCAACCAATTCTCCACTGACTCCATGCATCTGAACTTTCTTGATTAACCGATCATGTGGGACCTTGTAAAATGCCTTACTGAAGTCCATATAGATGACATCCACAGCTCTACCTTCATCAATCTCTCTCGTCACCATGTCAAAAAAAGTCAAACATCTTAGTAAGACACGATTTGCCCCTCACAAAGCCATGCTGGCTTTCCCTAATCAAACTATTGGATTCCAGGTGCTTGTATATCCTATCTCGAAGAATTTTCTCCAGCTATTTCCCTACAATTGACGTGATACTTACCGGTCTAAAGTTCCCCGGATTTTCCCTTTATCGTTTCTTAAATAGATGAACAGCATTAGCCACTCGCCAGTCCTCCGGCACCTCACCCGTGGTCAAAGAGGACACAAAGATACTGGTCAAGGCAGTATCTGCCTAAGATCAGATGGCAGATCTCTTCAACTTTCTGGTCAATTATGACCCCCAGGATGTTCATGATGGGTCTTAGTGATGGCATTACCATTGAATGTCGAGAGTAGGTAGTTGGACTCCTTGTTGGAAATGGTCATTGTCTGCTAATCTTGTGGCGTAATTATTACTTGCTTCCTATCAGTCAGTGACAACATATTGCCCAGGGCTTGCTGCATGTGTGTATGGGCTTCGTTGCTGGTCAGTTGCACATGGACTTGTAAACTGTGAACTCATCAGCAACATCCCGATTTCTGAACTTAATATAGACAGAACGTCATTAATTTACCACCTAAAGATCGTTTGGCGCAGGAACTGCACTGTGGAACTCCTGAGGTCACTGTATTACGTTAAACACATCAGTTTTCTCTCTGCAGGATATCATTCCAGTTACTGGAGTGTCCTTTTTCAATGTCCATTGAGTAGACTTTTGATGGCGCACTCTGGTAAATATTTTTTATCAAATGAAACGATTCTTCTTTCAGATCTGGTCGTCATCATGTCGGCCCAGGACATGGCCAAGGATCCAGTGATGTCTGGAACAAACTGACCCTTGCAAAACCAGAACTGAATATTTCTTCAAAGGGTATTGGTGAATAAATACCATTTGATGTCTGCAGATTTCATCCTTTTTCTCTGATAATTAAAATAGGTTGACAGGGCGGCAATCGGCTAGGTTGTATCAGGCCTGCTTTTTGTAAATATGGAATACATTTAGGTAAGACAAACCATGGCAAGACTTGCACGCTAAATAGTAGGGCCCTGGGGAATATTGTAAAACAGGGAAACCAAACGGTGCAGGCGCATAGTTCATTGAATGTAGCGACTGAGTTAGAGAGGATAGTGAAGAAGGATTTTACACACTTGTCCTCATCATTCAGAATACTGAGTGCAACAGTTGGAAAGGTATGTTATAGCTATAAGACGTTGGTAAAGCCACATTTGGAGTACTGCAGACAATTCTGGTCGCCCTGATATAAGAAAGATGTCATTAAACCGGGATGGGTGTAAATAAGGTTTACGAGGACGTTACAGGAACTTTAGGGTTTTAGTTTAATGGAGAGGCTGGATAGGCTAGGACTTTTCTCTCTGCAGCGCAGGCTGAGGGTGATCTTATAGAGGATTATGAAATCTTTGTTGGGGGCATAGATATGGTGGATAGTCAAAGTCCTTTCCGCAGGCTAGGGGAATCCAAAACTAGACCGTGTGGGTTTAATTTGAGAGGGTAAAGACTTAAAAGGGACCTGAGGGGCAACTTTTTCACACAGAGGGAGATGAGTATGTTGAAGGAATTGCCAGAAGGAATGGTAGAGACGGGTACAATTATAACATTTGAAAAGCTTTTGAAGAGTTACATGGATAGGAAAGGTGTCTAGGGATATGAGCCAAACGCAGGCAAATGGGACTCGCTCAGTTAGGTAACTGGTCGGCACGGACGAGTTGAGATGAAGGGCCCGTTTCCGTGCTGTACAGCTCTGTGACTCTGTGAATAATTTCTGACGTAGTCGATAAATGCGGTTGGAGTCAGGTGTGTTCGCTCAAGGGTAAGGCGTGTCCTCCTTGTCCTCGCTAAGTTCAACGCTATACTTGTCTCTCACTGGAATGAAGCCCACGAAGTCGGGCCGTTTGATGAACAACCTGCGCATAATATGGCTGATGGCGAGTTTCTGAGCCTCCTGCCCTCGTTCTTTAGGTACGGTAGTTTCTGCTGGAGATCTGCCTCCAGGTGTTTGGTTTCTCTTCCCGTGAGGAAAGTTCGATCCTGCAAGTCATGAATACTTTATTTCTTGGGGTTAATTAGCTCTTCGGTCTGTTGGTAATCCTCGTTAAAATAGTCATGATTCTTCTTCTGAGAGAAGCCAAGAGACGTTGCACAGGTACCAAACCTGCAGACTCCAAGGCAGCGAATAAGCTGTGAACGTGGTGCGTCTCCTATAAACTGAGAGTTGACAAGATATTTGTGACTCACTATCTGAAAAGAATTTGTACATGAGTATCAACTGCTATGCTGCCGTTTCCCACGGGATGGCAGTGGATCATTTAAAAACAGTTAAGAAATAACCCGTTCAATTCTTAGTTTATTTGAACAGTGCTAAACACAAGAAATGGAAACACAATTTGCCAGTCGATTCCTCGTTTCTGTTCTTGTATTCCACGAACATGCTGCCTTAAGAATTCCAGCTTTAATCTGAAGAGATTTTAACATTTCATTTGATCGCCGTTCATACTCATGACATCTAGCGTAAATTTAAGATATCTTTATTAGTCACATGTACATCGAAACACACAGTGAAATACATCTTTTGCGTCGAGTGTTCTGGCGGCAGCCCAAAAGTGTCGCCACGCTTCCTGCGCCAACATAGCATGCTCACAACTTCCTAACCCGTACGTCTTTGGAATGCGGGAGGAAACCGGAGCACCTGGGGGAAACCCACGCAGACACGGGGAGAGCGTACAAATTCTTTACAGACCGCAGGCGGAATTGAACCCGGGTCGCTGGCGCAGTAAAGCGTTAGCTAACCGCGACATTACCGTGCCTACACACTCTTACTCTGCTTGGTGTATAGGACAACGACCAATATCCACACTGTCCCTTTTAAAATGATTGTCATCAACCTGGTGAGCTTCCTTGCACTCCTTTCATCGTAGGAACATCTTTCATTAAGTCGGGAGACCAGACTATGCACAATGTCCCAGGTATGTTTTCATAAATGCCCGATATAATCTCATAACAAACGCCCTGACCGCTATGCTCAAATCTTCTTCAAACATGTCATTACCTTCTTAACTTGCATTGATCCTTGTACAAGCGCACTGAGATCTTTCTGTGTTTTTAAGGTCAGCTTTTTTAATCGCTCAGTATTTAGAAACACTCCGCATTTCTACTTCTGTACAACGTTTGATGAGCACATATTTTACCACTTGTATTCCACCTTTCACATGCAGCATCTAGGGCCTCCTGAGGCTCCCTCTATCTTTTTGCTACCCAGCCGAACATCATCAGGATGCTAAGATAGTTCACACTTTAACAATTCATCATAATCATTGATACTGGTTGTAAACAGCATGGACCCCAATTAAGATCCATTTGATATCCGCACAGCACTACCGCCTAAGAAAACATGATATGTCTATTACCATTCAGCGACTTTAGTTCATTAACCAACCCTCAATCCGCGGTAGTATTTGATCCATAATCCCATTTTCTTTCATACTGTCAAATTTTGATTTGTCCCTTATCAAAAGCCTTCTTAAAATCCAATACATCTCATTCACTGCTTATGCCGTATCGTATCTGCTACTTTGCAGCTCAAAAAACTCTCAACAGATTTGTCAAACTTCATTTATATTTTAAGTCCATTATGTTCATTTCCAGTGCAGCCTTCAATGCCACGGCATTTCAAGTATTCTTCTAAATACTTCTTAAATGTTATGAGGGTAACTACTTTCACCGCTCCCTGAGGCAGTGCGTTGCAGATTTCAACCACCGTCTGGGTTAAATCGATCACCTCAAATCCCGCTAAACCTTCCACTACTTTGTGTAACCCCATTCCTTTGGTTACAGTTACCATTGCTTGGTGGAAGCTTCCTCAGTGTCTTACTTAAAATTTTGTATATTTTTAATTAGTTTGACCTTCAGCCTTCTCCACTCCAACGAAACAAAACACGGAGTAGCCAGTATCCCCTCATAGCTTACATGCTCCATCTCAGGCAACTTCCTGGTGAATCTTCTCCGGTTAAATCACATTCTTCTTGCAGCATGGCGAGCATATCTTCACACAATACTCCAGTTATGTCCTAATTAATGAATGACCAAGTTGTTTTCCTCCCTTCTCTGCCCTGTTAATCTTCTATTCTTTGTCCAGGTTAATAAATGTTCAAAAGACTTTGGTGTTGGATTTTTATGAATCAAAGTAGTGTAGTTTTACTTTACATAACCATTGACCATTTATATATTAACCATTTCTGCTCCGGAATCACACCCTTTAATATAGCTTCAGAATCCACCACAGCCAGCTCATTCTTTCATAGCTTGCTTGCTCAGTATTACATTAGTTTGTGGTTGAACTTAAACACTCCTAACCTTTCCATAAATTTCTGTCTTATAATCTTCGCTCTTTCCTGAAATACGATATTTTTTTAAAATCTCTCCAATGCATAATCTAACATAACCCGTTGTCCTTTGTGTTCCTTCAGATCTAATCCATAAAAAAACTCTCCATTACACTCTGTGGATTCTTTATTCAGCCTTTTGGTAATTTGGCTTGGCCTCTCTACATGTAGACAAAAGTTCTCAAGATTAGTGTTTTATCTTGCTATATGGGTTTCTAATTTTCTGATTTGCCTCAAGTGTTTCGGCTTATTAAGGATTCGGCCAAATGAAAACCCATTGGGGCTGGCCTGTATGGGAGAAAAAATCTAACCATTCTTCCTGCATAACCAGATTACTCTCATCTGTTCCTTCTAAATGCTTTTTCTGTTGTTGCCTGTAAACAAATGAGTGAATTATCTTTAGCATTATGCACAATTGCCTGAAGAATTCATGTTTGGTCACATTTCACTTTGATGTAACCGCAAAACAGAGTCCTTTTTAGACTGGTAAGTGATCTACAAATACCATTCATTGTTATCGAATATATTTCAGATCAGTTCTATCAGATATGTTATGAGTTTAGTTATGCTACTCTCCAAGCTGTCCAGTCGAGCTTGGTCGTTTAAGAATATTGTATTGATAATTAATATCAAAACACGCTAATGGAAAGAAGTGACGCTTATCAAAAGGAATCAGGGAAGTCGCGGAATAATTAACAGTATTAAAAGCCGGTGTAGGCAATAATGCCGACGAAGATATTTAAGATCCACGGTTGTTATTATTCAAGTTGCTAATTATTGGATTAACAATAAACTAACAACTACTTATACAGTCTATGACACCTGTCCGATCCTAATGTCCCGAATTGTCCTCAATTAAATGTAACTGCAACCATCCGGAATATACAACAACATAGCTGCTTCACAACAAATTTGTGATCACGATTTTGCTTGGTAAATATGGATGAAACTCTTTGCGGTAAACGTGACTTACATTCAATTAGTTTCTCACATATTCAAGAATACAGAAATACATCGAAAACCACCTAGCTTACATTTCAACCGGTTATTCGTTCATATTAGTAAGGGGTACACTCAACATTCACCAGCGCTAATAACCCAGTTGTAATTTACTGCCAAACAAGTCTTTGTGAAGTCATTGCATGGACAATTTTAACTCACTTTAAATCCAAACAGTTGTCACAGCGACACGCACCATCCCCATGCGTAAAGAAATTTTCGGAATTATCTGTCATGAATTTAAATTCAGTTGACTTTTTACTCCTGTAAACTTGTTTCTCAACTATAGATTAGTCATTATTAATGACTCCCTGGTCGACTTTACCCGACAATTTTATCATATTAATGAATAATCTCAGAGCGATAACTTTAGCAATCCAAGCGTGCACTTTACAACAATCAGTAGTAATGAAAATAGAAAGCGTCAAATGAGTCTGCTTTCTTTAACAGAAGACACAATTGAAGGTTTCTTTGTTTGTCAACTGGAATGAAATTAAGAAGTTGAAAGCATACAACGAGTCAATGTTAGTTGATTTGATTTTACTCTGTTAGATCTGAAGGTAGGAAATGAAATATGCTCAGAAAACGTGGAAAAAACAAACAACGTCAATTATTTTAAAGCGAGCATTCTCTGTCTGTGTATCTAAGGTTACTTGTAGTACAAACTCACAGTCGCCATTGCATTTAGTGCATTCAATGATACTTATTAATGCATTGATGGGGATATGCCGTCGGAATAGGCAAAAACGAATCCATCAGCTCAATCGACTAAATCTTATCGATACAAGTACAAATAAAATACATTTCAAGTTGGAGGTTCCACCGCGTTTCCGACAATAAAAACAGTGGAATCGGGAGGCAGAGAAGTTAAATGACCTGTAAAAACCGCCCATTGCAAAGTGATTAATTTTTCTATCCAAATATCCTACTCCTTTTAACTTCGTGCATTAAACATTAAGCCTCCAGAAAGTTCATCCAGAATCCTAATCAGCGTGTCCAAGAGTAAGCTTTGTATTTCGTCTGAAATAATGCACTTATTGAATTAATTCCCCATATTTATGCCTTAGTGACTCGCGGCAATTTGAAAATGTAATTTTCATTCATATTTCTTGCTTGTCTCACCAAATGAATTATCGCTGAGTACCAGCTTGGTTGTTGCAATGAACTGTGGAAAGAAAATTATCATTGTAATGACTAAAGAACTTGCTGTCGGTTTTCATCGGGACCTGACTAGCTTCAAGGCCTTTGATGTACATTTTATTTTTAAGTATTTTACAGAACAAAGTATCTGAAACATTCTTGTAATTGCATAATTAAACCCGTAAAATAACACGCCATTAGAGGTCACGTGGAATTCCTCCACTCCGAAAGCGCCAGGAACTTGATGACCAATTTCAGACGAAAGACAACCGTTATCTGTTGCTAGTAACGGCTATGAATTTCGTGCACTTGTGCATATTTCTGTTGACACTTCTTTATAAATGTACGGTTGTTTACTAAATCAGAAATTTGCTGCATATATTTTTTCTTATGTTATTAATTTGGAATTATACTTAATTTAAAATCCTTAAAATAATTTATTTTTAAAATGCACAGTCTATTTCATATTCGGTTTTCTCTCTGTTCTAACAGGCACTAGGGTAAATTCGAGCAAAGTGGACCAAATCCCTAAAGACTTGAACGTCCACAGAGGATACAATGCTTCGATGTTGTGCACATTCCCTATAGCGCAAGTTACTCCCAATGTCTATTGGTGGAAATGGGACGAGAAGACTGTTATAGAACAAGACAGCAGAAAGCGATTTTCTGTTAAAAAGGGCAGTGGACCATTTGTTGTCCTGAATGCGAGTGCCGCAGACTCCGGGATGTACTACTGCAAAGTGAAATATCAGCAGCAATCTGTCGGAGATGGCCCTGGTTCCTTGCTTACCGTTTTCTGTAAGTGTTATTCTCCGAAGAAATTGTTCACGGTCTATGAAAAGATTCAGATTCGAACAATTTTACCTTAAATTATTAGACGTAGACGTATTGCCAGAATGTTGCTTTTATGAATGCTTGCAGATAGTCTTTATTCGTTGACACTTCCATTTAAGGGCCCAAGTTTCATTGTCGATTATTTTCTGGACCATTTTTACACCTTCATTTTACCAAATTCCAACGTGTTCTATATTAAACAGATTTTCTTGAAAAGTAGTCCTTTGCTTTGCAGTAAAAAAAACATATTAAGTTAAGACAATGTTTAATATTACTTTAAATTTGATTAGTACATATAAATAGCATCTTTTCTCTCACTCAAACAATGTAATACACAGGAACAACAAATGGACCATGTCAGTTCATGCATTTTATACAACTTTAATGCAGTCTGCTTCATGCTGAACGTTGTTGCATGGTCGGAACATTGATGGACAGATGCTAGTCTGGTTGCTTAACCGCTGTACAATTTTGTCATCTGAACCAAAAATTGACAGTCTAACATTTTCTGCACCACGTCGTTAGCTGGCTGGAATTTTGTTCCTCTAAAAGGTTTTGGCGATAGCGCAATTGCAGATTTAGTTGTAGACAAAATGAATTTTAATGAATGTATGGGTATCACGGTGAGTAGTATGAAGTGGTAAATAAATATAAAGCATTGTCCAATTAGAACCTAACTGGATGACAGAAAATGCTCCCACTTCGAATGAATTACTCTATTCTCATGTCCTCAGTTCAGCCCGTCCACCGGCAGCTTCTCTGAGGTTCATTCCGCATACGAAACTATTTGAGAGGGAAGCTATAGATTTTATACCCATTGACAGATTTCACCCTGTCCTGGAAATATCAACTTGGTGTGGAATCCGACAATTCATGCTTGATATTCTGTCCTTCGCCACATGCCATGTTCTTTGATGCATTTCTACTTTATTGCGGAAGAGTAATGTCACCGAGTTTCGTGCAAATGACCGGGCTCCCATGTTTATAATTTACGATTCCATTTACCTTCTATCAATCGCAAGCTGAGGTCCCATGAGGGGATCACCGGATCCCTGCGCTCTCAATCTTCCTCAGAATTTCATCTGTAGCTCAGCGGTAGAAGAATCGGAATTCTTGGCGCTGATTGGCTATTAAATCGTGTTTTCATGGGAATGAAGACACGACTGGTATCCTTTTAGTACTTCACCTAATTTCCTACGTGGAAATATTACTAATGCGGAGAAGTAAAGTTTTAAGAAATGGCATTTAATGGTTAACTTGTGACGGTAGCTCCATAAGATACACATTGATATCAGGAAAAGATAAATGTAAGGTAGATGTACAATTGATGTGCAGCAATAACGTGCACAACAGACCGACGGGCATGCAAAGGTACAAATAAAAAATTAGACGTACAGATTTAAACTAAGATTTCCATTTTTCCACAAGTTTATGGACCTCGTAAGATCACTCTTTCCTCAGCGGAAACAAACATTTTAACACTCTCCTTCGTTTGGCGAAACCTTCGTGATAATAAAACCAGACAAGACAAATAAATCAAACGTTATCAATTTTGATGCGAGATCATTAATCTCAGTAGATATCAGAGATAATTGGATATATAAGGTCTTGACATTAAAAAATCTTCACATTATTCACCTTAAAGAGGAAACTTCAGGCAATATATTAGTTATCCCGAAACGTTCGAAGGTAAAACCAAACGACTTGATGTTCCAAGGCAATTATTAAATTAGTGAAGAATGATTCGGCCATAGGGGCTGCTTTGTCTCTGTCCGATGTACATTACTACGGAGTTACATCCGGGATTACAGTTGTTAAATTTCACTCTTCTATTCGGCATTACAACGCCTTAATTGGTGCCTCTTACGAGCTATCCAAGCTTCACCCTCGCCATAAAATTGCTGAATGTACCAGCACCGACGACATAGATAACTAATATAACGTTAGAATTCTAATGGTTTCATAAGAAATATCGAAGATTTTATTTTCAGTTGGGAAATAAAACTGACCAACATTACTTTCTGTCTCCATTAAAGCTCCCCCAACTCCTTTGAAAATTGTTCCACGTGACGAATTTATTCCTTCTCGGAAACTCCTATGTAAAACGGCGTCATTTTATCCGGAGAAATTAGAACTATCCTGGCGAGTGAACGATGTCTAAATTCTGACTGGAAGAGAAACCGTGAAAAACAAGAGCGCGGAGGGACTGTACGTGGTGTCCAGTTTTGTCGAAATAGCGCCCTCCGCCTGGAGTGAAACGGTTTACACCTGTCTGGCATCGCATATCTCGCTTATGGTGCCCGCCAGAGGTAACTACGTCGTTGAACAAGGTAAGATAGAATAAATTTTGCGTGATAATGTCATCACCATCTGCTACGAGCATTTCAGAGAAGACCCAGATCTATTCTGAGGATTGTTAACCAGTTTTACTTCTCCCCATCCGCCTATGTCATTTGAGGCTGGAAGTGCCTGCAGAGTTTCACGGCACATTTAGCAGCATTGAGTTGAAAATTAATTAAGGGAAATGTTGAATTCAATTAGAACCATATACATGCATCACTTTGCAATCTTTCCGAACGTTACGAACCTAATTGTTTCAAATATCATACGCAGAATTTTGTTAAGTACTTTCCTGTATTTATCTCAGCGCAATTTACGTTTCTCAAACGTACTGAACCACTTTCGTGAGCAGGTCAGGCATTAAGGATTGTTCTCACATGTACTGCGAATATCAGTAGAAGTTATAAAAAAGGGTATAGTTTAAGTTTCATTGTGGAGTCGGAAGATCCGGACTCCGGTGTTATCTCCAGTACTCCGAAGTGAAATTAGGGAATCCTAAAGTAGACCCCGCTCCTCGGATATCTCCCGAAGCGAATCAAGCTAAATATTGCTTTGGGTATTGTGAGAGTTAGTTCGAGATGCTTTTATGCGCAAAATGTGATAGCTGATTTTCCTTGTCAATGTAACATATTGCCTTCTCAAGAACCAGATACACCTCTAGCTTCTACAACTGACCACAGATTGCAAAGCCTATTGATTCAATATTACCATGGTCTTTAAGAACGTATCTTCGCCATAACAAGTTAATTTGAATTGAAAGAAAGGCATTTTAGCTATCTTCCACTCTGTCATGCCAGCCGCTAACAAAATAGAAATCCTTCCCACGTCCTTGCAGTCGAAGGTCACCGTCAATGCAGATAAAGTTAGTTAAAATTGATTCCATTTTTTGGACTTAGTTATGTTTAATTAACAGTGTTTCGCGTATTAGACGATTTTTGTTTCCTTTCTAATATATATATTGATTTTCGTCTTGCACCCTGTAGATCGCAGTTGGGGCATCCAATTGGCGCGGCTGGTCCTAGGTTTTTTGCTAATTCTTGCACGAACCTATATTGTTGTGGACCACGTTAAGATAACATCTCCTGAGGGTACGACGATGTTTTATTATTTATAGAAATCGCCTCCAGAAGTTATATATAAGTGGATTTGGTGATGTGGAAATGAGTAATGTATTTTTGTTTGCTATTTTGTCGGTTCTTTAAGACAAATTGTTAGTCGGCTTTGCAAGTAAAAGGCAAACGACGTAGAAACCGAAACACTTAATCGATAGTTCCATTATTTGATTGTATATTATTGGGTAAATCAAACTGTAGTCGCTGAATGTCAAAAGCGACGTTGAGCTTTTTCTCAAATTGTGGATCTGCTTTGTTTATGGCAGTGGGGATAAATTTTCAGTCCACCGACACCGTAACTAAACTTCTGTTGATATATCTAAGCGCATCACTCAGAGTGTACTGCAAGCTGAATTCCTTACTGTTAAGACGTTAACCCAAGCCCCGTCTGTTCGCTCGAGTGGGCACACCTTATCCCATGGCACAATTTCATAGATTGTCGAGTTAGACTCCTGTGTCCTGCCGCATATCCGTCCCTCAGTCCACTTCCCTAGAAGTCGTTTATTTGATTATTCACCTCATTATTCTTCAAAGGTCTTTGCTTTATTTTTCTCTGTACTCTGATATCCTTCACACATCAACGGTTAATGAAAAGTCCCTCATCCTTTCATTAAATACTCATGGAAGTACATTCAGAAAGAATAGTCTACAACTGCGATTTACACATTGTACTACTCAAGGTTAAGAGGTATATTTCACCGACTCCTACTGCGTGCCTTCTTTTACGAATGACCATATTTATTATTGCATTCACATCTGCATACGTTGCATTTATTAATGAGGGATAGCTCCTTGATCCTGTGTACCCCCGTATGGGCTGCTTAACCAAATTTTTGTTTTCCACTCCTGCGAAACTGTGCATAATCAGTAGGTTGTCCATTCTCTTCTCAGTCGCTAAAACCATCGGATATCTGTCACGAATTTCCAATGACTTGATAATAAGTCACGAAAACTGATGTAACAGTTGGTCTGTGATTCCAGTTAATTTTAATTTCATTCTAAATATATTGTTGAGTCCTTTGTGTTTGTTGCTGGCTTGCGGATTGAAATTTGAAAATTTATGCTTTCCGAATCTTTTTTATTTGCCAGACAAAAATAGGAACTCTGAATGTGAAAGCCTTCAGGAGTAGCAAGAAAAAAAGTAAAGATAGAACAAAATGGATGGAAATCAGAGGAGCCGTCGAACCAGAGACAGCTACTTTCAGCAAGCTTTCCTTCATTATCGCTACAAATTCTTCTCATACCCATTTGTTACATCCCGCTTTTGACCACATTTAATGTAATCGATGTAAATGCAATACATTGAAACAAGGCAGTTGTAGTTACACGTTCATGTCAGTATTTTGCTTTCAGGAACACATCTAGATGGATATATATTACATATTGTGAATAGATCTAATATTGAGAATTATAGGAAGTTATTTTGCCATTGTAAATCCCTTCAATGCCTCGTGTGTTACAGATATCAATACATGAATGCACGAAATTTAAGCTCTAAACAGATGATGATTTTGGGGTTGATTGGTAAAATTCCATACAAGTTGTGTTTCTGCCAATCCATGTTGAGTGAGCGAGTGACAGCGTTATTCGCAGCCGGCCACGGTAGACAACGATAGCAAATGCGATAGCTCTTCCATTATATCAAAATGTTGTGGAAATATTTTAGAGTATAACGAATGGAAGATCGATGTTAGAAATCAACGAAATTTCTTTACTTTGCTCTACTGACCGTCATAATAGCCACACTTGATTCGAAGCCGTGAGATTTATTGAATTAACTGTAATGTCACATTTTCCGAATTATACTGTTTCACGTTAAGTAGGGCTGAATAGTAAATGATAAGCATTTCCGTAAATCTTGGATGCCACGTTAGGATTGTGAATTCGGACGCAAACTAAATAGTGAGGGAACATCTTCAATTATAATCACAAGCTATCGAACAAAATATATCTTCATGTCATAAACAGTTATTATTGTGCATCAAATCTGTACGGAAGCTGGTAAAAAGTATTGAACGAACACCCAAGTTATCATTTTAAAATATCGTAGAATCTAATTTCAACTTCAACTAAGATCAGGACCAGCAAGGTCAACATTTTATGTCCATCACTCATTGCCTCGCGAAAGGCTTGACGATGGTATTTATGCAGTACTGCTGCGTGGGGTGTTCGGAGATTCTAACCCAGGGACAACGAAGGGCTAAAACTAGGACATTTCATTGGAATAGGAAGTTAGAAGGCAAGGTAACTGTTAGATGCCGTTAAGAAGAACAAGAAACATATGGCACCTTACGAAGGCTGTTCGACGTAGATAAGAAAAGGACAGTTTTCCTGACTGAGTGTTCAAGAATTAGGCCTCACAATCTCAAAGCAAGTGATGGCCCATTTAGGACTGAAAACAAGAGCAAGATCTTTATTTAATGGACAGTGAACAACTACCCTGGCGTCCGTGACGTGCCAGTCATTGGCTGCATTCAAAACTGTGATAGGTAAGTACTTTGATATTGGAGAATTCAATGCATATGGGGATAGGAGAGGAGTATGCCATTGAGGTACAAGACCTGCCATGATTGCAGAGCAGATTCGAGGGACCTCATAGGCAAACGCCTGATCTCTGGAATCAACCTGGTGAAGCTCAGCTGCACCGCCTCGAAAGGCTTACTCCTGTCCATGCAGGCAGTATCCACCACCCTACCCTCAGCAGTTACCCTCGTCACCTCCTAAAAAAGCACAATCAAGTTTGTAAGACATGACCTGCCTCGCATGAAGCCATGCTGACTGTCCCTACGCAGGCCATGTCTTACCAAATGCCTGTAAATCCCATCCTTAAAAATCCTCTCCATTAGCTTCCCTACCACTGACGTGAGGCTCACCGGGCTATAATTTACTGGATTATCCATATTTCAATTCTTGAACAAAGGAATAACATTAGCCACTCACCAGTCCTCCGGAACTCGCCTGTGACTATTAAGGATACAATGATCTTCGTGAATGCCCCAGTAATATCCTCTCTTGCTTTTTTCAATTATCTGGGATTTTCCCATCAGGGCCCAGGGACTCATCTACCTTAATGCTCTTCAAGACACCAATCACCACCTCCTTCTCAAAAGGCCTCAGCACATTAGCATGTCCCGCACTACTCTCACTATCCTCTATGTATTTCCCCTTGGTGAATACCGACGCAAAGTATTCATTTAGTGCCTCGCCCATATCCTCTGACTCCAAGCATAAGTTTGCTAATTTATTCTTGCGTGATCCTACCTTCTTCCGAGTTATGCTCTTGTTTTTAATGCAGGTATGAAACGCCATGGGATTCTCTTCAATCCTACTTGCCAAGGACGTTTCCTGACCCCTTTTGGTTCTCCTAATCACTTGTTTCAGTTCTATCTTGTTTTCTTTCTCTTTCTTTCACAGAAGATCCGGAGGTCTAGTATTCCCGTAAATAACTTTTATCCTCCTCCTTTATGTGGCAGATTTTTAAAAAAAGATGTAGTTTTTCACCGGATCCTGGAAAAGAGTTGAAGCTAAGGACAAGTAAATTTTAAGTTTAAATAAGGTACTCTGAAATAATGCTGCTTTATTTCGTCGAAAGTTGATTGGGAGCCGATTCTTGCAGTTAAATAATATCTGCTCACCGGAAGTCTTAAAATAGAGCTAATAAGAGATGGTTGGATGCACCTTCTAGTACGAATGTAAGGCAAAAATGGTATGAATAGAGGAACATGTATGACAAAGAATATTGAATGTTTGATCAGGAAAAAAGAAGCGTATGACAGATATGGGCCACTGGAATCAAGTGAGTCTCTTGCTGAATATACAGAGTGTAGAATTGATCTTAAGAAATAAATTAGGATGGCAATGAGGGACAATGAAATATCCTTGCAAGGAAAATTAAGATAATTCCCAGACATTCTGTAAGTAAATCAGGAGCAGGGGGAAGGAGGTAATCTATGTATGGAGCCCGGGGTTGTAAGCGAGGTTTTAAATAAGTTCATCTCATCTGTATTCACCAAGACGAATGACGTGCAAGATAGTGAGTTCAGGGAGGGGTTCATTGATAATGTGATGCATGTCATTATTAAGAAGAGGGAAGTGTTAGATGCCATAGAATACATGAGAGTTTATAACTCCCCAGGGATGCATGAGATCTATCCCAAGATATTCTGGAAGGAAGAGAGGAGATAGCTCGGTCACTGCCAGAGATTGTTGCCTCTTCGTGAGACAAAGATGAGGTACCAGATGAATGAAGTATAGCTAATGGTGTCCCTTTATTTGAGATGGGCAGCAGGGAAAAGCCAGGAATATCTAGGCCTTTCTGACTCACGTCAGTTGTAAAACGATTACTGGAGAAAATTTCCAAGGTATAGAATTTATATCCATTGGGAAAGACATGGGCTGATCAAGAGTAACCAACAGGGCTTTAGGCGAGGGAAATCCTGTCTTATTAAGTTGGTTGCGTTAGACGAGGTGAAAACTAAGGTGATAGATAGTGTTCATGTGGACTTTTATATCGCATTTGACAAGGCCCCGCATAGTTGGCTGGGCCAGAAATTAAAGTGCATGGGATCAAAGGTGAGCTGGCTAATTGGATCCAAGCATGAATGATGATAAGAGGTAAAAGATGATAGGCTGCTTTTCTGAATGGATGTTTGTTGTCAATGGTGCACGGCAGGAACTGGAGGTGGAAACCTTGTTGTTTGTGACATTTATTAATGACTTAGATGTGATGATTGGAAGAAAAATTAGTACTTTTGCAGATGACACAGAATCTGGTGGCGTTTCCGACGAAAACGAACCAGTGTTATTGCAGGATAAGTTCAGGTGGAAAGTGTTGGCAGATAGAACTTAATGCCTACAAGTAATAAGTGGTGTATTTTGAGAAGTCAGACAAGGTAGACCTATACAGTTAAATGGTAGGGCAAGACGAAATGTTGGTGAAAAAAGGAAATTGAGGTTCAAGTCCATATTTGCCTGAGAGAGACAATAAAAGATATGGTAGTGATGAAGGCATCTGTCGCCCTTGCATTCATAAGTCCGGCAACATAATATAAATGCAGGGGCATAATGTTGTTGCAACTTCACAAAACACTTATTGACTGCATTTGGATTCTTATGTGCAGTTCTGGCCACCACACTACACGAAAGATGTGGTTTCACTAGATGCGGTGGAGATTTGCCAGTATATTGCTTGGACTGGAGGACCTTGATAATGGGACAAATTGGAAAGGCTGAACTTGATTTTTCTCGAGTGAAAGAGACTGAGGGGTGACCTGAGAGAGGAATGTAAAATTAAAAGAGCCATAGATATGGTATATATTCAGAATACTTTTTCTATGGTAGGGATATCAAAAACAAGAGACCATGGGATTAATGTGAGTAGAAGAAGGTTTCAAAGGGGATTTGAGGGGAAAGTTTTCTTTTACACAGAAATATCTGAAACTGGCAGCCAATGTACGTAGTGAAATCAGGTACAATCCCCACGTTTCAGAGAAATTTTTTCAGGAACTGAATAGTCAATGCTCAGAACGATAGGGACCTAATGAGGCCAACCTGTATTAATTTAGAGGGGGTTAAACGTCAATATGGACGTGGATGACTGAAGCCTAGAGTTTTTTTTCCTGTGCAGCTCTATGACTATTATTCTTTCAACTTATGGTAAGTCGAGTAGAACAGATTTGCAGGGTTTACACTCATAATGCATACCGATTTGAATGCATTGAATGAAGTATTAGAGTACTGCCAAGAAGTAGGAGTTCGGCGGGGTCCGTCTGAATCTCGCTGTCTGCAAAGCGTTGTAGGCAGAAGCTTCGCTTCATTGAAAGCGAATCTCGATCAAGAGCTGAAATGCCATCTCCGACAAAGGAAGTCACCATGACATGAAGGAACATGTTTAACCATCTTAATGCGCAAACAGATTTAAAAAAAAAACAAAGAGAGATATATTTAGGAAAGCAATTGGGCAATATATAACACAGCAACATAAGGCAAAGTATAATAAACATTTAAAAGCAAACATTTACGCGTTCTCATTTGCATAAAACTCAGAGTGAGGAAATACTGCACGAGAACAAAAATAGATTTTTTGTTATTGTGAAATTCAGGCTTTGCTTTAAATACATTGAAGCGTGTATGCATTGAATTGACTTTTGCTGTTCAACGCTGGAACATTTTTAGTCTGTTGCAATGAATATGCTAAATTTAGACTTAGCGTATTGGTGTTTCGAACTAGCGACTGGACCACATTCTACACGTATCACGAATAAGCAGCTCGTCTTCGTTAAAATTTGTCGACAAACAAGAGTAGCTAAATATCCACCTGAACATCTCCAGAAAACCACTCATAATTTTATCTGTAAATTTACATATTGGTATTTCAGCGACCCAATCCACGGGCACCTCCTTGTCTATGTCTTTCAGCATGTGATTATTATCAGATGTTGAAGCAAATGAGAGGTGAACAGAAACATAATAGCAGATAAACAGTAAGACAGGTAGTTGCAATATTCACGGCCACGTTTTCCAGTTTTAAAGTTTTTTATGGTGGCAGTGTCGAGGGTTGGGTTTCGGTTGCAGGCTCAGGCTATCAAGTCGAATTGGGTTTTTAAAGCACAAAATTTAATTGTTTTCCTGTTTCGAATTTTCAAAGAGAAAGCAGCTAGTAAAAAAAATACAGAACTGTCGATTGGGTGCATGTATTAAATGATAAAAGGAGAATGTTGGTCAAAACGCTTAGAAACAAAAGGCATTATAAGATTTTGAACAGGGTTGGGTATGTACTTGAAAACGAGAAAACCTCTCGGCTTTGGGGGAAGTCGCGGGATAGAACTAATTCAACAGTTGCTTCAAAGTGCGAAAATGAGCCACGCAGCTTCCTGCATTGTTGCAGGACTCCATGATCACATACTCTCGTGGGCAGATGGGATATGTGGAGGGCATAAAACAACTGGAATCATATTGAAGTCAACTGGTGGACGAAAGCATCAACTGAAGCTAACCCACTCCGTGTTGGTACAGGCACAAAATCTGGACGTCAGTCTTCATTGGCATGAATCAAGGGAAAGAGGTTGAAGAGCCATTGGTTAAAAATGCAGACGAATCAACGACTTGCATGATATGGTAAAGAGTTTTTTAATTTTAAGTTCTGAAGATATTTGACTACAGCGAGGTCATTAACATAGGCAGATACCGAAGGAAGAAAGAGATGAATACATAACATTCAAGATTCTCAACCTGTTTTAGTCACATAACAAATAACTGCATGCAGGCAACATCTCAGATATAACACGGAATGAAGTACTGAAAATAGTTATTGGAGAAAATAAGAAATGAATTAGATAGAATCAATATAAAAGTATGAAAGGCATCTTAAAATTAGCAAACGATTTTGGATTTTATGACGCTATGCCTGATAGAATTGAGAAGGTAAAAAGAGCTGATGTGGTGAATTTAGACCTTCAATATACTCCGTTTCCGAGATTATTGAATAAAATCGGAAAGAACTGAGTGTGGAAATGACTGCTGAAATGAATAAGCAAGTATATGGAAGACAAATAATACCGCAATGCATGCGAGGTCATCTCCCTTTCTTTAAAACGATTAGAAAGGAATATATTTCAAGAATAAGTGATTTAAAACAACTTTTAGGGTTCAGAGCGGTCTATTGTCCTTGCACACGAACCGTCAAAAGTTAATATGCAGATTCGGTATGCAGTTAGGAAGGGGAAAGGTCTATTGGCCGTTAATGCAATAGGATTTGTGCACAGCGTTGATACATTTTATTCCAGTGATGTGGGAATACATTGGGAAAAGTGTGAAGAATGCTGATCTTTCTATCGAAGGAAGGATACATTTGTCGTACAATGAGTGGAGTGAAGGTTCACCAGATTCCTCGATAGGGAGGCTTGCTGTACTTGGAGAAATTGAGCAGACTGCGCCTGCTGTCTCTTGAGCTTCCGAAAATGAAAACCGATCTCATTGACACGAACAGAATTCTCTGGAAGCTTTGTAGATGGCAGGGAAGTTAAAATGTACCATGAATTGGCTACGTGGAAACAGAAGCCACAGTCCGAAAATATGAAGTCTGTCATTCAGAACAGAGATGAGAGGAATGTTGTTTTCATCTGAAGGACAGTGAATCCATGGATTTCAGCACATCGATCACCGCCACTGAGTATATTAAAGGCAGAGGACGACACAATTTTAGATCCAGGAGTAATAAAGTGATTTTTGATAATGCAGCGACATGGCACTGAAATAAAACCTCATTGATTGGCGGATTAGACAAGAGGAGAAATACGCATTCCGTTTTATGAATCTTATATTGCTGAATTGACCTGGCATCGTAAGGTTTTAAGGGTATATCAAGGAAGTGCCTTCTGCAAGTATAATTCTGCTGCTGGCTTGATCTTACTTTTGCTTATACATCCTCTGTTACTTCTCTCTGTTTGTGTGTCTGTAGTTCGGCATATTCTGTGTTTATTTTGCATTTTCTCCTATTCTCTTTCCCAGTCAATGCTAAGGTCGCATACGACAGTTCGTCATTTGATTTTTCTTGTACTGTCTGCAAGCAATATTGAAAATATTATTAAATAGTTATTTTGCAGTCTTTGTATATTGCTGCTCATATCTCTTTCGCTGGTCTATTACGCAGTCTCACCTGACCGTACGTGGGTTTCTCACCACCTCCGTTTCGTCTTGCAGTATTCTTGTCTCTTGAAATCGATGGCGGCATAATGAACTCCCGCAGCTTCAGTTCTCTGCATGGTTTAGGAATAAAAACACTTGTTATATGGATCGTTACCTTCATTAGTTCAGTATTGATGTCAAATGTTAAACGGATTACCATGAAGTAGAGATGAAGTACACTAATATATGCATCAATGTACGTAAAATTGCGAACGTTAAGGCACTGTGGCCACCTATTGAACATTTACGCCTGTCAATATCGGAGTTATGCGAATGGCTTTAAAATGAGTGACAGCTTCAAAAGCTAAAATGATTCTTCCGAATACAAATAAAAGGAAGTAATAACAACGTTTATCGGGGTACATTTTCAAGAAAATAGATTATTTGTTTTAAGTTATTTAAGTGTATGTGATGAAAGAGTGCCAAGCGCATGCCCAACCATGATACGAATAATGCACTGTGATTGGTCAAATACATTTTCTATTCATACATCAACGGTTCTAATGTGATTATCATGAACTCTGCCCGGACGGCATCATCCATAGCATTGACACAATGTACGGCACGAAATGAAAGCAAGAACAAACCAGCTCTTCACGACGATTCTGTTCGGTAAGACATTCCTCTGCACCTACAAAGAAATGAAATGGCATGAAAATACTGCACAATTAATCGAATTCTTAAGGCAATGATTGCAAAGATATTATGAACACGGAATGAAGCCAAAAGTGTCATAGTGGCGCAACGGTTATCCCATTGTCTCACAATTCCAGCGACCTCGGTTCGACTGTGATCTCAGATGCTTCCTCTCTGATGTTTCCCTATCCGCCCCGTGATCGCATGTGTTTATCCAAGTTTATCCAGATTCCTCCCATACCAAAAGAGGTACTGAAGAGGTAAATTGGCTACTCCAAATTTCCTACAATGCAGATTATTGGCAGGACAATCGTGGGCATAATATGTTACATGGAAATAAGTAGGGGATTCGGACGGATAGGAATCCTATGAAAGCTGGCAAAAACACAATGGGCCGAATGCTTCCAAGCATCTTTTGCGTACACCAATCTCATATTCTTTTCCAGAAATGAAGGTGATCGTGACTATATTTCCTTTGGGTTGAGCATTTTCTGAGATATCTGATAAACAAATGCGGGATTCGTGCACCCTGCCACAGGTGGAGCAGAAGGTGCTTGACTAGGGCAGTGAATGGATCTTATTGTCGGTGGTCTGCTCCTTCCATCACTTCTGTTCGTTTCCACATGTTGCCACAAATAGGTTGAGGTGCTCACATTGTCTTCCCAGGTGGCCCTTTGCAATTTTGCTATGGATTCGCACGATTCCGGGAGAATGGTACATGTTCAATGTCCGCTTTTCGATCTCTGGCCGTGAGTAGAATGGCTGATTTCTGTTAAATACGTGAAATATGTGGCCCAGACATTGGAGCCAACGCAGTTTGATTGAAGCTCCGGTGACGGCAGTGCTGTCCTGGAAGAGGATGATGAAATAATTCTATTTGTCCTGCCTGTAGATTTGGAAGATTTTCTTTAGATATTACCTTTACTCTCCCGTTTCCGGCACCGCGTCCCAATGACGATCATTAAGACTAGAATCACCAGTCCACCCAGCGCACAACGAGAGACCCAGGCGGCAAGTAGTTTTCCAGAGGAACCTGTAAGGTTTGTGAAAATGTACATTATGGTGGCTGCGAGCAAAATTTTTGGAGGGGGGCAGCTGCTGTTGTTGCTCGTGGTGGTGGTGGGGTGGTGTCAGCTACTTTGCAGATAAGTACGCAACAGAAAACTTTGAAAGGATAAGAAAACAAAAATAAATGCAGAATGTCTTATTTTGCAAAATAAAACCCGAAGTGATGCTTACATTGGACAGATGAATTATGCTGAATTGATCTGCGGCTCTGTGGACCTGAAGGCTGCTTGATCATCATGATAGGAAGATTGTGGCTGGAGAGGGAGTGATTTCCCAAGACTGAAAAAATTTCCGATTTTAAGCTGGATAACTTATCAAATAATCACTTGTTGCTCAAGGATAGTTTTGTCACAAGCTTCCCTTCCATTCCAACTCACAACTGTGGCAGTCCACAAGCTGCGAAAGACGTCCATTCGTTTTGGCAGCTGCAAATGTATGCTCTACTTGATATTTTCAATGGAACTACCGTAAATTTTCCTCGCCATCAGTAATAAATAGTATTAGTACGTTTTATGTATTCACGAAATTAACAAGAGATGGCTCTTTTGGCCTCTTACCTGGGTTAGATTCGGAAACAGAATAGACTGCCACAGCTGAAGCATTCAGGGAGACATGAGATACTAAACAGCTATAGTTGGTGTCCTGGGCTGGCTCCGTTTCGGTGAAGGTGCTGGAAACCTCATAAAGTCCTTCGGCGTTCTTCTTTGTCTGGGTATCTACTCGCAATGTTGTTTCGATGCCATTTCTATGCCAAGTAAGCGTGAAGTTCTCGGGATAAATAGCAGCCGTTTCACACACGAGAATAAAAGTTGTGGCTGAACTCTTTTCAGGAGTCTTGGCGAAAATCTTCAGTGGAGTTGGGACTGCTGCGGAACACACAATGAAACAATGTTAAACAGTATTGCGCCGTTGAAGTATTCTTTTTCTTAAATTAACATCGAATCCGTCAGTTATAATGCTGCCGCTTGGAAAATATTATTAATATTACCTATCAATGGCCGATCCAAACCTTTATTATAGGTCCGTATTTGCTGAGTCTCAGTGACTCAGAGAAAATGACGCCGCTTCAAATATTCATATTTTTTCGGAGTCTAAAGAATAACCAAATACTTTCCGAGATAGATTAACACGATGAGACTTTGTCTGTTTCATTCACGCAGATAATGAAAAGTAATCTGCAAATCATTGATGAAAAAAGGGGAGAGTGAGTTGGTTTTGTGATAAAATACGCAGTCAAGGCACAGAAACTAGTGAAAAGTGTATATTGTTTTAAACATCGGGATCTATCAGCGCAATGCCATCTGCGAACTATATTAGTTAATCAAGGAGAGCGCGGTTCAACGTTGACGTTTCTACACTCCGGTTCGCTAGATCCAACAGTTGACCAGCAGTGTGTACACGCTGTCTTTCAAAACCTTCACACTGATTTTATTATTCATTTGGAATGTCGAAGAGCAAATAAGAGTTCAGATGGAAAGTTGGTCAGAGCGTTTCATCCAGCCAAGTGCCAAGTGATGCATTTTGGGAAGTCATGTACAGTAAAATCTAGGGCGCTAAGGAAGGTTGATGAACAAAGGGACCTTTGGGTTCAAGTACATAGTTCACTGATATTGACAATACAAGTAGATAGGATAGCGCAGAAGACATATGGAATGCTTGCCTTCATAGGTGAGCTCATTGCATATAAAAGTTGGAACATCATGCAGGGAATTTTATACAGGACTGGTTAAAGAACTATTCTGGACAGTTCTGATGGTCTCACGAAATAATTGATGTATTGTGCTGTAGGAAATGGAGTAGATTCACCAAGATGTTTCCTGCATTGGAGGACTTTAGTTATGGGGAGAGATTGTACAGGCTGTGTTTGTTTGCCCAGGAGCAATAAAGGCTGAGTGGTGATCTGGTGGGCGTATACAAAACTATAATGAGCAAAGAAAGAGGAGGTATTTAGGACATTTCTCCATGGTCGGTGCACCAAAAGCAAGCGACCTTATGTTTAGGATGAGGGAATGTGTTTTGAAGGGGATTTGGGAGGAACTCGAAGCCAGACGCAGTGGTGGATTCATATGAACCATTTGATTAAGAGATATTTAGATAGGCACTCAGATAGGCAATACATTGAAGGATATGGATCTTATCTGGGGGAAGAAGATTAGTACAGATAGGCAAAAAGATTGCCGTGGACATGCTGGACCGACGGGTCGTTTTCTCCTTTACAGCTCTATGAATCCATGAATCGAAATAGCAATTAGTCCCGACCGTGTGCTTGTTCAGAAAGGTTTTAACGTGAATGGTTTTGAGTAATTTAAATTGTGAATATTGTTCTGTACTCCAGCTGGTAAAATGTCCAATAAATAGCAGGGTTTATGTTTTATTTTTGTAACATTGGACGTTAGTTTGAGATATTTTCTAATTTTAAGTTCCAAACAACAAGAACAGTCATCATTTAACTCCTTAACCAAGCAAATTAAATCCAATGCACTTCACGAGAGCGTTATAAAAAGTTAGGGAGGCTAAAATGATAACACCAGGGAGCTGATTAAGGTTCATTCAAATCTTCGCATATGTGAATTTTGAGCACAGCTTGAAGAAATAGAGATGCTGAGAGATTTCAGTGGGAGATTGCAGAGCTTTCACCCTAGCTCGCCCTGAGCTTCTGCCGCTGTTATTGAAGCGATTACATCCTGGGTTGTGCAACCCACAGCAATCCAACGAACCTCCAGAAAAGCATTTCTCTGGAGTTTTATTGGATATCTCTAGATCAAAAATCGATGGAGAACCATGAAGCAATGAGGATTCTAATCGTAAAGCGAAACATCTGGTTATCAGTGTTGGCGAGCAGACTGAAGGTTATCGAAAATTGTGTGAAATGGGAGATGCACTGCAAAGCCTCGGCTCTCCCGTTCTTCGCTGCGAGTGGACAGAGCGACTGTACTTATAAATATAACGTAATATCAACAACGGATATTAAAACTGATGTTCATAGTGAATCTGTTTTTGGCGCGTTATATTCTATATAATTCATGGATGCTTCGTTCTCTAGTTATTTTCACTTACCGTTCACTTTTAGAAGTGATCCGGTACCAATTCTTGGAGACATTCCTTGAGCTGTCACCGAACACTGATAAACTCCAGAATCTTGGATCATTGCGTTCTGCAACTCAAAGTACCAAGTGGCTTTATCTCTCCGACCAAATCGTTTTCTCTTGTCGGCACTTGTCCGTTGGTATTCATTCTCGCCCTGTTTCCACCATAGGACTCTTACCCAGGATTGGGCCGGAAGAATGGGGTGTATACAGCAGAAGACGACGTTCCCCCCTTTGGATACAACCACTTCTTTGGGAGTTTGGATTACACTGAACGAAACCTGATCCGCACCTGTCAGAAAACATAGTCAAGGAAAGGTTAATTCTGTTAAATTCAAGGATATGGAAGATTAGCAGATGTGATCTGGAGGCTAAATTGCAGTTAGTCGTAATCGGGTGGAAGCTAGCCGGCAATTGATTTATAAATTAAAGCAGATGGAAATTGAATAACACTGTACCTATGTAAATGTTCCCACCCACTGCCAGGACGAGAAACATTACACTCGCTGACATTCTGACCAAAGGATTCAACTAATGAGTCTGTAGAAACGTGCCTTTTGAAGAGTTGAGTGAGGGAGTGGTTTACACTCTATGAAGAATGAGTCATATCCTGTAGCGGGGTGTTACAGCGATGGATTGGTGAATTGGTCGCGGATACTAGATTAGGGGAAATAATGTTTTTTGATAAAATTCTGTTTGTGCTACCACACTCTTTACTGCTACTCTCGTTCTTTTCTGATGACGGAAGATCTGGAAATGGATCTTCGGAGATTTCGCAAGGTTTTGAAACTTCCACAATCACTATTTTAACATAACAGAATAGATCTATAATGCCAACGTTTGTAATGCCAAAGACTTTTACAATCATTTTGAATAATAAGCAGGAATATTTTGGGAGACACATTGGCAATTAAATAAATTATTCATGTGCTGGCTGTTCACCGGAGCGCGTGATCAGCAGACGTTAACCTATCATCTCATATTTACTTGTGTTTCAGGTGGGCAGTCGGCTGATTCAGCAAGGCACCCGCGCCCAGCGTCCTTTAAGGTGGTCCCCGGTTACACTGTTCAGTTTCACACCCCCAGGCAGATATTTTCTGGACCCCTGAAGCTGGGGATAGCTCCGCGTCCTACACTCCAATCAACGTCATGATTTAATACCTCATTGAACAGCGGGAAGGAACACCAGGTGTGTGAAACATCTCTTGTAGAAAATCACGTTTCGATCGTTGATAATGAACAACTATGAAGCGGCCATTTACTAATATACAATGTTACATGGAATTATATCAACAGTTAGAACTTTGCAATAGTCAACCCCAAACTATTTATCAGCTTTATCAACATAACATTTGTCAGATTGTTGACGAAGTACCTAATTTGCAGACGGCCATCAATGATTTAATCGCCTCCCTGTAAAATTTGTCTTGCAGCTTTGAAAATGATTCTGTTGCGCCCTGGCAACAGTTCTTTTTACACTCTCTAGTTATTTCAGTTCTATTGGATCATTGGACTGATTTCGATAACTTAGTATTTATATATTACTTTAATGTGGACTGACCATGCGTAGTTAATGCATATATGAATCAAACGGTGTTAGTTCCCTGCTTAAAGGGGACGGGCGATGAATGCAAGTCTCCTGCGCTATGAGCGCATGCCTGAAACAAAAAAAAATTCTTGTATCCTTTCATTTTCTATAACCGTACGGAGAGTAAGGTTTTCTTAAGTGTTATTTGACTCTGCCTGCTTTTATTTCTATTTGCATTATAAACTAAATTGAAGGAATATAGGTATCCACGATGAATGGTGTTTATTACCTTGTACATTGTTCATGGTGATGATTTAATTGTGAGTAAACTCCAATCAATATAAGTATGTGACGTAAGGGCAGAAACATTTGTTTCTGCTTAATCTTTCACAGTCTTTTCTCCAGTTTCTGCGCCTCGACTGCATATTTTATTAGAAAACCAACTCACTTTCTCGTTTTCTCATCAACAACTTGCAGATTACTCATCATTATCTGCGTGAGTGAAACGGAGAAATTCTCATCGTATTAATCTCTCTCGGGGAATATTTGGTGAATTCATAAACTTTGGAAAAAAAACAATATGAATATCTGAAGTAGCGTCATTATCTCTGAGGCAGCGAGACTCAGCAGATATCGGTGCATGACATGAAGCTTGACCTGTGACCACATTTCAAATACTTTCTTCGCTTCATTTTTGTTTTTTTTTAAAATACAGTTCTACCTACGTTATATCAAGAGTAACATTTGGCTTAGAATCAAATAACAAACGCTCAAAACGTTCAAATATCTCCACCCTCAGCACGGGAAAATTATTTCTTTATATCTGAAACGTCTGAGACTTCTTGGGAGATATCTTTCTAACCCAATGCCTTATAATTAGAAATAGATTTTAACTACCATCTCGATTCGCTGACAACATTGACACCTTCGGTCAAAGAGTCTATTGGTCATTGTAAGATGCGTTAATCAGGAACTTACTGATGTACACTGTACTTTTATAAGTGCAATTCATGTATTATCACACCAGTGACGAACAAGGAGAGCTTTATTTATTTAAATTTGCAGCAAACACAGCGATGTCGTGAACTCATTAGGCTGGTGCAAGTGTTCTGTTACATCATAGGCATATCCCAATATCATAGTCTATGTTCATTAACGTCCAGGAATATGTAACAATGTGTTTTGGTAACTGTATACTCTTAGGATTTATACATTACTCAGCGCTACAGTGTTGTTCTCTTCCATTTAGGAGGTTTCTGGAGTTAGAAAGAAACAAAACCAGAATGATTTCCGTAATTGTTCTTACCATTCCGGATATTAAAAAAAAATCCTCTAGTTCTTCTTTCAACTTATCCAACATGTGGAATGTATTAACCGATATTGCATTGGCGAAATGGTGTATTTCCCAGTGTCATTAACAATATGCCAGAAGGAGCTGGACGTACCCACAGATAACTGACAACGTTTGAAGAGAACAAATGTGTCAGTGTTTAGCCTAATGAATGATATTTTACCCGGAGCGTTAGATCTGTTTCTGTCTGCATAGATATTATGTGATTTACTGAGTATTTTCGAACACTTTTTTTTTAGTTTGATCGATCTAGGAGTCCCCAATCAATTTAACTCCAATTTGATTGACCTAAAATCAACGCCTTTTTGGAAATGCATTAATACAATGGTAATTTAGTTTCTCTCCCTTTCCTCTGAACTGGACTAATAATTTTAACTTGCGTTGCCAATCAGCTACATAAACTTCAGTGCAAATTCGCATTGCATTTCCACAATTTTCTGCATCCAAAATCTGTCACAATTAACTGATCTCTCTAATATCGCCCTGTAATGCCTTTGTCCTTTGGATGGTCTTACTGAAAAGTCTGAGAGAATTTGGAGATTTAATGTCCCTTTGATCTGTCTAGTTTCGTTAAAGGATTCCTGCGAACGGTCACAAACACTTAAACCCGATTTTTTTAACTAATTGTTTCATTTGTCTCGGTGAGTTCATCTAACATTTCCGGCGCCAGAGAATTGAATCCAATCGAAATCGTGGTACTATTTGGTTATGTTTGAGGGAAAAAGGTTTATTCTTTCCTCTTACACGGGTCATTGCAAGAGGAAAGACTTGCCCAACTACAATTTTACAATACTGTTCAATAATCCCAGTTGGTACAACAGTTTCTTTCCCCACCTCCACCCACTACACCTGTCCATTATCCACACATTTCTCCCACGAGCTCCCCTTCCCCACTATTCCTTTCTGCCCTCTCCCACTTTCCTCAGTTGAATCCATGCTCTACTTTCCTTTCCTATCAGATTCCATCACCTTAAGCCCCTTCTCGCTTCCACCAGTCACCTCTATTAGCCATCCATATTGACTCAGCTGTAACTTTTTATCACAAATCAATGGTGACTGAAGATAAACATGGTAGTAGAGAGAGAGTTGTGGTACATAAGACAATATAATCTTCTAATAGAGGACTTGAGAAGAAATTAGGAGCACACGAGAAGAGAAACTCAGATCACGCGACCTGAAACAGCTGACAAAGGCCAAACAAGTATTTGAGAAATTATTGCATCAATCGGTTTAACTCACTCTGGATCCAACTGGCAATCGCAGCCGCACGCTCAATCCTCTGTGAAAATAAATGTTCAGGATTATACGTCTTTCATTTACCTTCAACTGGATTGCACTCCTGTTGACTTCATCCACAATTATAGCTTAGTTGTTATTAATTATTCTGCAGTTACCTTTACCCTGAAATGTTATTTCCACCTCATACGGAATAATGTAAGAACAAGAATTTTAGCAATGCGAGCGTGCAGGATGCAACGTATGAATACACAATCTGTATTATTGTAAATATAGTGCGACAAAATGATATTGTTTCCTTTAACGGAATGAAAGGGGAAACTGAAGTCATCTTTGTGAGTCACCAGGAACGAAATTATGCCGTTGAAAGGACACGACGGGTGAGCGTTAGTTGATTTATTATTGCACTGTTACAGCTGAAGTCAAACATTTAAATACGTTTGAAAACAATACGGATAAAACAAAAACTGCCAGATATTTTTAAATCGAGCATTATCGGCTTGTGCATCTAAGTTTATTTTCAAGACAAATCCATTGTCGACGGTCTATTTAGTGCATGCTATGTGACCTATTAACGCATTGTTCTGGATTTGTCGTATGGATAGGCAAAACGAATCTACCTGTTGAGTGTATAGAATTTTATTGCTGCAAGAACAAAGAAAGCACATTTTCAAGTCGAGGCTTCTACTAGTTTCGCGCCAAATGAAAATTGGAATATGGGGACTGACAAGACAAATGATCTGTAAACAGGGCGAAAACTCAGAAAGAGCAATATATGTATCCAAATATGATACTTCTCTAAATTGTCTGCATGAAATACTAAGATTGCAGAAAGTTCTTGAAAAATATTAGCAGGTCTCACTTCTCTTAAAAGCCCGTAGCATGTTTTGAATGAGTTTGCATTTCGTCTGAAATAATACCATTTCTGAATCAATTATCCATACTTATGCTTTTGAGTTTCGCGACAATTAAAACAAAATCGTTTACCTTTCTAGATTGTCTCACCAAGTTAATTATCATTACGAACCAGCTTGGCTAGTTCAATTAACTGTGGAAACAAAATATTCTTTGTGATGAATGAGTGACTTTGGGAAATACGTCACTTGCTTTTGTTATCAGTAAGGATCTAACCAGCTTCGATAAAGATCTTTGATATCAAATTTAGTTTTTAGTATTTTACAGAACAAATGAACCGTAACAGTCTTGTAATTGCCGAATTAAACCGGTAATGTGCCAGACCATTAGAAATCACGTGGAAACCTGCACACTGAAAGCTCTGGGAGATGATCGCTTTTAGACTTAAGGCAGCTGATTCTTTTTGCTCTTAACTGCAATGGCCTTCGGGAATTTGTGCACATTTTGCTGATACTGCTTCTTAATTGCGTGTTGTTTCATCTTATTTTTTCTTGTTTACCAATAAAAGCTATTTACCAGATTCGAAATTTGCTTCATGTATTTATTTACTTTACCCAGATTACTAATTTATTATTGTACTTATATACTTAGAACCCTTAAATAATTTATATTTTGAAGCGTACAGTCCATTGAATCACCATCTCTGTCTTCTTCTGGCTGACGAAATAACTTCGAGCAAAGTGGACCAAATCTCTTAAGACTTTAACATCCCAAGAGAAGCCAGTGTTTCTCGATTTTTCACATTCTCTAAACCACAAGTAACTCCCGATGTTTATTGATGGAGATTGGGCGAGAAGACATTTCTCGAACCAGACAGCAGAAAGCAATTTACTGTTACAAACTGCAGTAGGTTATTTGTAATTTTGAATCCGAGTGTCGCCGACTCCGGGATAGAGTATTGAAAAATGAAACATCAGCAACAACCTATCCGAGAGAGAAGTTGCTCCTGCCTTACTGTTTTCTTTCATTTTCATTCTGAGAAGAGATTGTGTGCGGTATTTGCAAAATTTTGACGAGAACAATTTTACCAAAGACGAAAAACCTGTTGCCAGAATAATGATTTATCAATGCTCAGATAGTCTTTATTTGTTGGTATTTCTGGTTAATAGTCCATGTGCCGATTATTTTCTCTTGCAACTGCTGATCAATTTTACCCCTTTATTAAATCCAATTCTAAGAGGATCAATATCAAAAAGTTGTTCGAAAAGAGCAGTGTATCGTTTTACAAAAACAAAACATATATTGAAGTGAGGCAAAGCTTTAAATGTTCTTTAATTTCATTAATGCATTTGAATAAAATATTTCTCTCATGACAGCGAAGTGATACACAGGAAGGACAATTTGAACATTTCACAGCATGTCTTTTCTACATAAGTAATACCATTTGCTTCATGCTGAATGCTGCCGCAAGTTTAAAACATATATGGAAGGCTGCTGCTCTGGTTGTTTAACAAGCATACTACTTTGGCGTCACAACTTAAAATGGCTAGTATAACATCTTCTACACTACATTTTTCCATAGTTGGAAATTTGTTCCAATAAAAGTTGTTGGCGTTAGCGTAATTGTCGATTAAATTGAGACAGAATTATTTTTAATGCATGCCTGGATACCAAAATGGTATTCCACCATCTCCAACGAGCTCCCACGACCAGGCACATCTTCCCCTCCCCTCCCTTCTCCACAAAGATCCCTATCTCCGTGACTCCATTGTCTGGTGATCGCTCGCCACATATCCCCCTCCAGACGCATCGCCCCCTCCAATCGCGCTAAATGTTACATCTGCCCCTACATCTCCTCCGTCAACGCCATTCACGGACCTAAACTCTCCTTCCAGGTGAGGCATTCCTTCACATGTGAATCCATCGCTGTCAATTACTGCAACCGGTGATCCCGTGCGGCCTCCTACATCGGTGAGACCCGATGCACATTGGGGGATCGGTTCGTGGAACACCTTCGCTACGTCCACCCCACCAGCCAGGATCTCCCAGTGGCCAGCTATTTTATCTCCCCTTCCCATTCCCACACGACATGTCTGTCCACGGCCTCCTCCACTGCCAAGTTGAGGCGAGATGCAGATTGCAGCAATAGCACCTCATATTCGGCCTTGGTAGTCTCGAACCTGACGGCATCAACATCGATTTCTGTAAATTTAGGTAAACACTCCCCTATGCCCTCCCTTCCCCTTATCCCACCGGCCCCGTCACCCTTTCTCTTTCCCCTCTCCCGCCCTATCGATCTGTCCATCACCCATACGTTCCTCACTCCAGTCCCCTCCTCACCTCCTTCCATTTATTCCATGGTCCACTGACCTCACCTATCAGATTCAATCTTCTTCAGCCCTTTTTATGTCCACCTCTCACCTCCCAGCTTCTTACATCATCCCCACTCTCCCCCTTGCTCACCTGCCTGTCACTCCTCTCACATGCATCCAATGTCATCCGCCAGCTCTTGCTCCATCCCTGACCCCCACCTTTTTATATTGGCTATTTCCCCTCTTTCTTTCAGTTCCGATGTAGGGTCTCGACCCAAAACGTCGACTGTCCATTTCTGTCCATAGAAGCTGCCTGACCCATTGAATTCATCCAGCATGTTGTGTGTTGCTCCATATTTTTAGCATCTGCAGTCTCTGTTGTTTCTCTATTAAAACAGTATGGTACTAAATGGCAAATTGATTTGAAGCATGATCAATTGGAACCTAATTGTATGACTGAGAATTCCCCCAAGATTGAATGATTTACTCTGTTCGTAGGACCTCAGTTCGGCCTTTCCGGGAACCTCTCTGAGACTGCCACATTCATTGCGCATGCGGAACTATTTGAGAGGGAAGCTCTTGATTTCATCTCCATTGATGGATCTCACCCAGTCCTGTGAATTATAAAGGTAGCGGATAGTAGTCGAGCTTTGTGTAAATGACCGGCCTTCCATGTTTACAATTCATGATTCCATTGGCATTCTAACAATCCCAGGCTGAGGAGTCATCCGGAGATACAGAGATCCCTTCAGTTTTCTCCCTCCAAGGAATTTCTTCTGTGGATCACTGGTAGAAGAATATGAACTCTTCGCGTTGTTTAGTCATTGAATATTGTGATGATGGGAATGAAGATGGGGCTGCTATTCTTTTAACTCTTCCACTAATTTCTGATTTGCAAAATATTACAAATTCGGACAAACAAAGTTTTAAGAAATAGCATATAAAGGGCTCTATGACCAGTTGAATTCCGACCGCAGCTCGATAAGATTCACGTTGAAATTA
Source organism: Pristis pectinata (assembly GCF_009764475.1). Taxonomy (NCBI): domain Eukaryota; kingdom Metazoa; phylum Chordata; class Chondrichthyes; order Rhinopristiformes; family Pristidae; genus Pristis; species Pristis pectinata. The sequence goes on from NC_067417.1 coordinate 45,080,005, forward strand.
GTAAAAGGTAAGTGTTGGGTAAGTGTTACGATTGACTGTTTCGACATAGCGTGCACAACAGACCGAAAGGCATGCAAAGGTCCAAATAAAAAAAAATGAGCCGTACAACTTTAAAGACTTACCACTGTTTTTTAAAAAGTGTATGAACCTCGTAATATAACTTGAATCGGTTGATACAAAATCTTTAGACCTCTGTTTCATTTGGAGAAACCTGCATGATGCAAAAACTACACTAAAGAAATGAAATCTTATCAATTTCAATACACAGATATTAATCTCCATCGGTATTAGAGATAATTGGAGATACAATGCTCAGAACAAAAGTATTTACATTAATCACATTAAAAGGGAAACACTGGGCAATATAATAAATATCCGGAGAAGTCCAAAGGTTAAAAGACAACTTCTTGAGTTTCAAGACATTTAGTAAATTAGTGAAAAATGATATGGCCATGGGGATTGCTTTGTCTATGTCAAATATATATTGCTACGGACCTTCATTCAGGATCATAGTTCCCTACGTCAATATTGTGCTAAGATCGACCCTTCCATTCAGATTTATAGCGCCTTAATTGATGCACATTACGAGCGATTCAAGTTTCACCTTCGCTTTCAAATTAATGTAAGCACCAAAATCGGTAACCCAGATAATGAATGTAAATTTAGTATTGTAATACTATCACAAAAATGATCGAATATGCATGAATTATTTACGTTGGGAAAAACCATAATTAACATAACTTTTTGTCTGTGTTAAGGCTCCCCCAAACCCTGTGAAAACCGTTCCCTTTGAAGGATTTCTTACTTGTCGGAAACTCCTGTGTAAAACGGCTGCATTTTATCCTGAGCATTTAGAAATATACTGGCGAATAAACAATGTCGAATTTCTGACTAGAATGGAAACTGTGAGAAACAAAAGAGCGGGGGATTGTATGTGATTTCTCGTTTCTTTAAATAGCGCCGCCTGTTGGAGCAAAATGCTGTACAGCTGCCTGTAATCGCAAGCAGCGCTTGCGGTGCCCGCCGCCTCCCCTCCCCCGAGTCAACATCGTTGACCACGGTGTGATTGGTATAATTCTGCATAGTAATACCACTACGGTGTACCACGGACATTTCTGCGAACACCAAGATTTGTTCTGAATATTCTTAAACAGTTTTGCTTCCATCCATCTGATTATGTAATCTAAAACGAGAAGTCTCTGTATTACGAGACTGTTTTGCCCAGTTGAGTATTCTCGAATTAGACATCACAATCTCAAAGCAAGTAATGGCATATTTACGACTGAAATCAGGAGTACCTTCTTCATTTAATGGGCAGTGGATCGCTACTCTGCAGGTCTGTGAGGTTCCAGTCATTGGCTGATAGATATTTGGATATTAGAGTATTGATGTGGAGATAGAGCAGGAGTAGACGATTGAGGAGGAAGACTAGCCATGACTGCAGAGCCAATTAGAGGGCCCGCATATTCTACACTTCCTATATTTTATGTCTGTTTTCTCAAAATATTCTTCAACATAAATAGGGTAAAATGAACAACAAGACAGGTGCTGTTCCGGACCTAGAGGCACGTAGGTTTGGCCATCTATTGGACTTAGGCATGTAAAGGTATTTCCTGTAGGTACACTGCCATGTGTTTTCCAATGGGAATTCGGAAACGAATCGGTTTATTCAGTCAAGTACTCAGACTATGACGACGGTAGAATAGTCGATCCTTTATCTTTAGCGAAATCTAGGCAGGACAATGTTTAATGCAATTTTTTTAAAAGACTGCTCGCTGTTCTGATAATTACACTATTTGTGCTTTCCTTTCTGAGTGACATATCCCAGAATGACGTGATAGATGTCTACATTCTAATTCTCTTCCTCCAGGAGCTTCCGACAATGAATGCATTTTGGACAACTGGCGATCATCTCTGTGGACAGGTGCCCATTAAAAATGAGATAAGTTTGATAGCGGATGTTCTGAAATATTTGAATCAGTTCAAGCAAGATACTAGAGGAGCACGATATAACTGAGAGCAAATATGTATTAGTGCAGGATCTTTCAAGAAATGACTACTTACCAGAGAGGAGTAAGCTATTTTCTTCAGAATGAAAGCCGGTGAAACGATCTGATGTCTTTAACGTAACGATATAATTTTAAAAGGGAGTATCAATAAAATATTTTCACTTGTCCTGGATTCTAAAACGAGAGTTCATAATCTGAACGTGGTCTCTAAAAATCTAATTGAATACTTCAGGAAAATTTATTTAATAGAAATTTGGAAATTAAACGAGAAGAATCCGAGGGCATCCCAAGCGCAGCCTGGATATACACAAGTGTGAGGCAAGATAAGGAGGGAAAATGAGGAAGTCGATGAATTTAGCCGAGGGTCGATTTATCTGAACAATTAACCCATTAGATCCAATATACTGTTCCTGCTGTTAGCGATTATATAACTATGTGAAGCTCTAAATCTGCATCTGATGATTGAGCTTTATAATTCTGCTGGAGGAAGGACGGGATAAAGCGAAGTACGTGCTTTGTCTGAATGCTTTAAACTCTATCGATGTTTATCTGCAGAACATACCGTGTGTTTTCTTAAAGAAGATCCACAATTGCAGTATGCCTGTAAATATTTATATTTTGCACTATACTGCTGCCGCCAAACAACATATTTAAGGGTATTGTTTGTGACTCTGATGATTCCCAAAGTGTTCACCCACCATACGTTCTGTCACCTGGCCTGGATCATTTCCCAAAACTCAGTCCAGTATGTTCTTGCTCCGGTTGCACTCTCCACATAGATTTTCCAAGAACCCCTCTTGGCTGCACTACAAAAAATCTCCCCATCCCAGCATCTTGATTAAGGAAGTTCCAATCAGTGCTGGGGAAGTTACAGTCCCCCACTATGATAACGTTGTTGTTTCTGCGGTTTTCCATATTCTGTCTACATATCTGTTATTCCGCCTCTCAGTGGCTAATTGGTGGTGGGGGGTGGGTGGTGGTGGTGGTGGTGGGGGGGGGGTGTTGGTGGCGGCAAAAGTATAATCCCATCATCGTAATTATTTTTGAACTCCATCCAGATTGCCTCTGTGTATGAGCCCTCCAGTATGCCCTCTCTGAGGACTGCTGTGAGATTCTCCCTTATCGGTAGTCCAATCCCGCCACCTCTTTTACCCTCCTCTCTGTCGCGTTTAAGACAATGAAAGGCAGGAACGTTGAGTTGCCAGTTCTGTCCCTCTTGTAACCAGGTCTCTGTAATGCAAACTTATTACTAAATAACACAGACACAGCCAGTATTTGTGTTATTATTCTGAAGTGGAATGGTGATTGGTCATCTGACTGACGACAAAATTTGCGACTAAAGGGCACATTTCTGGGTTGGGAATTTGAGAAGTGATATTGCACGGATCGGTGCTGAGGCCATATCCGCTTACAATGTATATCAATGATTTGGATAAGGGGATTGGGTCCAAAATATTCAAGTTTGTTGATGATACTAAGCTACGTGGAAAAATGGCTCTGAGGAAGATGCAGAAGCTGTGGAGGGTCTAGGCTATTGAAATGAACAAGTATGTACATGGAACACTGAGGAAATCACGAAACATATGAGGTCATCCACTTTGTTGTAAAAGAATAGAAAGGTGGTACTTTTCAATAACGAGTGATTCAAAAATGTTGGGGTTCAGATCCTTCTGCTGTTTTTGTACACGATTCACCAAACGTTAATATGCAGATTCAGAAGACGAACAGGGAACATCTGCTTGCCGTTAATGCGAGAACATTTGTACATATCTTTGATACATTTCGTTACAGTGATGTGAATCAGAATACATCTGGAAAAGTATGAAGAGGTCTGTTCTTTCTATCGAAGGAAGGATATGCTTGCAGTGAAGGTTCATTCGAACCTGGGTGAGATTGAGCAGACGGGATCTGTCCTCTCTTGACTTTACAATGAAGAGAGCTGGTCTTACTGAAATGTACAGAGTTGTATGAAGGTTTTACACGGCTCAAGTGGGTTTAATATATCCTGTGAGTTGGTTGCGTGGAACCAGACACCAGAGTCCGAACATATGGAAGGAGTCTTTCAGAAAAGAGATGAGAATTATGTTTTCACCCGGAGGAAGTGAATCTATGGAATTCATTATAGCGAGCTCAGTCACTAAGTACATCAATGGCAGAGCACAATAGTTTTTGATGCCAGAATAATCAATTGATTTGTGATCCTTTAGGAAACTGGCACCGAAATAAAATATCAACCATGGCTATATTGATTGGCGGAGCATAAAAGCAAAAACGAATGAATTGGATATGTTTTTTCTAACATTTCTAAGTTGACCCGGCATTGGACTGCGATAAAGGCATATCAAGAAAATGTCTTCTGCAATTATGTTTATGCTGCTAATTGAACCTTACTTTGAAAATGCAACCTCCGTTACTTCCCTCCGTTTGTTGATCTGCAGTTCCATATATTCTGTGTTCCTTCTGCATTTTGTCATAGTCTTTGTCCCAGTCAATGCTAAGGTCGCATATGACAGCTCCTCGCTCGAATTGTCCTGCACTGACTCTAAGCAGTATTGAAAACACTGTCAATTAGTTGTTTTGCTGGCTTTGTACATTCGTGTTTAATTCACATATTGGATCATCAGTCTTCAACTGATTCCACTATTATTTCGTTTGCTGCTCTATTATAAATGTGTGGCTGAGAAGTTGGTGCAGGTGGGAGGGTTTTAGATTTCTGGGTCATGGGGATCTCTTCTCGGGAAGGTGGGACCTGTACAGAGAGAACGGGTTACACCCGAACCAGAATGGGGCCAATATCCTTGCGGCGAGATTTGCTAGGGTGGTACAGGAGGGTTTAAACTAGTTTGTGAGGGGCAAAGGAACCGGAGGAGTAGGTCAGAGGAAGAAGGGAATGGGGAAAAGTTAGATCAAACAAGTAGAGAGGCTTTGGCGAAGGAGAAGCAGAATACAGGCTGTAAAAGTAGTAAGGTAGATGGACTGAAGTGTGTTTACTTAAATGCAAGAAGTGTCAGGATTAAGGGGAATGAACTGAGGGCTTGGATAAATATGGGGGACTATGATATCATGGCTATTACTGAGACGTGGCTGACGTCAGGAGAGGAGTGGATATTGAATATTCCTGGTTTTCGGTGTTTTAAGAGGGATAGGGAAGGGGGGAGAAGAGGTGGAGGGGTGGCGATACTGGTCAGGGACACTGTTACGCTGCTGGAAAAGATGGATGTTGTAGAAGGATCATCTCTAGAGTCCGTATGGGTGAGTTAAGGAACAAGAAAGGAGCAGTTACTCTACTAGGAGTATTCTATAGGCCCCCCTGTTAGCAGTAGAGATATAGAGGAGCAGATTGGCAGGCAGTGTTTGGAGAGAAGCAGAAAATAACAGGGTGTTATAATGGGATACTTCAACTTTCCCAAATATAGACTGAAACCTGCTTAGTGCCAAAAGGTTTAGATGGGACAGAATTTGTTAATGTGGTCCAGGAGGGATTCCTGACGCAGTATGTTGACAGCCGACTATAGGGAATGCCATGTTAGATCTAGTTTTAGGAAATGAACCGGACAGGTGAAGGATCTATTGGTGGGTGAGCATTTGGGGGACAGTGACCATTGCTCCATAACCTTTTAAAATTGTCATGGACAGGGAGACAGGTGCAGAGAGTACAAGAGGTTTTTCAATTGGGGAAGGGCTAACTACGAGGCTATAAGGAGAGACACTGGGAGTGTAAATTGGATGTCCTTTTTGAAGGAAAATGTTACCATGGGGATGTGGTCGATATTCAAGGGATCTTATGCAGGATGTTAGGGATAAATATGTCCCGGTGAGGCAGAGAAAGGAATGGCAGCGGTGAAGGAACCGTGGGTGACGAGAGAGGTGGAACGACTGTTAGGGAGAAGAAGGTAAGCATACGTGAAGGTATTATAGCAGCAAGGTTCAGACAGGGCCCGTGAGGAATATAGGGTAGCGAGGAAGGAACTTAAGAAAGGGGCTGAGGAGAGCTAGAAGGGGACATGAAAAGGCTTTGGCTAGTAGGGTTAAGGAAAATCCCAAGGCCTTTTTCAAGTACGTGAAAGGGTAGGAGGATGGCTAGGGTGAAGGTAGGTTCCGATTAAGGACAAAGGTGGGAGGAATTTGCCTGGAGGCGGCGGAAGTGGGAGAAGTTCTCGAATGAGTACTTCTCTTCGGTATTCACCAGGGAGAGGGGTCTTGATGATGCGGAAGGGAGTGCTGGTAGGGGTAATGTTCTCGAGGTTGTTGATATCAAGAGAGAGGATGTGTTGAAGTTGTTAAATAATATTGAGACAGATAAATCTCCGGGCCTGACGGATTTTCCCAGGCTGCTTCGAGAGGCTAGGAGGAGATTGCTGAAACCGCTGGTAAGGATCTTTTGAGTCCTCGTGTCTACGGGGGTGGTGCCGGACGATTGGAGTGATTGCGAATGTGGTCCCCTTGTTCAAAAAAAGGTAATAGGGATAGGCCCGGGGAATTATAGACCGGTGAGTCTCACGTCTGTGGTGGGTAAGCTGTTAGAAAGGATTCTAAGGGATAGGATTTATGAACACCTTGAGAATCATGGACTGATTAGGGAAGCCAAGCATGGCTTTGTGAAGGGAAGATCTTGCCTCACAAGCCTGATAGAGTTCTTTGAGAGGTGACCAGGAAGATTGATGAGGGCAGTGTGGTGGATGTGGTTTACATGGATTTTAGTAAGGCATTGATAAGGTTCCTCATGGTAGGCTTCTTGCAGTAAGGTCAGAGGCCAAGGGATCCAAGGAAGCTTGGCTGTGTGGATTAGGAATTGGCTTGCATGTAGAAAGCAGAGGGTTGTGGTGGAAGGGAGTGCCCTCGGATTGGAAGGCAGTGACTAGTGGTGTCCCGCAGTGATCGGTTCTGGGACCTCTACTTTTGTGATATTTATAGATGAACTTAGATGAGGGGGTGGAGGGCTGGTTAGTAAGTTTGCGGATGACACTAAGATAGGGCGGTGTTGTGGATAGTGTGGAGGGCTGTCGGAGCTTACAGAGGGATATTGATAGGATGCAGAGCTGGGCTGACAAGTGGCAGATGGAGTTCAATCCGGAGAAGTGTGAGGTGGTACACTTTGGAAGGACAAACTCCAGGGCAGAGTACAGGGTAAACGGCAAGGTACTTTGCAGTGTGGAGGAGCAGAGGGATCTGGGGGTTCATATTCACAGTTCATTGAAAGTTGCCTCACAGGTGGAAAGAGCAGTTAAGAAGGCCAATGGGATGTTGGCTTTCATAAATCGCGGGATTGAGTTTAAGAGCCGCGAGGTTATGATGCAGTTTTACAAAACTCTAGTTAGGCCACACTTTAGAGTCACTGTGTTCAGTTCTGGTCGCCTCAGTATAGGAAGGATGTGGAGGCATTGGAGAGGGTGCAGAGGAGATTTACCAGGATGCTGCCTGGATTGGAGTGTATTGAATATGAGGAGAGGCTTAAGGTGCTAGGGCTTTATTCACTGGAAAGGAGGAGGATGAGAGGAGACATGATAGAGGTATATAAAATATTGAGAGGAATAGATACAGTCAGCGCCTCCTTCCCAGGGCACCAATGCTCAAGACGAGAGGTCATGGCTTTAAGGTTATGGGTGGAGAGGTTCAGGGGAGATGTCAGGAGGGAGGTTTGTTCACCCAAAGAGTGGTTGGTGCATGGAATGCACTGCCTGGGGTGGTGGTGGAGGCAGATACATTGAACAGGTTCAAGAGCTTGTTGGATAGGCATATGGAGCAACGTGAGATAAAGGGATATGCGGGAGGAAGGGGTTAGGTAGTGTGAGGGTGGTCTGATAGACGGCACGACACGGTGGGCCGAAGGGCCTGTTTTGTGCTGTATGGTTCTATGGTTCTATTACACAATCTTACCTGATAGTACGCGGTTTTCTCGCCATCTAGGTTTCAACTAGGAGTTTTCTTGGATCTGTTGAAATCCACGGCGACGTAATGAACTGTCGCAGCTTCCGCTTCCTGCAAGGTTTGAAAGCAATAGGTCTTGTCATTTGGCTCATTACCTTTAGCATTGTTTTCAAATTTTAAACACTAGAAATATAAATGAAGTAAACTAATAACTGCACTTATGTACATCAAATTGTGAGTTTTAAGGCGCTGTAGCCACTAAATTAATACCTAACCCTGTAAATATTAATGTTACTATGAACTGTTTTAAATGTGCGAGAGTCAAAAGCTAAATGCTTTCTTCCGTACACAAGAATAGAAGAAAGTAATGACAGTGTTTATCGACGTAACATTTCAAGAAAATATTTTGCGTCATTCAAGTTTATGTGATGAAATGCATCAGTGCCAAAGGTATGTCTAATTACGCTTGAATGGTCCAATGTGATTGGTCAAATAATTTTACTATACAGACATGGTTAGGAAATTGTGGGCATTCTATGTTGGCGCTGGCAGCGTGGCGACACTTGTGGGCCGCACCTAAAACACTCTACGCAAAAAATTCATTACACGTTGTGTTTCGGTGTACATGTGACAAATAAAGAAATCTTATCTTATCTTAAATGGGCCCAATGTGATTATCATGAATTCTGTCTGGATCTCACCATTGTTACGGACTCAGTGAAAGTCCCTTTAAGATAGAGAGTGTGTGTGTTTGTGTGTGTGGGGCGTGCTTACGTCAATAGAAGATAAAGGACCTAATGACTTTGTTGAAGTTAGAAGATGAAGAGAGAGAGAGAGAGAAGGGAGAGAGACACCAACCTGCTAGTTTTCTCTATCGATGGATGAGAAACAATAACTGTGTTTGCCACTGAAATCCATGTATGGATGTTGGAAGTCGTCCGGTGGAGTTCACTTTGTTGTTGACCTGTAGAAGGAAACAGGTATTTGTGTGTGTGGACGACCACGATTCGGATGCTTTTCGGGGTGAGGAAGTCACTACCGACTAAACACTGAAGTGTCGCTGGGGTTCCATCGTGGAACATTTGGATTTCGTATTTACTCTCTCTATGTTTCTCGACATCTACGTCTTATCTTCAGACAAAGGTGGTTGTTGAAGAAGCCCTTGCTCATGTTTCACCTTATGGCTTGCGGAACTGAACTTTAAGAACCATTCCGGAACTGGGAGATTTGGACTTTGCCACACACACACACACATACGAAGAGTTTAGTTTTGGGGTTAACGTTCGAGGTTTAACATTTTTGAATTCTAACATACTAACATTTTTACTTTTATTTTACGTATTACCATAAGTAGTGATTAATAAAATAGATTTTAACACTGAATCATGCTCAGTGTGTTTCTTTTGTTGCTGGTTCGTGACACCATCCATAGCATTCCCACCACATACAACATTAAATAAAAGCATACACATACCAGCTCTTCAGCGCGATTCGGTTCCCCGAAATATTCTGAAACGGAACCATTTGCCGAATTTCAAGGACAGTGAATACAAAGATATTTATAGACTCGGAATGAAGGCAGGAGTGCCACAGTTACCTAGTAATTAGTCCCACTACCTCACATTTCCAGTCACCATGGTTCAATTGTGATCATAGATATTTCCTCTGTTCAATTTACAGTCCTCACTTTGTTTGCATGTGTTTTTCCAACACGTTTCCCTCAATGTCAACAAAACAAAAAAGCTGGTCATAAACCAGAAAAAGGGGAGGTGTACATCAACGGTGTTGAGGTCGAGAGGGTTGAGAGCTTCAAGTTTCTGGGGGTGAACATAACCAATAGATGCCACGGCCAAGAAAGTTCACCCGAGACTCTACTTCCTTAAGAGGCTAAAGAAATTCAGTATGTCCCTTTTGACACTCACAAACTTTTATTGATACACCATAGAAAGCATCCTATCTGGATGCATCACGGTTTGGTAGGACAACTGCTCTGTCCAGTACCTCAAGAAACTGCAGAGAGCTGTGGACACAGCCCAATGCGTCACGGAAAACAGCCTCCCCTCTTTGGACTCTGTCTATTCCTCTCGCTGCCTTGGCGAAGCAGCCAGCACAATCAAAGACTACACCCACACGGGCCATTTTCTCTTCTCTCCTCTTCTATCGAGTAGAAGATACAGGAGCCTGAGGGCATTTACCATCAGACTTAAGGACAGCTTCTGCCCCACTGTGATAAGACTACTGAACGGTTCCCTTATACGATGAGATGGACTCTGCCCTCATGATCTACCTTGTTGTGATTTTGCAACTTATTACACTGCACTTTCTCTGTAGCTGTGACACTTTACTCTGTACTGTTATTGTTTTTACCTGTACTACATCAATGCACTCTGTACTAAATCAAAGTAACTGCACTGTATAATGAATTGGCCTGTACAATAGAACATAGAACAACTACAGCACAATTCAGGCCCTTCGGCCCACAAAGCTGTGTCGAACATGCCCCTAACCTAGAAATTACTAGGCTAACCCATAGCCCTCTAATTTACTCAGCTTCATCTACCGATCTAACAGGCTCCACCACCACTTCCGACAGCCCATTCCACGCACTCACTACTCTCTGAGTAAAACACTTACCCCTGACATCTCGTCTATATCGACTCCCCAGCACCCTAAACCTATGTTCTCTTGTGGCCACCAATTCAGCCCTGGGGAATAGCCTCTGACAATTTGCCCGATCAATAACTCTCATCATCTTAGACACCTCTATCAGGTCCCCCTTCATCTTCCGTCTCTGCAAGGAGAAAAGGCCGAGTTCCCTCAACCTGCTTTCAGAAGGCATGATCCGCATCCCATACAGCATCTTTGTAAATCGCCTCTGCACCCTCTCTATGGCTTCCACATCTTTCCTGTAGTGCGGCGACCAGAACTGAGCACAGTATTCCAAGTGGGGTCTGACCAGAGACCTATATAGCTGCAACAATAACTCATGGCTCCTAAATTCAATTCCCCAATTGATGAAGGACAATACACCATATGCCTTCTTAACCACAGAGTCAACCTGCGCCGCCACTTTCAGCGTCCTATGGACTCGGACCCCAAGATCCCTCTGATCCTCCACACTGCCATGAGTCCTACCATTAAGACTATATTCCGCCAGCATATTTGACCTACCAAAATGAACCACTTCACTCTTATCTGGGTTGAACTGCATCTGCCACTTCTCAGCCCAACTCTGCATCCTATATCTATCCCTCTGTAACTTCTGACGATCCTTGAAACTATCCACAACACCCCCAACCTTCGTGTCATCCGCAGAGTTAATAGCCCACCCCTCCACTTCCTCATTCAGGTCATTTATAAAAATCACAAATAGCAAGGGTCCCAGTACAGATCCCTGAGGTACACCACTGGTCACCGACCTCCACTCAGAATACGACTCTTCAACAACCACACTTTGCCTTCTGTGGGCCAGCCAGTTCTGGATCCACACTGCAATGTCCTCTTGGATCCCATGTCTCCTCACCTTCTCCATAAGTCTCGCATGGAGTACCTTATCAAATGCCTTGCTGAAATCTATATACACTACTCTCCCTTCATCGATTTGCTTAGTCGCATCCTCAAAAAATTCAATCAGACTCGTAAGGCAGGACCTGTCCTTAAAAAGGCCATGCTGACTATTCCTAATCGTATTATACCTCGCCAAATGTTCATAAATCCTGCCTCTCAGGATCTTCTCCATCAGCGTACCAACCACTGAGGTAAGACTCACCGGTCTATAATTTCTTGGGCTATCCCTACTCCCCTTCTTGAATAAAGCAACAACATCCGCAACCCTCCAATCTTCCTGAACCCCTCCCGCCTCCATGGACGACACAAAGATCATCATCAGAGGTTCTGCAATCTCCTCCCTCTCCTCCCACAGCAACCTGGGGTACATCTCATCTGGTCCCGGCGACTTATCTAACTTGATGCTCTCCAAAGTTTCAGTACCTTCTCTTTTCTAATATCTACATGCTCAAGCTTTTCAGGCCACTGCAAGTCCCCACTACATTCACCCAGATCTTTTCCGTGGTGAATACTGACGTAAGTATTCATTAAGTACCTCCGCTATTTCTTCCGGATCCATACACACTTTCGCACTGCTGCACTTGATAGGCCCTATCCTTTCGCATTTCAGCCTCTTACTCTTCACATACTTGTTGGGTATGCAAGACAGGTTTTTCACTGTACCTCGGTGCAAGTGACAGTAATAAACCAATACCAATACCGATACCAACCAGTATTTTCATTTATTTGGCTTATGCCAGGGCTTCATACAGTAAAACAACCTATAAAATTCAAGTAGAGAGCCTGATCAGGCCATTATCAGAATGCATTTTCGCCAAATATTCTACTGCTAGATAGCTGCGAAGGAAGCTAAATCCGACTTCCTCGTAATAACAAAAACGTCTCCGTTGATGGCAGACGAATGAACATGCAATTTTGCACGTATCAGACTGTGTGTGGTGCATGCAGCTGGTATGTAACCGCAGCTTCATACATATACACGTATACAACATGTATACAGCTGCGGTTTATTTATACTCAATTAGGATCAACAACTGAATAACGTGATGGAAGGAATAGAAACTATGTAGCAATCGTAAAGTGTAGCATTTACAGATACCAGTCGACAGTGGAATCAGAATTCTTTGCCGAAAGAAATACCGATTAGAATCTACGCTTGAGACGTGCATTACTGTTGGTGCATGAGGTCAATTATCTTCTGTTCTGCAACGCGCGTTTTATTTTAAGAATACTGCGGTTTGAAACGATCTCGTAACCCACTTATTATATCTGGCAGCATATTTAAAAACAAAGGTTTATAGAACACATCTAGATAATGAATCTATTTGAAAAGCCGTGGCTTTAATCGGAGGAGATGACTAAATAAGACTTGAGCATACTGAGCGTTTACGTTTGTCGACATTGGGCCAGTAAATTTAACAACATTGAGCAAAGTTAACATAATCACAATCTTTTAGAATGGCTCTGCAAGATTCTCTGCAGGTAGCACAGCTGAAGTTTTGGAATCTGAAGCTGTGTTCCGCATTCGAAATTTGAAGCTATTAACTCTTTCCAAGTGTAAACGGTTGAGTGAAAATTTGAAATATTGAGGGAGGTGAAGACTGAGCAGTGGAACAGAATTGACTGAGTTTAAGGGAGGAAGGGACAGCGATGCGTACACAAGCAGTTTATTGCTCTATTTCAATGTTGCAAATTTCTAGGAATTGAAACATACACGACGGCCTCCAGTCTATTGCTTGATTATGTACATAGGAACACAATTATGACATTTACATGTGTAAAAAAAACAGAAATTTAGTTATTTCTGTCGGCCATTCGGTCTGCCGTGCCACCATTCTTCTATTACCAGTTATTACGTGTTTTATTCGCACAATTTTATTGTTCTTTCAAATTGGTCTCAGAATTACATTTTAAGACACAAGATATCTCTTCCTGGTTGGCGGTGGGGGAATTACTGTAGAATTCCTGAGTTGTAGAATCTGAATCCAATTCTTTCTTTGCAATTTTTCAACTCCTGCTGCATGTTAAAGATCCAAATCAAATAGCTTTATATACCCCAATCAAGGAGGCCTGGCCACGTTTTAGACACTAAATTATTGTGTGTACATTCCTAAGCGGATTGATTTTTACCTAAGTATACAGTTCCTCATAAATGAAATATTTTACAGTATGCAGGAATTATTTATATTATTTGTTTTAGAAATGTCTAATTAGCATGTTGTAAATTGCTAATACAGGTAATAAATCGAGGTTGTGTGTTACGAGATAACCATGAGTATGCGGTTCGGAAAATTATCGACAGAGATCCATCTTGAATGCAACGACCACACCTGCACTGTCATTGCGAAGCTAACGACACCCAGTTTATGGATACGGCAATGAATTGAAACGTTCTAATATTGGCTCCAAGAGCATCGTTTAGAATAGAAACCGAGGTAGGCTGGCAGAAAAAAAGTCGTTTTGTTCTGCCAAGCAATTTAAGATTTTTGTCTAAACAGTAAAATCAAACTTGCAGCATGGTACCGTAATTTGCATGTCATTTATAATTAGTATAGTGTATACGCTTCTTTCATTAAATAACTATGATTTATTTTGACAGCAGTTTTATTAGACAATTCTAAATTGCTGACAATTAACCTCGAATATTTAAAAAGATTAATGTTGCTGCACTACGGGTAAACACCGCGCATGGTGTATTTAGGTATTTAGATAACGCAGATGGAGAAGACGTACTTCCACTGTTTGGCGGTCATTTTATAGAAATTCCCTGATCTTATTTTCCGTTGAAATTCGTGTCGGATAAATCAAAATACAGCCACAAATTCTTTCCAACAATATATATGTATTTAGTTATTTTTTTTCCGTTTCTGTCCTCCTTTGAACTTGGGTTCGTGGTCTGCAGCTCAGCATATTCTGTATTCCTATTCTTAATTTTAGATTTTCCTGGTTTTCCGAGTTCAGAAAATTGCACAGCCGCGTACGCTACTCCTTCACGGGCGGCCCATTGTTTTACTTGAAAAATAAAGCAAATGTTTTCAATTTTTATCGATTAAGTATTTTACCATTTTGCCGCTTGCTACCTAAGGTTAAAAAAATCAAGCACACGAGAAACTTAGGAAGCAACATATTGGCACTGCCATGGCAATATCAAATACTACCTTGTTACATTATTTTTAATGAGCTACGGATGGCCTATGATTCCCTGATCTTCTACCGAATCGCACCTGTGCTTGCGCTGACTCATCGTCGTTTTTCCGTCTGGACGTTCATATATACAGCAGCATAACTCAGATTTTTGTCCGCTGGTCTCTGCAAGGGTCAGATAAAATATTTTGTCCTATAATTTAATTACTTTCATCCAATGATTACTGATCAGTCAGTGACCAGAATTATCCTCTTCTAAATAGAAAACAGAAAGCACAGTCGATAAATAACTCTCTATGGCTTGCATACTCTGTAAAGAAAATGTTCACTGGACATAAATCAGCCGGCTTTCACCACATCAGTTTGCTTCTAAAGGATTGGATAGATGTCCACAATTATTCTTCGGTACATGTTGACCATTTATACTGGCAATGGAACTAGCATCGAATTATTTCCAATACACTATTCGACTGAGTTCATTACTTTTAAGAAATATTTTGACATTATATCTGCTTTACGAAAAACATTATTTATAACTGACCCTCTTCGTGAATTAAACAAATACACCTACCACTCCTTCATGGCCGCCGGCATTTTCGTGTTTACCTAGAAATGAATGACATTTCATTATATACTACTCTTAAAAATCTTTATTCGATTTCTATGTCTGCCGTATTCATAATTTTTCTCATGTCCTCATAACATTTCTTGTCACCGCAAAATATAACATGCTTAGATTTGTATGTGGGCAGAGCAATGGCAAATGAAGTTCAACGCTGAGAATTCCAGAACAGAGATGCTCCACAACGTTTGCTGAAATTGCTAAATCATGAGTTGAAATCTGCGAATGGTAAGGTCGATAAACAGCGGATCCAATGTTTGTGGAGACTACGTTGAAAAAGTGCAAATAAATTCAATAGATTATTGAGCTGTGTTTTCAATCACGTTGAATTTAAGTCAGAGGAATTATTAAATTATGGATTACTCTGTTTTCACGTTCCCTATACACCGTCCATTCTGATCATTGCGAACGGAATGCTGCTTAATTAATTTCAGAAAGTTGATGTCACTTGCAAATGTAGGGTATATTATCCATCTTTCGTTGCCATAATTGAGAGACAGTTTCATAAGTTTGCTAAGAGTCAAACGTATTGTGTGGGTTGGAATCACAGTTATTCCAAAGATAGATGTGGCAAGTATCTGTCTTTCGTGGACATGAGCACACGAGGCATTACTTAGCATCCTGCAACAATTCGGCAGTTTCACAACCACTTCAGTGATGGCAGTATATTTTTTCCAAACTTTTCAAACATATTTCAAATCTACAAGATGTCATAACCGAATGTGTTCCGACCATCTCCAAATTTAATCTTAGACACTCAAACTTCCAGTATCAAAACAATGTTCTATCTGCCCCTAATGTATCGGGTTCTTAGTTGTAACAGAATAGGGGTGTGCCGCCGGCTAATGCATAACTCTTGCAGATAATAGTAAAGAAAGCTTAAGGAACAATGTGAGGGAATTCTTAATGCAAAAATCAACAAGTGAAACAAATTTCCAGATGAGATAAATGAGGGTAAAACCCTGAGAATTCCTGAACAAGCAGTGTAATTCCACTTCGGGAGGAATAGTCCATTTGTCTGTGTGGACGTTATTGGCTTTCTTGGTTATCAGTTATTGTGCTGTATGACATTTTTGAACTACGCTGTAGATGTGAATCCAGGAAGGCTTATTCAGTTCGGTTCATCGCCTTTGGACTGTACACTGATACCACCGCATACAAGCAGGTAGGATCCCCGAAATTTATGAAACAACCCATTAGATTTCGCTTATTCTATCCATTAATAACAAACTTTCTCTTGTGTGAGACTCGAAAATTAATTGTTAAGTTCTAAATTATTGTTAAATTATATATACTAAGTTGTTCACAAAGTGAAGGCAGAACGATTTAGTTTCCTGTGAAAACGCATAGCAGGCTATCACTTAATAATTGCATGGTTCATCTGTGGTTTTGCTTGGTTTGGCAGCACACAGAATATTTTAGTTTCAAGTAAGATTATTAGCAGAATACTTACGTTTATTCTTGGAAATGCACCACACACCAATGATAATCATAAATACTAGAATCGCGATACCACCGACCGTGCTTGCAGAGACCAAGATGTTACATTTGCCAGTGAGTTCTGCAAGATCAGAAGGATAAGTGATGAATTTTACTTCAAACATAGTTTTTCGAATAATATGTTGATTTAGTAGCCGTCCGCACTCACAATAACTGTACAGCGTACCACGAGAACATTATTGCATAAAAATTGGTTAGTTCTGACATCAGAAACAACTTGCTCTCGTAAACTGTAATAAGCGGCCTGAGTTGCTTGTATGGCCTGAAATAAATTACACATTGTCAGCATACTGTGTATGGAACATTGGTTAAGGAGAGTGGGGTCCAAGTAAACAAGTATCGGTGCAAGGGATTAAAGTTTGTTTTACTTGATTTTTCTCTGCTATACGGCGAACAGTGACGCTCCCTAGTCCAAGGAAATGTTCGTCTGAGCTGGGTAAAAAAGTATGTTAACTCCTCTGTGCCTTATGCACCGAAGCAACACGCAGTGCAGCCAGCAAACTTATTTTTTAGATATGGCACCGTTGCCGTACAGTGTGTACTACATGCAAATGAGTTGCAAGTACGCATCAATGTTTATGTGAGAGTATGTATTAAACTAGCGGCTTCAACTTTCTAGAAGAATGGCAGCAGGCTCAATGTGTATTCCACTGTTGGTATTATCCCATGTATTTATCTTATTGACTATTCAACATAGGGACAGGAGTGGTTGCCGAAGACTCACAACTTTCTCAAAAACAATACTGGAAGGATTGGCAATAAGCGGTTCCCTTACCATCTAAGCTCAAACCCAGTTAATGAATAAAAACAAAATAGGAAATAGTTCTTCGAAAAACCTACCCTTTAGTACCAGTTTTAATACAGGAGATTCTTTCTGAATAAAATATACAAAATATTAGCTAAACACACACTCTGGTAAGGCCAGGATATGCGCTATCCATGAGTTCAATCTGAGATGCAATTACAATGAATCAATGAGGTAGGAGCTGCTTAGGGACATACCTCTGTGCGTGCGTGTGTTCGTTTGCGTGCATTTGGCCGGGGGGTAGGGGGGGTGGGGAGGGGGTGGGGGGGAGGGGTGGGAGGGGGGTGCGGTTGGTTGTCCGGGAAAAAAGTGATTTGTCTCTCCTCGTCTTCTGTTCATGTCATGAAACAATATAAGCAAACTGTTAAATAAGAGGTCTGAGCAGAATGCTTTGTAATATGCAAATGACGCAGCGCAATTGGAGCGAAACTGTGAACCATCCGTTGTTCTACATGTTAAACATTTAAAAGCTGAAACATTTAACGGACAATTTCTTGGAAAATCAGAGTCGATAGTATTTCTCATGAAACTATAATGTTGATGACTTGAAACCTTATGTCATTTTGCGAATATTAACAAACGGACAATTTGACAGTGAGTTAATACATTTCCTTATATTTTCTCGACTTACCTTCGTCGGGTTTGAGAACAGTGTGAATAGCAATGGCGGGATACCGGAGGGAGATATGGGACACCAAACAGACGTAGCTTGTCCCGTTCTCTTCCGACTCCGTGGCTTGCAAAGAACTGGACACTTTATACAGTCCTTTAGCTTTCCGCTCTGTGACATTATTCATCACAGTTGTGACTAGAGCACCATTTTTATACCAGACCATGGTTAAGTCGTTCGGGTAAAACTCAGCCGTTTCACAGACAAGTGTCAGAACGGCTGATGAGCGGCGCCCTGATGTCCCGGAGAAGAGCTTCAATGGAGTTGGAGAAGCTGTTGGACGGAATGTGAAAAAATGAAGTTACCAGGAAAAAATTAAACAAATATAAAATGGGATACGAAGAGAATCTCAAACAGTACCCGTTTGTTAGCAACACTTGTTCTTTATATCAATTTTTCGAAATAAATTGCTCATATCCGGGGAGGTCCATGTCCGCAGAGGCCTAAAATTTCCTAAAGTTGGATAATGGTAGTAGGCATAATAAGTGCACTTTGGAAATAAATTTAGGTCGTCTTTAGTATTTATAGAATGTGTTCCGCAGCTTTCTTTAGCAGACGTCTGATATAACACATCGTTTTAGAGGAATTTGACAACGCGTTACTTTCGACAATCTTACGTCTGAAAGAGCAGCTCAATACTCTATCTTCAGATGTTGCCTGAACTGTGGGTACTGTAAATCAGATTTCTATGAACTTGCACTTGCTGCCATTGTAATATGCTACTTATTGTGATTAATAACATTGAATTTTAAAGTATTTTCGTAACTGGAATGTAATTTTATGTAGCTGGATTTATATAAACATCTTAAGTAAAGCAACACAGAAAGATAATCTTTGTTACATTTGATATTTTCGGACATTTACGCTCACTCGGGTAACTCACCGCACACAAGTAGATTTGATCCTGTTCCGTTTACGCTAATTTGTCCCCGGCGGGTTACTTGACAGTAATACGTTCCCGAATCCTGGGGAGTCGTGCTCAGCAACTGTAAGTATCTACTTCCTCTATTTTTGCTGCCGAATCGTTTTCTGCCATCAGCTCCACTTTGCAGATATTCATTTGCCCCATGTTTCCACCAACGTACTTCGACTGCTGAACTGTTATCCGAAAGGTGGATAATGCAGTAAAAGGTGACGTTTTCTCCCATGAGTACCGTCTTTCGTTCGGGAACTTGAGGGACTCTATTCGTATTTTGTTCAGAATCTGTTAGAAAATGCGTTGAACTTTGGTTAGCTGTATTTTCTGTGTAGATAGACATTTCAGTACATATTTTGGCGTGGAATATTAATGGAATAGAGCAAAGGGAGAAATAAATCTTACTCAGTTGATCTCATGATTACTTAAGGGATACTGGCATGAAGAAGGATAAACACGTACCTGTGTAAGTACTCCCCAAGAGAGTTAGGAGTTGGAAGAGAAACATTGCAGCCATAACACTTCGAGCAACGGACTAAACTGTATATACACAAAGTTGATCACTGCAAGGAATAGTTGCCGCGAAGTATGACGCGAAGATGTTTGACGTATTTCTTCCGTAGGTACGTACACAATGCACATTCGTCAGTGAAAGCAAATCAGATGATCGATCTTTCCTAACCAAGTATAGAACAAAATTAACGAATTGTATTAATACTTCATCTGTACCGTGGTACTACATCAAAACGCATTTCGCAGTTGGACAGTCAGTACAAAATAAAATTTGGGAGAGGGTTGTACACGATAAGGAAACGAAATGCTGAGTTTTTGGCAAAATTGCAAAAATGATTGGGAGCTGAAGACACGACCACAATTAAAATTTGGAAAGATTTAAAGGACATAACTGAGTGATTCCTAAATGTTAAAGGGTAGAAGGAGGTTACAGAGAAAGGAAGGAACACTTACATAGAGAGTTGAAAGACATGCATTTTTATTTGGGAAGAGCGGTATCGATTTACTGGACACCTTCGTCATTCAGCGGGTAACAGGAATGGAGATTAAAACAACAGGCGTAACTAAACTTCTATCGCTGTAGACGAAACGGGCATAGTGAGTCAGAGTATTGGAGCTAAGGTTAAAAGAACATGAGGGCGAAGATTTCATGAGTAGAAAAGGGGACGTAGACACGGGGCCGGAATCAGGATATGATTTGCTACTATAGCTATAGTCTCGAACTCAAATTTGGCGTCAGGCTTGACTCCAGGTTACGTCCAGTGTATTTCAGTTTGCGGCATCTACTAGGAAGTTGTTTGTGGACGAAGATTGGAAAACATAATGTGTTATTTAAGGATCATTATTGAAAGGATAATTATTTTTTGCTCCACAGTATTTATTTGGAGGAAATTTCTATTCGTCCAGCGCTGTCAGAGAAACCAAGCTGCTGCACAGACCGAGAGCAGTAAGACTGAGTTCCATGTCATTGGTGTATATGTGTAAACGGACGCTATGCCATGGGCTTGCCTTTCAGAAGAAATGGAGGAAGGCCAGCGTGGATTCAT